>NW_027491175.1:1950000-2600000 GCF_021521415.1 Bidens hawaiensis
TAAATGTCCCAGGACACCCCTAGCAAGGGGCTCGGGGGCTTTGTTCTGAATCACAAGAAGGGCCTTTATATTGAAGTAAATGTCCCAGGGAACCCCTAGCAAGGGGCTCGGAGGCTTTGTTCTGAATCACAGGAAGGGCCTTCATATTGAAGTAAGTGTCCCAGGGCACCCATGGAAAGGGGCTCGGGGGCTTTGTTCTGAATCACAGGAAGGGCCTTCATATTAAATTAAATGTCCCAAGATTTACTGCACAACAAACTAAAGAATTGTCTCCCATGCAGGAGGTCTAAGTATGCACTATAGGTTTGATAATATGCAAAACCTTTTACGATTTTAATAAAGATTGTTAATTCAAACATTGTTTCTAATTATGTCATACCATGGTCTGGTAGTAGATTATAATTATTTTTCTCTTAGAGGAAGCACCTTAAGGAAGGACCTCTCAAATACATCTCTTACGATGGACTTTTCCCCTTTATAATAAAGGATATTTTCGAACATGTAATAGTTCCTAAACACTTGAACCTACGGAAGGGGGCATTTCCTTCCTAAACATAAGGTATATTTTCCATTCTTATTTCCTATGATTATTAGGAATATAAAAGCAAGTTAGTCACCTACCTCTTTAACTTACGTGCATCTGAAAGAAGTGACAATGCTTTCAACTTTAGAAAGTACATCTACTTTCTGTCCCTTGTTTTTCTTGTTTTTAAACCATACCATAGTTAATAATAGTATAAAGTACAATATGTGATGTAAATATATCATCATATATAATGATGGTTGACCTATCTTTCAATTGATTTACCTACCTTTCAATTGCTTTATGCTAATGTTGTGCATTCATCAGTCATTTTCTTGTTTTTACTATTAAACATTTAACATAGCATTCTACTCACCATAAATAAACAATTGTTTGTATGTAGACCATGCAATACCCTCTATTTAATGTTTATACTTAAATATCCTTACTCTTAATTATCTTTACTTTGTTCTATCCTTTTTCCTTTTTACAAAACAATATTTTTGCCAACAAAAGGGGGCATGGTTATCTAAATGTGTGAATGGCCATTTGACTCACCATTTTACCACATAGTTCAGGACTTTTTGTACCGAATTTCATATTTACCTGAACACGTGTCTCCGGCGTCATCGTAAAAAAAACTTTTAAAGATACCTGCAAGATTTGGTCATCCCTTTGGATGGAGTCCCACGAGAAGTCTTGCATGGACAGACTAAATAAAACTGAACTTGAGTGGATGGGGGCTCCAAAACTGAGCTGAAAGGACTCAAATATGAGAAGAAGGGGCTCAAAGTTAAGCTCGCTCCCTGATTTTGCCAATCGGACGTTTGTAGATCTAAATATCGTGTAGCCGTTTGCCATTTTATTCTCACTTTTGCTCTTCGATGCATACTCTCCGGAGGGTATTTCAAGATTCTTGCTTTAAAAAAAAAAACTTCACCGGAGCATATTTCAAGGTTTTTTGACTTCACGGAATATTTTGAAAAGTCGGAGAAAGATTCCGGAAACGAAAAAACGCCGAATAATCTGAACTGGGTTGACACTTGTTTATCGAAACAGTGGAAAGACAACAAAAATCTTTTGTCGGAGAGACAACGGCGGCGGCAGTGTATTTGATGGTGGTCGTCGCCCGAGCCAGAAGGAAATTGTAGTGGTATTCCTTTCAGGCTTTGATCATCCATTCTTCCAAGATTTTGGTAAGACCTTCAATCAAGAAAGTCCCACGGATGGTGCCAATGTTGAAACCCTAATTGAATCGTGAATGATTAAGTGAGGGTTCGTGCGTTGTTCTAGAGAAGAGTTGTGATTTGAGTGTAACTCTAGGTATTAGTATAAATTGATGGGTATCATACAATAGTTGGTGTGTGAAGTGTTCTTGGTTGGTTTTAGGATGAGATCGCAGAGAAGTAATGTGTAATTCTTATTGCTTAGAATGTCCTTGTTTACAAAGATACTGTACACATTTATGGGGTCTGGGAGGAATCTTTTCCTTAGACTAAGTTCTACCCCATTATCCAACGGTCTCTCCTCCTCTTTGACTTTGGATGGGAGCTCGCTATTATCCGCTTAGAATTTATGGGTATCTTCGGTGTACGTGATGCTTCAGATCTGGCACCCTTCAGTCTTCCAGTCAGCTACATTGTTGACTGGGTCTTTGTCTGAATGCGCGGTGGGCCTTGTTGGGCTAGGTTTTTTCTCTTGGACTGGTCTGCTTTAATAGAAACTTTGGGCTTTGTTGGGCCAAATATGAGGTAGCCTCTTCAGGCACATTAAAATCAATGCAAAAGAGGAAGTTGTTTACTCTCCTCCAAAGGTTACATATCAAGCAGTTTTTGTAATTTTCATAAGTCAAACCATCTTTCAATTCAACATTATCTTTCTTTCATTAAAATTTTTTCAATCTTGTTTAATTTTCAATAATAATTTATCTTAATATTTTTAAAACAAGAAAGGGAAATTTATGAAAACAAAATATATGTTTATGGGTTTTTTAAATTTTGGATCCTATGGTTTTTCAAATTTGAAAAACGTACGTAAACATTAAAAAAAACTTGATTTTATGCGTTTACTATGTTAGAACCTGTGTGATACACGGGTTGGTAAAAAAAATTAAACTAACATTTCGCTTCACAAGTTTTATAACTTAGATAATAAGATACATACGGGGATCATAAGACAAAAACAAATAAAAAATTAATACAACCATAAAATTTAAACACTTTTTCCAACAACACAAACCGTTTTGACCAACAATATAATACCATCTGCTACTTTTATGCAATTCATTGACCAAAAATTTTGACCTGCACCACAAATTTCTAGTGTTACTGTTTGTCCTCACATCCAACATCCTTATGATATCCCTACAATAATTGACCACTTTTTCCCCTTGGCTTAGCATTTTCTCTCCTTAGCAGACCCGATTATCTGCCCCATGTTATTGAATTAAAAAAAATAACTTATACGACTTTAAATAGTCAAACTCAAACAGCTTTTAGTTTAATTTGATTAATTCTATAACACTACAACTATATAATATTACAACTATTTAGTATGAATATGTAGTTGAATGCGAAGTTGTTGAGACTTTAGAAGATTAGAAACAAGTTTAGCAAACATCAACGCTCACTAATAAATTGAAGTGGTTATTTTCTTATAAAATAAGATGTTTGTCCCACAAAGCAGGTAATGCTTCTTACGATTTTTTTAATCATTCACTTGAATTAGTGTACTATCTAAATAACAAATAAAAAATATATTAATAAAAAACCCCATCGGTTACGAAGAAATAATATTTCAAAACAAATCGAAGTTCTCAACTAATCTTCTCCACTTAATTGATAAATAACCTTCTCCTCCACTGATTTCACTAGTCTTATCCATCCACCTCCACACCACCATATAAAACCATTAATCTAATCGATATAACAAGAATCAAAGAAATTATAAATTAATTAATCCTAATTATTCAATTGAACAAAGAAGCAATAAACAAACATGTAGAGAAAGTAAATCAAAGTGTGGAACTAATATGAATCAAAACATCTTAACAAACTAATTAAAAAAAATAAACTCATAAACCTATGGATTATTATCAAATAGAAGAGAAAACATATTATAAAATCAATCAAAGGATGGATTATGTTAAATAAATTGACTAACATATAGATTTAAGGTTTCTACCAATGTTACAATCGAAGTAAAGTTTGGCAGATTAGATGATAAGATAATCAGACACAAACATGACATAGTTGGTTGAGATTGAAATCATGAATTGAATTGAATATAATAATAATAATAATAATAATAATAATAATAATAATAATCTATATCTGTATCTATATTACATATAAAAGATATAAGAAGGACAAAATGGTAATTGGTTATTTCCGACGAGACGCCTTTATATTTATGACTTACGGCGATTTTTATGAACTCCGACCACGTTTCCGTTCTCTCTCCTTAAAGTGGTGTCCGTTACACACTCTCGCAAAAACAATTGGTTAGAATCCATTTAATGTTATATATGCTCCAGCTTCTCCTTCATCATTCTAATATACCAATTGGCTCTGCAAACGGAAGGCAAACCCCTTATTTAGGTCGTAATGGCCTATGCTTATATTCCAATACAACACTTCAAGGAGGAAGTAGGTGATGTCCATTCTTCAATCCATAGAAAGACGCCGCTAAAGTTTAACAGGGTCACCGGCCGGCGGGTATCTTCAGCCGACGTTATAATTCACCTCTAGCAACGTTATACAGTTCAATTGGATGCCCTTAAGTGGTGATGGAGATAAAACCCTCACCTGCCCTTCTACGATTGAATGCCTTTGTTACTTCACCGACCCTGACTTACCGGAGACGTTAAAGGTATCACCATCACCTTAACGTTCAATTACAATCAATATTATGCCTACATAACAAATGTTTGGAATTCAAGCAGAACTTATAATTTCTGCAATTTAGGGCTTTTTAACTATGCCATTAAGGATCAACTTGATGTTGTTGTGAGGTTTGTATTGGTTTTAATTTTGGCAACTATAGAGGTAGGGTACCTAAAAGACCCAAATACCCTTAAGGACTACCCGTGGGTCAATCAAAAGTCCCTCATAAGGCACCCGCGGGACGTATAAACTATCCGCATAATCATTTGAGGAAGAAACACCCTCACAGCACATGCGAAAGCATCACATCACCCTCAATGGTCATCCGCAAGAAGGAATATCCTTCCGCGTAAATAACCACGAGGTAAATGCTCCGGGACAGCTGTCAATAACCAATTACCTTCTAGAAGATTTACCAAGATCCTTTCTTGGGAAATACGTGATCTTTCGGCCAATCAGCTAGTGACACCTGGCAAGGTCGTTATAACCATGCACATGTCCTATATTCTCCCATTAACAAATGGAAAAGAGACGCGTGTCCAGGTTTTTATACATGCATATGCAACATATAAGCTAAACCTATCACATAAGGACACGTGTCTAGATGGTTATTGATGTAGATAGAAATATACATCTTTTCGGCATCAAATAATCTCTAAAAACTGCAATTTCTATCTAATAACATAGCATAAAAGACTACTTATCATAATAAAACATAATTTCAGGTGAAACCAATCCTCAAACGAAGAAACAAGCAAAAATGCGAAGAAAAACAGAAGAAAACATAAGAAAACAAAGAAACACGCCCCCATGCCTCAAGAAACACGACCCCATGCTTCTGACACAAGAAAAGACAAAATCTGAGAACAAAAGCACGGGGCCGTGCTTAGCATGCACGAGGTCGTGGACGAGAATGAAGAAAAGACAAAGAAGAATTGAGCACATGTCATTAAAAACCACGGGGCCGTGCCTGCTAACCACGGGGACGTTTCCACTTCACACAAAACACAAAACAAATATGGCACATGTCATAAAAATACACGGGTCCGTGCTCATCAAGCACGGGGCTGTGCCTCATCGTCCAGACTGCCTATAAATAGTGGCTCATGTTGCATTCATCAAGTGTGCCTTGAAAAGATTTCTACCCGACTCTCTCTTATAAAAACACACACTAACGCTCACTTTGAAGATCTAGTGAAGGGTTTGAAGGTTTGGAGGTCATCACCACAAATCATCATCATTAACCATCATCAACCATCATTAAGTAGAAGGATTCATCTACATTTGGTTAGATTGTTCCAAGTTTAATCATGTATTTGTTATTATCAATCATCTTAATGTTTATCATAATGCTCATTATGAGCTAAACTCCTTTTACCATCTAAAATCTATGAAGAAGCTTTGTTTTACTTTATAATTAATTAAGACATGTGATGTAGTCTAGTTAAGTATATGGTTATTTTACAATTATCTTTTGATGAGAAATGTTTCACCATCTTAAATCACTAATTCAAAGTTGGTGGTTGCCAAATCTCATTGGCAATCGTTCATGATCGATTCATGTTCTTGAAAGATAGAAATACTTTGATACATTATCGAAACATGGATCCTTATATTGTACTTAGAAATGATGAGATATAAGTTATGGTGTATTTTTCTAAACCTTGGTAATCCGAAAATGGCTTTACTTAGGATATCGAATTAGCTAAAGAAACCATATGTTAACGGAATGTGTAATCATAACCTACTTAAATCAACAAAGGGGAGGTTGTGTGATGAACTACAACCACCCGAAGTTGTTAGAATTGGTATTCGAGAAATTGAAGTCAATCCTAATCTTTCTAGTTAACGAAACTACTTGCTAACTTAAATTGACATCATTGAGATGGTATGACATTAGGAAAGGGTGGACTTTAAAATGCGCATATCATCTCCTTAGTGCCAAAGATGCTCACTTTGGGTTAAAGGGTTATCTATCATATATTGCTACGGTAAGTTTATCATATGTCTACATATTAATTATCAAGTAAAACAAAGCTTCTTCATAGATTTTAGATGGTAAAAGGAATTTAGCTCATAATGAGCATTATGATAAACATTAAGATGATTGATAATAACAAATACATGATTAAACTTGGAACAATCTAACCAAATGTAGATGAATCCTTCTACTTAATGATGGTTGATGATGGTTGATGATGATGATTAGTGGTGATGACCTCCAAACCTTCAAACTCTTCACTAGATCTTCAAAGTGAGTGTTAGTGTGTGTTTTTATAAGAGAGGGTCGGATAGAAATCTTTTCAAGGCAAACTTGATGAATGCAACATGAGCCACTATTTATAGGCAGTCTGGACGATGAGGCATGACCCCGTGCATGATGAGCATGGCCCCGTGTATTTTTATGACATGTGCCAGATTTGTTTTGTCATTTGTGTGAGGTGGCAACGGCCCCGTGGTTTTTAGTGACATGTGCTCAATTCTTCATTTTCTTTTCTGCATTCTCGTCCACGGCCCCGTGCATCTTGAGCACGGCCCCGTGCTTTTGTTCTCAGATTTTGTCTTTTCTTGTGTCAGAAGCATGGGGGCGTGTTTCTTGAGGCATGGGGGCATGTTTCTTTGTTTTCTTGTGTTTTCTTCTGTTTTTCTTCGTCTTTTTGTTTGTTTCTTCGTTTGAGGCTTGGTTTCACCTGAAATTATGTTTTATTATGATAAGTAGTCTTTTATGCTATGTTATTAGATAGAAATTGCAGTTTTTAGAGATTATTTGATGCCGAAAAGATGTATATTTCTATGTACATCAAACATCCCCACACTTGAACATTGCTTGTCCTCAAGCAATCGTCTTATAAATTTTCTCTAAAAAAAGCAAATTTAGATTATAGCTATTCTGTAAGTGAGCTCCAAGAAGATGAAATAAAATAACCAATCTTTATGTTAGTGATAAAAGAGAGAACTTTTGTTTTTATGAGTTTCTGTTTATGCAAAATGTCACGTTCTCACAATGTTCACTCACACTCAGTTTTATATCTGATTATACCTGTGATGTAGGTATGTGAACACTCTTAGCCAAAATGTAACCTGTGATAAATAAGCTTGTAACAAGTTCAAATCTCCACCTTTTGAAGAGTTGCATAGATTAGAAGGTAGACAGGGGTTTTGTGTGAGTAGGGATTGGTATTTTGTGGTGGTTCAAGGGTTAATGGTAAATACAACTTCCACTGTTTGTTGGGAGTTTTGAGATGTCTTCGATGGTTAATGGTATACCTAATGGCTCTTTTAAGGTCATATCATCAAGACCGGTTATATCGAGAATGTGGATTAATTCTTCCTCAATCCTGTTATGAATATAACTTCCAACTCTAATGGATCGTTCGGCTTTGAGCCTAATAGCCTCCACCCTCATTAGCTCGGTATATTCATGTTGATTCTGAGTTTGACTTTTTCTACATCTTCCTTCGTGGGACCAGTTTCCGCAACCTAAGCATCGTTCATATCTTTTTGCTCTTCTCTTCATTGCGTTTTTGGAAATTCCACATAATGGTGGCCTTTGTTCGTTTTGGCGTCACTTTTTCCTCACTTTATTGCTAAAGAGAAAGATTATCTCCCTAAGTTCTGGAGGTAACCTAGGTTTTGTGAAGTGTATGTAGCAAAGGAAATTGAAATCGAAAGAATGCATTTCCAGTTCTTTAGGGTCTGCCGGTAAAAGACCAGTGCTGTATTTTACCGGTGGAAATGGATAGGGTGATCAGGTTTTTGGGTTTTGTAATTTGGTAATGGTTTTGATGGAATTGTGTAAATATTACCTTCTTCCTTATACAACGCTTCATGTGGTCTTGAAACGAATAATTGTGACAAGTTCTAAATTACATGAAACATATGACTCACTCAAAGCTTCCAAAAAAATATTTATATGGCATGAGGTTTATCTCACGGTAAGGGAGGAATTGGGTATTAACGCCATATTTTGCATAAATTTATTCTCAATATTACAAAACTTTTTCTTACCTTTTCACTTTTATGTAATGATTGGTTGTTTGCAAAAAATTCTCTTGGATTTCTTTTTAGGTTTAGAGTAATCTTTGTTTGTTGCAAAAAAATTTTTGTTTTAGAGAATTTTTATAATTAGTTGGACAAACACTTGGTTAAGTAATTCTCCTCCCCACACTTGAATCTCACATTGTTCTCAATGTGATAAGATTCATGGAAATATAAAAATTCTAGTTGAGTATTATGGGTTAAAATGGAGAGTTACTTCCCTACGGGTTAACGAAATTTCGACAGAGCGTCCCCTTTTTTTCGTCCGTTTTCCTGTTTTTGTACCTGTATAATATAAAACTGTAAACAACCACAAACAACCAAGCATAAACTGCTGAAAATTGGGTATGGAATCATCCATCCCTTGCCCTATCGGGCTAAATTAGTACCTAGCATAATGTCTTTGGCACCCACGGCTATAATAATATCCAAACCAACATAAACACAAATAAACAAGTACGATGAAAAGTAAATTGTGTAAAACACACATAATAATAATAAGTTCATAAAACTACCAACCCGTGCCCATGCCCGACCTACCAGTGCCGCCAGTCATCAGTTACCTATGTATGGCTTACGAATCCTTGTTCGTTTGTACTCAGCTTCCATTATTTTTCTCCGCTCGTCTTCCATCATTATTTCCGACTGGCTCTTCGGGTCCCAAATGTGGCCGCGGCTGTTCACGAACCTCCAAATTTCCGGTTCTACACTAAGGATTTGAGATATCTGCAACCTGTAACAGAGGTTGAAGTTATGGGAAATAGGTTTCGGGTTTTCGGTTCCTTTCACGTCTACATCATAAGCTTCGTAGAGTTTGTAGATCCATGCGCCACCGAAGAGTGGAGCCCTTGGATCTACAGCTGTTGCATTAGTTCTGAAAAGTTGACAGAAGAGATAAGTAATGTTGCAATCAATTTCATTTCTTACGCAATAAAGTGCCCATAAATCCCGTAAATTCACCACTCCTCTATTCCGGCCACGTGTTGTTAGCGTCTTGCTTAGTAGCTGGTGAATATATTTCATCAATGGATCTCGTAAGGCTGTGATTTTCAACCTATTGACGTGGTTTGTTTCATCCTCGAAGCCCAACAATTCCCATGCTTGTGCCTGTGTATCTCCAAACCAGTTATTGTCATCCTTTGCAAATCCTACCCTTGCGTGGGTCCAAATTACTTGTTCTTTTTCTTCTTTAGTGTAAATTCCCATATCAATCCCGAGTTGGGTGAATGACGTTTGGCGCCACACACCTCCACACCTGAACTCAATTGCATCTTTGTCCCACATATCCAAATTCTTCTTCTTGATGTTAAAGGATGCTAAGAATTCCTTTGTTAGTTCCGTTACAGCCTCTCCTGTTTGCTCAAAGACCTTCTCCCATGGCCCAGTTACAAATATATTGTATCGGTTCCATTGATTAACTTGGTGTAGGGTGTCTTGGCAAGCATATAAATTTGGTTCTGGGATTCGCCTGTTTAAGTGACTTAATCTTTCATTGGCTTGCCTATCTCTTGCATCCTCTCCGGTGAAGACTAAAAATGCATGGACTTCTTCCCCATACTCAGCCATCTGCAAATTACACTTACATTAGTCAAAACTCATGAAAATTTACAAACTGCTGAAACAGAAAGCAAGCACGGCGGCGTGCTTCCAGAAGCACGGTACCATGCTGCTGTTTCTAGTTCAGTTCCTTTGACTTTTGGTTGACCACGACTCGTGTTGTTTTGGGCACGGCTCATGTTTTTAATATTGATTTCTAACTTACTCAGATTTGAACCCTCGTTTCTAACCGGGTATAACACTTGGGGTTTAATGGTGGGTCGGGTATTTGTGTAAAAACCCAAAACCCGATTTGTTTCTTTCAATTAAACCCTAACCATCAATCATTCAACAACCTATTCATCATAATCAAGCATAATAACCCATACCCTCTTCGGGATTTTGACCCGATTTGGTCGATTTGAACAATTTTAGGGTTACTCTAAACCTAGAATGACGAATTTAGACAATACATTTGTTAAATTAACATACCTTAGGTTTAGAATTGATGAATTGATGAAGAAATTCATGAAATAATTGAGTTTTCGGCGGTTCCCGTAGTGAAAAATAGGGTTGGAAGTGATAGAAAGTTATTTTATTAAGTTAAAAACTCGTAACTGCTCTGACACCAAAAACACGGCCCCGTACATTAGGAAGCACGGTACCGTGCTGCTTAGTGCAGACAGTACTGTTTTGTATATTTGTCGATCTGGTTTGTTTTTAACTGGGTTTTTATTTTCTGGTTATTTTAAACTTGGTAAAAACATCCTAATTTTCATTAAGAACATAAAAGTAAAGACATAATTAAAGAAAGATGAAACGAAAAGTACAACAACAATTCTCGGGTCCTAACACATAAAACTAGAGGGAACAACTTCGACATGAAACGAAGTCGAAACTTCAACGGCAACCACTCCCGAACAAGTCCTGGATGTGTGGTGGTGCTCGCTTGGCTTACAAAAGTTCGTCAAGCTTTTTGTTGAGCGTGATGATTTCTCGGTTGAGAAAGTTAAGTTTGGAAGTCACATCCTTGTGGTGGCCATCCACAACATGGAAGTTCTCAAAACTAAGCAGGTCGACTTTGTTAATCGACTCGACTACTCGAGCTTCGGTTTGAATGTTGCTTTCAACTTGATCTCTTACGATGCATTGGAGTCGCATGACTTGTTCCTCGAGGAAGGAAGATTCATGTTGCTTCCCCTTTTTCACTGGCTTCCATTCAACACGTTTTCCTTCCATTTGGGTAATTTTTGTTTGGTGTGAATGGAATAGTGAAATTATGAATGCATTATATAGAGACTGGAAAGTTGAACACGACACCGTGCATTAGGAAACACGGCCCCGTGCTGCTAGAAGAATAAATTTTTCGGAGTCAGCGCGTATCAAGCTGAAGATTCTAGGGTGACCACGGTGCCGTGTTTCGGAAAGCACGGCCCCCTGCTTTTTGTCACAGTGATTTTCATTATAATTTTCATCATGATTCACTATCCTGAATTATAGAGTGACGTTTATTGTGATATTTTGGAAATTTGGTCATCTAAAAATTACTTTTCATTAAATAAAGATCCTAGAACAATTTCGGGATAAGCCCGGGTTTCCTAAGAAAAGAAAATAGTCGGGTTAAGCCCGAAGTCCTAACACATTGTGCTTAATGCACTTGATTACACATAAAAGCATAATATTAAGTTTCCTAGAGCTCTCCGAAAGGTTCTCCTCCTCCGAATGGTCCCAGCGGTGGAAAATACGTGAAACCGAGAACTTGAAATTGGAGTTGCTCGTTGATGTCTCGGAGTTCCATTTTCATGTTTTCCACCGATTCGGTGAGTTGTACGACACGCATCTCCGCAAGGAGATTCATTTCGGTGAGTTCTTTCACGAGTTCTTGAAGTTTCAAGAGAAGCTCAGTTTTGGAAACATGGCGGGCATCATTTCTCGGATGTCGGGAAACGGGAATTACTTCATTCATCTCAGTTGGCATGCTGAATTTTCAGAGGTTTTCGGTTTTGGTTTTGTGCAAGGAATGAAATGACACAAGGTGCCTTTTATAACCAAACAGGAAACCAAGCACGTCACCGTGCTTATGGAAGCACGCCCCCGTGTTTTTAGTCTGACAATTAAGTTACAAACCAGTCTGACTGAGATTTTTGCAGCGTAAATGCCGGCCCACATTTTTAGGCACGGGACCGTGCTTTTGAGAGAACGCCCCCGTGTTTTTGTGTTTTCTTAAACTTTTTTTTTTTAATTTACAAGGCCTAGTTTTTAGAACGTCTTGGCCAGACCTTAATTCCTTACGTTCTTAATCAAGAAGTTTGGAGGGTTAATACCTCCAACACTTCTTCAAGTGGACCGTCGATATATGGTTTTATTCGATGTCCATTTACCTTGAACTTCTGGCCGTTCGAATTTGAAATTTCGATGGTTCCATAATCAAAAATTGTTTCAACTACGTATGGACCTGACCATCGGGATTTCAGTTTTCCTGGGAAAAGATGTAAACGAGCATTGTATAACAGTACACGATCGCCAATTTTAAATTTTTTATTTCCTTTTAAATGAGCTTCGTGTATGCGTTTAGTCATTTCTTTGTACGACCAGGAATTTTCATAGGCCATTGTTCTCAGTTCCTCGAGCTCACGAATTTGATCTTCCAGTTCTGAGGGCCCAGTAGGCTTTGTGTTTTAATTCTACTGGTAGATGACATGCCTTCCCGTAAACCAGCTTGAATGGTGTCGTTCCTATGGGAGTTTTGTAGGCCGTCCTAAGGGCCCACAATGCGTCATCTAATTTTTCTGCCCAATTTGTGCGATTCGTCCCCACACTTCTTTTCCAGAATTCTCTTAATTCCTCGATTCGAGACTTTCACCTATCCACTGGTCTGCGGGTGATATGGTGTTTCCAGGCAGTGGTGAACCCCATATCGTGCCAAGACCTTGTCCATCAGGGTGTTACAGAAGTGAGTACCTCTTTCGCTGATGAGGGCTTTTGGTGTTCCGAATCTTGAAAATAACTTTTTCAGAATTCGTACAACTACTCGAGCATCGTTAGTGGGAAGAGCTTGTGCTTCTACCCATTTAGATACGTAGTTGACTGCTACAAGGATGTATTTATTTCCGAATGAGTTAGGAAATGGTCCCATGAAATCTACTCCCCATACATCAAAGATTTCACAAATTTGAATGCCCTTTTGAGCCACCTCTTCACAAATTTGAAGAGATGTTTCCGGCTCTTTGACAAGCATCGCATGCTTGGATCAAAGCATGTGTATCTTTGTATATAGTGGGCCAGAAAAATATTGCATCAAACACTTTCGTGACCGTGGTGGCAGTATCGTGGTGTCCGCTTGTCGGTCCTTCATGGCAGTGTTTGAGAATGTCTAAGGCCTCCTTGCCTGCTACGCACCTACGAATGACTTGATCCGCACCTATCCTAAACACATATGGATCTTCCCAGAAGTAAAACTTAAGAACGGAGAAGAATATCTTCCGCTGTTGATGGGTAAGCCCTTTTCTAAGGATCCTACAATCTAAGTAATTAGCGAAGTCGGCATACCAAGGACTTTCGTCTTTTTCTTCTATCACTTCTTGAATGTGCATGAGAACTTCATGTGGGAAATTACCATTGATAATTTCCTTGTGGTGTTCTTCGGAAGTTGGACATTCTAAACGTGAGAGGTGGCCTGCGGCTACATTTTCTGCTACCTTCTTGTCTTTAACTTCGATATCGAATTCTTGGAGTAGTAGGATCCACCAGATGAGTCTAGGTTTGGCATCTTGCTTTTTAATTAGGTATCGTATTGCGGCATGATCGGTGTAAACTATGGTTTTGAAAAGAACTAAGTAGGATCTAAATTTTTTCAAAGGAAAATACTACGGCTAGTAACTCTTTTTCATTTGTGGTATAATTCTCTTGTGCATCGTTAAGAGTTTTACTGGCGTAGTAGATTGGGTGAAAGTGTTTTTCTTTGCGTTGTCCGAGTACGGATCCAACTGCAAAGTCACTTGCATCGCACATGATTTCGAATGGAAGGTTCCAATCAGGTGTGGCCATGATTGGAGTGTTGATAAGTTTGTCTTTCAGTGTATTGAATGACTCAACACATTCCTTAGAGAAGACGAATGGTGCGTCTTTCTCTAGAAGTTTGGTCTTGGGTCTTGTAACGATTCCGGCAAATTCAGGTATACCCTAGCGGAATATACTATTTACGTGTTATTCAATACTGAATATATGAATTATAATGTGTTTATACGAGTATATAAGATTCACAGTACGAATTATACTCGAATATACAGCTAGTCGTATTGAAATTACGATTAATCGATGAACGATTATTGAAACCCGAACGAATCGGGGATTACATTATAGACGAAATATATAATGTTTAGTGATGTGTACGAAGTATTAAAGCTTCGGGATAAGTGAATTATAGCACAGAAAAAGGATTTCGATTTATTAGTACGTCGGTACGATAAACGAAACCTTTAACATCAAACCAAGCAAGAGACGATCGATCAAGCCGAAAAAGATGCACAATTACCGACAATATGATGTGTTAAGTTAATAAATGTCATGGTTTAAGTTTTTAAAGTTTTTAAATCAGTTTTATATAAATTTAAATTTTAAGCCGAAAAAACGACCGTTTTAGCCTCGTTTTAAGCCGAATTAAGTGTTTAACCGAAAAACGAACTGAACCAGATTATCCACAACGTTATCCGGATTACACAATCCAAATGTGTGGCCATGGTTGGAGATGTGGGCCCCCCCACACCATACGTGGACCGATCGGTCCATGTGGTGCACACACACAATCCTTTTTCTTTTTTCTAACACCCCAACTCCAAAATCCTCTCAACACTCTTCAACCTTCATCCAAATCCTTGATTTTTAACAAGAATCATAAGGTAAAAACATGGTTTTAATGGTTGATTCATAGTTTTGATTCCATGATCTTAAGTTTTTTGCAAGAGAATGAAGTTTCAAGTGAAAAATGGGTGAAAACCCGAGATGAAACCGATTCTTGCGTGATCAAGTGATGTATACAAGTTATACAAGGGATCTTGGTCCAAGAAAGGATTTAAAAGAGTCAAAAACGAATTTTTACGGTTAAAATCTTTGTTTTGATGTCTTAACCGAAACCATGAAAGAAATGGCTTGATTGTGGGTATAACTTGCTTGGTGTGGTGTTGTTGTGCTTGTAGGTGTTGTATCTAGTTGCTAGCAAAGGCTAGAAAGCAAGATCTTTGCGATCTAAAGCTAGAAACACAAGGTAGTTTGGTTTTTCGTATGATTTGTAAGATTTGGACAGATTGTGGTAGACTTAGAGTTGAGTCATGAAATTTCACAGAGATGATCTACACATGAAAATATTAGATTTGTGAAATTTTGGTAATTTTTGGATAAAGGATGAATATTTGGTGAATTTAATGCTCGGTTTTGGCTAAAAATGGTGAAAAATAGCTAAACATCATGAAAAATTCTGGAAAAATTTAGATAAGCTTTTTATAACATATAAAAGTCACACACAAGATATTTCAGGTCCATTGGAGAAGTCTAAGTAGGCTTTTCGGTAAAACGAGTTCTAGGGTTTTCTAGCTCGGTTTTGGTGAAAATGGCATGAAAAATGCGTTTTTGGTTCTGTAAAAATTACTGGGAACTATGTGGATGGCAGGAGTCATCCCAGAAAAATTTGGGATTTTTCTAAGGTCGTTTGGTATTTTCGGCATATTTGGTGTTTAAATGACGTTTAAAAATAGATAAATAAATGTTAAATATAAAAACTAATTCTGGAAATATTTTTATAAAATTCCTTACTGTCAAAAACTGATTTGTGCAAAATTTCAAGATCCGAGACTAAACGGATATTTATTTGTGCTAAATGAAACTTAAAAACAAACTTTTAAAGCTTAAAACGTGTAAACCGGCAAAGTTCGCCTAAGCGAGCTGACTGGTGTATAAAAACCTTAAAAATGGACTATTTTCATGAAACTAAGTTAGTCAAGTAAAAATAAATCATTCGAAAATAATTCGGATGATTTGGGTAATTTTACCCGATTTAGTCGTTTCCGGTATATTAAAGACGGAAACGGGCCCCGCGGCCAAACGGGGTGTCTAAACCGAGCTCTAATTTCACCACTTTAATTAAAATATCAATAACAACTACTTTCGGGTCGTATGTGGCCAAACTCATTTTTGAAAACATAAAGACGAATAACCGTGCTAGGCACGCAAAACGAGAAAACGAACTAATGGTAGTTCCGACTAAAGAACTCTAAGTGATATCACAATCTAAGTCCTGAGAAGTGTATCGGGGTTAACATTGTCCCCGGATCGCGTACGGTACTGGGTTAACAGTGTCCCCGGACGTACCGGTTAACACGAATTTAAGTTATATTAATAGAAATTGTGTAGTAACGACTTAGGGATCGTATTACAGATCCGGACAGGTAGCCGTGCACGGTATTACACCTCTGCTCACCAAAAAGGTGAGTTTTCACGAGCCCCTTTTTATTGAACTGTTTTATATTTTTTCCCGGGGCGGAAAGCATGTTTTTATCAAAGTGTTTAAGTACATGCCGATCGCATGGAAATGAATGTATTTATATAATGTTTATTGTACGGGAATCGTACGGTAATGTATTAAGATGGTAATTGTCTGAGTTGCTAATATTGTAAGGCCCGAAACAGTGTTCTGGGTTAACAGTGTCCCCAGAGGTTATTAAATGTATTTCTGGGTTAACAGTGTCCCCAGAGGCTATTAAATGTATTTCTGGGTTAACAGTGTCCCCAGAGGTTATTAAATGTATTTCTGGGTTAATAGTGTCCCCAGAGGTTATTAAATGTGTTTCTGGGTTAACAGTGTCCCCAGAGGTTATTAAATGTGTTTCTGGGTTAACAGAGTTTTCACTTATAGACTCAGTATAATTACATCATTAATTTATGATTATTAAAATGATTTGTCATGGTTTACTTAAATTAGTGAAACTCACCAACTGTTCGTAGTTGACCCGTTTTGATTACGATTTACACTATGGAAAGAACTATATGTTTGATAACTTGTGTGCAGGTTAGAATGTCAAGAACACCTAGTGCATCGATGGAGGAGGACCCGGAGGAAGCCAGCTCCGGGAACTCTGGGAGCCTCCCCGTATCATCCAGCTCTGAGCCTAGCGAGGCTAGTGTTAGGAGCTCTAGCCAGTCCTCCCCTGCCAGGATTGCTAGATCTCCTACCCCACCCGTACCACAGGCCGTCCCTATCCCTCCCGGATTCGGACCCCGCCTCACGGCGCGGATCAGTGTTCCTCAGGTCCCACCTACCTCGCCCCCACCCAGACCTGCTACCCGCAGGGGCGAGTCCTCCCGCTCCCAGCCCGAGCCTGTGACTCCACCTGTGTGGGGTCTCCCTAGGCAGGAGAGGGACGCGGCGGCGTGGCTACGAGTGCTCACCGAACAGGTGAATGAGCACTCCGCCGCCTTGACGGTGGGGGTACAGAGGCGGATGTACCTAGGGGATTGCATACTGGACCACCAGTATGCGATTTCGCAGCTGAAGAGGGAGTGCTCATACTCCCAGTGGATGATCGGCCGGATGGAGACGCGGATCCGGTTTATGCTGGCAGTGATGGTGGTGTTGGTGGCGGTGTTGGTGGGTTTGGTATACCACCGTGTTTTGTTGTGTTAGGATGGGAGTAGACAGGAACCGCTTTTTGATACTCTGTGTAAGCAGTTAGTGGTGATGCTAACATAGAGTGAATCTTGGGTAGTTATAATACAACCACTGGCCCTTAGGGGGGTCTCTTTTGGGGTATATCGTTATAGATACTTTTGGGTATCATTCAAGCACTGACCCATTGTGGGTTATGTCGAGATGATGCCGACATAGGCCCTATGTAGGAAAACTTAACTTATGTAATGATGACAGGAAAAGTATGTGAACTGACAGGGATGTAATATGTACTAATGTTTGTTAATGAATGGAATGTTTGTTGTGTTTTATGATTGGAACTTGTATTAAGTATATATATTTTCTTGATGTTGTGTAGAATGGCACCAAAACGTTCAGCCCAATTGTCGGAAGTGGACGTGAGTCGTTTGATTGCTCAACAGTTAGAGGCGGCGATACCGGATATAGTATCGCGCATCGCCGCCAGTATTAACAATTCGGCCAATCCAACCCCTCCGAGCAATCAAACGACAACCAATAATGACGGGGAACAAAATGTTAATCCTCCACAGAATGATAACACGATTCCGAGTAATGACGCACCGCCTAGGGTGGTCGTTACAGACAGTAATGGCCCTATACCTACGGTAGAGACGAACCGTACTGAACCGATTCGTGCATCCAGGGGATGTTCGATCAAAGACTTTATGTTGTGCAAACCTCTAGAGTTTAGCGGGTCTGAAGGACCAAATGGGTTGGTTAAGTGGATGGAGAAAATAGAATCCGTTGTGAATATCAGCAACTGCCCCGAGGATTGTGTTGTTAAGTATGCTACCTTCACATTCACGGACCATGCCTTGACATGGTGGAACACGATAGTGCAGAACCGGGGTCAGGCGGCGACAAAACGCATGACCTGGACAGAGCTCAAGGCTCTTGTACTGGAACATTTCTGCCCGAAAAACGAATTGCAAAAATTAGAAAATGAATTGTGGAACCTGGAGATGCAGGGGGCAGACTATTTGGGTTATACAAACCGGTTTAATGAGTTGTCGCGATTGGTACCATGGTTGGTCACCCCAGAGTCGAAGAGGGTTGAGCGTTATATTTGGGGGCTAACTCCAGTTGTAAGGAGTATAGTCATTTCTGGGGGACACCAGACGTATGAGGGTGCGGTGACACAAGCTGGTATCGTCACGTATGATTTCGTAAGGAGCGGGTCACTGAAGGTGGCGGGAGAGTCCGCTGGGGGAAAGCGGGGTACACATGATCATAGGATCCAGGAAAAGCAGCAAGGTAAACGTGCTAGGCCCACTTCCCAGAACTACGCCATGACTAGTTCAGGCGGAAGGCAAGAACCGCAGAAGGGAATATTTCCTAAGTGTGGGAAATGCGGTTACCACCATGGTGGCATGTGCAAAGAAGTGGTGTGCCACCGGTGCGGCAGGATTGGGCACTATGCACTGACTTGTAGGACAAACCTGAACAACTTGAACCGGCAACCGCAACCTATTCGTGCGCAGCCATTTAGGACCCAATCAGCCCGACAACAAAACCCACAAGAAAATCAAGTGATGACCACCAGTCGTGCTTGCTTTGAATGCGGTGGCACAGATCACTTCAAGAGAAACTGTCCGAAGCTGAACCAGGGAGGAAATGGGCGGCAAACCGCGGGTCAGGCATCGTCGTCCAATCCGGCGCGAGGCCGAGCATTCGTGATGGGGGCGAACGAAGCACGCCAGGACCCCAGCGTAGTGACAGGTACATTCCTCGTCTCTGATCATTACGCTTCTGTATTATTTGATACGGGCGCCGATAGAAGTTTTGTCTCCGTTAGATTCCTGTCGATAGCAAACCTCCCAATTGGTGAAACCATAGAACCTTACACCGTAGAAGTCGCTAACGGTAAAACTATGATAGTTAATCAGATAGTTCGGAATTGCCCTTTTATTCTGAACGAACAATCCTTTCTGATTGACTTGTTACCGGTAGAATTGGGTAGTTTTGACGTGATAGTGGGAATGGATTGGTTAGCACGTAACAAGGTAGAAATAAACTGTGAAAAGAAAATCGTCAAGATCCGGGTGTCGGATGACGAAGAGGTATTAGTGCAGGGTGAGAAGTCGGGCAATATGATACCGTTTATATCCCACCTCAAGGTGTTAAAATATATACGCCAGGGATGCGTAGCGTATCTAGCGAGCTTGACGGCCACGGATCCTGAGGAAAAACGGGTGGACGATATCCCAGTGGTACGTGAATTTCCACAAGTTTTCCCAGAGGAACTTCCTGGATTACCGCCAACCCGACAGGTCGAATTCAGAATCGACTTATTACCTCAAGCTGGCCCTGTTGCTAAGGCACCCTACCGACTTGCACCATCAGAGATGCAAGAATTATCCAACCAATTGCAAGAATTGTTGGATAAAGGATTTATACGTCCTAGTTATTCCCCGTGGGGTGCACCGGTACTATTCGTGAAAAAGAAGGACGGGAGCCTTAGAATGTGCATTGATTACAGGGAATTGAACAAGTTGACAATCAAAAATAGGTATCCTCTCCCCCGAATTGATGACCTGTTCGACCAACTGCAAGGTGCGAGCTATTTCTCAAAAATTGATCTTAGATCGGGATACCATCAGGTTAGAATTCAGGAGGAGGATATCCCAAAAACCGCATTCCGGACTCGCTACGGCCATTACGAGTTCTTAGTTATGCCTTTCGGGCTAACAAATGCGCCAGCGGTATTCATGGATCTCATAAATCGAGTCTGTAAACCCTACCTCGATAAATTCGTCATCGTGTTTATTGACGATATTTTGATATACTCGAAGAGTAAAGAAGAGCACGAGCAACACTTGAGATTAATTTTAGAGCTTCTAAATCAGGAGAAGTTGTTTGCAAAATTCTCCAAGTGTAACTTCTGGTTATAAGAAGTGCAATTCCTTTGTCACGTTATAAACCATCAAGGAATACACGTTGATCCAAGTAAGGTTGAAGCAGTTAAGAATTGGCAAGCGCCTAAATCGCCAAAGGAAATCCGCTAATTCTTAGGCTTAGCTGGATATTATCGTCGATTTATAGAAAACTTTTCCAGCATTGCCTAACCTTTAACCCTTCTGACCCAAAAAGATCGAAAGTATGAATGGGGTGAAGAGCAGGAAACGGCGTTTCAAACGCTAAAACAAAGATTGTGCCAAGCGCCGATCTTAAGTCTCCCCGACGAAGACGATGGTTTTGTCGTGTATTGTGACGCATCCCGGAGAGGGTTAGGATGCGTGTTGATGCAAAATAATAAGGTCATAGCCTATGCTTCTCGACAGTTAAAAATACACGAGAAAAATTACACCACTCATGACTTAGAACTAGGAGCAGTTATCTTCGCACTTAAAATCTGGAGACATTATCTCTATGGTACAAAGTGCACCATCTTCACCGATCATAAAAGTTTGCAACACATATTCGATCAGAAAGAACTGAATATGAGACAACGAAGATGGGTCGAGTTGTTAAGCGACTATGACTGTGACATCCGTTATCACCCCGGCAAGGCTAACGTCGTAGCCGATGCCCTGAGTAGGAAGGATCGGGTTAAGCCATTGCGAGTGCGAGCACTAGAAATGATAGTCCAGTCGAACCTTTCGGACCAGGTTCGAGTCGCTCAACGCGAGGCGTTGAAAGAGGAACAATTGGTAAAAGAAGGACTTTACGGTAACGAGAAGAATTTCGAACAGCGCGTGGACGAAATTCTCTATTTCAAAAATCGGATTTGGATCCCGACCCTCCATGACCTTCGTGAACTAATCATGGACGAAGCGCATAAATCAAAATATTCCATACATCCGGGATCGGATAAGATGTACAAGGATGTGAAGGAGTTCTACTGGTGGCCGGGTATGAAAAAGGATATAGCCACATACGTCGGCAAGTGTACGACGTGTGCGAGGGTTAAGGCGGAGCACCAGAAACCTTCGGGAATGTTACAACAACCGGAAATTCCTGAATGGAAGTGGGAGCAGATCACGATGGATTTTGTGACACATCTCCCCAAGACGTCCCGAGGACATGATGCAATTTGGGTAGTCGTGGATCGATTAACCAAATCGGCACATTTTATTCCGATTAGAAATAATTATAACACAGAGAGACTTGCGCAAATTTATATAAATGAAATTGTGTCTCGTCATGGTATACCCATCTCGATCATCTCCGATCGGGATAGCCATTTCACCTCCAAACTTTGGCAAGCTGTGCAAGAAGCGCTGGGAACGCGTATTGATCTAAGCACAGCTTACCACCCTCAAGCCGATGGTCAGTCTGAAAGGACCATCCAAACCCTGGAGGATTTGCTTCGTGCATGCGTACTGGATTTTAAGGGAAATTGGGATCAACATCTCCCACTCGTTGAATTTTCCTATAATAACAGTTACCATAGCAGTATAAAGGCAGCACCTTACGAAGCATTGTATGGACGGAAGTGCCGATCACCACTCTGCTGTGGGCGACACACAGGTTATTAGATCAGATCTGGTCCAGGAAACGACCAGCAAAATTCTTGAAATTAAGAACAATCTAAAGGCCGCACGGGATCGGCAGAAGAGTTATGACGATACCCGTAGAAAACCGTTATCATTTGAGAAAGGTGATAAAGTGTATTTGAAAGTATCACCTTGGAAAGGAGTAGTCAGATTTGGAAAGGCGGGGAAGTTAGCCCCTAGATACATTGGACCATTCGACATTACTGCAAAAATCGGTCCTGTAGCATACCGATTAGAACTGCCTGATGAACTGAGTGCAGTTCACAACGTGTTTCACGTGTCGAACTTGAAAAGGTGTCTGTCGGATGAGACATCGGTGTTACCTTTAGAGGGTGTCCAAATAAATGATAAGCTCAACATTGTAGAGGAGCCCATAGAAATAGTAGACGGGAAAATCAAGCAACTTAGACACAATAAGATCTCGTTGGTCAAAGTTAGATGGAACTCGCAACGAGGCCCAGAATATACATGGGAACGAAAAGACGAATTTCGGAAGAAATACCCCCACCTATTTCCTCAAAAGGAAGTAGTTGACGCGTAAAATTTCGAGGACGAAATTTTTATAACGGGGGGAGAATGTAACGATTCCGGCAAATTCAGGTATACCCTAGCCGAAATATACTATTTACGTGTTATTCAATACTGAATATATAAATTATAATGTGTTTATACGAGTATATAAGATTCACAGTACGAATTATACTCGAATATATAGCTAGTCGTATTGAAATTACGATTAATCGATGAACGATTATTGAAACCCGAACGAATCGGGGATTACATTATAGACGAAATATATAATGTTTAGTGATGTGTACGAAGTATTAAAGCTTCGGGATAAGTGAATTATAGCACAGAAAAAGGATTTCGATTTATTAGTACGTCGGTACGATAAACGAAACCTTTAACATCAAACCAAGCAAGAGACGATCGATCAAGCCGAAAAAGATGCACAATTACCGACAATATGATGTGTTAAGTTAATAAATGTCATGGTTTAAGTTTTAAAGATTTTAAATGAGTTTTATATAAATTTAAATTTTAAGCCGAAAAAAACGACCGTTTTAGCTTCGTTTTAAGCCGAATTAAGTGTTTAACCGAAAAACGAACTGAACCAGATTATCCACAACGTTATCCGGATTACACAATCCAAATGTGTGGCCATGGTTGGAGATGTGGGCCCCCCCCCCACACCATACGTGGACCGATCGGTCCATGTGGTGCACACACACAATCCTTTTTTCTTTTTTCTAACACCCCAACTCCAAAATCCTCTCAACACTCTTCAACCTTCATCCAAATCCTTGATTTTTAACAAGAATCATAAGGTAAAAACATAGTTTTAATGGTTGATTCATAGTTTTGATTCCATGATCTTAAGTTGTTTGCAAGAGAATGAAGTTTCAAGTGAAAAATGGGTGAAAACCCGAGATGAAACCGATTCTTGCGTGATCAAGTGATGTATACAAGTTATACAAGGGATCTTGGTCCAAGAAAGGATTTAAAAGAGTCAAAAACGAATTTTTACGGTTAAAATCTTTGTTTTGATGTCTTAACCGAAACCATGAAAGAAATGGCTTGATTGTGGGTATAACTTGCTTGGTGTGGTGTTGTTGTGCTTGTAGGTGTTGTATCTAGTTGCTAGCAAAGGCTAGAAAGCAAGATCTTTGCGATCTAAAGCTAGAAACACAAGGTAGTTCGGTTTTTCGTATGATTTGTAAGATTTGGACAGATTGTGATAGACTTAGAGTTGAGTCATGAAATTTCACAGAGATGATCTACACATGAAAATATGAGATCTATGAAATTTCGGTAATTATTGGATAAAGGATGAATATTTGGTGAATTTAATGCTCGGTTTTGGCTAAAAATGGTGAAAAATAGCTACACATCATGAAAAATTCTGGAAAAATTTAGATAAGCTTTTTATAACATATAACACAAAATTTCAGGTCCATTGGAGAAGTCTAAGTAGGCTTTTCGGTAAAACGAGTTCTAGGGTTTTCTAGCTCGGTTTTGGTGAAAATGGCATGAAAAATGAGTTTTTGGTTCTGTAAAAATTACTGGGAACTATGTGGATGGCAGGAGTCATCCCAGAAAAATTTGGGATTTTTCTAAGGTCGTTTGGTATTTTCGGCATATTTGGTGTTTAAATGACGTTTAAAAATAGATAAATAAATGTTAAATATTAAAATTAATTCTGGAAATATTTTTATAAAATTCCTTACTGTCAAAAACTGATTTGTGCAAAATTTCAAGATCCGAGACTAAACGGATATTTATTTGTGCTAATTGGAACTTAAAAACAAACTTTTAAAGCTTAAAACGTGTAAACCGGCAAAGTTCGCCTAAGCGAGCTGACTGGTGTATAAAAACCTTAAAAATGGACTACTTTCATGAAACTAAGTTAGTCAAGTAAAAATAAATCATCCGAAAATAATTCGGATGATTTGGGTAATTTTACCCGATTTAGTCGTTTCCGGTATATTAAAGACGGAAACGGGCCCCGCGGCCAAACAGGGTGTCTAAACCGAGCTCTAATTTCACCACTTTAATTAAAATATCAATAACAACTACTTTCGGGTCGTATGTGGCCAAACTCATTTTTGAAAACATAAAGACGAATAACCGTGCTAGGCACGCAAAACGAGAAAACGAACTAATGGTAGTTCTGACTAAAGAACTCTAAGTGATATCACAATCTTGTAGGTTCCTGGACGGATCGTACACGGGATGTTCTCTAACAACGCAGGTGCGGAATCCCTGCGTAAGTAGGTTACGAGTGTAGATATAGAATAACACAAGCAATGAATCAAACACGTAATATTATTAACCGAACACGTGACTCGTAGTCACTATTACAGACACTGGAACTAGCAAACACGTCTGCTTAAACTCGAACACTTGACTGAAACCCTAAACTCCTTAACCTCGACGATTCGGCTGTAACAATCAATATATACACGACAACTTCGCCACAGGCGAAGTTGTCTGTAACTTCGCATATTCAACAAGTTCGCCTGAGCGAACTTGTTGACAACTTCGCTAGTTACACAAACAAAAACATAATCAAATACACAATTACAATACAGACTCGATTACAATTACAAGACTATGAACTACTGACAAACATGTACCAACAGACTCCCCCTTGGCAGTAGCTTCATATCTTGATTCTTCAAAACTCGAGTCTTGTAATCTGCATCTCTAAGCGTGCGCCCCTTCTTTCACACATACTGTCACTACACTTTGATATCTCCTAGCTTGATCCTTCCAAGCAGGAATGTAGAAGATCTTCTTGTTGTTGAGTACTTCCAGATCAGCTTGCGACAGGTTAACAAGATGCATCGGGTCGTAAACCCGAAGCAGTTCTTGTTCATCCTCGTCCTCCATTACTGCCTCTGCAGTCTCACAGTCCACAAACCACCATTTCAAATCTTTCAGCACATCTCGAGGCATAGCTTTCATGGGTACCTCCTTGATACATCGGACTGGTTTGTACTTCATCACCATCCACGGTTTACCATCTGCTCTCATACCTCTCTCTGTATCCTTCACTAATTTTCCCTTTTGTGGCTTTAGCAACTCAAACTTCTTTTCTTTTACTCCTTCTTTCCACATTATCTTCTCAATCATTCTAGCCATATTGTCGTTGTTTCGGTTTATCAGGCCCAACCTGGCCAAATCTTTTACTTCGCATTCAGGCAATGTGTTGAACGATCTCAACATTCTCTTGAAATATTGAACGCCATCATAACGCTTCACCACAAACAACTTGAGCTGTTCATCATAGATCCAACAAATAATCCCTTTTTTCGCCTCTGCATACCCTTTAATGTTGTAGCTCTTTCTGAACATGGTTGGAACAGCAGGCTTCTTGGTCTTGACAAACCAATGAGCATATTCTTCCTTCCATCTAGGCTGCTCTTCCCACACCGTCTCATCCAACACCGTTTCATCACCAACACCCGACTTTTCCACTTCGGGAATGTCATGCTCAACATCATCATCCATTATCTCACCTTCTTCTAACACATTTTCCACATTAATCTTTTCCCCAATCCTCTCAATCTCATCCACGGGCAACACGTCGTCATCATCCATAAACTCATCGTCTTCCTCATCATCCAACTCCTTTAAAGCATCGATAACGTCCTCAACATCAGCATCATCACCCATATCAACAACAACATCACCAGCTACATCTGTAGACTCCCCCTCAGTTGTGGAAGCCCCAAGAGCCTGAGAGGTTCTTGGCAGCTCACCACCTGCACCCGAAGGTGCATTGGGATCATCGTCATGATCTTCTCGTCTTTTCGTTCTCAAGTCATCGCCCCTACAAGTCTTCTCCCCCTGAGATGCCAAGTATTCCTTGAAGGCATCAATTATTCTTCCGTGTTCAACCAGGAGGGCAGCTTGTAGTCGATTGGATTCCACTAGGCGTTCAATAGTCTTAGACTGTTCGGCAACAATACGCTCTAGTGATGTAATCCGTTCAGCATCTGAAGTAGGCAGTGGAGTTGGCGGAACATCAGTAGCAGAAGTGACCGCAGGTTGTACACTTGGTAACCCTGCAGTTGTTGTGATAGTCGAATCAACGAAGCGTGCGACTACCACCAGTGGATCAAACGGTTGTGGTGGTAGAGACACCACTGCTGGAGCTGACGCTTCGACAGTCGTAACCTGTGCAGTAGTAGGAAGAAGTGACATACCTGACAAGACAGGCGGAGCAAAACGTACATGCCTTGAAGTCTCCCCCGCTCCAGTAGCCATACCTAGTCGTTCTCGTCGCGAACGTCTCATCACAAGTTGTACCGCTTCTTCCTCATCTCCCTCCTCGTCCTCAACTCTCGGCCTCTTACCCGAAATCCTTTCACGAGTCACCAATAGCCGTCTGGCCTCAGCAAACGTTTCATCTAACTCGGATTCAGCTACCGAAGTAGCTGCTGTAGAAGCATCCATAAATTGAGGACCCGAGATACCCATATCAAACAAACCGTGTCCACTGAAAGCAGCATCCAGATCAACGTTTTCAGCCGTGGACATAGTCTGTGCAATAGTAGCTGGCATAGCAGCAGAAGAGACAACAGGCGCAGCTGCTACAGCATGAGGTGCTGCCGCCTGATGTGGTTGTGGATCCCTGAACTCATCCCCTCCTGCAGGAACATACTCCGGGTTGATGAGATACCCGAAAAGTGGAGTATGCCTTGGACGGCGTTCAGGGTTGCTACGAGTGCTCGACGTCCTACATTGAGCAAAAATACGCTTTGTTACACACTCAACATATCGAATAGGGCGCCGTTGCGGTAGAGACGGAGCGACATGATTAATAATCATTTGAAGAAATCGCGGATACATGATAAATCGTTCTCGCGCCGTCGCCCGTCTCTGACGATCAATCTCATAGAAAATCATCTGACTAAAAGAGTAACGACGATTGTAAGTCAGGGCCGTCATGGCAGATTGCATCGTCGCACCCATCCCGTCTGTTCCTGCTTTCCTGCCGGACATGCACACAATTAACACGTGCATCAGAAAGCGCCATTGGTCCAGCAGAAAGCCTTTCCTCCTCTGCGAGTCCCCCAGCGGACCCGAATAACCCATTCTCAAGTATGCTCCGTCACGGAAAGGAGCTACGAACTCCGTTGGGTCGTCTCGTGTCTCATCGCCGAACTGCAGAGCCAACCGAATGTCTTCCGAAGAAAACTGTATGTCTTGACCATTGACGGTTGCTCGCATCACAGGAGGTTCAGGTCGGCAATCATAATACAACGTCTGCCAGAAGTCTTCGATGTTAGGCAGAGATATGGGTAGTGTATTAGTGATTGCATGAAACACCCTTGATCTCTGGAGAAAAGTGATAATCTCCCTGTAGTCGTCAACGCCTCGTGCGTCAGGATCCAAAGTAATGTATTGGTTATGAGCTGGAAAGAATTGTCGTTGCTCATCACCATCATCACCACCAGTTCCTCCAACTGCAGCCATATCTGCACAAAACAAATCAAGTTAGAGACGTTTTACATAACTCACAAGTTCGCAGTGTAGCAAGTGCGAAGTTGTGATGTAAGATACACAGGCGAAATTAAAGTTGAGGCGAAGTTGGGGACAACTTCGCATCATCAGTAAATTCGTCTAAAAAACAGTTAAAAGAAAAGGATATAGGCGAAGATAAGGATAACTTCGCCACGGCGAAGTTACAGTTAAGTTCGCCAGGGCGAAGTTGTGGATAACTTTGCCAAGGCGAAGTTGATGATAACTTCGCCACGGCGAAGTTGTGGATAACTTCGCCCTAGGCGAACTTAAGCGTCTGGCGAAGTTGAGATTAACTTCGCCAAAACCATAACTTCGCCTGAAACAGAATCGGCGACTGTTCGGATTCTGAGGTCGAAATCCGATGTTTTCGGACCGATTGAACGATAGAAACATGAAGAACAACATATTTCAAAGGTGTATGGATGAAAAGATCGTCCATGAACACGTAACGAGAGGTCGAAAAAACTTGGTTTCGAGGGTTAGACGACCCGAGGTCTCTCACCGGGTAAAAGTATAAAGTGAATGAAAGGATGAAATCGACAACACATACCACTCAGTATAGTAGAAACAAGGAACAAAAGATCGAAATCGAAAGTGTATATAAAAAAAAAAGGTTAACCGGAATTAAGGATAAGTTCGCCGGAAAAAAGTTAATAAAAAAAATTTCACTGTTGAAAACCCCTTTTATAGGGCTGAGTTGGTTCAGGCGAAGTTATTCTTAACTTCGCCTAAGCGAAGTTAAGTACAACTTCGCCGATTCAACAACTTCGCCCGATATTTACAAAAACAGCCCTTTCAGTTTGAAAAATCTTGAATATATCCTTATAAGTTACCAAAAAGAGTTAAACAAAAATGATCAAGACCCAGTAACCAACAATAAAAATATAACTACAAAAACAGAAAATACTTATAAAATTTTAACGAAATAAGGGATCAAATTTCAGTCTAGTCAGGGACCACTACGTTTTAGAAAAGATCCGAACAGGAATCATACTAACTATGTGACTGTCACTTGGATCCGTGTTTGGCTGTATTATGACATAGAGAAACAGGTTGTAAGCATGTAATAACTTAAATGGTTTTCATTGTTTCTGTGATACGGATTAAGGTTCAGTTAAGCTCAAAAATTTAAGTTGGCAACAACTCAGAGGTAATGATGCCTTCTATCTATTCTCAAAGCGTATTTGGCTATACCCAAGTCACCCCGAATTGACTTCGACCCATAGTGTCTGATTAACTTGTAGATACTCGTTGTCTGCTTCCCGTTTTCTTCTTACTCCAAACTTGAGAAATCTTGAGAAGTTTCGGTTCTCGTGTTTATTGTCACTATTTCTCATAAGTACAAAAATTATACATGTTTTTTTTTTTTTTTTTTTTTTTTTTTTTTAATCAAACATAAGAATTTTCATCGGAGTACTAAACTACTGCAAGTCCCGAATCTGGATCACTGCAGTGTCTTGAAATGCTTTCTTCACGGGAATCAGAACACTCACGGGCTCGTGTATGACTGGGTAGTTGCTTTTCTGCCTATCCTTCGAAAAGATATGTATGAAGACATACAAAACTCTTAAGAGGTTTCCACATAAATTCGAGTAAATTTAAGTTAGTATCACATCTACTTTTACGCACCATTAAAATTACCATGACATACAATGACTGTTCTAAAGCCTTTTAAGCTTAATAACTTCTCTAGTTAGGCACACATAGTCAGTATATATATCATTTTCCAAGGTTGGATCAATTTTCTTTTAAACACAGCAAAGAACTTCTTACGAAGTAATAGACTTGAAAAGTAATTTCATTTCCCTGAAAAAATTTTGAATTCAATCGCCCCAATCATGTCAAAGTCATCAGGTAAACGGCTATCCTGAAGATCCATTGGATCAGCTGGACCGACCACATACAAGTATGTGTCCTTCTTACTAAGAATGACCGACTAATTTTCAGCAACTGAAAGAAAAACATGTCAACACTGCCCCAGTTACTTTCAGTCTTCCGGTTAATGGCTATCCTCATTTCCTAAGTCGAAAACAAGGACCAAAACATATCCGAGGAGATGTCCATCAAACTGAGGTAACCGACTAATTTTAAGCAATAAAGACACATTTTTTTTTTTTTTTTTTTTTTTTTTTTTTTTTTTTTTTTGAATCAAAAACAAAGACATGGTTACTCGGGATTGATCATCCCATTTAGCTCAATTAGGTTTTGAAATCTGGATTTATCAAACGCTTTTGTAAACAAGTCAGCAAAATTTTCAAGTGTATCAACTTTTTCGATCTTGATCAGTTTCTTCTCAGCACAATCCCGTATGAAGTGATGACGAATGTCAATATGCTTAGTTTTACTGTGCTTCACGGGATTGTTAATTACTGAGATGGCGGCAGTGTTATCAATTAAAATAGGAGTGAGTAAGAAATTCAGACCATAGTCGCGCAATTGTTGCTGAATCCATAAAACCTGAGAGCAGCAGTTGGATGCTGCCATGTATTCAGCTTCGCAAGTTGAAATTGCAACTGATGTCTGTTTCTTGCACTGCCAGGAAACTAATCTTCCTCCAAGAAACTGACAGCCTCCTGTTGTTGACTTCCGACTCTGATTACAACCTCCATAATCAGAATCAGTATATGCCATCAGTTCAACGTCTCCTCCCTTTGGGTACCACAATCCTAGTTTCGGCTTGCCCTTGAGATACCGCAAAATCCTCTTCACACCTTTCATGTGAGATTCCTTTGGGTTTGCCTGAAAGCGAGCACAAAGACAAACAGAAAACATTATATCAGGCCTAGAAGCAGTTAAATACATTAAAGAACCTATTATCGCCCGATACAGAGTAGGGTCCACATCTGTGTCACCATCTGATTCAGCTCCCAATTTGTGATTGACGCAGATTGGAGTGTCATATGGAGAACTGTCCTCCATCTTGAATCTTTTCAGCACATCATGAACATACTTTGTTTGATGAATGAACATCCCATCTTTCTTCTGATCAACCTGCAATCCTAGAAAGAAAGTTAGTTCACCCATAGCACTCATCTCGAATCGTTTCTTCATGACAGCCTCAAAATCTTGACACATGGATACTCTTGATGCAGCAAAAATGATGTCATCCACGTAGACTTGAACCAGTAAGAAGTCACATCCTTCTCTCTTCACAAACAGCGTACTGTCGATCAAACCCCTTTCAAAACCATTTTCCAGCAAGTAGTCCGATAACGTTGAATACCAGGCACGAGGTGCCTGATGTAAACCATATAACGCCTTGCTCAACCTGTATACATGATCAGGAAAGTCTGGGTCAGGAAAACCCGGTGGTTGCTCAACATACACAACCTCGTCAACTTTCCCGTTAAGAAACGCACTCTTTACATCCAACTGAAACACCTTCATCTTTTTGAAAGCAGCAAACGCCAAAAACAATCGAATCGCTTCTAACCGGGCAACAGGAGCGAAAACCTCATTGTAGTCAATACCCTCTTGCTGATTAAAACCTTTAACAACCAGCCTCGCCTTATTTCTCACAATAATCCCCTTTTCATCTCTCTTGCACTTGAACACCCATTTCGTGCCTATAGCATGCACATTCTTTGGTTTTTCGACCAAAGTCCAAACTTCCATTTTCTCGAACTGAGCCAACTCTTCTTGCATAGCTTCGACCCACGAACTGTCCTTCAAAGCCATTTGATAATTCTTCGGTTCAATTTGGCTTATGAAGCAAGAGTACAAACATTCATTCATAATACCTGTATCTTTAATGCTTGTATAAACACAGGTGTGCTCATTCAAGCTACTTCTGGTTTGTACACTAGAGGACACATCACCTATAACATTTTCCAGTGGGTGATCTTTGTGAATTCTAGTGGTCGGAACAGCACTGACATGCAAATTGTCTTCCAAGTTTGAAGAGATCTCATCAATGGTTGTTTCAGGCTGAGAGTGAAAAGGATTAATAAACTCATCTCCAGCTGAGGATGCAGGGGTATCGATAGAGTTTGATGTGGAAGGCTGAGATTTTTCTGTCATCTGATGTTGCACTAGCTCCTCTTCCTCATCAAATATCATCTTCGTCACAACTCTTTCGTCTTCTTCAGCAATTTCCAAATTAGGTACGTTAAACGACTTAAACAGTTTAACATAGTCAAAAAGCTCAGCAGGTCCATTGCTTGGTTTTGGCGGTTGATAACTAGTAATGTCGGTGTTACAAACCACCTCCACCTTGCAAGTTGTCGTATTGAAGACCCGTCTGTTGGGAGTCCCAACAACATAACCGACTAGGATTCCCTCATCGGCTACTTCACCAAATTTCGAGTTAGTCTTCAAAATCGAACAAGGAGAACCAAATGGTTCAAGACCGCACAAGTTGGGCTTCCTACCGTGCATAAGCTCATAACAAGTTTTTCCAAGTCTCTTAACTGTTAACACCCGATTCAGAACATAGCAGGCTGTAGCCACTGCTTCAGCCCAGAACATCACAGGAAGCTTTGAGTCTGCCAGCATAGTTCTGGCTCCTTCAATCAACGTTCGGTTCTTCCTTTCAGCTACTCCGTTCTGTTGTGGCGTATACGGAGCGCTGTATTGATGCTCAATACCCTTCTGTAGACAAAAGATTTCCATCTCAAAGTTCTTGAACTCTATCCCATTGTCGCTTCTGATGAATTTAACTGATTTACTCATGACATTCTCGACTTTTGTAATGAGATTCTTTACCATCTGAGTCGTCTCGTCTTTCGTTTTCAGAAAATATACCCACGAGTATCGCGAGTAATCATCAGTTATCACCAAGCAGTAAGAAGTACCGCCTAGACTTTGTACATTCACCGGACCGAAGAGATCCATATGAAGTAGTTCTAGAGTACCAGCAATTGAGTTGATCGTCTTGGTGAGATGGCTTTTCTTGTGTTGTTTTCCCTTCTTGCACGCTATGCATTTATCTTCAAAGTTAAAACTCTTTAAGGGAACGCCCATCACAAGCCCATTTTTGACAATGAAGTTCATCTTACGAAGATGAATATGTCCCATTCTCCTGTGCCATAACTCTGATTCTGATTCGCTTGCCTTTGTCATTAAACAGGATTCTCTGGTGGCCATTTCAGTAGACCTCATATCCATCACGTATGTATTCGTTTCACGTGGAGCTTTCATTACTATCCATTCTTCTGGTATATGAAAACCAGGCTTCAATACAATCGCTTCATTCTTAGTGAAATGGACAGTGTATTCTTTATCACAGATCTGCGACACACTCAGCAGATTGTGCTTTAATTCCTCCACAAAGTTTACATTTTCAAGTGTCATTCTCCCATTCGACACAGTTCCTCTCCCAGTTATTCTTCCTCCGCTTTCACCAGCAAAACTAACTCTAGCTCCCTGAACAGGTTTTAAGTCTTGCAACAAGTGTTTGTTGCCTGTCATGTGCCTGGAACAGCCGCTATCTACAATCCAAAGATTGTTTGCAGCCCTGTTCAACTGTTCCTGCACCATAAAACAAAGAGTTAGAATCTTGGGACCCAAGACCAATTGGTCTTGGATCGATACATCCCGTATCCTGGCTTTCTCAAGTTAGCATCAGGATAATTTCTGTACGTCCTGTTAGGGAATCTCCCTGCAGATTGAGTGTAATGCCTTCCAAACCTTTGAGAATAGAAAGTGTTATTTCTTGTGGTTTGGTTGTAAAAATGAGGTTGGTTTTTATGAAAATTTGAATTCGTTACATTTTGGCATTTTTTAAAGTTTTCATTTTTAGCAGGAACAAAATGACGCTTATTCTCATTTTTATTTGGCTTCACATCTCTAAATCTCGGTTTCAAAGGACAATCTGCAACTAGATGTCCTAACTTGTTACATCTAAAGCAACATCTACTCTCCATTTTCTTGTCAAATGTTGGTTTGGATGTAGAGGCAGTGTTACCAGCCGTTCGTCTCACATAAGGTGGGACGTACGGATTGAGTGGAGAACTCTTTTTAGAAACTTCATTTTTATCTCCATCGGTGGGTAAACCTACCTTCTCTTTTGTCTGACCAGATTCGGACAACATATCCGAATCTGATGAGACTGGACTTGATACAGAAATATTCACACTAGAAACAGGCGAACTTGTTTCGCCACAGCTAACACTTGGTTCGACACTAGTAATTTTGATAGTAGTTGTCTGAGGAACTTCGAAATCAACAGATTTCTGAACACTTGGATTATAAGTATAATTGTGGTTAAAGGGTGGTGGAACTTCGTGATATCCGATTCCTCCCCTCTTTGCAGAGGTACCTGGATCACTCACGAGGTGATCAAGGATGGCCGAGGAATTCCTGAACTGCTCAAGTTTGCGGTTCAGTTCCACCACCTTTACCTGGTGGTCAGCAATCTGTTTATCCCGATCAGCAATCACTTTAGTTTTTTCTTCCAAAACTTCATAACTAAGATCAATTATTTCAATTTTCTCAGCAAGTTTAAGCTTTAAGCTTTGAATGTCTTTTTCACATGCTTTTATTTTAATTTTATAACTTGTTTCTCTTGCTTTTGTAAAATGGTGATCTTCTTTGATAGTTTTAAAGTCAGCATCTAAATGGACATACTGATCAGTTATTGTTTTAAGTTGCTCAGACAAATTCTCACAACTAGTACAAATAGTTGTAGGACTTACCTCGGAGCGATTATCTTTGTCATTTGCCATGAAAGCGGTTTCTTCTTCATTTGTTTTCTCAATTTCTTCAACCTTCTCACATTCTTCAGCTTCAGACTCAGCCATGTTTGCTTGCTCACCAGAACCACTTGGGCGTTGATTCCAGTTGTACTCTCCTGCCTCTCTGGTCAACATGGCATTTATCTCTCTGTTAACTCCTGAGTGTTGTGTAGGTCGACCTTGTCCACGTTCAACCCTCTCATTTCTGCATTCCTTGGCAAAGTGCCCGTACTGTTGACAATTGTAGCACCTTACCTTGGACTTGTCGAACCCGGGCCGACCACCAACGAACTTTCTCCCCGTTTTATTCATGAAACGCTTGACTCGCCTCACTATCATGGCCATTTGCCATTGCAAGTCCATCTCCTCCAGATCATCAGCATCGATCTGGTCATAATCCTCATCCAGAACAGCAGGGTCCACAATCTTCCCCTGGATGTAGTTTTCGTAGGAAGCAATAAATGAAGCATAGACTGCAAACTGCTCTTCAGCAGATTTTACACTCATAGGCATCTTGGTATAATTATTGCTTGATGCATTTACAGAAAAACTACTTGTGGATGCTTGAGGCTTTGAAGTACTAGATCCTCCAGCAACGAAACATACATCACCATTCGTGTTTACAGAAACGTTTCCATCATGAGGAAAGTCGGGACCTGACTCCCCTTTTGAGTAAAAAGCTGCAGATTCAGGTCTCGAACTTGAGCCTGAGTTAATCTTTGCACCATACATACCAGGGTCTTGTATCTGGTCTGTTGGTGTTTCTTTTCGAACCATATTGAGCTCATAAGTTCTGAGCTTGTTTATTGCAGTTTCCAAATCACAGTTAGGAAAGTCTCTGTCTTCCCTCATAAGGACGGTGTACATTTCCCACTTCGGTGGGAGAGCATCGAGAAGCTTTTCGACGATCTCTTCTTCTCGGTAGGCAATCGAATAATTGCTAAGCTCTGTCATTAGATGATAGTATCTGGTGATAATATCATCCAAAGATTCATTCTTCAAATATTTGAAGACGGAGAACTGGGTCTTCAAGAGTTTAATCTTTGAGGCACGGATACCTACGTTCCCCTCGAATCTGTTTTCCAGAGCATCCCAAAGCTCTCTTGCAGAAGTGTACTTTCGGAACGTATGGAGAACTTCTTGAGGAAGTGCCATTTTTATCGCTGCATGGGCCTTGCTCTCGGCCTCATACATTTTCTTTTCTTCGTCCTCCATTTTACTGTACTTCTTCACCACGTCACGTCCTTCGTATTGCATGGTTGGAGGGACGTATCCATCTTGAATGCACACCCACATTTTGGCATCCTGATATTTAATGTACTGGATGAATCTATCCTTCCATGCCACGAAGTCTGTTCCCTTCATCAACCTCGGGGCCTTAGTGGCTGACCCTGCCTCAACTTCCATCTTGACCAAATCGGAGATGTTGATCGATGACATCCTTGTAAAACCTGAAAATCCTGAAAAAAACAAGAAAATATTAAAACAGCTCAGTAGGCGAAGTTAAGGATAACTTCGCTTGAAGGTCAACTTCGCTGAACAGAGAACTTCGCTGAGGTCTTTAATTCGCTTGAATTGGCGAAGTTAAAGTTAACTTCGCTTAGCTCTGGCGAACTTATGAGTTGAGCGAACTTGGGTAGTAAGCGAAGTTGTGGATAACTTCGCTAAGGCGAACTTATGAAATCTGCGAACTTAAGTGTGAAGCGAAGTTGCGGATAACTTCGCTAAGGCGAACTTATGAGTTGAGCGAAGTTGTGGTTAACTTCGCCAAACTTTATATCTTCGCCAAAAACCCTAATTCCAGTGACGGCAACTTCGCCTGAATTCAACAACTTCGCCTGAAGATCAGCAAGTTCGCCCGATGAACCTGGAAGTTTTTCCAGATCTGTTTTCTTCAAACCAGAAGCTCCCGATCAATGCTAAGGCTTGAAAATGACTGTCAAGCACTAGTAGAACACAATCCCAACAAAAATACGTCTCGCGAATAGGTCAAACGAGACGAAACTACACCCGCGTGAAATCCCGAACCTCACAATCGAGCCGATGGCTCTGATACCAATTGTAGGTTCCTGGACGGATCGTACACGGGATGTTCTCTAACAACGCAGGTGCGGAATCCCTGCGTAAGTAGGTTACGAGTGTAGATATAGAATAACACAAGCAATGAATCAAACACGTAATATTATTAACCGAACACGTGACTCGTAGTCACTATTACAGACACTGGAACTAGCAAACACGTCTGCTTAAACTCGAACACTTGACTGAAACCCTAAACTCCTTAACCTCGACGATTCGGCTGTAACAATCAATATATACACGACAACTTCGCCACAGGCGAAGTTGTCTGTAACTTCGCATATTCAACAAGTTCGCCTGAGCGAACTTGTTGACAACTTCGCTAGTTACACAAACAAAAACATAATCAAATACACAATTACAATACAGACTCGATTACAATTACAAGACTATGAACTACTGACAAACATGTACCAACAAATCTAAGTCCTGAGAAGTGTATCGGGGTTAACATTGTCCCCGGATCGCGTACGGTACTGGGTTAACAGTGTCCCCGGACGTACCGGTTAACACGAATTTAAGTTATATTAATAGAAATTGTGTAGTAACGACTTAGGGATCGTATTACAGATCCGGACAGGTAGCCGTGCACGGTATTACACCTCTGCTCACCAAAAAGGTGAGTTTTCACGAGCCCCTTTTTATTGAACTGTTTTATATATTTTCCCGGGGCGGAAAGCATGTTTTTATCAAAGTGTTTAAGTACATGCCGATCGCATGGAAATGAATGTATTTATATAATGTTTATTGTACGGGAATCGTACGGTAATGTATTAAGATGGTAATTGTCTGAGTTGCTAATATTGTAAGGCCCGAAACAGTGTTATGGGTTAACAGTGTCCCCAGAGGTTATTAAATGTATTTCTGGGTTAACAGTGTCCCCAGAGGCTATTAAATGTATTTCTGGGTTAACAGTGTTCCCAGAGGTTATTAAATGTATTTCTGGGTTAACAGTGTCCCCAGAGGTTATTAAATGTGTTTCTGGGTTAACAGTGTCCCCAGAGGTTATTAAATGTGTTTCTGGGTTAACAGAGTTTTCACTTATAGACTCAGCATAATTACATCATTAATTTATGATTATTAAAATGATTTGTCATGGTTTACTTAAATTAGTGAAACTTACCAACTATTCGTAGTTGACCCGTTTTCTTTACATGCTTTCTAGGTACACCCAAATTGGAATGAGTGATACGTGCTTGATGATGTGTGCTATTTTGTGGAAGCTTAAGGGTCTATATTTTGTTTTAAACATGTTAACGTACTATTGGTAAAACTTATGTGATAACGCCTAGTCGGTAATGAAACTCGGAACAATGTAATACGTTTAAATTATTGTAGTGGTGTTTTCTTTATAAGCAATGCTGTTGATATCAGATGTGTCTGTTGCATCCCGTGTACGTTTCCGCTGCGGTTACGGGGTGTTACAGGTCTTGACATTTTTGAAGCATCGGTAGAAACCTGCGTGACCTAAAAAACTTTTAATGGCTTTGACTGAAGTTGGCGGCGGAAGTTTGGATATGGTTTCTATTTTGGCCCTATCAACTTCTAGTCTGTTTTGAGAAATCCTGTGTCCTAAAACAATGCCTTCCTTTACCATAAAGTGGCATTTTTCTCAGTTGAGCACTAGATTTACTTATTCATATCTAGCTAACATTTTGTCTAGATTTTTCAGGCAATGATCGAAGGAGTCTCCATGATTGTTAGTGTAATTATATTGAAATGGTAGGGAATGGGCTGGGATGCTCTTAGGATGTAAACGAGACGAGCCGCTAGCGAGATACTTGATACCGGATCAATAAAAAGCTTAAAATGAACTAAGTACGAGCCTTAAATGAAGCTTGTTTAGTTATTAAGTTCGAGATTACTTTTTTTATTTTTAGGTTTTAACTTTTTAGGACTTTTGTACATTAATTTCACTCTACTGGAGAATTCAATCCTAGTTTTGGCTCGATTAAGGTACTTCACATAAGCTTGAGTCGACCTAGGCTCTTTTATAGGGTAATGCGTATAAATGATTTGAAAAATAATAAAGAAGCCGAACTGAGTCAAGCTAAAGCTTGAAAAACATATAACTCGAAACGAGCCGAGATCGAGCTCTAGTACATCACTACGAACCAAGCTCAAGATTAATCGAGTTTGGGCTTAGCTCGGTTTTTTACACCCCTAGCTTTTGAAGTTTTAGTTTGTATTTTAGCAGGTAGAATTTCACTTTATTAGCAAATTTGCATTCAGTTCACTTTCACTTCGTACGTAACTACTGATTTACCTGGCTTGTTATACCGGGAAGGTCGGTAAAACCCGGGCAATGGTAAAATACAAGCGTTATCAGTCGAAAGTGTTGACGCAGTCAGTCGATGCAAATTCGGTTGGTTTCAGTTAAGTGAGTCATTGTACCGGAACTAAAACCAAAATAAAAAAATAAAAATTTGAGGTGGACTAGTGAGGTGGCGTCGACCGGTAAAACTCGGGCCTTGTAAAACCCGACCGTTGTCAATCTCGGACGTTGAGGCAGCGAGTCTACGCAAATTCGGTTGGTTTCTTTCATGTTTGTACGGCACCGGAACTAAAAAAAACAAAACAAAACAAAATCGGCATTCAGTCGGTTTTGTTACGTTTGTTGTACTACTGGAACTAAAACAAAACACATAGAGTCTTCTCGAATTTGGTCGGTTTCGTGAAATTCATTTTGGTACCGGAACTAAAACAAAAAAAACAAACTTTTTTTTGACATTCGGTCGATTTTCGTTACGTTTATTACGGACCAAAACTAAAACAAATAAAATTGGACCAATAAGGTACCGTAAAATGGCCCAGTCAGAACTTTGCGGCACCAAACTCCTTAATAATAATAATAATAATAATAATAATAATAATAATAATAATAATAATAATAATAATTAGTCTACATCTCCAGATTGCTCAGTAGTTATGAAATATACAGATTATATTTAAAAACAACTGATTGCTTCTCTTGTGTAATATTACATTTTATGCAAATTGTCAAACTCATGGGTAGCTCAATATTCCCATCGTGTTGTATTTTTGTTACCAATTTTTCCTCAATAATTGAACCCCCAATTGCATGATTGCTGTGCCTGACTTTGTTTCATATATTAAATTTGGATTCAGTGACCAAACACAGTCAAGACCCATATATTACACTTTTTTATTTCTTTTTTTTTTCGGGATTTGTTTTTTTTTGGTTTTGTTTTCTAATAAATGTCACTGGCTGGGTGTGGAACCTTAATTCTTAAGCTACGACTCACATGACATCCGATGTTAATATGATTGATGATTCGACACTTCACATTGGCTTGGAAAGAGTTGTGGTTGACAGTAATATGTTACTTGTTATTTCTCATAGTGGTTATGTTGTAATTTCGTTACCTCACAACACTATTACTCTTAAGAACGTACTCCTAGTTACTTTTTTTTTTCTTATTCTTTTCATTGCTATAATAGAAACATTTACAATAAAATGATAGGTAAATGTGAAACAAGTTTCGCCACAACCCCCTTTTGAATTGCAAATCCAATCGTCATAAAAACGAAGCTTTGAGTTTTAGGAGTCGAAAAATTACTATTCACAACCCGCTAAACCCTGGTCAAAAAGTCACAGCCTTCGGGGCCAGGAAACTGAATGCATCAAAAGCAAATAGGAGAAAGACGTGTTAATTTTCTAAACAAATTTCTCGTGTCGCAACTTTGCTTGATTCCTCCTTCAACGCAACCTGATACCAACAAACTCATTGTCTTTTAGCCCAACAACAGAGGGCACTCCTATAAGGTCCACACAAGCGTGTTCCCCCCTGCCCACTCAAACACAAGAATATAAGCCGGTCATAAAGTTGACCTCCTTTCTTGCAGATATGTCATAAAGTTCACACAGGACTCTTTTATTTATGCACTGCTCGTTTAAGGACATCACACAACACATCCCTAACCAAATCATGTCTATATTTAAACCCAGGTCACTCCTTGCAATGGAGCTCGTGCTCGCTAAAAGAACCTAAACAAAGCATGCGGCAAACTGACAATGCTCAACAACTAGAAACATCGGTATTTAACAATCGCTCGGTACTTCAAAGCTAACATATGTTGGCCCAACTGTCACACCCCCATCTAGGGCATGGGCGTGCGACCAACAGTTGGTATCCATTTTTGTAAATTAATCAGAGTTACGGGTTTAAGTGCAGAAATATTAGCGTGGATTAAAAAATTAATACTCACACATCAAAAGACGAGATTATAAAATATCCGTTTTAGTGTTTACAAAATATTCATTATTTATATAAACCACCATTACATATTTTAAAGTTCGATAAAATGATCTGAGTCATCAGATCGCCTAGATATCACTTTAATTCTTCAAGCGGCTGTCCTTCGTTACCTGTAAACAGTTTGAAAATACGTCAGCAACACATGCTGGTGAATAAGCTGACGCATAAAATATTTTGTTTACTTAATTACTTCTCGAGAAATAACTTAGGTCTTGCCCATCGTGGATTAGGAATAATCAAGATAAAAACAAAACACAATTATAAACTTAAGCTCTACTTGAAACCGCTAGGCAAACACTGCAACGTTTGATATTACTTAGCTACCATCAGTATACACATGATTACCCTTGCTCAAATGTAACTTAGGTCCGCTCCATCGTGGCGTAGGCATATAACCAGGTGTGGCGCGGTGTGCCCACCGTCTTCCACATATGTAAGGATCCAAACACACGTACACCACGACAGCCTGAGGGCCAGCGAATACTTTTGTTCATAATGTTTTAGAGATGCGTAATCTCATGTAATTCATTTATTTGACTCGGTAATACAAGTTTATAAAAGTTGGGATTATTCACCTTTGAAAATAATCAGCTTCACATCACTGATCGAGTTTGTCTTTCTTTGATTTTCGGACCTATGGTACGAGTATAACATTTTGTTATTACCAGATCTTTAATCCGGCTTAAGACCTTTAGTCTCTTTTGTATAATATTTATCTCGATTATATTTTCCTTTTAAACCTTTAGTTTAAAACACTTCTCTTTTATTTTATAAGATATTCAAAACTTTAGTTTAAAATATCCTTTCTTTGTTTTACAAGTTTAACTTTTAGTTTTACTGGTTTACTTTACTAACACTACGTTTCTTCTTCTCGAAGAAACGTATACTTTATTTCTTTATTTATCATTTATGAAACTTAAACAATAGTAATATTAATAACAAAGATTAACTTTAAATTTTATATTTCTTATTTATCTATTTCTTTGTTATATCTTCTTTAATTTAAATCTCGAGGTATCTAGTATACCCTCGACTAAGGTTTAAGCCTTTAATATTATATTAATATTTTATTTAGGCATTACCCCTACCTTGGTTGGCCTATTATTCCCTAGGCACTCGAGCAGCACTTTGACTCCTTTACGTTTTCTTGAGAATCTTGATCAACAACTCTTTGGCACGCAACCCAATTCACGTCGGTATTCAAGACTTGTCGGAACGCACTTCGAGGCGGGTCGTCGGGTCATATCGGGTCGGCACGTACTTCAAGATATCATCGGGATCGACACGGTTTATGAGGTACAATGTTGGGTTTTTGGCACGGAAAACGATGAGGGTCAGTGGCACGCTTTATGAGGTAGAGTGAAAGAGTGAATTCTAGAGAGTGGAAGTGTTGTGAGATTGAGTTGTGAAGAAGTAATGGGCTGATGGCCCTATTTATAGGCGCTGATTAGCTGACCCGTCACGATACGCGATGGGTCTTGCTAAGGATCCATCAGGTAGCGCGATGGGTTAACGGATCCTTTAATATTATTTTAATCGGTAGCGATACGCGATGGACCTACTAGAAAGACATCGCGTATTGCGACTAGGCTTGACGTATCATCATATAGCTTTGCCACGTGTGCCACGTGGCTGGGGACACGTGGCAGGACACGTGTCTGTTGTCAGACCACGTCATCGCGATACGCGATGACGTTGGGTTTAAAGGGATCGTTGTAACAACTCGGGTTTTCAAAGTATTATTTATTAACTTTTACCTAACCCGTTTTAGGTTCGGGAAATTTTATCAGTAAATTATCGCGCTTATCAAGTAATTATTATTTTTATTCTTGATTGTTTATATATTTATTATATAAATTATCTTTGAAAATGTACACTTTTTACCCTATAATATACTTCAAATCATATTTTGTTTCTCTCCTTAAAGTTCAGGGGTCTGTTTGCAACATCTGTTAATATATTATTATTTAAACCAATAACCCATGTTCTAACTATAACATCTCGGATTTTTCAAACCCGTATTGGTTATCATTTAATCCGACTCGGAAATATTTTAGTTCCTTAATATTAATCAAAATCAAATATTTATAAGTAAATAAGTTTCTAATATTCATTTTATACCCTTAAAGTTCTTAAAGTTATTTATTCTTTGTTTAAACTTTAAAATAGTCAATAATTGAACATTTCAGAAAGTTTAGGGACCATTATTGCCAAAAAAAACCAAGGTTCCTTCCTTGTCTAGCCGGAGCGCCGCGCGGGGAGACCCCCCCAACCCCCTTCGTGCGCCGCCTCCGCACCACTGGTCAGATCGTTTAACTTTATTTCGTTTCTTAACTCGTTTAAGGCATAAAATCGTTTATTTTAGGCATGTTTGAGTGAATTAAGGTCCGAGTAAACATCTTGTAACTAAACTACAAGTGATAATTCGTTTCTTACTGCCAAAGACCAGATCTTTATGTATAAATCGTTGATTATTTCCTTAAAACGTATTTACTTGCTTAAACGGGCCAAAAAGTCCATAATTAGTTTGTGCTATGTATTCTTATATAAACAAGCCCTATTCATCTTCTATAAACAAGCCCTATTCATCTTCTATAAACTTTAATCTAACCCTAAAGAACATCCCATAGCCGTCACCTACCTTTGGTTATCCTCCAACCCTTCGGTTTTTGCATCTTTGTTAAAGATTCAAGACTTGTTCGTTGACTTTGCTTGCTTTAGGATCTTTGACTTCCGTTTCTCGTCAATCCTTTCACTTTCCGGTTAAGTTGTAAACTGTAGAATTGTTCATACACATTCCTTAGTCAATAACCTCCTATAAATTTCTGAGATTGAAGGGTATTGACTGGTCAATTGCTTTAAAAACCCAATCAAGAGTAAAATAGTCAACAAGTTTGACTTTTCGTTTTCTCATGCTTCTGTTCGGATTCAACGTTCGGTCCAGAAGAGTTTTCTTCTCATAATTAAATTTGAAGGGTTCTGACTAAAACCCGACTCCCGAATCGAAGTTCGGATTCTGGTCAGACTTGACTCGTTTAAACATTAAAATCAACATAACTAGAGTTCTACCCATCCTTTTGGATTGTTCCAGCGGAATTAAGTTCGTTTTTACTTATAGTTTCATATCACAAAGTTTCAGATTTTGATCATTAATCTCATTGGACGCGTATTGGACGACTCACTTAAATCATTAGTTCGTTGTCGAATTTATTAATCACTTTCCTTCCGTCTAAGGTGAGTACCACATTCCCCTATTTTACTTGTTTTCCACGTTTTGGGGACATATGCGTAAATTATATTTTTCATATATACTTATACTCAAAACTACAACTTTGTCTTATGTGTTAACAACTTATACTTACTTGTTTATGTGCTTATTTGCTTTGTATGCTTTCGCATTCGGAGAGGTCCAAATTATTTCAGTCTAGTATGATCAAACGCTAGTCGTTATAGCTTTGTGCTTCTCGACATCTCAGTTATACTTGCTTACTTGGTTAATTTGTTATACTCATATGACTTGTTGCAAATACTTATTTTCAATATGAACATTTAAATTGGTGTGTTGCTCACTCAACCTTGTGTTGACAAAACCAATTCAACGCATATGCAGGTTATCGTTGATATTCAAGCTGGTTTGAAAGAAAAACTTAGGATTGCACGCTAGAGAGAATAAACAAGATTATAGACTTTGATATATTTGTATTGTATTATTTATTTGATATATGGATTTGTAGTTGATGTTTTTGATGATTTAATTAACTTAATAGATATTGTCACATTTAATATTGCATGATAGTAACCTTTGAAAAGCTGTGAGCAATCAGTTAGCCCCGGCATTTCCGCCGTAAGTTGGGGTGTGACACTAACCCTTATCCATAATCCAAGAACCCAAACCCGATGACCCGTTTGATTTTACTTGAACCACAATTCACGTGTCTAACTTAGAATTGATTTGGGATTCTTGATTTTCATACTATATTCGGCTTAACCGACACCACGAATTTGGAAACAAGATCGTTTACTATGCGCATCGATTATCTTATTAAACCGCACATAAGCAATTTTGGGTTCACGCACCTAACGATCAATATAACACAATTAATCTCTTCTGCACGATCCTTACTCCAGCGCCAACTAAACCCTCATCATGAATTATGTTATATCTCCTCTGGGTGTTCGTTCGTGGTCCGTTCTTGGCCGGCAACTACTGATTCAATAGACTGTTGATTAATTATTGTAATAGGTAAATTAAACATGTATTGAGTTCTTTTTTATTAACTTGTAAAAAACCCTAAGCCTAACTAATCGACATCTCAACAGATTTACAGATTGTGATTCTAGGGTTTATTATCAATTTGGGGTTCTGTTCGTTGCTGTATATACTAAATCGTTTTCATTTAAAAACTAACTGACATGCTAGAGCAACTGGTTGTTGTGCGTATGATTAGACATTGAGCCGGCTAGGGGCGCAGGGTCGAGCCCTGGCCAACCCAGTTTTTGTTTCTTTTTTTTTAGGGTTTTAAAAGATCAATTAAGTAATTTTAATTAATATTAAACATCAAATAAACTTTATTTTATCAAACCGACACCTTTAAGTTTTACGTTTCCTATCAAATAATCTTGTTATAGATTTTTAGTATGTGTGTGTATATATATAATTTATATACAATATTAGTATATATATATTGTTTTAATAACAAACTTTAACTTAGTAAAACCCGACACCGCCGTTGAGGATTTTTGACGTTGAACGTTTTTATAAACTTTTATCTTTAATATATATGTATTAGTTGCTTTTAAACAAAAAGTATTATAAACGTATTAAAATGGTTAACTATATTTTTACCGTTAATTGTCGTTAAAAGATTTAAAGTAAACTATTTATTTATATTATAACTTATCACATGTCTTTAAATGACTATTAGATTAGTGGCACTTTATTTATTTAAATACTATATTACGATTATTTAAACAGTTATTTACTTATATTATCTATTAATAAGTCTTTATTATCTCTCAACCCATGTTTAATTATTCAAACTAGTTAGTTATAAATTTGATCATATGATTATTATATCCAGTTCAACGGTATTTTATAGATAATTAAGTAATGCTTCTTATGATTTAATAGTATATAACCATACTGTTTTCACACTAATAATAACAGTTGAAATCCATCGATCAATTAATAAACATATTAATCCCAAACCTAACTTAATCATATCGAAAATCTTAATTTATTAAATCTTGTTATATCTTTATAATAAATCTTATTACCATTATCTACCTAGGAATACTTGACGGTATTATCCCAACGGATTTAGCTTTCTTTCATCATCATTTTTATTTCTTTCATCCGATCAAGTGAGTACCACATTCCCCTATTTAACTTCTTTTTCCACGTTTTGGAGACATATGCGTAAATATATTTCTCAGATATACTTATACACAAAACTGCAACTATTGTCTTATGTATTAACAACTTATACCTTACTTGTTTATGTGCATACATGCTTTACGTGAACCGCATTCGGAGAGGTCCAAGATAATCTCAGAATAGTATGATCATACACCATTCTTTATAGCTTTGTGCTTCCCATATGACTTGTTGCACTACTTATTTTAATATATAATATATGTACGTTTAAACTGGTTTGTTGGTCACTCAACCTTGTGTTGACAAAACTATTTTATTTTCAACGCATATGCAGGTTACCGTGTGATGTGAGGTAATTGAAGTTAGAAGATCACTTAAGGATATATGCTAGAAGAAAATTTAATGAGACAATATTATTTTGATTGTTTGATACATTGTTGTTTTGTTTGGGTATTGTATTACTTTTGTTTTATTTGGAATTTACTTAATAGATATTGAAACTTATAATGTTGCATGATAGTAACCTTGAGAGCTGTGAAAATCAGCTCACGCCCCGGAATTTCCGCCGTTGGTTGGGGTGTGACAAACGTGTATCGCGATCAGACCAAATAACAGATTTTTAAATTTAGTCCTTGGACTTTGACATTGGTCATTTTTGATCTGATATTTTCGTGATGTTACACCAACCTTTAATAGGGATGACATTTAAGAGATCTTGAGCCCGAGGAGCGCGAAGATATTCAAACACCACTTTTTGGCGAAGGTAAATATTAAATTGCGATCCTAAACTCCATATGATTCCACTAAATAGGCAACTCGCCAAAACATGTTGGGCTTTAGGGGAGTGTCCTTATTGTAGAAACAACTAACATCAAAATCGGGAAGGTACATGCGCAAACGATCCATGACGCACCCATAATCTGAGTCAAATCCATCAGTGCCAAACTCATGAAGAATTTGGTCCCGCAAACTTCGTGATTGTGTTCTCAAAACCACAAAAGCAAATGTACATACATCCTTGGAAGAATATAAACCCAAACCCCTAAACGGGTCGGAAGTGATGCCAACCTTCATAAAAGATCCCCAACTCCCCCCCCTTCTTAAAAAAATCACAATATACTCAAGCTTCCTCGAAAGGCCCTTGTCAAAAATAGATACAACTTCCCCTACATAGGCTGGCACGTTCTGTGGCCGAACAATAGCTTTTCAACTCCTATGCATGAGCGGAGCAAATGGAGCTTGCATTGAGGGTCATATAAACATGGAACACAACTTATTAGTTTCATAGCACGTGATACCCTTTTCACACTTAAACTACTGATAAACTTCACATTCTGGCTTACAATACCCCCAACGAGCTTCACACCCAACACCGGCGTTCCAATCCCGCTAGGGAACAAATCTTTTTGTAAATTAAACCATATTGTACCTTAAACCCAATCCCGCCAGCCCAAATGGGGACCCTTGGCCCTGATAATATCTAGAGCTTTAGACACCTTCTTAGTGTCCCCGATAATCGTGCCATCATCTAGGTACCAATCATGAAAGAGTTTCTACAACCATCCCTGATGCGGTGAACAAGTGGAAGCATACCAAAGCAAAAAGGAGAGGCCCCAAATAATCATCATGTTGAACCTGATGTGGGACCCGATATGATAATCACCAACATATAACCTAGCTCACTGCCAATATAAACAATCCACCCATAGGAAAATGATCTGGCATCGAGTCCAAACCTCATGCAAGAGGGCAATTCTATCCACTAAGTTGAAAGCATTAGAGAAGTCAAAAGTAAAAATAGCCAATGACCCATCATGAGGAAATTCATATAACAACCTTATCACACTATAAAGCACAACCTTTGCCCCCCTCCCCCCCAGGAATTCCTTCTTCATATTGAAAGTCACAAAGATATTCACCATTCTCCTTCCCAACACCCCCAACAAGCCTCCTCCATATGGTACTTACTACAATAGGTATAATCCCGTTGTATAGTTTAAGCAATGGCGTAAGAAGGGGGTGGGGGGGCACGCAACAAGCTCAGCCAAGACCATAGAGTTGGACAAACATTGTTTAACATTTGTGCATAGTGCGAGGGTATCAGGCACGATGAAAAAATCATCATGAACGGGATCCACATCCAAGGGTTGGGCAAAAAGTGATACAATAAGCTCAGTGAAACCATTCCCATCACCCCAAGCTGCCAACGATCATTGAATACTATGACATGAAGAGACTTCCTATTACCAGACCTGCACTTCTTACGGTTATAAGGCCTAAATATTCGCAATGTGAAATATAGTAACATCAAAAGTCTCACCTACATCTCAACTGATTCTGGCATAGCCACCACCTAAGCCGGAGCAACAACTAAGGCTTGGGCAAAAGCCATACGACTGTAATAATTGCTAAAATCTGTATGTATAATCCGACCCATTTGTTACGGAATAAAATTTCGGTCGCTTATTTATTATCTATGTTTATTAATATTGTACTTTGTTCTCGTTTGTCATTTCTAAAAGCATAATAAAAGACGTGGTTTGTTCGTTATGTTTGTTAGCTAGTTAAATAAAATTATTATCCATGGTTGTTAACCCTTTAAACCTTGAATGATCAAAGTGCAATAATGACAAAATTTTGTATAATCTTCCTCGCTACAGTACCATCGATTACTTTTTTGTTCCTTGAACAATTAAACTCGAAATCAGTTACAAATCGGTTAAGGATCCTCGAATTCAAGCATATAGTGTTTTCGTTACTCCAAATCGGTTTGTATAATATAATGATTAACTAAACTTAACTATTAAATTAAAATTTGGATTCATTTGAGTTAATACATTCCTATATGTATAAATCGAACCAAAATCTAACTATAATCACTTTCGTCCATTTATTGCGAGCATAGTCACACGGTTTATCGAACTAAATCACACTCTGTAACACGATTTATTTTTTGAACTCAAGACCAAGCCCTAATTAAATGTTCATCATCAATCCGAATCTAATCTAGGTGATTGTTATGGGGCTTTCGCTATAAATCAGGTCGAAAACAATAACCCTTTGTCAATTTCGATTAACAAAGTGTTAATCGAATCAATTTCAAACTGAATGATTCTAAGGTTCTTAGATTTGGGGGATGTCTATTTATGACGTACTTTAACTATTTTAAAACTTATGACTCAAGCAGATATAAAGGGAAAATTCCTAAAGTGACCCTTTTTAAGATAGAGAAAATCAAAATAACCCAATTTTTTCTTAAAATCCAGAAATAGGCATTCAAATCTCATCTAGGGCGCCACATTATTTTGAATCTCGTCGACTCCGTTCAAATTCTAAGTAATCTCGTCTGCTTCGTCCATTTTTCGATATTTTTTTTTGTCATTTTTTTAACATATCTCTCTCTCTTTTCACCTCTCTCTTTCCATCAATCATCTACACCATCTTCCGTAAAAATAAACCACCAACCATGTAAACCAGATTAGGCTTTGGTGACGTTTGAATCGTTTTCGATGAGCATAAATCGAAGCCAATGGACGGATATATCAGGCTTTGATTTGTGCTCGCCGGAAACCGTTCAAACGTCACCCGAGTCCAAACCGGTTTACATGGTTGGAGGTTTTTGAAGAAAGATGATAAAGACATTGAAGACGATGGAGAGAAAAGGGAAGAGAGAAGAGAGAGAAATATAGTGTTAAATAAAAGGACACATAAATTTTCTCAAAAAATGGACGAAGCAGACGGAATTTCCTATCATTTGGCCGGGAAAGTCGAGATTACTTCAAATTTGGACGGAGCTGACGGGATTGAAATCATTTTATATGTCGTTGGATCGATTTCCAATGTGACATTCCAGACGAGATTTGAAGGGCTAAGAAAAAGTTGGGTTATTCTGATTTTTTCTCTCTAAAAAAGGGCCACTTTGAGAATTTTCCCAAATATAATTTTATTATTAATTTTTTACTTTTTTTTATTTCTTTATTCCTTCTTAATTTAAAACCCATGATTTTAAACTACTCGTCTTTGAAACGTATAAATAAAAAACGTATAATAAAACCCATGATTTTATCTCAAAAAAAATATAATAAACCGAACTTCAACTCGTAAATACTTAAATAAATCTTTTAATTTTTATAATGTAAAACCAAATAAATAATTGTTTCAAAGAATCATTAAACCGAACTTTTTGACAACTTTAATCATAACTAATAAAAACTAGTAGGTGTGCCCGCGCGTTGCGACGGGGACACAATTAAGTCAGTATGAGTTAGGTTTGAGACGGAGACGTGATGGAAATTAGTTGCATCATCACGTTTGTGACGGTCCTGCAGTTTTTTAAATGTCAATTGAATCATTGCGTTTGGCATTGTTCCATCATATTCCATCATCATCAAAATGTATGATTTGTAAATTGCACACCAAATGAAAAACTAAAGATGATAAAAAAAGATTATGGTCAAATGCTACTCCCAACTATCACGTGTGACCACTTACACTACTTTTGTATGTTCACTGATAAATCAAATGTTACTAATAAATTATTGCTTACGTGTCTTTGCAAATTTTGTTACTCGTATATACATATACGCATCTACTTCTAGAGATAATAGTTTGTCTACATCCAATCCTCCACATACCCTACCAATAGCTTCACTATGGTGAGATTTTCACTGCAGTCACACAAAAAAAAAATAAACAGTAGAACTGGATTTCCATGAATTTCTTTTCAAGTGTTCTTTTGCAACCACCACTTTATACAGTTCAAAAAGAAAAAATGTAGAACACACGGATCTACACTCAGATCTATAACAAGTAACACTTAGATCTAATACCGTATAGGATCTAGTTCATGATTACTCTTAATTGTGTATCTCTGTATATATTATATTAGGTGTATTATATGTGTATATATTAGTAATAGGTTAATTATATGAAGCTTTGATTCGAGAGGATACTTGGACAGCAATTCAATACATTAAACTCAAAACTTAATATAAACAGAGGGGGAACTCTCTATAAATAGACGATGGAACCTAGTTCGTTACACATTCCGTAACGAACTAGCCTTCCAATTTGTTACATTACAATAAATAACGAACCGCTCCCTGATTCGTTAAACATCCTTAACGAATCAGGAGAAAACTTAACTTAAGGTCTAGTTCGTTAAACATCCTTAACGTACTAGACTGCTCTTCTAACGAACTAACTTAATATCATAATAAATTTTACATTAAAATAAACGATAAATACAAAACGATAATTACAAAGACTCGAGACGCAAAACCGTGTACTAATAGACACCCCCTCGTCCTGAGCCCTTTTTCTTTAAATTACTTGAAGCTTTTGGTCTGCCAATCTCTGCAGCTGTGAATACCATGTTCATGACACACACGAACAACGCGTTGAAATTGCATTGCTCGGTCATAGTCTTCACGACACTCTATTAATATCTTATTTTCAAACAACACGTCATTTTCGGTCTCTGTGAAGTTCACAAGCCACATCGGATCAATAATCTTTATCAGCTCGGTCTTTAAGCCCTTACCCAGAACAATAACGGTCTCTCCAATTCGGTTGTCATAGTACCAGCGGTTGAAAGATAAATATGTATGTTAATTCAGCATCTTGTCCGGTACACGCTTCTTTGTTTTTGGAGGCTTTACCTTAAGCACCAACTTTCTCCAACCCGTCCTTGGATCAATCTCATCAATACGCTTGCGAGTTGGAATATGTGGCTTAAAAGCTTTAAATACGTGATTGACATCGAACAACAGATGTTGATGAAACCAATCTACATGTCAATTTCCCCCATGGATCATAAAAGGTCGACACGCGAGGGTTTGAACGTCCAAACGCGGTAATGAGAGAACATCAGTAACCTTTTCATAATGCTGAATGCCGTTCTCCCATTTTATAATACAGACCTTTAAATCTGAATCATAAAGTCATGAAATAATGTCACCTCGCACTTTAGATACGACTTTAAAAGATGTCATCTGATTTTCTTGAGTGTTGGTGCATGATGTCAGTAGTTCAGTGTCTAGTGTCTGTAATCGCGTTTGTAATGTTTTATGTTTTGTATAAGCGAAGTTGCTAACAAGTTCGCTGATATGGGCGAACTTGTTAGTCAAGCGAAGTTAGTGACAACTTCGCCTGAACATGCCAGGAGAAGTTGTCGTGATTATATAAGCCATCTGTTACGGCTTATTAATCATTCATTCAGTTTTCCAGTTTTCGTGTATTCGATAAATACAAGGTTGGTATACAACGTGTTTGATTATCGTGTGTTAATCGTATTGTTTTCTATACTCGTAACGTCTAACGTAGGGATTCCGCACCTGCGTAGTACGTGATATCTCGTGTAGATCTGGCTGGGAACCTACAATTGGTATCAGAGCTTTTGCTCGATTGTGTGGTTCGGGATTATCACGCGGGTATAGAAATCGTTCCGTTCGACTGTTCGCGGGACGAGTTTTCTGAGTTTTTGTGTCATACTCATCTCCGACAAGCTTAAACAACCCATAACACCTTCACAAACCTCGAAAAACCCAGAAATCTAATCTGCAGAAACTTCGTGTTCATCAGGCGAAGTTGCCGTCACTGTTACTAGGGTTTCGGCGAAGATATAAGGTTAAGCGAAGTTATCCACAACTTCGCCTACCTCTTCAAGTTCGCTTACCTCAAGCGAAGTTACCCACAACTTCGCCTACCTCCCAAGTTCGCTCAACTTAAGCGAAGTTATTCTCAAGTTCGCCAATCCAGCGAATTTAAGAAAGTGAGCGACGTTACAAATTCACGCGAAGTTAAGCTTTAAGCGAAGTTATCCACAACTTCGCCTACAGAGCTGTTTGAAAATAAAATTTTTGATTTTCGGATTTCTTTGAGTTTTGAGAAAGATGTCTTCGATAAACATTACTGAACTGGTAAAGATGGAAGTAGAAGCAGGTTCGTCTACAAAGGCACCCAAGATGCTTAAGAAAACTGATTATGTAGCGTGGAAAGATCGTTTTGAACAATATGTCAAGTATCAAGATGCGAAGATGTGGGTATGCATAAAAGATGGTTACATTCCACCTACTACTGAGTATGAAGGTCGTGATCAGATCAAGAAGTACAAAGAGATGGAAGATGAAGAGAAGAAAATGTATGAAGCCGAAAGCAAAGCTCATGCAGCAATTACAATGGCTCTTCCACAAGAGATTTTGCACACTTTCAGAAGGTACAAGACTGCTAGAGAACTTTGGGAAGCTCTTGAAAACCGTTTTGAGGGCAATGTGGGAATTCGTGCTTCGAAGATTAAACTTCTAAAAACCCAATTCTCGGTCTTCAAGTATCTGAAAAACGAATCACTTGATGATATCATCACCAGATATTATCATCTGATGACTGAACTCAGCAACTATTCAATTGCATACAAAGAAGATGAGATTGTTGAGAAGCTTCTTGATGCCCTCCCACCAAAATGGGAGATGTATACAGTGTTGATGAGAGAAGATAAAGACTTTACTGACTATGACTTGGAGACAACAGTTAACAAGCTAAGAACGTTTGAACTGAACATGGTACGAAAGGAGACACCTACCGATCAGGTTCAAGATCCGGGTATGTATGGTTCAAAGGTTAACTCTGGATCAAGTTCGAAAACTGAATCATCTGCTTATTACTCTAAGGGAGAGTCAGGCGCGAGCTCAACACATGAGGGACATGTATCTCTCAACATGAACGGTGATGTGTGCTATGTAGCTGGAGGGTAAAATGCTTCTCAACCTCAAGCGAACAAGAGTAGTTATTCCCCGAGTGTTTCAAACAACAACTACTCGAAGATGCCCATGAGTGTCAAATCTGCTGAACAACAGTTTGCTCTCTATGCATCTTTTATTGCTTCGTATGAGAACTAAATTCAGGGTAAGATCGTTGATCCTGCAGTTTTGGATGAAGACTATGACCAGATCGATGCTGATGATCTGGAGGAGATGGATCTGCAGTGGCAGATGGCTATGATAGTAAGAAGGGTGAAGAGGTTCATGAAGAAGACTGGCAGGAAGTTTGTCGGAGAGAGGCCAGGGTTTGATAAGACGAAGGTTCGCTGCTACAACTGTCAGCAGAATGGCCACTTTGCAAAAGAATGCAAGAATGAACGTGTAGAACGCAGTCAGAACAGATCTACACAGCAAAGTGGTAGTGGTAATGACTATAGAGCCATGATTTCCAGACAGAACGAAGAGTACAACTGGAATCTGCATGTTGAATAAGTATTTGAACAGGCCAACTTGGCAAACATCGAAAATGCAGATAGTGAGAAGGGAACTGGCGAAAATGAAGCGTACATGGCAGATGTAGCAGACCAGCTCTCCGAGGTAAGTACCGAACTCCCTTGTACTAAGTGTGAACTTCTGTCTGAACAACTGACAACTCTAACTGATCAGTTTGTTAGTTTGGATGCGCAATGTAAAACTTTAAAAGAAGATCATCATTTCACTAAAGCTAGAGAAAATAGTTACAAAGTAAAAATTAAAGCTAGTGAAACAGATATTAAAAGTCTTAAAGCAAAGCTTGCTGAAAAAATTAATATGATTGATCTTAGCTATGAGGTTCTAGAAGAAAAAACCAAACTAATAGCTGAGAGGGAAAAACAGATAGCTGATCACCAGGTAAAAGTGGTGGAACTTAACAGGAAACTGGAGCAATTCAGAAATTCCTCCGCTATACTTGATCACCTCGTTAGTGATCAAGGTTCCCAAAAAAGGGGAGGAATTGGTTATCATGAAGTTCCACCACCTTTCAATCATAATTACACTTTTAACCCTAGTAATCAGAAATCTGTCGATGTTGACTATGGTCAGACAGTTCCAGTTCCAGTTACTACTAAAGAACAAGAAGTTAGTAAGCCTGTTGCAAGTGTTAAAATTTCTGCTCCGAGTCCTGTCTCATCTAACTCGGACAAGTCTTCTGAGTCGTGTGAGACAAATCATGAGGGAGTGTTACCAAGAGGTGGAGAGAAAAAGAAAACATCTGAAAAGAAGTCTCCACTAAACCCGTATGTCCCACCATATGTGAGACAAACGGGCAGTAATACAGCCTCAACATCTAAGACAACTTTTGATAAGAAAGTTGAAAACAGGTGTTGTTTTAGATGTAATCAACAAGGACATCTTATTGCTGATTGCCCTCTTGTCACACCCGGCCCTGAAACGGCGGAAACAGCCGGGCGCGCGCGAGTGGGGATTGATACTTAAGCACGGGTCATTGCTAACATTCAAGATAAGATTTTCATTGCGCATGAAATGTTTAATACAAATACATTACATTGTTTAAAGATTACATAAAATCATCCAAGTATAAAAACTGTTGAAGATTTCCACGCCATATCCCCTTGCGCGGCGAGAACAACCACGCGCATCGAAGGGATAGAACTAAAATCTTCCAAAAAGTTAGTTTTAGATGTTCAGCGTGAGGTGCTCTAAGTGTGACTTCATGCGCTACCTAGTTATCTCCTGAAAGACACGTAAAACATTTGAATCAGTATAAACTGAGTGAGTTCACAAGTTTTAGTAACTTGATAAATCGTATTGCATCATAATCTTGATAAAAATCATTCTGAAACATAATTCTGATAGCATCATTAAAACACGTGCTTGGTAAAACAGATCTATCAACATATTCTGATAAAATCGTTCCACGGTTTACGCGCGAACATTTCTGGGAACTGTGCTCGTCTGTGTAAGTGGCGCTGCCACTACGAGCTAAAATAATGTAATACCGTCCCGCGGGTTACGCGCGGACACTTCTGGAAAACTGTGCTCGTCTGAGTAAGTGGCGCTGCCACTACGAGCGAATAATACTGTAATACCGTCCCGCGGGTTACGCGCGGACGTTGTGCCGGAAAACAAGGCGCTCGTCTGCGTAAGAGGAGCGACCTCTACGAGCGGGCTCAAACCCATAGTACTGCCCCATGACCATACTAGGCACTCGTCTGTGTAAGAGGTGCGACCCCTACGAGTGGGCGGATCAAACCAGCAGTCCCTACCCTTAGAGTTCCAATGGTAAAGTGATCACTTACTCGAATCTGGTGCACTAACATTGAAAACCATAGATAACCGTTCGCATCGCTCATCATGAAACATAACTTAAACACATAATCGCTTGCATAGCTTGTAAGTATACCATGATAAAACATTATTTAAGTACGTGTCCCTCGCCCCGAAAACAGTTTAAAAATAGTGAAAACAGTGAAAATAGGGGCTGTGAGACTCACCTGTGGTTCTTGTTAAGGGATTTAGTCGAGATTCGGGTTTTCTTGGTGTTGGTCTTTGAATTTGAAGGTCTAGAATACGATTAAATAGCAAGAAGTATATAAGAAATAGGAGGATATAAGGTTTGGAAAGTAGATCTCAAGTTTATAACCTCGGCTTACCTAGTAACTGGAACGGAATCGAAAATAATGGATGCTTGGGAGATGATTAGTGCAAGTTTGCAGTTCTTTGAAGTGTGTTTTGAGTGATAATTTAGGTTACATATTTATAGGCAAACTCAAGGGAACACAATCCCTTGCTTTAGGGGATTGTAATCTTTTCATATCTAGGTGTAATGATGATAAAGTATGGAAATTATTATTGTTTATTGTTTATTTAAAAGTGGAGGAGTGGATAAAAGATCTTGATTTGATTTGGACAGGACATGCAGGTCTGGGGTTGGTGAGAATAGGGTGGCTGACAGTTGACTTTTCATGTTACAGTGTGCTTTTTCAGGTACTTTTGTCAGTGTACAGTAAAAAGTGGAAAAATCTCTGAAACACGCTACTGTTTCCTTTTGGGCGGGAGTAATCTCCTTATGACTGGAGAATAGACTAAGCGTTCTGTGCGCATCACTTTGTGCGCATAGCTTTCTGCGTGAAGGACATTTCTTTGCTGCGGGTAGGCACGTAACCTTCTCGCAGTTAGGGACATTGAGTTTCATTTGTAGATTCTCCAGGTGGTCTTGGTATTTCAACATAGTGATCAGTCATGTTGAAGTCAATTCCATCTTGGAGCTTGACAAACTAGCTCTCAATGTTCCCGCCATGCGGGGAGGTTAGTTCCCTTCCGCACGCGCATAAACGATTTAGGATGCACCCGCCTTAGCATCATGCGGGATGGTCAACCCATAGACAACGTTAAGTTACATGAAAACATAAAGCCAAAACATTCGCGCATGGCGCATATAACATATGCTCACGCTGGTTCTTAACATGGTGCGCTCGCGCAGGGCGCACATAACAAATGCACGCGCTGACTAACATGGCGCGCTCGCGCAGGGCGCACATAACAAATGCACGCGCTGATTCTATATGGCGCGCATAATATTTATAATCACCTAATTATTAGGTTGATTACTTAGTTTACGGGATTGGGAATTTACCGGGTGTCACATTCTCCCCCTGTTAAGCGAATTTCGTCCCGAAATTTAGGAGACGCCGCTGGCAGAAGCCATGCTCTGAAAGAGGTGTGGGTATTTCTTGCGTATTTGGTCTTCTCTTTCCCAAGTGAATTCAGGCCCACGCCTCGAGTTCCATTGAACCTTTACTAACTTGATTTTGCTCCTGCGTAACTTTTGTTCTTTCCAATCGGTTACTGCTATAGGTTCTTCTATGAAGTGCAGCTGTTTGTCGATGTGAATTTCTTCTAACGGCAAAATCAACGTTTCGTCAGATAAGCACTTTTTGAGGTTGGACACATGAAACGTATCATGAACTCCACTGAGTTCGGCGGGTAAACGGAGTTTATAAGCAACCGGACCGATCCTTTCCAGGATCTCAAATGGTCCAATGTAGCGCGGATTTAACTTTCCTCGCTTGCCGAAACGGGGGACTCCTTTCCATGGAGAGACTTTCAATAGTACTTTATCCCCTACTTGAAATTCCAATGGTTTCCTTCGCACATCTGCGTAGCTCTTCTGTCTGTCGCGCGCTGTCTTAAGGCGATCCCTTATCTGAAAAATCTTGTCTGTTGTTTCTTGGATCAATTCTGGACCAGTCATTTGCTTGTCACCTACTTCAGCCCAGCACAGTGGGGATCTACACTTGCGCCCATACAAAGCTTCAAACGGCGCAGCCTTGAGGCTTGTGTGATAACTGTTGTTGTAAGAAAATTCAACCAATGGGAGATGAGTATCCCAGCTACCTTCGAAATCGATCGCGCACGCGCGCAGCATATCTTCCAACGTCTGAATTGTTCGCTCGCTTTGCCCATCCGTTTGAGGATGATAAGCTGTACTCATATCAAGGCGAGTACCTAGAGCTCCTTGTAACGATCTCCAAAACCTTGATGTGAACCGACTATCTCTATCAGAAATGATGGACACTGGGACTCCATGTTTTGAAACTACTTCTCGAATATACAATCGAGCTAACTTTTCCATCTTATCGGTTTCCTTGATCGGCAGGAAGTGCGCTGACTTAGTTAGCCGATCCACAATAACCCAGATCGTGTCGTAACCCCCAGGTGTCCTTGGCAGTTTGGTGATGAAGTCCATAGAGATTTGTTCCCACTTCCACATGGGAATTTCTGGCTGTTGAAGCAACCCTGATGGTTTCTGGTATTCAGCCTTCACCTTCGAACACGTCAGGCATTTACTGACATACGTCGCGATGGCGCCTTTAAGATTGGGCCACCAATACAGCGTTTTAACATCTTGGTACATTTTGTCTGCGCCAGGATGTACGGAATACCGCGTCTTGTGAGCTTCGTTTAATACTTGCTCGCGCAATCCTCCCTTGAGAGGGACCCATATGCGGTTAGCAAAATACCGAGTGTCGTTCTCTTTGAGCTCCAAATCCTTAATCATACCCCCAAGGGATTCGTTTTTAACAAACTCCGGTTTCAAGGCTTCTTGCTGAGCGTCCCGAATGCGAGTAGAGAGATCTGCGTATATGGTCAATCTTAGAGCCTTGACTCGTAGCGTTTTTATTCGCTCCTTCCTACTTAGCGCGTCTGCTACCACATTCGCCTTTCCAGGGTGGTACTTAATTTCACAATCATAATCATTCAACAACTCCACCCATCTTCGTTGCCTCATGTTTAAATCCTTTTGATCAAATATATGTTGAAGGCTCTTGTGATCCGTAAAGATTATACACTTTGTACCATAGAGGTAATGGCGCCAAATCTTTAGCGCGAAGTCAACCGCTCCAAGTTCCAGATCATGCGTTGTGTAGTTCTTTTCATTGGTCTTGAGTTGGCGTGAGGCATACGCTATGACTTTGTCTCGCTGCATAAGGACACATCCGAGTCCCTGATGTGAAGCGTCGCAGTAAACGACGATGTCATCCGTCCCCTCGGGTAAAGACAAAATTGGCGCACTACATAATTTCTGTTTCAACATTTGAAATGCTGTTTCCTGATTTTCGCCCCAAACAAACTTCTTGTCTTTCTGAGTTAGCGCGGTCAGAGGTAGAGCTATTTTGGAGAAGTTCTCAATGAAGCGTCGGTAGTAGCCAGCTAGTCCTAGGAATTGCCTCACCTCAGTTGGGGTTTTTGGCGCTTCCCAGTTTTCGATGGCCTTGACTTTGGAAGGATCAACGTGTATTCCTTTCTCGTTTACAACGTGACCGAGAAAGTGAACTTCTCTAAGCCAAAACTCGCACTTGGAAAACTTCGCATACAACTTTTCTTTCCTTAACAATTCCAAAATCAATCTCAGGTGTTGCTCATGCTCGGCCTTGGTCCGAGAGTAAATCAAAATATCATCTATAAACACAATCACAAACTTGTCCAAGTATGGTTTGCACACGCGGTTCATCAGATCCATGAACACAGCCGGCGCATTAGTTAGCCCGAAAGGCATCACTAAGAACTCATAATGGCCGTATCTAGTTCGGAAGGCTGTTTTCGGCACATCTTCCTCATGGACCCTAAGTTGGTGGTATCCTGACCGTAGATCTATCTTCGAATAATAACTGGATCCCTGCAACTGATCAAATAAGTCGTCAATCCTTGGTAAGGGGTACCGATTCTTGACTGTCAGCTTGTTCAGCTCCCTGTAGTCAATACACATTCTAAACGAACCATCCTTTTTCTTAACAAACAGTACTGGAGCTCCCCAAGGTGAAAAGCTTGGGCGTATGAAACCCTTATCCAATAGTTCCTGTAACTGATTGGATAGCTCTTGCATCTCAGATGGAGCTAATCGATAAGGCGCTCGAGCTACTGGCGCAGCTCCTGGGACTAAATCAATACGAAATTCTACTTGTCGCGGCGGCGGTAATCCGGGCAAATCTTCAGGAAAAACTTCTGGAAATTCGCGCACTACTGGTAAGTCTTCAATTCTTCGCTCATCTCCTTTCTTCTCTACGACATGCGCCAGGAAGGCGTAGCACCCTTTCCTTAGGCACTTGCGCGCCTTTAGGCACGAAATCAGTTTTGTCGCAACTCCCCTTCTTTCTCCTTGAATTACCAAGGTTTCTCCGTTCAACAGTGGGATCCGAACCTGCTTCTCATGGCAAATAACTTCCGCGCGGTTCTCGACTAACCAATCCATACCTACCACAATGTCAAAACTTCCCAAGTCTATTGGCAACAAGTTAATATTGAACCCGTGACCTCCCATGACTATTACACATTGTTCAGTTCTTTCGTTCGCGCATAACTGCCTACCATTGGCTAGTTCTATAGTATAAGGCGTGTCTAGCCTACTGGTTGCTAAGCCTAGGGAGTTTTTAAACTCAGCAGATATAAAACTCAGGTCAGCGCCAGTATCAAATAAGACAGATGCAAAATGGCCGTTAAGCAAAAACGTACCGGTTACCACATTCGGCTCTTCTTTAGCTTCACCCGCGCTGATCACAAAAGCTCTCCCGCGAGCTTGGTTTCCCCTTTGCGGGCAATCCCGACTGAAATGCCCTGGCTTTCCGCATGCGTAGCAGTTGTCATTGGCTCCAGCTTCTTTAGCACGGCAATTCACCGTCTTGTGTCCTGGCCTGTTACATTTGGCGCACGTGACGCTCGCGCATTCACCCTCGTGGTGAAACTTGCATTTGTTGCACCATGGGTAAGGGCCACTGTATCCTTTCCTTGATGGCTCCGCGGCTTGGATCGCGTAAACCCTTGCGCTTTCCTGCTTCTTGAACGGTGGCTGCTTGGAGTCGGACCCTCGGTGGTGAGAGTTCCACTTCCTCTTGGGATCAGAGGTTCGCTGCTCGATTCCGCGCGTAGTTAACATACCCGCACGGACCGTATCCCTTGTAAGGGTGATGGCCCGCGCTACCGCCTCATCAAAGGTTGGAGGCGCTGCGGCGTTGAGCGGAACCCTAACAACAGGAGGTAACCCAAAAATATACCTCTCGATCTTCTTTTCCTCCGTGTTTGCCATGTCTGGCACCAACTGGCAAAGCTCATTGAACCGGTTGTTGTAGGCGTCGATATCCGTTCCTACCATGGTGTGGTTCCAGAATTCCTGCTGCAGACTCTGGATTTCTGCGCGAGAGCAGAACTTTCTCATCATCATTTCCTTCAGTTCCTCCCAGGTCTTGTGGAGAGCAACTTCTCGCCCCAATGTTTTCGTTTGAAGCTTCCACCAAGACGAAGCTGCTTCTTGGAACATGCAGGTCGCGTAAAGGACCTTCTGGTTCTCACTACATCCGCTAATGGAGAGAACTGTCTCCATCTTGTCAATCCAGTTGTAGAGCCCAATGGCCCCTTCGGTTCCCTTGAATGGCCAAGGCTTACAGGCCATGAATGTCTTATAGGAGCATCCTTTGTCCAAGGCTCCTGATTCGGGTTCTGGGGTCTCGTTCTGACGACCCTGACTTGATTCGGCCTTGCTGGCCTCATGTGTCGCAATCGCCTGCGCGATTATTTCCGCGAGTTCCTCAGGTGTCATGGTAATTCCCTTGGCTTTAGTTGGAGGCATTCTCGCTTTAAAAGAGAATGAAAATATATCAAACTTAGCGCATGTACTCTGAGCACATAATGTTTTTCTTTATTTACTACACTGTGTGACCCGTGTTCCTAAGTGTGTGTATAGTTTCTTTTGAAAATATTTTCTTTGAAAAATATTTCATGCGATTCCCCAATGGTTATAGTCTAGGTTAAAACTTCTTTTCCTAGTTCGCTATAACCAGTGCTCTGATACCAATCTGTCACACCCGGCCCTGAAACGGCGGAAACAGCCGGGCGCGCGCGAGTGGGGATTGATACTTAAGCACGGGTCATTGCTAACATTCAAGATAAGATTTTCATTGCGCATGAAATGTTTAATACAAATACATTACATTGTTTAAAGATTACATAAAATCATCCAAGTATAAAAACTGTTGAAGATTTCCACGCCATATCCCCTTGCGCGGCGAGAACAACCACGCGCATCGAAGGGATAGAACTAAAATCTTCCAAAAAGTTAGTTTTAGATGTTCAGCGTGAGGTGCTCTAAGTGTGACTTCATGCGCTACCTAGTTATCTCCTGAAAGACACGTAAAACATTTGAATCAGTATAAACTGAGTGAGTTCACAAGTTTTAGTAACTTGATAAATCGTATTGCATCATAATCTTGATAAAAATCATTCTGAAACATAATTCTGATAGCATCATTAAAACACGTGCTTGGTAAAACAGATCTATCAACATATTCTGATAAAATCGTTCCGCGGTTTACGCGCGAACATTTCTGGGAACTGTGCTCGTCTGTGTAAGTGGCGCTGCCACTACGAGCTAAAATAATGTAATACCGTCCCGCGGGTTACGCGCGGACACTTCTGGAAAACTGTGCTCGTCTGAGTAAGTGGCGCTGCCACTACGAGCGAATAATACTGTAATACCGTCCCGCGGGTTACGCGCGGACGTTGTGCCGGAAAACAAGGCGCTCGTCTGCGTAAGAGGAGCGACCTCTACGAGCGGGCTCAAACCCATAGTACTGCCCCATGACCATACTAGGCACTCGTCTGTGTAAGAGGTGCGACCCCTACGAGTGGGCGGATCAAACCAGCAGTCCCTACCCTTAGAGTTCCAATGGTAAAGTGATCACTTACTCGAATCTGGTGCACTAACATTGAAAACCATAGATAACCGTTCGCATCGCTCATCATGAAACATAACTTAAACACATAATCGCTTGCATAGCTTGTAAGTATACCATGATAAAACATTATTTAAGTACGTGTCCCTCGCCCCGAAAACAGTTTAAAAATAGTGAAAACAGTGAAAATAGGGGCTGTGAGACTCACCTGTGGTTCTTGTTAAGGGATTTAGTCGAGATTCGGGTTTTCTTGGTGTTGGTCTTTGAATTTGAAGGTCTAGAATACGATTAAATAGCAAGAAGTATATAAGAAATAGGAGGATATAAGGTTTGGAAAGTAGATCTCAAGTTTATAACCTCGGCTTACCTAGTAACTGGAACGGAATCGAAAATAATGGATGCTTGGGAGATGATTAGTGCAAGTTTGCAGTTCTTTGAAGTGTGTTTTGAGTGATAATTTAGGTTACATATTTATAGGCAAACTCAAGGGAACACAATCCCTTGCTTTAGGGGATTGTAATCTTTTCATATCTAGGTGTAATGATGATAAAGTATGGAAATTATTATTGTTTATTGTTTATTTAAAAGTGGAGGAGTGGATAAAAGATCTTGATTTGATTTGGACAGGACATGCAGGTCTGGGGTTGGTGAGAATAGGGTGGCTGACAGTTGACTTTTCATGTTACAGTGTGCTTTTTCAGGTACTTTTGTCAGTGTACAGTAAAAAGTGGAAAAATCTCTGAAACACGCTACTGTTTCCTTTTGGGCGGGAGTAATCTCCTTATGACTGGAGAATAGACTAAGCGTTCTGTGCGCATCACTTTGTGCGCATAGCTTTCTGCGTGAAGGACATTTCTTTGCTGCGGGTAGGCACGTAACCTTCTCGCAGTTAGGGACATTGAGTTTCATTTGTAGATTCTCCAGGTGGTCTTGGTATTTCAACATAGTGATCAGTCATGTTGAAGTCAATTCCATCTTGGGGCTTGACAAACTAGCTCTCAATGTTCCCGCCATGCGGGGAGGTTAGTTCCCTTCCGCACGCGCATAAACGATTTAGGATGCACCCGCCTTAGCATCATGCGGGATGGTCAACCCATAGACAACGTTAAGTTACATGAAAACATAAAGCCAAAACATTCGCGCATGGCGCATATAACATATGCTCACGCTGGTTCTTAACATGGTGCGCTCGCGCAGGGCGCACATAACAAATGCACGCGCTGACTAACATGGCGCGCTCGCGCAGGGCGCACATAACAAATGCACGCGCTGATTCTATATGGCGCGCATAATATTTATAATCACCTAATTATTAGGTTGATTACTTAGTTTACGGGATTGGGAATTTACCGGGTGTCACACCTCTGAAGCACAAATTCAGAGGTGTGAGGCCTTTAAAATCTGAGAAAAGAGCTAACAGTAATCAATTTAATGATAAAACTGAAAACCCATCGAATTTCAGAAAATGGACTAATCCAGGTTTTCAAAGAAATAGATCTCAGTTTTTCACTGGTAACACCCAAACCATAACTAATAATTCATTTAATTCAAGACGGTTTGGATGGCCTCATAGACAATCCACAAGAAGGTATCCTGTTAGGACTCACAGAAATGATTATGATACTAACTTTGGACAGCCAAGGTACGGGATGTATCGATCCAAGACCAAGAGGTCTTGGGTCCCAAGATTCTAATAATCTGCTTTAATCGTGCAGGAACAGTTGAACAGGGCTGCCAACAATCAATGGGTTGTGGATAGCGGCTGTTCCCGGCACATGACGGGTAACAAGAAATTGTTACAAGACTGGAAACCTGTTCAAGGTGGTAGAGTGAGTTTCGCAGGAGAGAGCGGTGGAAAGATCACAGGAATTGGGACTGTGACTAACGGGAAGATGACGCTAGAGAAAGTTAACTTTGTTGAAGAACTGAAGCACAATCTGCTGAGTGTTTCGCAGATCTGTGACAAGGATTATACCGTGCATTTCACGAAGAATGAGGTGATAGTGTTGTATCCTGGTTTTAAGATACCAGAGGACTGGATTGTTATGAAGGCTCCAAGAGTGAAGAATACGTATATCATGGATATGAGGTCTACTGAAATGGCCACTGAAGAATCGTGTCTTTTGTCGAAAGCGACTGAATCAGAGTCCGAATTATGGCATAGAAGAATGGGGCACATTCATCTTCGTAAGATGAACTACCTTGTCAAAAATGGGTTTGTGTTGGGGGTTCCCTTGAAGAATTTCAACTTCGAAGACAAATGCTTATCATGCAAGAAGGGAAAGCAACACAAGAAATCCCATCACACCAAGAAGGTCAACTCAATAGTCAGTACCCTAGACCTACTTCACATGGATCTCTTCGGTCCAGTGAATGTAAAAAGTCTAGGAGGAACATCGTACTGCTTGGTGATTACTGATGATTTTTCTCGATACTCGTGGGTATATTTCCTGAAGTCGAAGGATGAAACTGTTCAGATGGTAATAAATTTGATTACCAAAGTTGAGAACATTATGGGAAAAAGGGTTAAATACATCAGGAGTGACAATGGGACTGATTTCAAGAACTATCAGATGGAGATCTTCTGCCTACAGAAGGGGATTGAACACCAATACAGCGCACCGTATACTCCGCAACAAAATGGAGTGGCTGAGAGGAAGAACAGAACTTTAATAGAAGGAGCCAGAACCATGCTGGCTGATTCGCAACTTCCTGTGGTGTTCTGGGCTGAAGCTGTTGCTACAGCCTGTTATATCCTTAATAGAGTGTTAACTGTTAAAAGATTAAATAAAACTTGCTATGAACTAATGCATGGGAGAAAGCCCAACTTGAGTGGTGTTGAACCATTCGGGTCCCCGTGTTCGATATTAAAGACCAATTCAAAATTTGGTGAAGTAGCCGACGAAGGAATCTTAGTCGGATACGTTGTTGGGACTCCCAACAGACGGGTCTTTAATACATCGACCAGCAAGGTTGAGGTGGTGTGTAACACTGATATCACAAGTTACAAATCACCAAAACCAAGCACGGGACCCGCTGGGGTTTTCGACTATGATAGACTCTTTAAATCTTTTAACATGCCTTATCTGGATTTTGCAGAAGCTGAGGAACGAATTGCTACGAAGATGATATGCGATGAGGAAGACACTTTGGTGCAAAGACCACAGTATGATGAATGTCAGCCTTCCTCGTCAAATGCTGTCAATACCCCTGCTGCCTCTACTGAAGAGGAATTCATCAATCCGTTTCACTCTCAACATCAATCAACCATGGATGAGCTATCTTCGAACTTGGAAGATAATCTAAATGTCAGTTCGGTTCCGACTACGAGAATTCACAAAAATCACCCATTGGAGAATGTGATAGGTGATCTGTCCACCGGTGTACAAACAAGAAAAAGCGTGAATGAGCACACCTGTGTTTACACAAGCATTAAAGAAACGGGCATTATTAACGAATGCTTGTACACCTGCTTCATCAGCCAGATTGAACCAAAGAACTATCAAATGGCTCTGAAGGACAGCTCGTGGGTCGAAGCCATGCAAGAAGAGTTAGCTCAGTTTAAGAAAATGGAAGTATGGAATTTGGTTGAAAAACCAAGAAATGTGCATGCGATAGGCACGAAGTGGGTCTTCAAATGTAAGAGAGATGAGAAAGGGGTTGTTATCAGGAATAAGGCGAGGCTGGTTGTTAAAGGCTTTAATCAGCAAGAGGGGATTGATTACAATGAAGTATTTGCTACTGTGGCAAGATTGGAAGCCATTCGGCTGTTTTTGGCATTTGCTGCTCATAAGGAGATGAAAGTTTTTCAGTTGGATGTGAAGAGCGCGTTCCTAAACGGTAAAGTCGACGAGGTTGTGTATGTTGAGCAACCTCCGGGTTTTCCTGACCCTGACTTTCCCGATCACGTGTACAAGCTAAGTAAAGCGCTGTATGGACTACATCAGGCACCTCGTGCCTGGTACTCAACGTTATCCGATTACTTGCTTGAGAATGAGTTTGAAAGAGGTAAGATTGATAGCATGTTGTTCTTCAAGAGAAAAGGAAGCGACTTTCTGCTAGTGCAAGTCTACGTGGACGACATTATCTTTGCTGCATCAAAGGTCGCCATGTGTCAGGAGTTTGAGGCCGTCATGAAGAAGAGATTTGAAATGAGTGCTATGGGTGAACTAACTTTCTTTTTAGGATTGCAGGTTGATCAGAAGAAAGACGGGATGTTCATTCATCAGACGAAGTATGTCCATGATGTTCTCAAACGGTTCAAGATGGAGGACAGCACTCCATATGACACTCCAGTCTGCGTCAATCACAAATTGGGTGCTGATTCAGACAACGATGCAGACGTGGACCCAACCCAATATCGGGCTATTATAGGTTCTTTAATGTACTTAACTGCTTCTAGGCCTGATATAATGTTTGATGTTTGTCTTTGTGCACGCTTTCAGGCAAACCCAAAAGAATCTCATTTGAAGGGTGCGAAGAGGATACTGCGGTATCTCAAGGGCAAGCCGAAGCTGGGGTTGTGGTACCCGAGAGGAGGAGACTTGGAGCTAGTCGCTTACACAGATTCTGATTATGGAGGGTGCAATCAGAGTCGGAAATCTACAACTGGTGGATGTTAGTTTCTTGGTGGCAGATTGGTGTCGTGGCAATGTAAGAAGCAGACTTCAGTCCCAATTTCAACCTGTGAAGCAGAATACATGGCAGCATCCAACTGCTGCTCCCAGGTTCTTTGGATTCAACAACTGTTGCGCGACTATGGTCTGAATTTCTCACTTACTCCTATTTGCATTGATAACACTGCTGCTATCTCAGTAACTAACAATCCCGTGAAGCACAGTAATGTAGGTTCCCTGGACGGATCTCACGAGATATCTCGATCAACTCAGGTGCGGAATCCCCGCGTAGATCGTTACGAGCGTAGAACACGAATCACACGAACACACGATACGATAAACGAACACGTTATATTATAACTCAAACACGTGATACGATATCACTATTACAGACACACGTTACAGCTCTCGTAACAACTCGAACAAACTAACACGAACAACTGATTTTTTTTTCTAAACAGCCCGTAACCTATCAATATAAATACACGACAACTTCGCCTGGCATGTTGAGGCGAAGTTGTCCATAACTTCGCTTGTTTAACAAGTTCGCCTAGGCGAACTTGTTAACAACTTCGCTTAACACATATATAAAACATAATTAACATTACAGACTCGATTACAGACACTAGACTATGAACTACTGACATTATGCACCAACAGACTCCCCCTTGGCAGTAGCTTCATATCTTGATCTTTAAGCACTTGTCTTGTAATCTTCATGCATGTACTCCTTCTCTTACGCATACCGTGACTACTCGCTGATACTTCCTCGCTTCGTCTTTCCAAGCAGGAATATAAAATATCTTCTTTTCATTTAACACCTGCAGATCAGCTTTCGATAAATTAACAAGATGCATCGGATCATACACCCTTAGCACTTCTTGTTCGTCTTCGTCTTCCATCACGGCTTCAGCAGTCTGGCAATCAACATACCACCATTTAAGATTCTTCAACACATCTTGAGGCATAGTCTTCATTGGAACCTCCTTAATGCATCGGATCGGTTTGTACTTCATTACCATCCATGGCTTGCCATCTGCTCTCATTCCCCTTTCTTTATCTTCCGCTAGCTTTCCCTTCTGTGGCTTTAATAACTCAAACTTCTTTTCTTTAATACTTTCTTTCCACACGATCTTCCCAATAACTCTCGCTATGTTGTCGTCGATTCTATTAACCAACCCCAATCTAGCCAAATCCTTCACCTCACATTCAGGCAATGTATTGAGAGATCTCAACGTCCTCTTAAAATATTGAATACCATCATATCTTTTCACCACGAACACTTTTAGCTGTTCATCATATAGCCAACAAATAATTCCTTTCTTCGACTCAGCGTGGCCTTTGATATTATAACTTTTCTTGAACATGGTTGGAACAGCAGGCTTCTTAGTTTTGATAAACCAATGAGCATAGCCTTCCTTCCACCTAGGCTGCTCCTCCCATTCAGTCTCATCATTTGCCATCTCATTACCCATATCGGCTTTCTCAACATCTGGGATCTCGTGTTCAACATTTTCCTCAATTATCTCACCCTCTTCAATCACAATTTCTGCACCAATCTTTTCAATCTCCTCAATTGGCAGCACATCATCATCAAACATCACATCATCATCTAGCATATCATCATCCAATTCTTTCAAAGCATCAATCACATCATCTTCATCATCAACCATCACCACCTCATCACCACCAGAACTGCCAGCCGCACCTGCAGACTCCCCCTGAGCTGTGGAAGTCCCAAGAGCTTGAGTAGTTCTTGGCAACTCACCACCTGCACCTTTCGATGCATTGGGATCATCGTCTCTATCATTTCTCTTCTTTGTCCTTAACTCGTCGCCTTTACAGCTTGTCTCCCCCTGAGATGCCAAGAACTCCTTCATAGCATCTATAATTCTCCCATGTTCAACCAGGAGGGACGACTGTAGTTGATTCTCTGCTACTAGGCGTTGAATAGCCTGGGTCTGGACAAGATTCACCCTTGATTGTTCTGCCACGACCCGCTCAAGTGCAGCTATTCTCTCCGAGTCTGAGAGGGTTGCATCGAAATCAAACCTCATGTGAGATGTGTCTTGAGTATACTGAGGAGGGATCTCGTATGAAACCGGGACATCAGAAGCAGCTGTGGACGTAACCGCAGGTGGTATCGTGACCGACAACCCTGCAGTTGCAACGACTGTCAACTCAACAAATTGTGCAACCACCTCTGAAGGAGTAAGCGTTGGAGGTGGTAAAGACACAATCTCCGGAGTCGTCAGCCGACAAGTAGTAGATGGAATGCCGAAAGCTGATGATGTAGCCACCACGGGAACATCCGCGGCGCTTAAACTTGTGACCTGCAGTGATGTAGGAACAATCGACATACCTGACAGTGCGGGCGGAGCGAAACGTACAACTCTTGAAGTCTCTCCAGCTCCCATACCAGCACCTGTCCGTTCCCGTCTTGAACGTCTGATCAGTTTGTGAATATCTTCTTCTTCTTCTTCTTCTGACTCACTATCATCAACTGTCCTCTTTCTCTTCCCAAACGTTCTCTCTTGAGTCACCATCATCCGTCTAGCTTCATTCACTACATCATCAAGATCTGAGTCAGCCACCGTCGTAGCTGCTCTAGTAACATTCACTTCCCGAACCTGTGCTGCAGAGACCTGCACCTCTTCTTGCGGATCAAACCGGTCCATGTCGAAGAATCCTTTGCTGCCAAATGCAGCATCAAGGTCTACATCCTCCTCAGCCGATACAACAGGCACAACAGGTACATCTCGAGTTGCTCCTGCCTGTCGTGGTTGAGGGTCTCTGAACTCATCCCCAGTAGCAGGAACATACTCCGGGTTGATTAAATACCCAAACAGTGGAGTATGCCTCGGACGCAGCTCAGGCTTGCTTCTCTCACTCGAAGTCCGGCATTGAGCAAAGATCCGTTTGCTCACACTCTCCACGTATCGTATTGGACGTCGTTGAGGCAACGTGGGAGCAACATGATTCAAGATCATCTGAATGAATCTTGGATACATAATGAACCGCTCACGAGCCATCGCTCTCCTCTGCCTATCGATCTCATAAAAGACCATCTGACTGAAGCTATAACGTTTGTTATAAGTCAGAGCAGTCATTGCGGACTGCATGGTCGCACCCATCCTGTCAGTGCCCGCCTTCCTCCCTGACATGCAGACAATCATTACGTGCATGAGGAAGCGCCACTGATCGAGTAGGAAACCCTTCCTCCGTTGTGTATCGCCAAATGGACCAGAATAGCCTGTCACACCCGGCCCTGAGCGGCGGAAACAGCCGGGCGCGCGCGAGTGGGGATTGATAATTAAGCACGGGCCATTGCAAACATTCAAAGATTTTCATTGCGCATGAAAAGTTTAATACAAATACATTACATTGTTTAAAATTACATAAAAACATCCAAGTATAAAACTGTTGAAGATTTCCACGCCATATCCCCTTTGCGCGGCGGGTACAACCACGCGCATCGAAGGGATAGAACTAAAATCTTCCAAAAAGCTAGTTTTAGATGTTCAGCGTGAGGTGCTCTAAGTGTGACTCCATGCGCTACCTAGTTATCTCCTGAAAGACACGTAAAAATATTTGAATCAGTATAAACTGAGTGAGTTCACAAGTTTTAGTAACTTGATAAATCGTATTGCATCATAATCTTGATACGAATCATTCTGAAACATAGTTCTGATAGCATTATTAAACACATGCTTGGGAAAACATAGTTATATCAACATATTCTGATAAAATCGTTCCGCGGGTTACGCGCGAACATTTCTGGGAACTGTGCTCGTCCATGCAAAGTGGCGCTGCCACTACGAGCTAAAATAAGTAATATCGTCCCGCGGTTTACGCGTGGACATTTCTGAAAAACTGTGCTCGTCTGTGTAAGTGGCGCTGCCACTACGAGCGAATAATACTGTAATACCGTCACGCGGGTTACGCGCGGACGTTGTGCCGGAAAACAAGGCGCTCGTCCATGCAAAGAGGTGCGACCCCTACGAGCGGGCTCAAACCCATAGTACTGCCCCATGACCATACTAGGCACTCGTCCATGCAAAGAGGTGCGACCCCTACGAGTGGGTGGATCAAACCAGCAGTCCCTACCCTTAGAGTTCCAATGGTAAAGTGATCACTTTCTCGAATCTGGTGCACTATCATCGAAAAACCATAGATAATTGTTTGCATTGCTCATCATGAAACATAACTTAAACACGTAATCGTTTGCTTAGCTTGTAAGTATACCATGATAAAACATTATTTAAGTACGTGTCCCTCGCCCCGAAAACAGTTTAAAATAGTGAAAACAGTGAAAATGGGGCTGTGAGACTCACCTGAGGTTCTTGTTAAGGGATTAATCGAGATTCGGGTTTTCTTGGTGTTGGCCTCGGAATCGAAGGTCTAGAATACGATTAAATAACAAGTATATATATTAAGATCAAGAAATAGGAGAATATAAGGGTTGGATAGTAGGTCTCAAGGTTATATTCTCGGCTTACCTAGTAACAGGATCGGAGCTGGAAACAACGGATGCTTGGGAAAGGATTAGTGCAAGTTTGTAGTTCTTTGAAGTGTGTTTCGGGTGATAATTTAGGCTACAAATTTATAGGCAAACTCAAGGGAACACAATCCCTTGCTTTTGGGGGATTAAAATCTTTTCATATCTAAATGTAATGATGATAAAGTATGGAAGTTATTATTATTTACTTAAGAGTGGAGTGGTGGATAAAAGATTTTGATTTGATTTGGACAGAACATGCAGATCTGGGGTTGGTGAGAATAGGGTGGCTGACAGTTGACTTTTCATGTTACAGTGTGCTTTTTCAGGTACTTTTGTCAGTGTACAGTAAAAAGTGGAAAATCTCTGAAACACGCTACTGTTTCCTTTCGGGCGGGAGTAATCTCCTTAACTGGAGAATAGACCAAATGTTCTGCGCGTATAACTTGGTGCGCATAGCTTTCTGCGTATAGGACATGTCTTTGCTGCGGGTAGGTGCGTAACCTTCTCGCAGTTAGGGACATTTGAGTTTCATTTGTAGATTCTCCAGGTGGTCTTGGTATTTCAACATAGTGATCAGTCATGTTGAAGTCAATTCCATCTTGGAGCTTTAGACAAACTAGCTCTCAACGTTCCCGCCATGCGGGTAGGTTAGTTCCCTTCCGCACGCGCATAAACGATGTAGGATGCACCCGCCTTAGCATCATGCGGGATGGTCAACCCATAGACAACATAATGTTTAAGTTACATGAAAACATAAAGCCAAAACGTTCACGCATGGCGCATATAACATATGTCCGCGCTGATTCTTAACATAGCGCGCTCGCGCAGGGCGCACATAACAAATGCACGCGCTGACTAACATGGCGCGCATAATATTTACAATCACCTAATTATTAGGTTGATTACTTAGTTTAAGGGGTTGGGAATTTACCGGGTGTCACATTCTCCCCTCGTTAAACGAATTTCGTCCCGAAATTTAGGAGACGTTGCTGGCAGAAGCCATATTCTGAAAGAGGTGTGGGTATTTTATGCGCATCTGATCTTCTCTTTCCCAAGTGAATTCAGGCCCACGCCTTGAGTTCCATTGAACTTTTACCAACTTGATTCTGCTTCTGCGCAACCTTTGTTCTTTCCAATCGGTTACTGCTATAGGCTCTTCTACGAAGTGCAGCTGTTTGTCAATATGAATTTCTTCCACCGGTAAAATCAACGTTTCGTCAGATAAACATTTCTTGAGGTTGGATACATGAAACGTATCATGAACTCCACTGAGTTCGGCGGGTAGACGGAGTTTATAAGCAACTGGACCGATCCTCTCCAGGATCTCAAATGGTCCAATGTAGCGCGGATTTAGCTTTCCTCGCTTACCGAAACGGGGGACTCCCTTCCATGGAGAGACTTTCAAAAGTACTTTATCCCCTACTTGAAACTCCAACGGTTTCCTTCTCATATCAGCATAACTTTTCTGTCTGTCGCGTGCTGCCTTAAGGCGATCCCTTATCTGAAAAATCTTGTCTGTTGTTTCTTGGATCACTTCTGGACCAGTTATTTGCTTGTCGCCCACTTCAGCCCAACACAGTGGGGATCTACACTTGCGCCCATATAAAGCTTCGAACGGCGCAGCCTTAATGCTTGTGTGATAACTGTTATTGTAAGAAAATTCAACCAACGGGAGATGGGTATCCCAACTACCTCCAAAATCGATCGCGCACGCGCGCAGCATATCTTCCAATGTCTGGATCGTTCGTTCGCTTTGTCCATCCGTTTGGGGGTGATAAGCCGTACTCATGTCCAGTCGAGTACCTAACCCCTCTTGTAATGATCTCCAAAACCTTGAGGTGAACCGACTATCTCTATCAGAAATGATGGACACTGGGACTCCATGTTTTGAAACTACTTCTCGAATATATAGTCGGGCTAACCTTTCCATTTTATCAGTTTCTTTAATCGGCAGGAAGTGTGCTGACTTAGTTAGCCGATCCACAATAACCCATATTGTGTCATAACCCCCAGGTGTCCTTGGTAGTTTGGTGATGAAGTCCATAGAGATTTGTTCCCACTTCCACATGGGAATTTCTGGTTGTTGAAGCAACCCTGATGGTTTCTGATATTAAGCCTTTACTTTTGAACACGTCAGGCACTTACTGACATACGTCGCGATGGCGCCTTTAAGATTGGGCCACCAATACAACATTTTAACATCTTGGTACATCTTGTCTGCGCCAGGATGTACGGAATACCGCGTCTTGTGAGCTTCGTTCAAGACCTGTTCGCGCAATCCTCCCTTGAGAGGGACCCATATGCGGTTAGCGAAATATAGATTGCCGTTCTTAAGTTCCAAATTCTTAACCATGCCCCCAAGGCATTCGTTTTTAACAAACTCTGGTTTCAAGGCTTCTTGCTGAGCTTCTCGGATGCGAGTAGAGAGATCTGCGTGAATGGTCAACCTTAGAGCCTTGACTCGTAGCGTTTTTATTCGCTCCTTCCTACTTAGCGCGTCTGCCACCACATTCGCCTTTCCAGGGTGGTATTTTATTTCACAATCATAATCGTTCAACAATTCAACCCATCTTCGTTGCCTCATGTTTAAATCCTTTTGATCAAATATATGTTGAAGGCTCTTGTGATCCGTAAAGATTATACACTTTGTACCATAGAGGTAATGGCGCCAAATCTTTAGCGCGAAGACAACCGCTCCAAGTTCCAGATCATGCGTTGTGTAATTCTTCTCATTGGTCTTAAGTTGGCGCGAGGCATACGCTATGACTTTGTCTCGCTGCATAAGGACACATCCGAGTCCTTGATGTGAAGCGTCGCAGTAAACGACGATGTCATCTGTCCCCTCGGGCAGAGATAGAATTGGCGCACTACATAACCTCTGCTTCAACATTTGAAACGCTGCTTCCTGGTTTTCGCCCCAAACAAACATCCTGTCTTTCTGAGTTAGCGCGGTCAGAGGTAGAGCTATCTTGGAGAAGTTCTCAATGAAGCGTCGATAGTAGCCAGCTAGTCCTAGGAATTGCCTCACCTCAGTTGGGGTTTTTGGCGCTTCCCAGTTTTCGATGGCCTTGACTTTGGAAGGATCAACGTGAATTCCTTTCTCGTTTACAACGTGACCGAGAAAGTGAACTTCTCTAAGCCAAAACTCGCACTTGGAAAACTTCGCATACAACTTTTCTTTCCTTAACAATTCCAAAATCAATCTCAGGTGTTGCTCATGCTCGGCCTTGGTCCGAGAGTAAATCAGAATATCATCTATAAACACAATCACAAACTTGTCCAAGTATGGTTTGCACACGCGGTTCATCAGATCCATGAATATAGCCGGCGCATTAGTTAGCCCGAAAGGCATCACTAAGAACTCATAATGGCCATATCTAGTTCGGAAGGCTGTCTTTGGCGCGTCTTCCTCATGGACCCTAAGTTGGTGGTATCCTGACCGTAGATCTATCTTCGAATAATAACTGGATCCCTGCAACTGGTCAAATAAGTCGTCAATCCTCGGTAAAGGGTACCGATTCTTGACTGTCAGCTTGTTCAGCTCCCTGTAGTCAATACACATCCGGAAGGAACCATCCTTCTTCTTCACAAACAGTACTGGAGCTCCCCAAGGTGAGAAACTTGGGCGAATGAAACCCTTATCCAATAGTTCCTGTAACTGATTGGATAGTTCTTGCATCTCAGATGGAGCTAATCGATAAGGCGCTCGTGCTACTGGCGCAGCTCCTGGGACCAAATCGATGCGAAATTCGACTTGTCGCGGCGGCGGTAATCCGGGCAGATCTTCAGGAAAAACTTCTGGAAATTCGCGCACTACTGGTAAGTCTTCAATTCTTCGCTCATCTTTCTTTTCTACTACATGCGCCAGGAAGGCGTAGCACCCTTTCCTTAGGCACTTACGCGCCTTTAGGCACGAAATCAGTTTCGTCGCAACTCCCTTTCTTTCCCCTTGAATCATCAAAGTTTCTCCGTTCAACAGTGGGATCCGAACCTGTTTCTCATGACAAATAACCTCTGCGAGATTCTCGACTAACCAATCCATACCTACCACAATGTCAAAACTTCCCAAATCTATAGGCAACAAGTTAATATTGAACTCGTGACCTCCCATGAATAAAACACATTGCTCAGCCCTTTCGCTCGCGCACAACTGCCTACCATTGGCTAGTTCTATAGTATAAGGTATGTCTAGCCTACTGGTTGCTAGACCTAAGGAGTTTTTAAACTCAGCAGATATAAAACTTAGATCAGCGCCAGTATCAAATAAGACAGATGCAAAATGGCCGTTAAGCAAAAACGTACCGGTTACCACATTCGGCTCTTCTTTAGCTTCGCCTGCGCCGATCACAAAAGCTCTCCCGCGAGCTTGGTTTCCCTTTTGCGGGCAATCCCGGCTAAAATGCCCTGGCTTCCCGCATGCGTAGCAGTTGTCGCTTGCTCCAGCTTCTCTGACACGGCAATTCATCGTCTTGTGCCCTGGTCTGCCACATTTGGCGCACGTGACGCTCGCGCACTCACCATCGTGGTGGTACTTGCATTTGTTGCACCATGGGCGAGGCCCGCTGTATCCTTTCCTTGACGACTCCGCGGCTTGGATCGCGTAAGTCCTTACGCTCTCCTGCTTCTTGAACGGTGGCTGCTTGGAGTCGGACCCTCGGTGGTGAGAGTTCCATTTCCTTTTGGAGTCAGAGGTTCGCTGCTCGCTTCCGCGCGTAGTCAACATACCCGCACGGACCGTATCCCTTGTAAGGGTGATGGCCCGCGCAACCGCCTCATCGAAGGTTGGAGGCGCTGCGGCGTTGAGCGGAACCCTAACAACAGGAGGCAATCCAAAGATATACCTCTCGACCTTCTTTTCCTCTGTGTTTGCCATATCTGGCACCAACTGACAAAGCTCGTTGAACCGGTTGTTGTAGGCGTCGATATCCGTTCCTACCATAGTGTGGTTCCAGAATTCTTGTTGCAGACTCTGAATCTCTGCGCGTGAGCAGAACTTTCTCATCAACATTTCCTTCAGTTCCTCCCAGGTCTTGTGGAGAGCAACTTCTCGCCCCAATGTTTTCACTTGAAGCTTCCACCAAGATGAAGCTGCTTCTTGGAACATGCAGGTCGCATAAAGGACCTTCTGGTTCTCACTACATCCGCTAATGGAGAGAACTGTCTCCATCTTGTCAATCCAATTGTAGAGCCCAATGGCTCCTTCAGTGCCTTTGAATGACCAAGGCTTACAGGCCATGAATGTCTTGTAGGAGCATCCTTTGTCCAAGGCTCCTGATTCGGGTTCTGGGGTCTCATTCTGACGACCCTGACTAGATTCGGCCTTGCTGGCCTCATGTGTCGCAATCGCCTGCGCGATTATTTCCGCGAGTTCCTCGGGTGTCATGGAAATTCCTTTGGCTTTAGTTGGAGGCATTCTCGCTTTAAAAGAGAATGGAAATATATCAAACTTAGCGCATGTACTCTGAGCACATAATGTTATCATAGACACTGTGTGACCCGTGTTCCTAAGTGTGTGTATAGTTTCTTTTGAAAATATTTTCTTTGAAAAGTATTTCATGCGATTCCCCAATCGGTTATAGTCTAGGTTAAAACTTCTTTTCCTAGTTCGCTATAACCAGTGCTCTGATACCAATCTGTCACACCCGGCCCTGAGCGGCGGAAACAGCCGGGCGCGCGCGAGTGGGGATTGATAATTAAGCACGGGCCATTGCAAACATTCAAAGATTTTCATTGCGCATGAAAAGTTTAATACAAATACATTACATTGTTTAAAATTACATAAAAACATCCAAGTATAAAACTGTTGAAGATTTCCACGCCATATCCCCTTTGCGCGGCGGGTACAACCACGCGCATCGAAGGGATAGAACTAAAATCTTCCAAAAAGCTAGTTTTAGATGTTCAGCGTGAGGTGCTCTAAGTGTGACTCCATGCGCTACCTAGTTATCTCCTGAAAGACACGTAAAAATATTTGAATCAGTATAAACTGAGTGAGTTCACAAGTTTTAGTAACTTGATAAATCGTATTGCATCATAATCTTGATACGAATCATTCTGAAACATAGTTCTGATAGCATTATTAAACACATGCTTGGGAAAACATAGTTATATCAACATATTCTGATAAAATCGTTCCGCGGGTTACGCGCGAACATTTCTGGGAACTGTGCTCGTCCATGCAAAGTGGCGCTGCCACTACGAGCTAAAATAAGTAATATCGTCCCGCGGTTTACGCGTGGACATTTCTGAAAAACTGTGCTCGTCTGTGTAAGTGGCGCTGCCACTACGAGCGAATAATACTGTAATACCGTCCCGCGGGTTACGCGCGGACGTTGTGCCGGAAAACAAGGCGCTCGTCCATGCAAAGAGGTGCGACCCCTACGAGCGGGCTCAAACCCATAGTACTGCCCCATGACCATACTAGGCACTCGTCCATGCAAAGAGGTGCGACCCCTACGAGTGGGTGGATCAAACCAGCAGTCCCTACCCTTAGAGTTCCAATGGTAAAGTGATCACTTTCTCGAATCTGGTGCACTATCATCGAAAAACCATAGATAATTGTTTGCATTGCTCATCATGAAACATAACTTAAACACGTAATCGTTTGCTTAGCTTGTAAGTATACCATGATAAAACATTATTTAAGTACGTGTCCCTCGCCCCGAAAACAGTTTAAAATAGTGAAAACAGTGAAAATGGGGCTGTGAGACTCACCTGAGGTTCTTGTTAAGGGATTAATCGAGATTCGGGTTTTCTTGGTGTTGGCCTCGGAATCGAAGGTCTAGAATACGATTAAATAACAAGTATATATATTAAGATCAAGAAATAGGAGAATATAAGGGTTGGATAGTAGGTCTCAAGGTTATATTCTCGGCTTACCTAGTAACAGGATCGGAGCTGGAAACAACGGATGCTTGGGAAAGGATTAGTGCAAGTTTGTAGTTCTTTGAAGTGTGTTTCGGGTGATAATTTAGGCTACAAATTTATAGGCAAACTCAAGGGAACACAATCCCTTGCTTTTGGGGGATTAAAATCTTTTCATATCTAAATGTAATGATGATAAAGTATGGAAGTTATTATTATTTACTTAAGAGTGGAGTGGTGGATAAAAGATTTTGATTTGATTTGGACAGAACATGCAGATCTGGGGTTGGTGAGAATAGGGTGGCTGACAGTTGACTTTTCATGTTACAGTGTGCTTTTTCAGGTACTTTTGTCAGTGTACAGTAAAAAGTGGAAAATCTCTGAAACACGCTACTGTTTCCTTTCGGGCGGGAGTAATCTCCTTAACTGGAGAATAGACCAAATGTTCTGCGCGTATAACTTGGTGCGCATAGCTTTCTGCGTATAGGACATGTCTTTGCTGCGGGTAGGTGCGTAACCTTCTCGCAGTTAGGGACATTTGAGTTTCATTTGTAGATTCTCCAGGTGGTCTTGGTATTTCAACATAGTGATCAGTCATGTTGAAGTCAATTCCATCTTGGAGCTTTAGACAAACTAGCTCTCAACGTTCCCGCCATGCGGGTAGGTTAGTTCCCTTCCGCACGCGCATAAACGATGTAGGATGCACCCGCCTTAGCATCATGCGGGATGGTCAACCCATAGACAACATAATGTTTAAGTTACATGAAAACATAAAGCCAAAACGTTCACGCATGGCGCATATAACATATGTCCGCGCTGATTCTTAACATAGCGCGCTCGCGCAGGGCGCACATAACAAATGCACGCGCTGACTAACATGGCGCGCATAATATTTACAATCACCTAATTATTAGGTTGATTACTTAGTTTAAGGGGTTGGGAATTTACCGGGTGTCACATAGCCCATTCGTAGAAATGCTCCATCGCGGAACGGAGCAACAAACTCTGTAGGGTCATCCCTAGTCTCCTCTCCGAACCGTAAAGCCACCCGTATTTGTTCAGATGAGAACTGAACCTCTTGATTGTTGACGGTTGCTCGCATAACCGGGGGCTCAACGCGGCAATCGTATTCCACAGTCTGCCAGAAATCCTCGATATTGGGTAAGGATATCGGCAGAGTCGTAGTGATAGCGTGGAATATCCTCGAGCGAATGAGGAATGTGATTATCTCGCGGTAATCCTCAACACCGCTCACTTCCGGGTCTAAGGTGATATACATGTTATGACCCGGGAAGAATTGCCTCTGATTATCTCCATCGTCGCCTCCAGCGCCTCCAGCACCTGCTACTGCAGCCATATCTGCAACAAACGAACCAAGTTAGATAAACGTTAAGGCATAACACAAGTTCGCTTGTTACCATGAGCGAAGTTGTGAAAATCTGTATAGGCGAAGTTAAAGGTGGGGCGAAGTTGGGAACAACTTCGCTTCATCTTTAAGTTCGTCTAATAATTAATAAATAAAAAGGTCCAGGCGAAGTTAATGATAACTTCTCCTCACCACAACATCGCCTCAGGCGAAGTTGAGCCTCAGGCGAAGTTACGGATAACTTCGCCGAAACCCTAAGTTCGCCTGAATCTGAATCGGCGACAGTAAGGTCGATTCATCATCGAAAATTTGAGGTTTCTGGTAAAATTGACGATTAAGAACTCCCAAACACAAGATATTAAGGATATTTAGACGATCAGGTTGTTCATGAACCCGTAAAAACAAGTTTTGAAATCCGGTTCAAAATTCCGTCGGTCCGAGGTATCGAAACAGGTCGAAAACGACCTTTGATAAGCATGAATAAACTGACAACACGATGTACCGACACCACGAACCTTGAAATCGAAACGAAATCTGGAAAAAAGAACAAGGAATCGGAAACACAACAAGTTCACTGATAACTTGTTAAGTTCGCCGGAAAATACGAAATAAGTTCGCTGAGATTGAAAGTTATGAACAGTTTAACCTTAAAAATTCTTTATATAGGGTCAGAGATTATACAGGCGAAGTTACGGTTAACTTCGCCTAGGCGAAGTTATTCACAAGTTCGCCTGTTTAACAACTTCGCCTATATTTACAAAATCAACCCTTATAATTTGAACATTTTGCAACTAACTTTTAAAACTTCCCTTTAAGAATTAAATAACACGATCAAGTCCAAGTAACCAGTTATAAAATCATAAACTACCTAAGCACGAAAAACTTTTTAAAAAATTAAAGTATAAGGGATCAAATTTCAGTCTCGACAGGGACTACTACGTTTTAGAAAAAATCCGAACAGGAATCATACTAACTACGTGACTGTCACATAGATCCGTGTTTAGCTGTATTATGACATAAGGAAACAGGTTGTAGGCAGGTAAATAACTTAAGATGGTTTTCATCGTTTCTGTGATACGAGTTAAGTTCAATTAAGCTCAAAAATTAAGTGGGCAACAACTCAGAGATTATGATGCCTCTTATCTATTCTCAAAGCGTATTTGGCTTTCCCCAAGTCACCCCGAATTGACTTCGACCCGTAGTGTCTGATTAAGTTTGTAAGTACTCTTCATCTGCTTCCCGTTCTCTTTCTTACTCCATGATTGAGAAGTCTTGACATTGTCAGCTCTAGAATGTTTCAATAACTCATATATATATATATATATATATATATATATATATATATATATATATATATATATTTTAATAAACATTTGCATAGACTTCAGAGTAGTAAACAACTGCAAGTCCCGAATCTGGATCACTGCAGTTTCTTCACACACTATCTTTACGGGAATTAGAACACTTACAGGCTCGTGTATGACTGGGTAATCGCTTTTCTGCCTATCATTCGGAAAGATATATATGAAGACATGCAGAACTCTTAAGGAGTTTCCACGTAAAATCGAGTAGATTTAGTTTGTATCACATCTACTTTTACGCACCATAAAAAACTACCATGTCATACAATGACTGTCCTAAAGCCTTTTAAGCCTAATAACTTCACTAGTTAAGCACACAGAATCAGTATATCTATTATTTTCCAAGGTTGGATCAATTTTCTGTTAAACATAGCAAACGAACTTCTTACGAAGTAGTAGACTTGAAAAATAATTTCATTTCCCAAAAAAGAAAAATTTTAACATCAATCGCCCCGACCAAAACAAAGTCTTCAGGTAAACGGCTATCCCGAAGATCCAATGGATCAGCTGGACCGACCACATAGTAGTATGTGTCCTTCTAACTAAGTATGATCGACTAATTTTCAGCGAAAGAATGAAAACTCATCATAAACCGCCCCGGTCACTTTCAGTCATCTGGTTAATGGCTATCCTCATTTCTACAAGTAGAATTGAGGACCAAACATATCCTTAGACACGTCCTTCAAACTGAGGTAACCGACATAATTTTAAGCGATAGTGACGTTTTTTTTTTTTTTTTTTAACGAAAAAACAAACATAAAAAGCATGGTTACTCGGGATTGATCATCCCATTCAGCTCAATAAGGTTTTGAAATCTTGTTTTGTCAAACGCTTTGGTATATAAATCAGCGAAATTATCAAGCGTATCCACCTTTTCGAGCATAATCAGTTTCTTCTCAGCACAATCCCGTATAAAATGATGACGTATGTCAATATGTTTAGTTTTACTGTGCTTCACTGGATTGTTAGTTACTGAGATAGCAGCTGTGTTATCAATGCAAATAGGAGTAAGTAAGAAATTCAGACCATAGTCGCGCAACAGTTGTTGAATCCAAAGAACCTGGGAGCAGCAGTTGGATGCTGCCATGTATTCTGCTTCACAGGTTGAAATTGCGACTGAAGTCTGCTTCTTGCATTGCCACGACACCAATCTGCCACCAAGAAACTGACATCCACCTGTTGTTGATTTCCGACTCTGATTGCACCCTCCATAATCAGAATCTGTGTAAGCGACTAGCTCCAAGTCTCCTCCTCTCGGGTACCACAACCCCAGCTTCGGCTTGCCCTTGAGATACCGCAGTATCCTCTTCGCACCCTTCAAATGAGATTCTTTTGGGTTTGCCTGAAAGCGTGCACAAAGACAAACAACAAACATTATATCAGGCCTAGAAGCAGTTAAGTACATTAAAGAACCTATAATAGCCCGATATTGAGTTGGGTCCACATCTGCATCGTTGTCTGAATCAGCACCCAATTTGTGATTGACGCAGACTGGAGTATGAGAACATCATGGACATACTTCGTCTGATGAATGAAGAGCTGTCCTCCATCTTGAATCGTTTGAGAACATCATGGACATACTTCGTCTGATGAATGAACATCCCATCCTTCTTCTGATCAACCTGCAATCCTAAAAAGAAAGTTAGTTCACCCATAGCACTCATTTCAAACCTTTTCTTCATGACGGCCTCAAACTCCTGACACATGGAGACTTTTGATGCAGCAAAGATAATGTCATCCACGTAGACTTGCACCAGCAGGAAGTCGCTTCCTTCTCTCTTGAAGAACAACGTGCTATCTATCTTTCCTCTTTCAAACCCATTTTCAAGCAAGTAATCTGATAAAGTTGAGTACCAGGCACGAGGTGCCTGATGTAATCCATACAATGCCCTGCTTAACTTGTACACGTGGTCAGGAAAGTCTGGGTCAGGAAAACCCGGAGGCTGCTCAACATACACAACCTCATCAACTTTCCCATTCAGAAACGCACTCTTCACGTCCAACTGAAATACCTTCATCTTCTTATAAGCAGCGAACGCCAAAAACAATCTAATGGCTTCCAATCTTGCCACAGGAGCGAACACTTCATTATAATCAATCCCCTCTTGTTGATTAAAACCTTTAACGACTAGCCTCGCCTTGTTTCTTATAATAATCCCTTTCTCATCTCTCTTGCACTTAAACACCCATTTTGTGCCTATCGCATGCACATTCTTCGGTTTTTCAACCAAATCCCATACTTCCATTTTCTTGAACTGAGCCAACTCTTCTTGCATGGCTTCGACCCACGAGCTGTCCTTTAGAGCCATTTGATAGTTCTTCGGTTCGATCTGGCTGATAAAGCAAGTGTACAAGCATTCGTTGATTATCCCTGTCTCCTTGATGCTTGTGTAAACACAGGTGTGCTCATTCAAGCTGCGTCTTGTTTGTACACCGGAGGACACATCACCAATCACATTCTCCAAAGGGTGATCTTTATGAATTCTCGAGGTCGGAACAGAACCGACATGCAAATTGTCTTCCAAGTTAGAAGAGAGCTCGTCAATGGTTGTTTCATGCTGAGAGTGAAATGGATTGAAAAATTCTTCTTCAGTCGAGGCAGCAGGGGTATCGATAGCATTTGATGATGAAGGTTGACATTTATCGATCAGCTGTCTTTGCAATAGATTTTCTTCCTCATCAAGGATCATCTTCGTAGCAACTCTCTCTTCTTCTTCAGCAATATCCAAATACGGTATGTTAAAAGACTTAAAAAGTATAACATAGTCGAAAAACTCAGTAGGTCCGTTGCTTGGTTTTGGCGGTTGGTAACTTGTGATATCGGTGTTACTCACCACCTCAACCTTGCTGGTCGATGTATTAAAGACACGTCTGTTGGGAGTCCCAACAACATAACCGACTAAGATTCCTTCATCGGCTACTTCACCAAATTTAGAATTTGTCTTTAAAATCGAACAAGGGGACCCGAATGGTTCAAGACCACTCAAGTTGGGCTTTCTCCCATGCATAAGCTCATAACACGTTTTACCAAGTCTTTTAACAGTTAAGACTCTATTCAGAACATAACAGGCTGTAGCAACAGCTTCAGCCCAAAACACCACAGGAAGCTTCGAATCAGCCAGCATTGTTCTGGCTCCTTCAATTAACGTTATGTTCTTCCTTTCAGCCACTCCATTCTGTTGCGGTGTATACGGAGCGCTGTATCGGTGTTCAATCCCTTTCTGAAGGCAGAAGATCTCCATCTCAAAATTCTTGAACTCCGTTCCATTGTCACTCCTGATGAACTTAACCCTTTTATCCATAACGTTCTCAACTTTGGTAATCAAATTCTTCACCATCTGAGCCGTTTCATCTTTTGATTTCAGGAAATATACCCACGAATATCGTGAGTAATCATCAGTGATCACCAAGCAGTAAGAAGTACCTCCTAGACTTTTTGCATTCACGGGACCGAAGAGATCCATGTGAAGCAATTCTAGGGTACTGGCAATTGAATTGACCTTCTTGGTGTGATGGGATTTCTTGTGCTGCTTTCCCTTCTTGCACGGTAGACATTTGTCTTCAAAATTGAAACTTTTCAAGGGAACGCCCAGCACCAGTCCATTCTTGACAATGTGGTTCATCTTCCAAAGATGAATGTGCCCCATTCTCCTATGCCACAATTCGGACTCCGATTCGCTCGCTTTTGTCATAAGGCATGATTCTTCCGAGGCCATTTCAGTCAACCTCATATCCATAATGTACGTATTCCTCTCACGTGGAGCCTTCATCACAATCCACTCCTCTGGTATCCGAAAACCAGGATGTAACACAATTGCTTCATTCTTTGTGAAGTGTACGGTGTATTCCTTATCACAAATCTGCGACACACGCAGCAGATTGTGCTTCAATTCTTCTACAAAGTTAACTTTCTCCAATGTCATCTTTCCGTTCGACACCGTTCCCATTCCTGTAATCTTTCCTCCACTTTCACCGGCAAAGCTCACTCTCCCTCCTTGAACAGGTTTCAAATCGTGTAACAAGTATTTGTTACCCGTCATGTGCCGGGAACAGCCGCTATCCACAACCCAAAGATTATTGGCAGCCCTGTTCAACTGTTCCTGCACGATAAAAGCAAAAGATTAGAATCTAGGGACCCAAGACCAATTGGTCTTGGATCTATACATCCCGAACTTCGGCTTTTCAAAGTTAGTACCTTGAAAATTCCTGTAAGTCCTACTAGGATACCTCCTTGTAGATTGATTGTGAGGCCTTCCAGACCATAGTGAATTGAAAGAATTATAGTTTGTGGTTTGGTTATTAGCAGTGTAAAACTGAGATCTGTTTCTATGAAAACCTGAATTAATCACTTTTTTGAATTTTGAATGGTTTTCATTTTTACCATTATTATGATTACCATTAGGCTTATTCTCAGTTTTATTAGGCGTCACACCTCTGAATCGCTGCTTCAGAGGGCAATCTGCAACTAGGTGCCCTAATTGATTACACCTAAAACAACACCTATGCTCAACTTTTTTATCAACCGGTGTTTTAGATGTCGAGGCTTTATTACCGCCCGTTCGTCTCACATATGGTGGGACAAACGGGTTTAGTGGAGTACTCTTTTTATTCGTCTTTTCTTTCTCTCCAGCATTGGGTAATACCACCTCCTCTTTTGCCTTACCAGACTCGGATGACTTATCCGAATCCGATGAGACTGGACTTGGATCAGAAATTTTAACACTTGAAACAGGCGAACTTGTTTCGCCTCCACTAACATTTGGTTCTTTACAAGTTACTTTAACTGGTACTGTCTGAGCAACCTCAAAGTCAATAGATTTCTGAACACTAGGGTTAAAAGTGTAATTGTGATTATAAGGTGGTGGAACCTCATGATAAACAATTCCTCCTCTCTTAACAGAGGAACCTTGATCACTAACAAGGTGATCAAGAATAGCAGAGGAATTTCTGAACTGCTCTAGTTTTCTATTCAGTTCCACCACTTTTACCTGGTGATCAGCAATCTGTTTTTCTCTATCAGCAATTAGTTTGGTTTTTTCTTCCAAAACTTCATAGCTTAAATCAATCACTTCAATTTTTTCAGCAAGTTTTGTTTTTAGACTTTTAACATCTTTTTCACAAGCTTTTATTTTGACTTTATAGCTATTTTCTCTTGCTTTTGTAAAATGATGATCTTCTTTTAGGGTTTTAAATTCAGCATCCAACCTAACATACTGATCGGTTATAGTTGCCAATTGCTCAGACAAGTTTTCACATTTAGAACATGTAGGTTTAGAACATACCTCGGAGAGCTGGTCTTTAACATCTGCCATGAAAGCTTTTTCTTCTCCGGTAACCTTCTCACATTCTTCACTTTCAACCTTCGCCAAATTTGCCTGCTCAAAAGTTTCTTTAGACTGCAGGTTCCAGTTGTATTCACCAGCTTCTCTGGACATCATGGCACTATAATCTTTAGAACCCCCATTTTGCTGTGTAGACCTGCCCTGACTTCGTTCTACACGCTCATTCCTGCATTCCTTTGCAAAGTGACCGTTTTGCTGACAATTGTAGCATCTTACCTTCGTCTTGTCGAACCCTGGCCTTCCACCGACAAACTTTCTTCCGGTCTTATTCATAAACCTTTTCACTCTTCTCACGATCATGGCCATCTGCCATTGTAGATCCATTTCTTCCATATCATCAGCATCAATCTGGTCATAGTCTTCATCCAACATAGCTGGATCAACAATCTTCCCCTGAATGTAGTTCTCATAGGAAGCAATGAAAGAAGCATAGAGACCAAACTGCTCTTCAGCAGATTTGACACTCATAGGCATCTTAGAGTAGTTGTTGCTGGGAACACTTGGAGAGCAACTACTCTTGCTTACCTGGGGTTGAGAACCACTCGATCCACCTGCTACATAGCAAACATCACCATTTGTGTTGACTGACACATGCCCCTCATGTGATGAGTTTGCGCCCGACTCTCCCTTCGAGTAGTAGGCAGCAGATTCAGTCTTCGATCCTGAGCTAGTGTTGACTTTAGCTCCATACATACCTGGATCTTGAACCTGATCCGTAGGTGTCTCCTTTCTAACCATGTTAAGCTCAAAGGTCCTGAGCTTGTTGACTGCCGTTCCTAGATCATATGTGGGAAAGTCTTTGTCTTCCCTCATCAGCACAGTGTACATCTCCCATTTTGGTGGGAGAGCATCTAGAAGCTTCTCAACTATTTCTTATTCTCGGTAGGAAATTGAATAGTTCTCAATTCAGTCATCAGATGGTAATATCGAGTGATAATATCATCTAAAGATTCATTCTTCAAATACTTGAAGACTGAGAACTGGGTTTTGAGCAATTTTATCTTTGAAGCACGGATTCCTACATTCCCTTCAAATATGTTCTCAAGAGCTTCCCAAAGCTCTCTTGCTGACGTATACTTTCTAAACGTATGAAGGATCTCTTGTGGAAGAGCCATAGTAATAGCAGCATGAGCCTTGCTCTCGGCCTCAAACATCTTTTTCTCTTCTTCTTCTTCCATTTTGCTATACGTTTTGATTTGATCACGACCTTCATACTCCATAACTGGTGGAATATAACCATCCTGGATGCATACCCACATCTTCGCATCCTGGTATTTGACGTATTGTATGAACCGATCCTTCCATGCAACGAAATCGGTTCCCTTCAGCAATCTTGGGGCCTTAGTAGCTGACCCTGCTTCAACTTCCATCTTCACTAACTCAGAGATGTTAATCGACGACATCTTTCCCGAAAAGTAAGAAACCCGAAAAATTAAATTTTTTTTTTTAAAGCACTGTAGGCGAAGTTACGGATAACTTCGCTTTAGTCTTAACTTCGCAGAAGAACTTCGCTGATGATTAACTTCGCTTAAGGTAAGCGAACTTAGGAGGTAGGCGGAGTTGTAGAGAATTTCGCTGAGTTAGGCGAACTTGAGAAGGTAGGCGAAGTTGTGGATAACTTTGCTTAACCTTATATCTTCGCCGAAACCCTACGTATCCTGACGACAACTTCGCCTGATGAACACGGACGTTTTTGCAGATCTGAAATCTGGATTTTACGAGGTTTTTGACGGTGCAAAGGCTTGAATACGATGGTAGGAGGTAAGATTGACTCAAAAACACAGAAAACACGTCCCGCGAATAGTCGAAACGGGACGATTTCTACACCCGCGTGAATATCCCGAACCACACAATCGAGCAAATGCTCTGATACCAATTGTAGGTTCCCTGGACGGATCTCACGAGATATCTCGATCAACTCATGTGCGGAATCCCTGCGTAGATCGTTACGAGCGTAGAACACGAATCACACGAACACACGATACGATAAACGAACACGTTATATTATAACTCAAACACGTGATACGATATCACTATTACAGACACACGTTACAGCTCTCGTAACAACTCGAACAAACTAACACGAACAACTGATTTTTTTTTCTAAACAGCCCGTAACCTATCAATATAAATACACGACAACTTCGCCTGGCATGTTGAGGCGAAGTTGTCCATAACTTCGCTTGTTTAACAAGTTCGCCTAGGCGAACTTGTTAACAACTTCGCTTAACACATATATAAAACATAATTAACATTACAGACTCGATTACAGACACTAGACTATGAACTACTGACATTATGCACCAACAAGTAAAACTAAACATATTGACATACGTCATCATTTTATACGGGATTGTGCTGAGAAGAAGCTGATTGAGCTCGAAAAGGTTGACACGTTAGATAATTTCGCTGACTTATTCATGAAAGCGTTTGACAAATCTAGATTTCAAAACCTTGTTGAGCTGAATGGGATGATCAATCCCGAGTAACCGTGCTTTCCTATGTGTGTTAAAAAAAAAAAAAAAAAACGTCACTGTCGCTTAGAATTATGTCGGTTGCCACAGTTTGAAGGACATGTCTTCGGATATGTTTGGTCCTCATTTCTACTTGTAGAATATGAGGATAGCCATTAACCAGATGACTGAAAGTGACCGGGGCGGTTTATGATGAGTTTTCATTCTTTCGCTGAAAATTAGTCGATCATACTTAGTTAGAAGGACACATACTAGTATGTGGTCGGGCCAGCTGATCCATTGGATCTTCGGGATAGCAGTTAACCTGAAGACTTTGATTTGGTCGGGGCGATAGAAGTTAAATTTTTCTTTTCGGGAAATGAAATTATTTTTCAAGTCTACTACTTCGTAAGAAGTTCTGTTACTATGTTTTAACAGAAAATTGATCCAACCTTGGAAAATGATAGATTTACTGATTCTGTGTGCTTAACTAGTGAAGTTATTAGGCTTAAAAGGCTTTAGGACAGTCATTGTATGTCATGGTAGCTTTTTATGGTGCGTAAAAGTAGAAGTGATACTAACTAAATCTACTCGATTTTATGTGGAAACTTCTTAAGAGTTCTGCATGTCTTCATATATATCTTTCCGAATGATAGGCAGAAAAGCGATTACCCAGTCATACACGAGCCCATGAGTGTTCTGATTCCCGTGAAGATAGCGTGTCAAGACACTGCAGTGATCCAGATTCGGGACTTGCAGTTATTTTCTACTTGAAGTTGTGTATATACATGTTAGATTAAAAAAAAATAAAAAAAATAAAAAAAATAAAAAAAAATATTCTAGAGTTCATAATGATAATGATTATCAATCAAGACCCAAGAAGATGAACGGGAAGCAGATTCTAAGATCGAAGAGTAATTACTACTTAATCAGATACTACGGGTCAAGGTCAATTCGGGGTGACTTGGGGAAAACCAAATACGCCTTGAGAATAGATAGGAGGCATCATAATCTCTGAGTTGTTGCCCACTTAAGTTTTGAGCTTAATTGAACCTAACTCGTATCACAGAAACGATGAAAACCATTTTAAGTAAATTACCTGCTTACAACCTGTTTCTTTATGTCATAATACAGCTAAACACGGATCTGTGTGACAGTCACGAAATTAGTATGATTCCTGTTCGGATCTTTTCTAAAACATGGTAGTCCCTGTCGAGATTGAAATTTGATCCCGTGTACTTTAATTTTTCAAATTTTTGTTATTTTTGTAGTTGTATGATTTTATACCTGGTTACTTGGTCTTGATCGTATCATTTAACGCTTTAAAGGATGTTTTAAAACTTAATTACAAATTGTTCAAATTATGTGGTTTGTTTTGAAAAATTTTAATATCAGCGATGTTCTGCATAACTTCGCCTGATAGGCGAAGTTATCCACAACTTCGCCGATACATCTGTGACCCTATATAAAGGACTTTAAAGGTCAAACGATTTCATTATTTCAAAATACCAGCGAACTTATCCTCCGATATTTCGGCGAACTTATCGATCGTATTTCATCGACCAACTGTGTTATTTTGTCTTCGATTCTAATCCGATTCAAGGTGTGTAGGGTTCCATATTCGTATAATCATTGTCGTTAATATTAATCACAGGTCGATTCGACCCGTTTCGTGACCTCGATTATTTGAAACCTAAACACCCGATTTTCAAACTTGATATTACGTGATAGTAATTTGCATGAATGTCTAAAACTTCATAAAATCATGTATTTCGGAGTCCTCGATCTCCGAAATCATCATCTACACGACGTTCAATATCCCTAACTGTTGCCGATTCAGATTTGGCGAAGTTACAGTTTAAGCGAAGTTATCCGTAACTTCGCCTGAGGTTTAACTTCGCCTGATTATTGATTTAGAAACAGTTTATGAGGCGATGTTGTGATTAGGCGAAGTTATCCGTAACTTCGCCTGGACCATTTTACTTAACTATTTTCATACGAAGTTCAAGTTGAAGCGAAGTTGTTTCCCAACTTCTCCTCACCTTTAACTTCGCCTATACAGTATTGATCACAACTTCGCTCATGGTAACAGGCGAACTTGTGATTCACTTTGACGTTTATCTAACTTAACCTGTTTGTTGCAGATATGGCTGCTGTTGCTGGAGCAGGTGGTGCAGGCGGTGATGACGGAGGTGATCAACAAAGACAGTTCTTCCCGGGTCACAACATGTATATCACTTAGACCCGGAAGCGAGCGGAGTTGATGATTTCCGCGAAATCATCACATTCCTTTTACGCTCGAGGATATTCCAAGCCATTACAACAACTCTGCCGATATCCTTACCCAACATTGAGGATTTCTGGCAGACCGTGGAATATGACTGTAGAGTCGAACCCCCGGTGATGCGCGCAACAGTCAACGGTCAGATGGTTCAGTTCTCTTCTGAACATATCCGGGCGGCTCTGCGGTTTGGAAACGAGACAAGGGATGACCCGACAGAGTTTGTAGCTCCTTTTCGCGATGGAGCATTTTTGAGGATGGGTTATTCAGGTCCCTTGGGGGATTCGCAGAGAAGGAAGGGATTCCTACTTGACCAGTGGCGCTTTCTCATGCATGTTATGATAGTATGCATGTCAGGGAGAAAGGCGGGCACTGATGGCATGGGCGCGACCATGCAGTCAGCGATGACTGCTCTGACATACAACAAGCGATTCAGCTTTAGTCAGATGGTCTTTTACGAGATTGATCGTCAACGAAGAGCGATGGCGCGTGAGCGGTTCATCATTTATCCAAGATTCCTTCAAATGATCTTGGATCATGTTGCTCCAACACTTCCTCAGCGCCGTCCGATCCGATATGTTGAGAGTGTGAACAAACGGATCTTCGCCCAATGCAGATCCTCCAGTGCGAGGAGCAAACCTGAGCTTCGTCCTCGCCATACTCCACTCTTTGGGTAGTTAATCAACCCGGAGTATGTGCCTGCTCGAGGGGATGAGTTTAGGGACCCGGCACCACAACAGGCAGGAGCACCTCAAGCTATACCTGCTGCTCCTGTTGTGTCACCGGAGGAGGAAGTGGACCTTGACGCAGAATTTGGTGGTCAAGGATTCTTTGATATGGATCGGGTGGATCCAGAGGAGAACGTTCAGGTCCCAGTTGAACGTGCCTCGACTGTGCATGTTACTAGGGCAGCTACAACGGTGGCTGGCTCAGATTCTGATGATGAAGTGGCAGAGGCGAGAAGGATTATGGTGACTCGAGAAAGACTACATGGGAAAAGAAAGAGAACAGATGATGATGACGAGTCAGACTTTGAGGAAGAGGTACAACAGTTGATAAGAAGGTCCAGAAGGGAACGGATAGGTGCAGGATCAGGAGCCGGTGAGAGCTCTAGGGTGGTACGTTTCACTCCACCAGCACTATCCGGTATGACAATGGTTCCCTCATCTCTACAGGTTACTAGGCCTAGCGCTACGGGTGTTCCCGTAGTTGCTACATCGTCTACATTTGGCCTCCCACCCACTACTTTCCAACTTTCGACTCCCGTGATTGTGTCGTTGCCGCCTCCAACGCTTACTCCGTCGGAGGTTGTTGCACAGGTTATTGAGTCGACGGCGGTTCACACTGCAGGGTTGTCGGTCACGATACCACCTGCGGTTACGTCCACAGCTACTTCTGATGTCCCGGTTTCATCGGAAATCCCTCCTCAGTACACTCAAGACATTTCACATATGAGGTTCGATTTCGATGCAACCCTCTCAGACTCAGAAAGAATAGCTGCACTAGAGCGGGTCGTGGCAGAGCAATCTAGGATAAATCTTATCCAGACCCAGACTATTCAGCGCCTAGTAGCAGAAAATCAACTACAGTCGTCCCTCCTGGTTGAACATGGAAAAATTATAGATGCTATGAAGGAGTTCTTGGCATCTCAGGGGGAGACGAGCTGTAAAGGCGAAGAGCTCAGGACAAAGAAGAAGAATGACAGAGACGATGATCCCAATGCATCGAAAGGTGCAGGTGGTGAGTTGCCAAGAACTACTCAAGCTCTTGGGACAACCACAGCTCAGGGGGAGTCTGCAGGTGCAGCTGGCGGTTCTGGTGGTGATGAGGTGGTGATGGTAGATGACGAGGAGATGGGAGATGATGTGATCGATGCCTTGAAGGAGTTGGATGATGATATGTTAGATGATGATGATGTGTGTGATGATGATGTGCTGCCATTAGAATAAATTGAGAAGATTGGTGAACAGATAGTGATAGAAGATGATGTTGAAGAAGGTGAAATTGTAGAGGAGAATGTTGAACACGAGCTTCCAACCGTTGAGAAGTCGAATGTATGTGAAGATACAGTAGTTGATGATACAGAATGGGAGGAGCAGCCTAGATGGAAGGAAGGCTATGCTCATTGGTTTATCAAAACGAAGAAGCCAGTGGTACCTACAATGTTCAAGAAAAGTTATAATATTAAAGGGTACGCTGAGTCAAAGAAAGGCATTATCTGTTGGTTATATGATGAACAGCTAAAAGTGTTCGTGGTGAAAAGATATGATGGGATCCAATACTTTAAGAGGACGTTGAGATCTCTAAATACCTTACCTGAGTGTGAGGTAAAAGATTTGGCCAGACTGGGGTTGATTAATAGAAGTGATGATAATATGGCCAGAGTTATTGGGAAGATAGTATGGAAAGAAAGTATTAAAGAGAAAAAGTTTGAGTTGTTAAAACCACAGAAAGGGAAATTAGTTGAAGATACTGAAAGAGGAATGAGAGCAGATGGCAAACCTTGGATGGTGATGAAATATAAGCCGATTCGGTGTTTGAAAGAGGTTCCAATGAAGACTATGCCTCAAGATGTGCTGAAAGATCTTAAATGGTGGTATGTGGATTGCCAGACTGCTGAAGCCGTGATGGAAGACGAAGACGAACAAGAAGTGCTAAGAGTGTATGAACCGATGCATCTTGTTAATTTATCTAAAGCTGATCTGCAGGTGTTAAACGAGAAGAAGATATTCTATATTCCTGCTTGGAAAGACGAAGCGAGGAAATATCAGCGAGTAGTCACGGTCTGTGTAAGAGAGGGAGTGCATGCATGAAGATTACAAGACAAGTGCTTAAAGATAAAGATATGAAGCTACTGCCAAGGGGGAGTCTGTTGGTGCATGATGTCAGTAGTTCAGTGTCTAGTGTCTGTAATCGCGTTTGTAATGTTTTATCTTTTGTATAAGCGAAGTTGCTAACAAGTTCGCTGATATGGGCGAACTTGTTAGTCAAGCGAAGTTAGTGACAACTTCGCCTGAACATGCCAGGCGAAGTTGTCGTGATTATATAAGCCATCTGTTACGGCTTATTAATCATTCATTCAGTTTTCCAGTTTTCGTGTATTCGAGAGAGAGAGAGTCTGTAATCAAGTGATCTTCGTATCACGTGTTTAAGGTTGGTATACAACGTGTTTGATTATCGTGTGTTAATCGTATTGTTTTCTATACTCGTAACGTCTAACGTAGGGATTCCGCACCTGCGTAGTACGTGATATCTCGTGTAGATCCGGCTGGGAACCTACATTGAGCACGAAGGACAGCTTCAACTTTCTGCTCTTTATCCACATACCTGTATGCATCAATAATCTTACGAGCATTCTTGTCCCGATAAGCAAACCATCTCTGAATTTCAACAACAGTCGGATCTCGTATTGAATCAAATCTTGTATCAACTACACTTTTTCCCTTTGAAACCTTTTCCAGATGATCTTCGGCTACTTTGACGGTTTCTTCAGTAAATATAGGAGCACCCTGATCAACATTAGTTCGTTGAAACATATCAGGGTATTCCTCAGCCATAACATCCTCAATCTCCACCTCCTCATCCTTATCAATAAACGATGTATTCATCTGAATAGTTGGATCATATAAGATCTCTTCATCGTTCTCGACCTCCACATAGTGCTCAACCTCTAACAAGGTTAACTCATCATCATTCAGACCCAGCAGTACGGAAATCTGCTCTCGTGTTAGGGACCTCTCAACAAACTGTCCCACTTCAATCTCGTCTGCATTAAAAATACTTCTAACCACCCACGTACCATCAACAAAGATGACAATATTAGCCTTGATCATCTCAATGGGTTTAGCAGCTGTATAATCATGATATACAACTATCTGCTTTCCCGAATCACTGATAGCACTCGTACCAACACCAGAGGATGAGCCTTGAGATTGTTTAGGCTCACTTCCTCTAGTAGCTGACGCATCTGGATCTTCATCATCGTTCTTTAGCTTCTTCAGTGCGTCGTCCTTGCATGTTAGTTACAAGATAAAATCCTCTTGCTCTTTTATTTTCACCCCCTTAGACTTAACAATCTCACGAAGGTCATTCGTTTCTTTCTGGCAATAGAGATATATCCCATAAGCTTTCGTTGATTTTCCATCATACGTTCTTGAGTCATTCGGTCAGCAGACATTTGGTTTTCATACAAATGAAGTAGACTCAAGACCTTATTCATTTGTTGATCATGTGACATAGCAAGAAACGAAGAAGGGATTGGTTGAACAGGACCTTGAGGTCAGTTAAGCCTCAGAAATGAAAAGTCCGTCGGTGAGGGAGGCATCATCGTTGGTGTTGGAGAAACCACCGATGTAGTAGTCGTAGGTCTTGGTAAAGTAGATAAAATCGACTGTGGAATCATGCCAAGCCTCAGATCAGATGTGAATGTGGTCGTCAACGTAAATTCTGGGGTGCTAGTAGTAAGTGGTACCGCCGGTCGTTGAATAATGGACGACCATGGAGGCTGGACTCCAAATGATATACCAGCTCCAGCAGTCACTCGACGTTTCGAGGATCCTTCACCAGCTAACTCCTTTCCTTTTCTTTTACGCTCAACAGCTGCAACAGCAGCTACCTCAGCCTCAACATGTTGTTGTTGAGCTGGATCACCACCATTACCACCATCACCATCATCATTATCATCATCCTCATCTCCATCGTTCCCACCTGGTCCTTCCTCACGCTCAGAATCCGAGTCATCGTGGATCCAGCGATCATTGTCAGGACATATATAATTCGGATTCACCAAATGACCAATCAATATTTTGAATGGTGGATGTGGAGTCTGCCTATAACTCTTCATTCAATGAACTGTATCTTCCAGCACCATCACATCATCTCGTAGAGTCTGATCAATCACTAGGTTGGGAATCAAATCTTGAATAACAAGTTGAAGAAAACGAGGATACATCAAGAACTTCTTGTGTTGAGTCACCACAAGACATTGTTTTTTAAGGTGATAGAAAATCAGCTCAGAGAAGTTGAATGGCTTGTTCAATGTCAAGGCAACAAATGCCGATTGTAACATGACACGGCATTCATCGAATCCACTGACGCGTGCTTGCGTGGGGTATAAAATATGATAGACTGGATATTTAGCTTTTGCACAAGATCGTGTTTTAAATTTATAAAGTGATTTCTACAATGACTAAGCACACACAAAATAGGCAAGTGTACCTATCGTATATGTAGAATAGTATTGGTAAGAACCAAGAATCGATCAGTGGACACAAATGTTTCTAATGATAAATCGTTGTTTTACTTTAATCGGAGGTTTTAATCATTTTGGGGTTAATTTTTAAAATTTTTATAAAATATATATATATATAATATAGGTGACCAAGACGAGAGATTCTAAAAAAGTTGTTCAATTATGCGAAGGTTACAATCTAAGATCAAGAATCCACTCAATTTTTGAATTGATAATTAATATTCAAACATGTGGTAAACTTGCTATAGCAATATTTGATAGATAGCTCCTTAAGCCTTAAGTGAGCATCTTTGGCACTAAGGAGGTAACATGCGCATTTTAAAGTCCACCCTTTCCTAATGTCATGTCACCTCAATGATGTCAATTTAAGTTGGCAAGTAGTTTCGTAAAGTAGAAAGATTAGGATTGAATTCGATTTCTCAAATTCTAACAACTTCAGGTGGTTGTAGTTTAGTCACACAATCTCCCCTTGGTTAATTTATGTAGGTTATAATTACACATTCCATTAACATATAATTTCTTTAACTAGCAGGATATCCTAAGCAAATCCATTTTTGGATTACCAAGACTTAGAGAAATACATCATAACTTATATCTCATCATTTCTAAGTACAATATAAGGATCTATGTTTCGATAATGTATCAAAGTATTTCTATATTACAAGAACATGAACGATTGCCAATAGAATTGACAACCACCAACTTTGAATTAGTGATTTAAGATGGTGAAACATTTCTCATCAAAAGATAACTGTAATATAACAATGTACTTTACCACATGTTTTGTATAATTATCAAGTAAAACAAAGATTTTTCATAGATTTTGGATGGTAAAAGGAGTTTAGTTCATTATGAGCATGATGATAAACATTAGGATGAATGATGGTAACAAATACATGATTAAACTTGGAACAATCTAACCAAATGTAGATGAATCTTCCTTTTTAACGATGATGATGATGGATGATGATGATGGTTTATGGTGATGACCTCCAAGCCTTCAAACTCTTCACTAAATATTCTATGTAAGTGTTAGTGTGTGTTTTTATAAGAGAAAAATGGATAAAATTCTTTTCAAGGCACACCAAATGAGTGCAATATGAGCCACTATTTATATGCAATATGGAGAGAAAGGCACGGCCCCGTGTCCACGTAGGCACGCCCCCGTGCTTTTTAGTGACATGTTCTAAATTCATTTTGTCTTTTATGGTAGACATCCACGGCCCCGTGGTTGAGAGGTACGACCCCGTGCTTTTGTTCCCAGTTTTTGTCTTTTCTTGTAGATTTTTGTCTATTCTGGTGTTCAGAAGCATGGGGGTGTGTTTCTTGAGGCATGGGGCGTGTTTCTTTGTTTTTCTTGTGTTTTCTTTTTTTTTTCTTCGTCTTTTCGCTTGTTTCTTCATTTGGGGCTTGGTTTCACCTGAACTTACATTTTATTATGATAAGTAGCCTTTTATGCTATGTTATTTGATAGAAATTGCAATTTTTAGAGATTATTTGATGCCGAAAAGATGTATAATTTTATGTACATCAAACATCCCCACACTTGAACATTGCTTGTCCTCAAGCAATCTAATTTACAAATATTCTCTTAAACAACAAAATTAGAATATAACCACCCGTTAAGTGAGCTCCTAGAAAAGGGAAACAAAATAACCAATCTTAATTTGTGTTAGTGATAAATAAAAAGGAAATTTTGTTTTTATGAGTCTCCGTTTATGCAAAACGTCACGTTCTCACAATGCTCATTCACACTCGGTTTTATATCTGATCATACCTGTGATGTATGTATGTGAACACTCTTAGTCATAATGCAACCTGTGATAAATAAGCTTGTAACAAGTTCAAATCTCCACCTTTGTGAAGGGTTGCATAGATCAGAAGGTAACACGGGTTGATTTTGTGTGAGTTGGGATTTTTGGTATTTTGTGGTGGATAAGGGCTCTTGGTTGAGGATGGTAAATACAACTTTTATGGTAATCGGGGATTCTGAGATGTCTTCGATCGTTAGCTTTTCATCCCAGAGGTTTTTAGAGAACTAGTGACTCTTTTAAGGTCAGATCGTCAAGACCAGTTTTATCGAGGATGTGGATTAGTTCTTCCTCAATCCTGTTCTGAACATAACTTCCAATTCTAACGAATCGTTCGGCTTTGAGCCTAATAGCCCCCACCCTCATTAGTTCAGTATATTCATGCTGAGACTGAGTTTAACTTTTTCTACATCTTCCTTCGTGGGACCAGTTTCCAAAACCTAAGCATCGTTCGTATCTTTTTTCTCTTCTCTTCATTGCATTTTTGGAAATTCCATAAAATGGTCGCCTTTGTTCGTCTTTGCGCCACTTTTTCCTCACCTCATTTCTAAAGAGAAAGATTATCTCCCTAAATTCTGGAGGCAACCTAGGTTTTTTGAAGTGTATGCAGCAAAGGAAATTGAAATCGAAAGTATGTATTTCCAGTTCTTTAGGGTCTGCCGGTAAAAGACCAGTGTTGTATTTTACCGGTGAGATGGATAAAGTGATAGGGTTTTGGTTAAGGTTTTTGGGTTTTGTAATTTGGCGAATGGTTTGATATAATTGTGACAACATTACCTTCTTCTTTATACAACACTTCGTACGGTCTTGAAATGAATAATTGCGACAAGTTCTAAATCACACGAAACATATGACTCACTAAAAGCTTCATGTTCTTGGGTATTAACGAAACATACACTCCAATAATTGCGGCATGAGGTTTATCTCACAGTAACAGAGGAATTGGGTATTAACGCCATATTTTGCATAAATTTATTCTCAATATTACAAAACTTCTTTTTTACTTTTTCACTTTCCTTTGGTTATTGGAGTAATGATTGGTTATTTGCGAAAAAAATTTCTTGGATCTCTCTTCAGGTTTTTATAGAATAATCTTTGTTTGTTGCAAAAATATTTGTTGATTAGAGAATTTTTTTAATTATTTGAACAAACAATTGTTCAAGTAATTCCCCTCCCCACACTTGAATCTCACATTGTCCTCAATGTGGAAAGATTCATGAAAAGATAAAAATTCTAATTGAGTATAGTGGGTTAAAATGGAGAGTTACTTCCCTACGGTTAACGAAATTTCGACAGAGCGTCCCCTGTTTATCGTCCGTTTTCCTGTTTTTGTACTTGTATAATATAAAACTGCAAACAACCACAAACAACCAAGCATAAATTGTTGAAATTTGGGTATGGAATCATCCATCCCTTGCCCTATCGGGCTAAATTAGTACCTACCATAATGTCTTTGGCACCCACGGCCATAAAAGTATTTAAACCAACAAATAAACAAACAAGTACGACAGAAAATAAATTGTCTAAAAACACACATAATAATAATGTCATAAGGTACTACCAACCCATGCCTGACCTACCAGTTCCGCCATTCATTAGTTACCTATGTCCGGGTCAAATGGTCCCCACTGTCTGTCCATGAGATAGCCCAAACGATCAATCTCTCGCCTCGTCTTTGCATATTCGGTTGCTCGCTGTGCATCTGAGGCAACCATCTGCTCTGTAATCCTGTTTAATGAGGTGGTAGTGTTAGCTGAGAATTGATCAATGAGTCCATATATACCCTCTAAAGAATCTCGGTTGTCGTTTGACGAGCTAGGGCCGGCGCCTGATGAAGATGGGCCTCCTCGCTGATGGTAGGTGCGGCGGCAGTACTGTCTGAGCGGTGATCCTCTCCTCTCGTGCACATCCTGAAGCATCATTTATGCGGGGTCTTCAGGGTCCCAAGCCTGGTTATTTATGTCATAAAATCTCCACACATTTGGATTCCGTCCGATTTGCTGAATCATCTGCATGCTTTCACAATAGACAAGGCTGAGGGATATCGGATCTGGGCTTCGTGTCCCTTCTGTCTCTGCATTGTAGGCCCTGTAAAGGTTATAGATCCACGGGCCACAAAAAATGGGGGTATTTCCTTTGGCAGCTGCATTTTTCGTGAAAAGTTTGCAGAATAACATTGTGATGTTGCAGTGTATGTCATTCTTCATGTAGTACAGTGACCAAAGATCCCTCAGGTTAACCACCCCCTCACTTTGGCCTCGGGCCGTGGCAGTGTGACTGAGCAGACGGTGAATGTATCTCATGAGCGGGTCACGCAGTGCTGTGCTCTTTGAGACCCTTGCATTCCTGCTTCAGTTTCATCATCAGCTTCTTCATCTGCAAAGTTTGTTTTAGCAGTAAACCAAACGTCTTGGCAAGCATAGAAATTTGGTTCTGGGAATCGTCTGTTTAGGTAGGTTATTCTTGCATTAGCCTGTCTGTCCCTTGTCCTTCGTTTGGTAAAGACTAAGAATGCATGAACATCGTCTTCATACTCGGCCATCTGCAAATCATACTCAAATTAGTCAAAATTTGACAAAGAATTTCAATTTGCTGGAATAGAGAGCAAAGCACGGCGGCGTGCTTTCAGAAGCACGGTGCCGTGCTGTTGCTGTTGTTCATTTCCTTTTGATTTTGACTTTTGGTTGACTAACGGTTGACCACGATTCGTGCTGTTTCGGGCACGACACGTGTTTTTAATACTAAATTTTAACCTATTCAGATTCGAACCCTCGTTTCCAACCGGTTATAACAATTGGGTTTATTAGTTTGTTGGATATTTATCTCAAGATCCAAAACCCAAATTGTTCCTTTCAATTAAACCTTAACAATCAAACTCTCAACAATCCATTCATCCTATACTAATAGAATAACCCATATTATTTTCGGTTTAGACCCGATTTGGTCAAACCTAGAATGATGAACTTGAACAATACAATTGTCAAATTAACATACCTTTTGCACGGAATTGAAGATTTGATGAAGAAATTAGTGTAATATGGAATGGTCGGCGGTTTTTCATCTAGAAACGAAGTGGATGTTAGGGTTGATGTTTGGGAAAAGATATTTTAATGATTTAAAAATCATAACTGTTCTGGGATAAAAAGCACGTTGCCGTGCTTTTGGAAGCACGGTACCGTGATGCATGATGCATGTAGTATTTCTTTTGATTTTGTTTACTTTTCGAGCTGGTTCGTTTTTAACTGATATTCTTTTCTGGCTAGTTTAAGATATTACTTAAAAGTCCTAAATTTCATTAAAACATAAAACATAAAGGAACAATTAAACATAGTAGTAATGAAAAGTACAACAACAATCCTAGATTCTAACATATAACACTAACGGGAGCAACTTCAACGTGAAACAAAGTCGGGATTTTAACTCCCACCATTCCCAAACAAGTCTTGAATGCTTGGTGGTGCTCATTTGGCTTCCAAGATCACGGCAAGCTTTTTGTCGAGATTACAGATTTCTCGGTTGAGAAAGTTGAGCTTGGAAACCACATCTTTGTGGTGGACATACACAACATGGAAGTTTTCGAACCTAAGCAGTTCGACTTTGTTGATTAGCTCGATTACGCGAGCTTCGGTTTGAATGTTGCTTTCATCTTGATCTCTCATGATGCATTGTAGCCTCATGACCTCCTCCTCAAGGTATGAGGAGGATTCATGTTGCTTGTCTTTCCTCACTAGCCTCCATTCAACCTTCTTGCTTTACATTTCAGTAATGTTGTGTTTGGTGTGCATGGAATAGTGAGTTTATGCATGCATTATATAGAGACTGGAAAGTCGAACACATCCCCGTGCTTCTAAAAGCACGACCCCATGCTGCTAGGGGAATAAATGTTTCTGAGTCAGAGAATTGTACGGAATCAGTGCGTATCATGCCGAAGATTCTAGGGTGACCACGGCCTCGTGCTTTTGAAAGCACGACCCGTGCTTTTTGTCACATATGATTTTCTTGTGATTTTCAGCAAAATGCGAGAGTTGGGATTCTTAGAATGATGTTTAGTATGATAATTTAGAAGTTTAGTCATCCTAAAAATTACTTTTCATTAAAATTAAAAGTTCCTAGAACATATACGGGATAAGCCCGGTTTTCCTAAAAATAAGAAAATATTCGGGTTAAGCCCGAAATCTTAACACATTGTGCGTAATGCACTTGTTTATACATAAAAGTAGAAAATAAAGTTTCCTAGATGTCTCCGAAAGGCTATCCTCCTCCGAATGGTCATGGTGGTGGAAAGTACGTGAAACCGAGAACTTGAAACTGGAGTTTTTCATTGATGTCTCGGAGTTCCATTTTCATATTTTCCACTGATTCAGTGAGTTGAACGAGGCGCATATCATCAAGGAGATTCATTTCAGTGAGCTCTTGATGTGTTCTTGAAGTTTCAAGAGAAGCTCGGTTTTGGAAACATGACGGGCATCGTTTCTCGGGTGTCGAGAATTGGGGATTCCTTCACTCATCTCAGTCGGCATGTTGAATTTTCAGAGACTATTGGTTTGGTATTGGTTGGTGCAAGGAATGCAATGACACAAGGTGCCTTTTATAACCATCCAGTATCCTAAGCACGACCCCATGCTTTTGGAAGCACGACCCGTGTCTTTGTTCTGACAATTCTGTTACAAACCAATCTGACTGAGATTTTTGCAGCAAAGATTCCGGTCCGCGACTTTTGGCATGGGACCGTGCTTTTGGAAGCACGCCCCCGTGTGTTTAGCTATTTTTTATATGCTTACATATTTACAAGGCCTAGTTTTGTGAAGGTCTTGGCCAGACCTTGTTTCCTTGATTTCCTATTCAGGGAGTTGGAGGGCCAATACCTCCAGAACTTCTTCAAATGGTCCATCGATATATGGCTTTAATCGATGTCCATTTACTTTGAACTTTTGGGCATTTGAATTTGAGTTCTCAACTGTCCCATAGTCAAAAACTGATTCAACTATGTATGGACCTGTCCATCGAGATTTTAATTTTCCTGGGAAAAGACGTAAAGAGTGTTGTATAACAATTCACGGTCGCCAGCTTGGAATTTCTTGTTTCCTTTTAAATGGGCGACGTGCAAGCGTTTAGTCTTTTCCTTGTAAGACCAGGAATTTTCTTAGGCCAATGTTCTCAGTTCCTCGAGCTCGTGAATTTGATCTTTCCAGTTTATGCCGGTGGATGTTAGATCAAAGTATACTGCTCTGAGAGCCCAGTAGGCTTTGTGTTTTAATTCTACTGGTAGATAACATGCTTTCTCGTAAACGAGTTTGAAGGGTGTCGTCCTGTGGGGGGTTTCGTAAGCCATCCCGAGGGCCCAAAAAGCGTCATCTAACTTTTCTGCCCAATTCTTGCGATTCATTCCTATAGTTCTTTCTAAAATCCTTTTAATTCCTCGATTTGAGACCTCCACTTGCCAACTAGTCTGAGGGTGATTTGGTGTTGCCAGTCGGTGGTGAACCCCATATCGTGCAAAGACTTTGTTCATCAGAGCGTTACAGAATTGGGTACCTCTATCGCTGATTAGGGCTTTTGGGGTGCCGAATCGTGAAAATAACTTTTTCAGGGATCTTACAACCACTCGAGCATCGTTAGTGGGAAGAGCTTGTGCTTCTACCTATTTAGATATGTAATCAACTGCTACAAGAATGTATTTATTTCCGAGCGAGTTAGGAAATGAGCCCATGAAATATATTCCCCATACGTCAAAGATTTGACAAATTTGAATGCCTTTTTGAGCCATCTCATTTTTGGATGAGATGTTCTCGGCTTTTTGACAAGCATCGCATGCTTGGATCAAAGTATGTGTATCTTTGTATATGGTGGTCCAGAAGAATCCTGCATCAAACACTTTTCTGACCGTAGTGGCGGTACCATGGTGCCCACCAGTTGATCATTCATGGCAGTGTTTGAGAATAACTAAGGCTTCCTTGCCTGCTACACACCTATGAATAACTTGATCCACGCCTATCCTAAACAAGTATGGATCTTCCCAGAAATAGAACTTAAGGTCGGAGAAGAATTTCTTCCGCTGTTGATGAGTAAGTCCTTTTCTTAGGACTCTACAGGCTAGGTACTTTGCGAAGTCGGCATACCAAGGACTTTCGTCTTTCTCCTCTATGACCTCTTGAATACGCATGAGAATTTCATGTGGCAAATTATCGTTGATATTTTTCTTGTGAAGTTCTTCTTAAGCTAGGCATTCTAAACGTGAGAGGTGGTCTGTGGCGACATTCTCTGCTCCCTTTTTGTCTTTGACTTCTATGTCAAATTCATGGAGTAGTAGGATCCATCGAATAAGTCTGGGTTTGGCATCTTGTTTGTTGAAGAGGTAACGTATTGAGGCATGGTCGGTGTAGACAATTGTTTTGGAAAGAACTAGGTAGGATCTAAACTTTTTAAAAGCAAAAACTACTACTAACAACTCTTTTTCTGTTGTGGTGTAGTTTTCTTGTGCATCGTTAAGAGTTTTACTAGCATAGTAGATAGGGTGAAAGTGTTTTTCTTTGCATTATCTGAGTACGGCTTCAACTGCAAAGTCACTTGCATCGCACATGATTCTGAATGGAAGGGTCCAATCGGGTGTAATCATGATTGGTGCGTTGACTAGTTTGTCTTTTAATATGTTGAATGATTCAACACATTCTTCAGAGAAGACGAACGGTGCGTCTTTCTCCAGATGTTTGGTCATAGGTCTAGCAATTTTGGAGAAGTGTTTTATGAAGCGGCGATAGAAACCTGCGTGACCTAGAAACCTTCTAATGGCTTTGACTGAAGTTGGTGGTGGAAGTTTTGATATGGTTTCTATTTTGGCTCTACAACTTCAAATCCTTCTTGAGAAAACTTGTGACCGAGAACAATGTCTTCCTTTACTATAAAGTGACATTTTTCCCAGTTGAGCACTACATTTACTTGTTCACATCTGGTTAATATTTTGTTGAATTTGTTTAAACAATGATCGAAAGAATCTCCAATGACTGAGAAGTCGTCCATGAAGACTTCCATAGAGTTTTTGATCATTTCATGAAAGATGGCCACCATGCAACGTTGGAAGGTGGCTGGAGCATTACATAATCCAAATGGCATTCTTCGGTAGGCGAAGGTTCCATACGGACATGTAAAGGTGGTTTTCTCTTGATCTTCAGGAGCAATGGGAATTTGGAAATATTCAGAAAATCTATCAAGGAAACAGTAGAACATTTTCTAGATAATCGCTCAAGCATTTGATTGATGAAAGGAAGTGGAAAATGATCTTTTCTTATGGTGTCATTAAGCTTCCGGTAATCAATGCAAACTCGCCAGCCTGTGATGGTTCTCATTGGTATCAGCTCGTCCTTCTCGTTCATTACGACCGTCATTCTTCCTCTCTTGGGTACTACTTGAACGGGAGTGACCCAAGGTGAATCCAATATCGGGTAAATTAATCCGGCATCAAGCAGTTTAATTACTTCTCTTCTTCACCACATCTTGCATGTTGGGATTGAGACGTCTTTGATGTTGGACCACGGGTTTGTAGTCTTCCTCTATGAGGATTTTGTGAGTACAAAAGGAAGGACTAATGCCCTTGATATCCATGATCTTCCATGCGATGGCCATCTTATGGTTCTTAAGAACCTTAAGAAGTTCGTCTTTCTCTTCTTTAGAAAGGTGAGATGAAATAATTACTGGAAGTTGAGAGTCTTTTTCTAGAAAGGCGTATTCGAGATGTTTTGGTATTTCTTTTAACTCTAAGGCTGGTGGTTCTTCGATTGATGTTTTTGATTTTTCATTGCATTCAGTGATCTCATATACTACTTCTGATGCATCCTGATAATCTTCTTTGATATTTTTATTTTCTAACATGGGTATGTTGAGTGTTTTGTCTAAGACTTGTGTTTCTAGCGGTGTATTAATGAAGGAATTTCGCATATAGCAACTTACGATGGAATCTATGATGTTAACATAGTATAATGTGTCATCGTGTTATTGCGGATATTGCATAGATTTTCCTATTTCAAAAGTGATTGCCTCGTCATTGACCCTGAGAGTGAGCTTGTCGGTGCAAACATCAATAATAGCCTTTGCGGTGGCTAAAAGGGTCTTCCTAAAATCAGAGGTGCACTTTTGTCTTCTTCCATGTCTAAAATCACAAAATCTATTGGGAAAAAAAATTTGTCAATTTTGACAAGCATGTTTAAACAATGCCCCGAGGATATGTAACAGATCGGTCAGCTAATTGAATGCTCATGCGGGTGGGTTTTGGTTCTCTTATCCCTAGTTTTGCAAAAACCGCATAAGAAATTAAATTAATACTAGCTCCTAGGTCAGCCAGGGCATTGCTAAAAAACAAATTTCCTATGAGACAAGGGATAGTAAAGCTCCCTGGATCGGTCATTTTTGTTGGCAGCTTGTTTTGGAGGACTGCTAAACATTCTTCACTAAGGGTGTCATGTGAGAGTTCCTCCAACTTCGTTTTGTTTGTCAGCACTTCTTTGAGAAACTTGGCATATTTTGGCATTTGAGCGATGGCTTAGAGAAAAGGGATGTTGATATGGAGTTGTTTGAAGAGTTCTAACAACTTCCCGTACTGAGCTTCCAATAGTTCTTGCTTCAGTCTTCCAGGGTATGGAATAGGTGGAATATAAGTTCGGATTGGCTCCTTGGGTTATACGGTGCTTGTTGGGGTCAGTCTTTCCTGCGTTTCATCAGGAGGCTCCTTTTCCGTAATTGGTTCTGAAGTTGGTGAGGCAACAATGGTCGTACCGCTTCTGATTGTAACAGCCTTAGCTGTCGCATTCGGGTTGGTGATTGTGTTGCTTGGAAGAGTGCCAGGTGGTATTTCGGATAATTGTCGGGCAATTTGTCCGATTTGAGTTTCTAGATTCTGTAGTGATGCTTGTTGACTTTTGAGATCGGCTTCATGTTTTAATAACACTCCGCTGATATCAACAGCTCTTGAGTCGGCCTTCTTCTCTGCTTAATTTTTTTTTCGTCAGGAGTTGGATTAGCATTTCTTTGATTTTTGAGTAGCTTGGGTTTTGATGGCTACTAGAACTTTGATCTTGAAATTGGGGTTTTGGTTGGAAGGTTTGATTTATCGGTCTTTTTTCGAATCCGGGTAAGGGTTGAGTGTTACCTCCGCTTTCCAGCTGAAATTCGGGTGATTTCTCCATCCTGGATTGTAGTTGTTGCTGAAAGCGTTGTTCGGTCGAGCAATGAAATCGAATTCTTCCATGGCCATAATGACTTGTTTACAGTCATTTGTCTTATGATTTCCTCCAAAAGTGTCACAGGTGATTCTGGTTTTTGATAGCTCGGCTTGAAGTTGTTCGAATTTTTTAGAAAGGGCTTCAAGCAGTGCTGTGACAAGAGTATTGGAATCGACGTGGTGTATTCCTTTATGGGTAGGTGTAGATCTTGGTGGGTTGTAAGAAAAAATATTCTTTGCAGCCTTCTTCAGGACTTCAAATGCTTCGTTAGGTGATTTGAATCCCAGGTCTCCACCAGCTATTTGGTCTATGGCCTGTTTGTTTTGACTGGATTGTGCGTCAAAGAAAGTTTGTACTTGTAACCATACGCTCAGTCCATGGTGTGGGCATCTTCTTAGAAGACTTTTGTATCTCTCCCATGCTGCGTGTAACGAATCATCATCATCCGGTAATGCTTGCTTGGTATTTGGCAGTTTTATTAGGCGGTAAATATTTGAGGAGAAACTGTTCGACCATCTGGTCCCAGGTGGTGATGGAACCAGAGGAAATAGATTCTATCCATTCTAGGGCTTGGCCCCTTAGAGAGAAAGGAAAGAGTTTAAGCTTGATTTAATCGGCTTAACAGTTTTGGATTTTAAATGTTCCGCAGATTCGTAGGAATGGAGATATGTGAGAAAGAGGGTCTTCGTCAAGGAGACCATGAAATTGAACTGAATTTTATATCATATGAATGGTGCTTGATTTGATTTCGAAATTTTCTTTGATTTCGGGTGGAGCCACTCCATTGCCGTAGCCTTCGAGAGTTGGATAGGCATACTGGCTCATGTTCGGCTCATTGTTCTGGGCCGCCATCATCTCTTTGGTTTGATTTTCTCCTGATGTGGTGGCGTCTACTGAATCGTCTTTGATTGCTTCGGCGGTTTCTACAGCCCGTTTACGTGTTCGTCGACGAAAGAGTCGTTCCGGTTCAGAAATTGGAGAAACAAGGCCAGTCTCAAAAGTAGAGTACATACATGGGACGAAATCAAAGTGAAAACTAAAGTAAAAGTTAGTTAAAGTTAAACTAAAGGTTTAACCTACGAGTTAGGCTAAGCTATTTTTAACTAAACTACGGTCTAAATTAATTAAGCTATAGTAAAGGTAAGGTTAATAAAGGTTAAAATTAGACTAGCCGTAAAATTACATAGTTAGTAATTAATAAAAATAAAACAAATTGAAAGTTAAAAATTTGTACAATTATAAACAATGATTAAATTAAAATTTGGATCGTTCTTAGAAACGTACCGTGTCCCCAGCAACGACGCCAAAAACTTGATGCATGCGTGCGTGGGGTATAAAATATGATAGATTGGATATTTAGCTTTTGCACAAGATCGTATTTTAAATTTATAAAGTGATTTCTACAAAGACTAAACACACACAAAATAGGCAAGTGTACCTATCGTATATGTAGAATAGTATTGATAAGAACCATGTATCGATCCGTGGACACAAATGTTTCTAATGATAAATCGTTGTTTTACTTTAATCGGAGGTTTTAATCATTTTGGGGTTAATTTTTAAAATTTTTATGAAATATAAATGTTTATATATATATATATAATATATAGGTGACCAAGACGAGAGATTCTAAACGAGTTGTTCAATTATGCGAAGGTTACCATCTAAGATCAAGAATCCACTCCATTTTAGCATTGATATTTAATATTCAAACATGTGGTAAACTTTCCGTAGCAATAAATGATAGATAGCTCCTTAAGCCTTAAGTGAGCATCTTTATCACTAAGGAGGTAACATGCATATTTAAAGTCCACCATTTCCTAATGTCATGTCACCTCAATGATGTCAAGTTAAGCTGGCAAGTAGTTTTGTCAAGTATAAAGATTAGGATTGAATTCGATTTTTCAAATACCAATTCTAACAACTTCGGGTGGTTGTAGTTTAGTCACACAACCTCCCCTTGGTTGATTTAAGTAGGTTATAGTTACACATTCCATTAACATATAGTTTCTTTAACTAGCATGATATCCTAAGCAAAGCTATTTTCAGATTACCAAGACTTAGAGAAATACATCATAACTTATATCTCATCATTTCTAAGTAAAATATAAGGATCTATGTTTCGATAATGTATCAAAGTATTTCTATCTTTCAAGAACATGAATCGATCATGAACGATTGCCAATAGAATTGACAATCACCAACTTTGAATTAGTGATTTAAGATGGTGAAACATTTCTCATCAAAAGATAACTGTAATATAACCATGTACTTTACTAGACTACACCACATGTTTTGTATAATTATCAAGTAAAACAAAGCTTCTTCATTGATTTTAGATGGTAAAATAAGTTTAGGTCATAATGAGCATGATGATAAACATTAGGATGAATGATGGTAACAAATACATGATTAAACTTGGAACAATCTAACCAAATGTAGATGAATCTTCCTTCTTAATGATGATGATGATGGATGATGATGATGGTTGATGGTGATGACCTCCAAGCCTTTAAACTCTTCACTAAATCTTCTATGTGAGTGTTAGTGTGTGTTTTTATAAGAGAAAACCGGATAGAATTTTTTTCAAGGCACACCAAATGAGTGCAACATGAGCCACTACTTACAGACAATCTGGAGAGAAAGGCACGACCCCGTGTCCACGTAGGCACACTCCCGTGATTTTTAGTGACATGTGCTAAATTCATTTTGTCTTTTCTGGTAGAAATCCACGGCCCTGTGGTTGAGAGGCACGACCCCGTGCTTTTGTTCCCAGGTTTTGTATTTTCTTGTAGATTTTTGTCTTTTCTGGTGTTCAGAAGCATGGGGGCGTGTTTCTTGAGGCATGGGGGCGTGTTTCTTTGTTTTTCTTGTGTTTTCTTATGTTTTTCTTCGTCTTTTCGCTTGTTTCTTCGTTTGGGGCTTGATTTCACCTGAAATTACATTTTATTATGATAAGTAGCCTTTTATGCTATGTTATTTGATAGAAATTGCAATTTTTAGAGATTATTTGATGCCGAAAAGATGTATAATTTTATGTACATCAGACACCCTTACGTCCACCAAGGCAATGAATTAATACATGAAGTAAGTACTTGTATTGTGGGCACAAGTACGCCTTGTTATACATGGACTAGCCCAAATCACCAGTATAACTAACACGGGTAAATAAACCACAGATTAACTCCCGATTATATTCACACGGATCATCTATAGTATCCCCAAACCGCAACACTCTTCTGATAACCCCTCTTGTGATAGTGATAGGAGTCCCGTTGATAGTAGTTGTTATGTGATTCTCGACTTATATAAATCGTGTTGAGTTTCAAAATTGACGTATAATGCTGAAGTAGACTTTCGGTCGTGCAGTCACAGCATGGTGAATAGCCGAGCGTCTAAAAAACGTCAATATATCTCCAAATACGTCCTCATCAGCAAAATTCGTACCAAAAAAAGCACATATAAAATTTAACTAATTTAAAATAATTTAAAATTAGAATAATTTAAAATTAAAATAATTTAAAATGTCATTCGTTAAGGATTCTGATTCGTTATAACGAATGGTGATTAGTTATAGCGAATTAGCTACTTCTCTATCAAGTAAATAATGAACGAATTAGGTCTAACGAATCAAGAATAAAAGTTAACGAATTATAGTCTAACTTGTTATAAATAACGAATGAAAATATGATTCGTTATAAAGTATGATTCGTTTTCGTGATTCGTTTGATTTGTATAACGAATTGGACACGAATTAGTTCCAATTCGTTACACAATAACGAATGGCCCTTAAGCTTAATGTTTAACTAATCTGGTCAAAGTCAAAATCACCAAGAACATCAAAAGTCAAAATTGCAATTCAGAAATCAATACCACCATAATCAATGTTGTTTAACTGAATAAAAGATCACAAGAATCTCGGAAACACATTGCGAATGTGTGTGTATTGAAGTTATGTACCAAATCGTGGTATAAATAGGGTTTATTACACCCATAAAACCCAATAACAAAATCAAACAATGAACCCTTCAAACAGTTATCAAATATGACGTAAATCATCACGTTATGATCGTATTTACCTTAGGAATAAGAATGTATAACCAAAACACGATATAACAATGGTCGAAAGTTTTTGAAAAATTTGGCCAGAGTAACAGTAGGAATGGGAAGAATAAAGTGAATAGTGGAGAAGAAGAGGTTCACGAATCCCTGTATACTCTGACACAACACGTTCTCGAATGCAACGAATCATCTGATTCGTTTGAATTTTTAAATAACGAATCAGGTTATTCGTTATCTTAAATAAACACGTAGCATAACGAATTAAAAATAATTCTGTAAGTTCTATATAACGAATTAGAAGCCATTCGTCACAGAGTGGCGGAAGCGATTTAAGTTAACGAATTGGAAATCAATTCGTTATGAATGACGTTAATTCGTTATATTTTACGAAACACAGTTAGCGAATTACTTTATGTAATTAACGAATTACTTTATGTAATTTTAAATTAAATAGTTAAATAACTTAAAGTAAATTAAAGAATAATTAAATAGTAATACATTATTGAAATAAATCAACGAAATCTCTTATCTCGATTATCAAATACTTTAACGTGTTTCACACTTAAAACACTTAACTTAAAAAAATTAAATAATATGTACACTAAAAAGCAAAATCTTTTTGGTATTTTGAAATTTTGAAGTAAAATATTTACAAAAGAAATATTTGAAAATAAAAACATAGAAAAGAAAATGTTTCATATTTTTTTTGGATTTTTGTTGAGTTTGAGCAGAGAATCATATTGACTAAATTGCCCTTCCATCACAGTTTTATATTTCAGCGATATTGTGACTGGTGTTAAGTCGGTCATTGATATTGTTGTCCACTTAAATCTTATAACAAACTTTCAAGCGTTTTTTTGATATGATTAATGGTTCAATTAGCGCACAAAATATTAGAAACTATCAGCCTCTAATCTCGGTTCAAGCTTAATTTGATTTTTTCCATATCAACCCAATTGACTTAAACCATTATAGTGTCGATCAAAACTTTGAAGTTTTTAGAACCTTTGAGCAATGCATCAAGCTTCCCTTACTCTGAGTGAGTATGCTCGAGTCCATTTGTCGGCTTACATACATTGTATCCCCTGGGGTCCGTTTCTTATTGGTATTGAGACGCACGAAAGGGAGGAACAAATGTATGTCTAACAGCGAATTTTGATCAAGTCAGTAATTTAAATTGTACAAAGTACAGTAGTGATCAAGTTTAATGACTTTGGGTTTTCTCTAAAAGCGAGTGAAATATTCATACATATGAATACCCAGATGATTAAGTCGCATAAAGACTCACAGTGTCCAGAACCCTAACGCTTGTTATTTGCTTTACTTTATTTTTGGTGATCAGACAGATATAAGGCTTGAGTATGACAGGTTATTACATGTCTGCCATCCTCACCGAGATTTTTGTTAGAGACTAACACCTTTTTCAATTTGGCAAATCTTTTAGTTTATATCACATACTTTACTCTAACAGCTTGTTTAAGACCTATCAATACACCAATAATTAAGCACTCAATCTTTTAAGTTTATTTGTTGCTGGATTTGGGGTCAAACAATCAATGTACTATCATTTTCTCTTTTTGCTTCAAAAACTCAAAATTTTGAGGAGCATAAAAATAAATTCAATCGCCCCAGTCACTTTCAATCTATAGATTAATGGCTATCCTATCAATCTACAAGTATATAATAGGACCAATACATGCAAGCATGTTCCTCAAATGCCCCAAAAACTTTCCATTATCAGGTAAATGGCTATCCCGAATGTTTACAAGTATATGTCATTCAAATGTAGGTAATTGACATAATTTTCAGCGAATGTATGCATAAATTTTTTTAGATTTTCTCTTTACATACTTAAAACACAATATTTTTTGTCTTTTTCAATTTTCTTATAAATAAAACTAAAAACTTCACAATCTTTTTGGTTTTTCGGATTTTTCTATACAAAATGAAAACAAAATATTTTTGATTTTGCAAGATTTTAAAATATTTTTGGATTTTCAAAATGTTTTAAAGACGTAAAAACAAGAAACATTAAAAACAAGAAAACACAATACTTTTGACTTTTTCAAAATTTTCAATGGTTTTGGGTTTTAACTATACAAACAAAAAGCACAATATTTTTGTATTTTCTATTTTTCACCCCCTAAAATCCAAAACCAAAATAAAATTTAAAAGAAAAAATAAACCGAAAATAAAGATAATCATCCTTGTTTCAGGATATCAGCAAGGGTTTTTAATCCATTTAAACCAAGCAGAAAATTAAAACGCGTTTTGTCAAATGCTTTGGTAAACAGATCGGCTTTTTGAAAATCGGTATGTACTTTCTCAAGGTCAATCAATTTCTTTTCAAAACAATCCCGTATGAAATGATATCGAATTTCGATATGTTTCGTTTTTGAATGTTTTACGTGATTTTTGGTGATGCGAATAGCAGCAGAGTTATCAATTAAAATGGGAGTTGTAAGAAACTTCAAACTGTAGTTGCACAAATGTTGTTGAATCCACAAAACCTGGGAACAACACCTCGAGGCTGCAACATATTCTGCTTCGGCGGTTGAAGTGGAGACCATTGTCTGCTTCTTACACTGCTAGGAAACAAGTCGGCTTTCTAAGAATTGACACCCTGCTGTTGTTGATTTAAAGTTAATTTTGCATCCTCCATAGTCTGAGTCTGAATAGGCGTTAAGTTCAAAGTTATCATCTGGATTGCCCCTCAGATATTGAAGAATACTCTTGACCGCTTCCAGGTGAGTCACTCGGGGACTAGCTTGGTACCTGGCACATAAACAAACAACAAACATTATATCAGGACGAGAAGCAGTGAGATACATCAAAGAACCAAGCAAGTGAATTTGGCAACGTTTACAATTCCAGAAGAATGCAAATCTGCATAAGCACAAAATACATTATTCTCACTCGAAGAAGCAACTTGATGACGTGTTTGAACGCTCACATCAAATTCTCTAATGATGCTTTCCTTTGGATGATAATTATCAATCCTAAGAGTGGGATTCTCAGGAACAACAACATTTTCGAATAAGTTAGTGTAATGCTCTCCAAGCTCATGATATGAATCATCATTGTCAAGCTCAATAACTTGATCAACAACTTGATTATCATCAGAATAAGTAGAAGCATTATCAAAAGAAGCTGGAGGATCATCACATGGATCTTCAGTTGGAGCTTCAACATCATTAGAACTTGAAAACCTTGGAATTACCAATTGATCTTCAAAGTATGCACGAACCAGGTCTTCATCTGGTTGCTCAGTTGTTGGAGTAAATGAATTAAATAAACCACCATAATCAAACATCCAGTCTGGACCTTTCCCTTGAGGAGGTGTGGTGTACTTTTGATAGTGCACATGGTACCACTCCTCAACACAATCGGAAGTAAAATTAAATACCCTTTTCTTTGGAGAAGCATAACCCAAGAAATACCCCTCAATGGCTTTTTCTTCAAACTTACCCACATTTATTTTCAATATCGTACAGGGACACCCAAATGGTTCCAAGTACTTTAAGTTAGGCTTTCGTTTGTTCAAAAGCTCATAACTCGTCTTTTGGAGTCTTTTAACAGTAAGAACTCTATTGAGCGTATAACAAGCAGTATTCACAGCTTCGTTCCAGAATTGGACATGAAGTTTAGAATCAGCAAGCATAGCTCAAGCTGCTTCAATCAAAGTTCTATTTTTCCTTTCAACAACACCATTTTGTTGTGGTACATATGGGGCACTATATTCTCGATGAATTCCTTTTTGAACATAAAAGAAATCCAATACAGTATTTTTAAATTCAGTACCATTATCACTTCCAATTCGCCTCACTTTTTGCTTGTATAGTGACTCGATCTTAGTGATTAAATTTTGAACAAGAACAGGTGTTTGATCTTTCGAACTCATAAATAGACCCATGAGTATCTTGAGTAATTATAGGTAATGTTAGGGCATGAATTTTATGCTGAGGATCCATTATTCTTGACTATCTTGTGGATAGATTATCCTTGAGATATGTTTCAAGTTATGAAGGATTATGGATCCTCTGTATTATTTATCTACTAATGATTGTATTTGAATGGTGATGTGTTAGCCAGATATAATGACTTTGTGACTTGGTCTACCTTAAAATTCGCTATTGGAAGCTCCCAGCACGTGGTCAATGAACGTTGGAGGAGTTGTGGAAGAGTGGCAGATAGTTAGACATCAACAATCCTCCGAAGTCCATGAAGGAGATATAATCCCCTGAACAAGATCAAAGGTTTTTTTCTCGCAACAAATCACGGTGCTCATTCCATTTTTGTTCATACAATCAAGGACCCTTCTTTCAGAATCAAGGATCCTCAGGAGTTTGACATCAACAATCCTCCGAAGTCCATGAAGGAGATATAATCCCCATGCAGACCATAGCCTATGGAGGACCAACTTCTGTAGCAGACGCTTCCTATCCCAGCTACTCATCCGGGATGCCAACCTTCACCCAGCAAAGAGGTAACTTGTATGATCTTATATCCTTAGATGCTAACCGTGGTTCCATGCAAGATGCAGGTATCAACCAAGCTATGGCTAAGGAACTACAAAAGCTTAAGGATATGATATCCAGTGTTCCTGGGGTGATACGTCCAATCCCCGAGATACCGGAGGGAAGCAACAAATTATCGAGATTTGCTTCACCTATCTGTGATGCTGAAATCCTGAAGCGATTCCAGACCCCCAACATGAAGACTTATGATGGGACCACTGATACTGAGGAACACGCAGCTTAGTACAGAGAAAGGATGAGATCAATCCTATTCTTGAGAGTCTCAAGGAAGCCTGCCTGTGCAAGGGCTTCGGATCCACACTGATAGGATCAACATTAAAATGGCTGCTAAGTCTTCCTCCCTTTTTAGTTACTTCTTTTCACATTTAGTTAACTTGTTCAACAGTCAATTTTCATGTTGTAGGAAATTTGAGAAGTTAACTAGTGATTTATACCAAGTTATCCAACCCAGTGATGAATCCCTTAGGGATTTTGTTACGAGGTTCGGCAGGGAAGCTCTGAAAAATCCCTAATCTTGACATGGCTACTACTGTTGAAGCATTCAAGATGGGACTTCAGAGGAGCTCCCCCTTTTATGATGATATTGTGATGATTCCTTGCAGGTCTTTAGATGAAGTAAGGAACAAAGCACTAAGGTTCATACGACTAGAAGATGAAAAAAAGATCCAAGAACGATTGGGGGCACAGACGAAGCGAGAATCCCCTGATAAGAATAAAGGATCCTCATACAGAAACAACAACTCGAAGCCGTACTCCATGTTCAACAACCAAAACGATCGAGCAGTTGTAGAGGGAGATGATGATGAAGATTATACCAGTATCTCAGAATATTGCTTCTCCGTAGATACCCATGGCTTAATTTGTGCCATGAAGGATCTGGGAGAAAAAGCAACGTGGCCCCGAAAGAACGAGAAGTCAACCACCTTCAGAGACAAGTCCAAATGGTGTGCCTTCCAGGACGATTTTGGCCACATGACGGACGATTGCATCGGTTTAAGGAGGGAAATTGGATACCTCCTGAGCAAGGGTGATGTACATAGAAATATACACCTTTTCGGCATTAAATAATCTCTAAAAACTGCAATTTCCATCTAATAACATAGCATAAAAGGCTACTTATCATAATAAAACATAATTTCAGGTGAAACCAAGCCCCAAACGAAGAAACAAGCAAAAAGACGGAGAAAAACAGAATAAAACACAAGAAAACAAAGAAACATGCCCCCATGCCTCAAGAAACACGCCCCCATGCTCCTGACATAAGAAAAGACAAAATCTGGAAGCAAAAGCACGGGGCCGTGCTCATCATGCACGGGGCCGTGGGAGAGAATGCAGAAAAGAAAAGAAGAATTGAGCACATGTCACTAAAAAACATGGGGCCGTGCCTACCAACCACGGGGCCGTTTCCACCTCACACAAAAGACAAAACAAATCTGGCACATGTCATAAAAATGCACGGGGGTGTGCTCATCAAGCACGGGGCCGTGCCTCACCATCCAGATTGCCTATAAATAGTGGCTCATGTTGCACTCATTTGGTGTGCCATGAAAAGAATTCTCTCCGGTTTTCACTTATAAAAACACACACTAACACTCACTTTGAAGATCTAGTGAAGAGTTTGAAGGTTTGGAGGTTATCACCACTAATCATCATCATCAACCATCATTACCATCATTAAGAAGAAAGATTCATCTACATTTGGTTAGATTGTTCCAAGTTTAATCATGTATTTGTTATTATCAATCATCTTAATGTTTATCACTATGCTCATTATGAGCTAAATTCCTTTTACCATCTAAAATCTATGAAGAAGCTTTGTTTTACTTGTAATTAATCAAGACATGTGATGTAGTCTAGTAAAGTACATGGTTATATTACAATTATCTTTTGATGAGAAATGTTTCACCATTTTAAATCATTAATTCAAAGTTGGTGGTTGTCAATTTCATTGGCAATCGTTCATGATCGATTCATGTTCTTGAAAGATAGAAATACTTTGATACATTATCGAAACATGGATCCTTATATTGTACTTAGAAATGATGATATATTAGTTATGGTGTATTTTTCTAAACCTTGGTAATCCGAAAATGGCTTTGCTTAGGATATCATATTAGTAAAAGAAACCATATGTTAACGGAATGTGTAATTATAACCTACATAAATCAACCAAGGGGAGGTTCTGTGATGAACTACAACCACCCGACGTTGTTAGAATTGGTATTTGAGAAATCGAAGTCAATCCTAATCTTTCTACTTTACTAAACTACTTGCCAACTTAAATTGACATCATTGAGATGGTATGACATTAGGAAAGGGTGGACTTTAAAATGTGCATACCATCTCCTTAGTGCCAAAGATGCTCACTTAAGGCTTAAGGAGCTATCTATCATATATTGCTACGACAAGTTTATCACATGTCTACATATTAATTATCAATGCTAAAATGGAGTAGATTCTTGATCTTAGATGGTAACCTTCGCATAATTGAACAACTCATTAAGAATCTCTTGTCTTGGTCACCTATATATTATATATATAAGTATTTATATTTTATAAAAAGTTCAAAAATTAACCCCAAAATTATTAAAACCTCTGATTGAAGTAAAACAACGATTTATTATTAGAAACATTTGTGTCCACGGATCGATACTTGGTTCTTACCAATACTATTCTACATATACGATAGGTAAACTTGCCTATTTTGTTTGTGTTTAGTCTTTGTAGAAATCACTTTTATAAATTTAAAACACGATCTTGTGAAAAAGCGAATCATTCCATCCTTCTATATTACAAGCCACGCACACACGCATCAAGTTTTTGGCGCCGCTGCCGGGGACACGGTATGTTTCTAAGAACAATCCAAGTTTTAATTTAATCATTGTCTATAATTGTACAAATTTTTAACTTCTACTTTTTTTACTAACTATTAAACTATATAATTTTACGGCTAGCCTACTTTTAACCTTTATTTACTTTACTTTTACTCTAGCTTAATTAACTTAGACCTTAGATAGTTTAGAATAGCTTAGCCTAACTCATAGTTTTACTTAGACTAATCTTAGCTAACTTTTACTTCAGTGTTTAAATTTGATTTAGTCCCATGTATGTCCTCTACTTTTGAGCGTAAGCTTGTTTCTCTAATTTCTGAACCGGAACGACTCTTTCGTCGACGAACTCGTAAATGGACAATAGAAACCGCAGAAGCAATCAAAGACGAATCAGTAGACGCCACCACATCAGGAGAAAATCAAACCGAAGAAATGATGGCAGCCCAGAACAATGAGCCGAACATGAGCCAGTATGCCAAGCCATCTCTCGAAGGCTACGACAATGGATTGGCTCCACCCGAAATTACCGAAAATTTCGAAATCAAATCTAGCACCATTCATATGGTGGAAAATTCAGTTCAATTTCATGGTCGGAACCTTTAAAATCAAAAACTGTCAGAAGATCAAATCAAACTCAAGCTCTTTCCTTTCTCTCTAAGGGGCCAAGCCCTAGAATGGATAGAATCTCTTTCTTCTGGTTCCATCACCACTTGGGACCAGATGGTTGAATAGTTTCTCATCAAATATTTTCCGCCCGATAAAACTGCCAAATACCGAGCCAGCATTACCGGATTCCGGACCGATGATGATGAATCGTTACACGTAGCATGGGAAAGATACAAAAGTATTCTAAGAAGATGCCCACATCATGGACTGAGCGTGTGGTTACAAGTACAGACTTTCTTTGACGCACAATCCAGTCAAAACAAACAGGCCATCGACCAGATCGCTGGTGGAGACCTGGGATCCAAATCACCTAACGAAGCATTTGAAGTCCTAGAAAAGGCCGCAAAGAAGAGTTTCGCTTGCAACCCACAAAGATCTAAACCTACCCATAAAGGAATACACCACGTTGACTCCAACACTCTTGTCACAGCACAGCATGAAGCTCTTTCTAAAAAATTCGAACAACATCAAGCCGAACTATCAAAAACCGGACTCACCTGTGATACTTGGGGAGGTAATCATAAGTCAAGTGATTGTAAACAAGTCATTATGGCTATGGAAGAAGTTGATTTCATCGCTCAACAGAAGAGCGCTTTCAGCAATAACTACAATCCAGGATGGAGAAACCACCCGAATTTCAGCTGGAAAGACGGAGGTAACACTCAACCTTTATCCGGATTCGAAAAAAGACCAATAAATCAACCCTTCCAGCCTAAACCTGAATTTCAAGATCAAAGTTCTAGTAGCCATCAAAACCCAAACTACTCTAAGATCGAAGAAATGCTAATCCAACTCATGGCCAAAACAAATTATGCAGAAATGAAGGCCGACTCAAGAGCTGTTGATATCAGCGGAGTATTATTAAAACATGAAGCCGATCTCAAAAGTCAACAAGCATCACTTCAGAACCTAGAAACCCAAATCGGACAATTTGCCCGACAATTATCCGAAAGACCACCTGGCACTCTTCCTAGCAATACAATCACCAACCCGAATGCAACAGCTAACGCCGTTACACTCAGGAGTGGTACAACCACTGTTGTCTCACCAACTTCAGAATTAGTTATGGAGAAAAAGTCTCCTGATGAAACCTAGGAAAGGCTGACCCCAACAAGCACAGTACAGCCTAAGGAGCCAGTCCGAACCTATGTTCCGCCTATTCCATACCCTGGAAGACTAAAGCAGGAGCGATTGGAAGCCCAGTATGGGAAGTTTCTAGAACTCTTTAAACAACTCCATATCAACATCCCTTTTGTCGAAGCTATTGCTCAAATGCCAAAATATGCCAAATTTCTCAAAGAAGTGCTGACAAACAAAAGGAAGCTGGAAGAGCTCTCGCATATCACCCTAAGTGAAGAATGTTCAGCTGTCCTACAAAGCAAGCTACCGACAAAGATGACCGATCCAGGGAGCTTTACTATCCATTGTCTCATAGGAAATTTATCTGTTAGCAATGCCCTGGCTGACCTAGGAGCTAGTATTAATTTAATTCCTTATGCGGTTTTTTCAAAACTAGGGATAGGAGAACCAAAGCCCACCCGCATGAGCATTCAGTTAGCTGACCGATCCGTTAAATATCCTCGGGGCATTGTTGAAAACATGCTTGTCAAAATTGACAAGTTTGGTTTCCTAGTAGATTTTGTGATTCTAGACATGGAGGAAGACAAAAGCGTACCTCTAATTTTAGGAAGACCCTTTTTAGCCACCGCAAAGGCTATCATTGACGTTTGCACCGGTAAACTTACTCTCAGGGTCAATGACGAGGCAATCACTTTTGACATAGGAAAATATATGCAATATCGGCAACAGCACGATGACACCTTATATTGTGTTGACATCATAGACTCCATCGTAAGTTGCTATATGCGAGATTCTTCCATCAATACCCCCTTAGAAACACAAGTTTTAGACAAAACACTCAACAAACCCATTTTAGAGAACGAAAATTTCAATAACAACTACCACGAAGAATCAGAAATGATATACGAAATCATTGAAAACAATGAAAAATCAAAACCATCAATCGAAGAACCACCAGCCTTAGAGTTAAAAGAACTACCAAAACATCTCGAATACGCCTTTCTATTAAAAGATTCTCAACTTCCAGTAATTATTTCATCTCTCCTTTCTAAAGAAGAGAAAGACGAACTTCTTAAGGTTCTTAGAAGCCATAAGAAGGCTATCGCATGGAAGATCATGGATATCAAGGGAATCAGTCCCTCCTTTTGTACTCAAAAAATCCTCATGGAGGAAGAATACAAACCCGTGGTCCGACATCAGAGACGTCTCAATCCAAACATGCAAGATGTGGTGAAGAAGGAAGTAATCAAACTGCTTGATGCCGAATTAATCTACCCGATCTCGGATTCACCTTGGGTTAGTACTGTTCAGGTAGTACCCAAGAAGGGAGGAATGACGGTCGTAATGAACGAGAAGGACGAACTTATACCAATGAGGACCATCACAGGCTGGCGAGTTTGCATTGATTACCGGAAGCTTAATGATTCCACAAGAAAAGATCATTTTCCACTTCCTTTCATAGATCAAATGCTCAAACGATTATCTAGAAAAATGTTCTACTGTTTTCTTGATGGATTTTTCGGATACTTTCAGATTCCCATTGCTCCCGAAGATCAGGACAAAACTACCTTTACATGTCCATACGGAACCTTCGCTTACCGAAGAAAGCCATTTGGATTATGTAATGCTCCAGCCACCTTCCAATGCTGCATGGTGGCCATCTTTCATGAAATGATCGAAAACTCTATGGAAGTTTTCATGGATGACTTCTCAGTCTTTGGAGACTCCTTTGATCATTGTCTGAAAAACCTAGACAAAATGCTAGCTAGGTGTAAAGAAGTAAATCTAGTGCTCAACTGGGAAAAATGCCACTTTATGGTAAAGGAAGGCATTCTTCTAGGTCACAAGATTTCTCAAAACGGACTAGAAGTTGATAGGGCCAAAATAGATACTATATCCAAACTTCCGCCGCCAACTTCAGTCAAAGCCGTTAGAAGTTTTCTAGGTCACGCAGGTTTCTACCGCCGCTTCATAAAAGACTTCTCAAAAATCTCAAGACCTATGACCAAACTTCTAGAGAAAGACGCACCATTCGTCTTCTCTGAGGAGTGTGTTGAGTCGTACTCGGACAACGCAAAGAAAAACACTTCCACCTAATTTACTATGCCAGTAAAACTCTTAACGATGCACAGGAGAATTACACCACAACTGAAAAAGATTTACTAGCAGTAGTATTTGCCTTTGAAAAATTTAGATCATACCTAGTTCTTTCCAAAACCATAGTTTACACCGATCATGCCGCAATACGGTACCTATTCAACAAACAAGATGCCAAACCTAGACTCATCCGATGGATCCTACTACTCCAAGAATTCGACATCGAAGTTAAAGACAAGAAGGGAGCAAAAACGTAGCCGCAGACCATCTTTCACGATTAGAATGTCCAACTCCCGAAGAACTTCACGAAGAAATTATCAACGATAATATCCCACATGAGGTTCTCATGCACATTCAAGGAGTCATAGAAGAAAAAGACGAAAGTCCTTGGTATGCCGACTTCGCAAATTACTTAGCTTGTAGGATCCTCAGAAAAGGACTTACCCATCAACATCGGAAGAAATTCTTCTCCGATCTTAAGTTTTACTTATGGGAAGATCCATACGTGTTTAGGATAAGTGCGGATCAAGTCATTCGTAGGTGCGTAGCAGGCAAGGAGGCCTTAGACATTCTCAAACATTGCCATGAAAGACCAACAGGCGGACACCACGGTACTGCCACCACGGTCAGGAAAGTGTTTGATGCATGATTTTTCTGGCCCACTATATACAAAGATACACATACTTTGATCCAAGCATGCGATTCTTGTAAAAGAGCCGGGGTCATCAAAAAATGAGATGGCTCAAAAAGGCATTCAAATTTGTGAAATCTGTGATGTATGGGGGATAGATTTCATGAGGCCATTTCCTAACTCATTCGGAATAAATACATCCTTGTAGCAGTCGACTATGTGTCTAAATGGGTAGAAGCACAAGCTCTTCCCACCAACGATGCTCGAGTAGTTGTACGATTTCTGAAAAAGTTATTCTCAAGATTCGGTACTCCGAAAGCCCTCATCAGCGATAGAGGTACTCAATTCTTTAACACCCTGATGAACAAGGTCTTAGCACGATATGGGGTTCACCACCGACTAGCAACACCATATCACCCGCAAACCAGTGGGCAAGTAGAGGTCTCAAATCGAGGAATTAAGAGAATTTTGGAACGAAGTGTCGGGATGAATCGCAAAAATTGGGCAAAAAAAGTTAAATGACGCATTGTGGGCCCTCAGGACGGCCTATAAAACTCCCATAGGAACGACACCCTTTAAGCTCGTTTACGGGAAGGCATGTCGTCATCTACCAGTAGAATTAAAACACAAAACTTACTGGGCCCTCAGAGTAGTGAATGTTGATCTAACGTCCGCTGGAGCAAACCGGGAAGATCAAATTCGTGAGCTCGAGGAACTGAGAACATTGGCCAACGAAAATTCCTGGTCCTACAAGGAGAAGACTAAACGCATACATGAAGCTCATGTAAAAGGAAACAAAAAATTTCAAGCTGGCGATCGTGTACTGTTATACAACGCTCGTTTACGTCTTTTCCCAGGAAAACTGAAATCCTGATGGACAGGTCCATACGTAGTTGAAACAGTTTTTGACTATGGAACCATCGAAATTTCAAATTCAAACAGCCAGAAGTTCAAAGTAAATGGACATCGATTAAAACCATACATCGACGGTCCACTTAAAGAAGTTTTTGAGGTACTAACCCTCCAAACTTTTTAAATAAGATGTTGGGACTTATATTTTAGACCGATGCATCGAATTTATATGTGGGTGAAAATTATATTATTTGGTCTCAACCAAGGGTGGATGGCTTGAAGACCAAGTCATGCCAGACTAGTATAAATAGATGTCTTTATTCATTTGTCTAGTATGAGTGACTTTATTGTGTGTGTGTGAGATTTAGGGTTTTATCCCTTTGAGAGAGTCTCCACCTCCAGGATGAGCTCTCCTGTTGGCGGCTGATATTTCTTAATCGATTGTATGTATGAATGAATGTATGTATGAGTGGTTCATCTTTATGAGAATCATTCGACTAATATTATCATACTACCATTTCAATCTTTTGTGTTTTGATTACAATTGTTCATCCTATTATTGATTGTTAATCAAATCATGCTCTCTCCCAATACACCTCATCCGTCCAGACATCTTTCAAGAGTGAATACGAGTGAGATTTGATCCTAACCCTAGACCCGAGCTCCACACTGTTGTTCAATAACGATTATTTTCACGCTTCCGCACCAGGGCTCGGTCTTCACAATTGGTATCAGAGCATGGGTTACCGAATCATTCAGACTAACCGCTGAACTGATTCATTTCGCTCTTGAATCCACCATGGACGTTAAACGATGAAGTTCGTTGAAATTATTTTTGGGGGTTTTGAAATTATTTGATGATTCGGAGAAAATTTTATGGATTGATGTTTGGGTTGATGACTCATTTGGAGATCCAACATCAATTTGATGTTTATTTGGTCAAAACGGTCCAGATCTAATGTAACAGTGTTATTTGGCTCGTTTTGGGGCAACACTGTTCATTTGATGATTTTCAGATCTGAAAAGGTTGATTATGATATGAAGATAGGTTTCTTTGATTTCAAGATAGCGTGGATGGTGCTACAATGATTAATTTCAGATGCCGAAACTTGTTTTTGGATTTGAAAATTAGGGTTTTGTGTGCTCGTGCTGCACAAACAGTAGATGTTTGTTGAAAAATATTGCCGATGGTACAAACTGATAAGGAGAATGTACAAGTCAAGAATGAACAGGTACTAAAGGCAATTTCATCATTGTTTGTTGCAGCATATGCAAAATGAATATTCGAGCAGGTTCTGCAAGGGCAAATCAGTGACTGATGACGCAGAAATGAAGTTTTGATGTCTCGATCACACTATGAACAAATAATATTGGACTCGAGTATGGAAAATGACTAAGTGTTGCTTCGAGCACAAGAGTTGTTTTGCCCAAGCACCTCTTTGTTTTGCTCAAGCACAAGTTATTTCGAGCACATCTTATATCGAGCACATCAAATTCGAGCACACTTTGTGAAACCCAGAGCATATCATTTGTCGCATCAAGAAAACTATCTTCTTTAAGTCTCAAGCACACTTTGTTATTTATTCGAGCACTCTTTTTTGAGCATACTTTGTTTTGTCTTGAACAATTATGCTTGTGAAGAGAAAACTCAAGTTTGTGTCGAGCACACCCTTGCTCCCGAGCATACTTTTGCTTCCGAGCATGTTTGGTGGAAAATGAAAAAGCACTAAGTAATCCGAGCACACTTTTGTTTCCGAGCACTAAGTAATCCGAGCACACTTTTGCTTCCGGTCACACTTTGTGCTAGTGGAAAAATTGAAAATTCACAAGTGTTTTTCTTTTCGGGTACGCTTTGTGCTATGAAAGTGCTTCCGGGTACACTTTGTGCTAGTGAAAAAATTGAAAAATAACAAGTGTTTTTGCTTTCCGGTTACACTTTGTTCTAGGAAAGTTCTTCCGAGTACGCTTTGTGCTAGGAATGTGCTCCCAAGTACACTTTGTGCTAGGAAAGTTCTTCCGAGTACACTTTGTGCTAGGACAGTTTTCCCAAGCACACTTTGTGCTAGGAAAGTGATCCCAAGCACACTGTGTGCTAGGAAATAGAGTTTGTGAAATATTTCAAGGTTTTGAAGAAACTTTTGAGATTTTTGGTGCCGTTGACCATTTGACCAAGCTGTTCTCTACGGAAGATATATACCAGGGGTATTTTGGTAATTTTTCTCCAATCATCAACAAGCTTATGGAATTCAAACCTCATCCAATTTCACGACTTCATCAAGAGCTTTACAAGAACAAGTGTTGACCAAGCTTACGGATTTAATCACATTAAGTGTCAACCAATTTCTTTTAATATGTTTATCTGAGATTTTTATAATATTGATGAGGACGATCAAGATTGTTTCACCCACACTTGATTTGAAGACACATTCATTAAAGACAATTGCAACGAAATTGGGGGAGTAAAAATCTTTGAATTTCATTGCAAATGGTTAGCTTCAAATCAAGTAAAAGACTCAAGATAAGGAAAAGTTGATCAAGATCAATAATTCATGGTTTTTCAAAGATGTTTCATTGTTTGTAAGTTTTCAAATTTCCTAGTACATATGAGAATATAGAGTCATCTTCAGCAACGATGATTAAAAGGATGATCAGTAGAGTCTAACCTCCTATGAAATAGTCACTTGAACAGTCAAGAACGGGTTATGGTTGACTTAAATGCTATCTTGATTCAGGGAATGGTTTGAAGATGATTTACAAGGGAAGAGACAAATTTGAAGAATTGAAGATTATTTGATGATCACATTGAGTTTATTTCTTTTTGTGATAACCTTGTTACTTGAAGTTGATCTTTGAAGTTCAAAGCCTCGTTCATATGCCCATACAACTATATCCAAAAGTGATATAAGAGTGATGATTCGAAATGAACAATGCGAGAAGCTTAACGTGAGGGGGAGAATTTCAATGAAAGACAACGAGTAATGAGGTGATCATGGAAGAAATTCGATGGTATCGGTCTAAGGGGGAGATTGTTGGGACTTATATTTTAAACCGATGCATCGAATTTATATGTGGGTGAAAATTATATTATTTGGTCTCAACCAAGGGTGGATGGCTTGAAGACCAAGTCATGCCAGACTAGTATAAATAGATGTTTTTATTCATTTGTCTAGTATGAGTGACTTTATTGTGTGTGTGTGAGATTTAGGGTTTTATCCCTTTGAGAGTGTAAGGACCGAGATCTGGACGATCTTGATCGGATACGCGCTTTGGACAGAATATAGTGCGGAATCCTATATTCAGCCTGATCCAATCGTTGAACCAATACACCCGGAACCGTTTTAACGTCGAGTACGGTTATAATGAATCAAAGGATGATTCCGGATGATAGGAAACGAAGTTGGAATAACCTAACCCCTAGTTGTAACTTTCTGGAACGAAACCGGCAGCGTTTGGACGTCGAATGCGCAAAAGTCTCCCCTTTCACGCTGCTGGTCATCCTATTTATAGGCTGTATCCCGACATGCGACTAAGCGATCTTAGTCGCCCGACAATCCGATTCAGTCGCCCGACAATACGATTCAGTCGTGCGGCTAACCGACTCTTTACACCGCCTTACCTGTTGCTTTAGTCGTGCGGATATTACCATTAGTCGTGCGAGTATTTGACTCAGTCGTACGACTAACTGTCTTTGTCGCCTCTTTCGGGTTCTTTGGTTAAACTTGACCAACCGCGACATACTGACATCTGACTCTCACATAAACACTTGTTTACCAATCAAACATGACATACCAAAGTGTTCTGATGATCTGGACTCCATAAAATGCACCAACAAACTCCCCCTTGGAGCCAGATCGGATACGTAAAATGATAAACATTAAACATTCAGTACGTAAAGCAAACAGGTTCATTAATATCAATCATATCAAGACAAAGAACAAAAATTACAAACAAACATTAAGCACATCTTCATTTGTCTTTTAACACTCTTGATCTCTTCTTCCAGTCGACCCCATGATAGATGTCATAAGCAAAGCAAGTACGAATAATTCTGTGGTATTGCAGTGCTTGAAACATGTCGGCTTCCTCAAACAAAATCTGTTTTTTATATAAAGTATAAACATCGTCTCTCGACAGATTCGTGAGCCACATAGGGTCGAACACTCTCACTTCATTCCAACTATCATTCTTCAATAAAACAATCACCGCTTCTTTCGTCTTTCCATCGAAATACCACCATTTAAAATGAGACGAGAAATTCAATGGCATCTTTGGTAATGGAACAGTCTTCATGATGACAGGCTTAGGGTACGTTAAGATGCACAGTGGTCCTCCAGTTTTAGGATCCACCTTGGTCATACTATAGCGCCTCCATCCATGATGCGGTTTTATCAACTTCCAACCAAATCTATATTCTCTCCTTAACAATCTTTGCAAAAATGCCGCCATCGGATTTGAATCAGCGTATAACATATCCAGATAATTCATCCGATTCACATCAAAAAATGGGAAAGAGCTAAGATCATGAGGATATTTGAAGTATTCAATACCCCTCTCTCTCTTTACCCCAAAACATTTAAGGTTCTCGAAGTATCCCCAACTGATGATCTGTCCAGCAGCCCGATGTCCTTTTAACTTGTAGAACTCTGTGTATTTAGGACTCGGCTGGGATTTCTGCGCTTTCACTTCAGCTATCAGCTTTTTCCGATACTCTCTAAACTTATCTAAATTCACATCCTCCATTAGTTCTTTGCCCTTTGTAGACGTTGAAGCTCCAGATTTCTCACTAAGTTTCCTCTTCAGCACATCCTGGGAAACATTAGTTACGAAATCCTCAAATCCAGGCAAATCATCACCAGTCTCAGTCGAGGTGTAACGTGGATAGTAATCTTCTGTAATATCATCTACTTCGACTTCACCAACGTCATCAAAATTTAACGGTGAAACGGGATTTGTTGATGTGCTTGCTCCTTCGATTAGTTTCACTTCATTCACGTTGACATCGAACATTTCGGCAATCTCTTCAGCTGTGAATGAATGAATAATCTCCCCCTCTTTTTTATCATAATCTCCAGTCAGAAGAATTTTATCTTGTAATTCCAGAACCTCAGTCAGCGTAGGAGCACCAAATGTGATAGGTCGGGGGTCTAGAAATTCACATTCTTTAAACAAACACAAAGAATCAACAATACTTAATCAATTGATATTGAATACACATGCAAGTTTGTCCAAAAGATTAAATACAAATTACAATAACAAAATCTTTCTCACAACATCTCTCATATATCTAGTTACCTCCTCGGTCAGATGTTTCACTTTCTGTCTCTTCCTCATCATCCGAATCTTCTTCTTCAGCAGCCCCAGACGTAGCTCCCTCCAGTCTTGGTGTGTTGTCCGTTAACCCAGCAATCACATCTTCTAAAGATTTAACTTTGTCCATTAGCATCTGTCTTTCAGACGTGGCTGCTATGGCCAGACGTTCTTGCTGTTGAAAACGTTGTTTTGACTCTAAGTTCTCAGACTCTAGAAGAAGGATTCTGTCTTGTTGCTATTAAACATTGATTAGTTCACATTTCAAAACTTTATCAATCAAGAGTTAATGAATAAAATAATAAACATTAAGTATGAAATTTAGAAAAAACCTCTTGACTTTCAGCTCGTACAGCAGCAACAATCATCTGCATCTTCTCGTTTTGCTCTTTAGCTTCCTCCCTTTCCTTTTTCGCTTCCTCCCTTTCCCTCTTCAATTCCTCATTCTCTTTTGCTAATCTCTCCAGCTCAGCCTTCCGTTCAGTATCCTGATTTAACAGCCTTATCAACATCGTTTGCATCTGATTAACCTGCTCTTGAACTGCCGGGTCTATCTGCACAGTTGGCTGAGGCTGGGCAGAGGCTGAGGTATTTGGAGGTTGGATTGAAGGGGATTGGGTAGAATGAGAGGTATCAGCAGGTAAGGTGAGTTGTGGTTTTGTGACAGGTAATGACTTTCCAATCTCAATTCTTGTTCTCTTTGATTTTGGCAGTGTCACATCAACTTTACCTTTTCTCTTTTGCCTCTTAGCCGCCTCCTGATCATCCTGTGCTGCGAGTATTTCCAGGGCTGTTTCCCCACTCGCACCAGCACCCAAAACATCATCAATCAAGAAGCTTTCCTGCAAATCGACATCTACATTCTCAGTAGATCGTCCTTCAGTGTTCTCCTCTCCTGCATTAGCACCACCAACCTCAACTACATCATCATCATCATCTTCAGTGCCAGGCACCTCTCTTACATCCTCCACATCTGAATCAGATCCATCGTGCCTCCACTTTTTGCCCTCAGGAGCCTTATACTCCTTGTTAATGAGATGACCAAACAGTCTCTTTTCCGGAGGTCTTTCACTGTCAGGCTTTCCCCGATAGCTCAGCATACGTGATAAAGTTGACGTTGACATATGCTGTAGCGTCATGATATCATCCTCAACCTTTGGCAAACCAGGAATCTTAGCATCAATTATCAACTGTATAAAACGAGGGTAAGACAAAGCTCGATCCTTTGGCTTCTCCTTCACTATCTCCCACATTTCCGTATATATCATCTCAGAAAAATTGAAAGGCCTATTCAAAATCAGGGCAACAAAGGCCTGTTGTAACCGACCTTTAAGATCATCAAATCCACCAGTTCTACCTCCTAAACAGTGTAGCACCACATGTGCTAGGTATTTGAATTGTGGACAGAAAAACGCCTTATTCATTACACCCTTGTTGAGGTCTCCAGCAAACTTGGCCCTAGCCAAACATCCCTTCACAACTACCCACGGAACAGTCATCGGATCTGACTCTACATCTTCAAAACCCAGAACCTCCCTGATTACACTGGGAGTAATCACCAACTCATTTCCTAGAACATCAGCTTTGATGACACTCGGTTTAACAGAAGTATCAATGAAAGCAGACTTCCAAAAAGCTTCCAAATGAGTGAAATATGGAATGCAAGGTTTGGTTATCGGGGTTATGATGCGGGAACGTTTAAGAAAATTTATTATCCCCGTGAGCTGTTTTCCTTTCTTTGTGGAATCATCTAAACAAACACAGATGTTTGATCTCGGGTTCCACTTCATGTGGTTCCCAGCCTGTGTCGAGGCCTCAGGAATTTCTTCAACCTGCTCAATGTTTTGTTCTGCCATATCTAAAAGATAGGCAGTAACAAACGTGTTAGTACAGCACGCAAATCAAGAAAATTTGACACTTTAGACCAAAATACCCTCAACTTTATGTTTCATGCGACTAACACATTTAGTCGCATGATTTCCTGACGACTAACCAATTGTCGCATGAAATGTTGGCGACCAATCGATTGTCGCAACACTTTCCATTCTGTTTCTTAGACTGACTCGACTAATCAATAGTCGCATGACATAGGGCGACTAACCTATTGTTGTACGGCTAATAGGATAGTCGCCTGCAACTTTGTGCAGCCACCCATGACAACGATTTTGCAATGACAAAGGTTTTGACACTTGAAATTCGACTCAGAACATTGCTAATCAACACACGAACACTACCCGACCCTTAATCTGAACAACAATCATTGAAAACAAAAAGCCCCAATTTCTAGGTTTTGTTCAACCGAACCCATATCAAATCATTCAACTTAGTTTTCGATTAAGACATGGAAAACAATCGTGAATCCATTACAACCAACATTCAAACGTGAATCAAACGCTTAAACCAACACCGACTCGACAATTTAGCCTAGGGTTCGATACGGTCAAACCGAAAACAAATCAACGAATCGAGCTTAAACCTGGATGAAATTGAGTATTGCTTGATGGGTTAGAGTCGTAAGCGGATTTTGGGATTGAAAAACGAAATCAAAAGCTCCTTAAGGTCTGTTAATGATCAAGAAAGTCGAGAATTTTCGAGTTTTTCGCCCGACAAAACGCACAAACAGTGGGTTTCTGAAACAGATGTGCGACTGGTGCTATTTATACTGGATTTCCAATAGTCGCATACCCTATACACGACTATCCTTTAGTCGCTTGAATCTTCTGCGACAATTCACTTAGTCATACGACTAATCTCCCTTTTGTCTCCCCCGCAGATTTAAACATGCTGAACACGACTAAGCACATTTTATTCACACGACTAACAAATAGTCGTATAGGATTTCTTCACCTGTCGCACGACTGTTAAACATAATCAAACTTTTCAAGATTAACCATTCTCAATAAATAGACATTTTGGTTAACTTAATTATCAACCCGTGTCACCTCAGACGTGACACTTTTTATCCAGTACCCAAAAATTAAACGTTTTCCATGGGATTTATATGCCGGCCTCAGAACGTATCCTGCTTTTAGACTGTAATAAAATAATTTCCGGCCTCAGAAATATCCGGATTTAAGATTGTAACAAAATCTTGTCGACCTCAGAATATTCGAAAAATAAAACAGAAACAGAAAATCTTTTTGTATTTTTCAATAACTGTGGATATTACTCCCCCTAAAAATTCTAAAAACGAAAATCTTTTTTTGGATTTTAGAAATTTTAAAACAAGAAATTCAAATGAAATACAAACTCTTAAAATCACACCTTTTTGTGAGAAAGTTCCTAACAGGGATCAGTACTGAAGTCGTAGCATTCTAAAGATGTTTATTGTCTAAACCTTAAGTGCAATACATATTAAATATACATTTATTGGTATGTTTATCCACTTTAAACTTACATAAACAATCCTTGACAATTTTCGATGATCGTAAACGTACAGAACTGTTTACTGTGTTTTCTTTAGCAGATTTAACAAGCTTTAGCTTTTGCCATTTGTTCAGACTTATGCAAGCTCTGAATGTTTTTGTCAATTCTAGACTAAGGTCCCAAGCCATGATCAACCCATAGACTGACACGATCGAGATTGATAATCCGACATTTAAAGTTATGAATTTTCGATCAAAAATGAAATTCGTCTAATTAGACCTAACATGCTTTAGACCTAGTACACATGCCACACACCCCTCACAATAATTCTCTCCACTCGGTTGTTTCTGTGATTTAGCAATTGATATATGCTAGTAAACGTTTCGCTCAATTACCAAGTATGATTCTATGCGAGCATAGGCTTGTAGGACAATCATACCACCACCGCTTTTACATAAACTGCACACAGATCAAAGGACTTTGTGGGTTTTGGGCTTAGGCATAGGGTAGGAATAAGGCTTTTAGAGTGGGTTAAACACGATGAGAAACCAGATTTAATTCTGTTCTTGAACATGCTTGAACTCCCTCAACACCTTTTGATCAGAACTTCTGAGTTGTCCTTTTGTCTCCCCTTTTGCACTTCTTTGCGTCTTTGACACATTCAGTTGATTCTAACGCTTGCGTAGACGAAAGATCCCAAATTTTATAGATATCGAGATCGCACTATTTGTCAGTTTATTGGATGTGACCAATGGGTGAACATTTTTTTTTTTTTTTTTAATAAACAACTTATAAAACTTGTACAACAACAAATAACCCAGCAATAAATTTCCATTGCTTTCCTTCTGAGCTTTAATCTTCTTCTATTTCACTTGTTTTCATCAAGCTTATTGGAATCTCATCATTCCTGTCTGTTGACATTATTTGACGCTTCTGTGCGGCTTTGGGTTAAACAAAAGAAAAGGAGAAGAGTTTGATTGAATTCAAACTGAGTTTGTTTTGCTTCAAACTTTAAAGGCTCAAAATTGTCAACTAAGGGAATAAACATGTAGATATGTTTGACAGGGTAAAAAAGGAAAGATGGGTTTATCCTAATGCCTTATCACATCTGTGCACAATCTAATTTGCAGTCTCGGCACGTATCAAACCACACAAGTTCTACCACATTTGAAACATACTGGTCACACACAAGAAATGACATGTAATTTGTAGTGACTATCATCTATAATATAGTATGGCTCAAATCTCACAAATGGTAGGAATCGGGTTGCCGACATGTAGCACGTGCATTCAATCTAAAGCATGTTATTCCTAATTAAGCATTTCAAGAATTTTCTCTATAAAGTTTGTCAGAAATACTCTCACGAAACTTAAAGGGTCAACCATGGCAAGGGATCTCTATCCTTATTTCCTTTACAGGCAACTCTTTTAACTTTTAAACACGCAGATCATCATTGTCAAGTAATTGCAACATAAGCCTACCAATATAACCTATATTTAATATGCACGACTTTCAGTTATGACTTTATTTATAATAATCATGCATACGGTCAGTGTGCCATCACTTCCCTTAGGTTGGATCAATTTCTCATTTTTCAAATATTTTTTTTCTTTTTTTTTTTTTTTTTTAACGAAAATGAAAAACAGAGAATTTGTTATCGGTGAAGCTTATTCAGATAGAGTTGCATCTTTTTGTTTAATGCCGTTTACCTCAAGCAAATAAAGAAAACGTGGTTTATCAAATGCTTTTGTGAAGAGGTCGGCTCTTTGAAATTCAGTTTGAATACTCACAACATCGATCAAGTTCTTTTCAAAACAGTCACGTATAAAGTGATGCTTGATTTCGATGTGTTTCGTTTTCCCAAATTGGACTGGATTTTTTGTGATGGCGATTGCAGCAGTATTGTCAATATAAATTGGAGTTTTAGAATTTTGCAAACCGTAATCTCGCAGTTGCTGTTGTATCCATATGATTTGAGAACAGCAGCTAGCAGCAGCAATGTACTCAGCCTCACATGTTGACGTTGCCACAGCAGTCTGTTTCTTGCACTGCCATGTTACAAGACGGTTGCCCAAAAACTGACATCCTGCAGACGTGGACTTGAAATCCACCTTACAACCACCATAATCCGAGTCGCTATACGCTGTAAAATCAAACTTATCATCACTAGGGTACCACAAGCCAAGTGTGGGAGTACCCTTCAGATAACGGAGTATTCTTTTAACCACCATCATGTGTGACACTCTTGGCTTCGACTGGTACCTGGAACACAGACAAGTTGCAAACACTATATCTGGTCTTGATGCTGTTAAGTACATCAGAGAACCGATCATCGAACGGTATAACGTGGGATCTACGAGCTCGCCCTTCAAATCCGGTGACATTCCATGATTCACCGCTAAGGGGGTTCCAGCAAGACTAGCATTGGCCATATCAAACTTTGTCAACAAGTCTCCTACATATTTCTTCTGGTGTAGGAAAATGCCCTCAGCTGTCTGTTCCACCTGAAGTCCTAGAAAGAACTTCATCTCCCCCATGGCGCTCATTTCGAATTTGTTCGTCATGACCTGTTCAAATTCTCTGCACAAATTTTCATTAGTAGAACCAAAAATAATATCATCAACATATACTTGTACCAGCAGTGTGTCACCCTCGCTTTCCTTGATGAACAGTGTGCAATCAATCACTCCCCTTCTGAATCCATTGTTCAGGAGATGTTGAGATAAATTTTCATACCACGCTCGCGGAGCTTGATGCAACCCGTACAGCGCGTTATCCAACTTATACACTTGATCTCTATGCATTGGATCTTCAAATCCGGGAGGTTGACTAACATAAACTTGTTCTCTTAAATCAGCATGTAGGAAAGCACTCTTCACATCCATCTGATAGACTTTGAACTTGCGATAGGATGCATACGCCAAGAAAATACGAATCGCTTCCAATCGAGCGACTGGCGCATACACCTCATTGTAGTCTATACCATCAATCTGCCTGAAGCCCTGAACCACCAGACGCGCCTTGTTCCTGATGACAATTCCACGGTCGTCTCGTTTGCATCGAAGTACCCATTTGGTGGGTATCGGCTTTACCCCTTTCGGAAGATCGACCAGCGTCCAGACTCCCAGTTTCTTAAATTGAAGCAGTTCTTCTTGCATGGCATCAACCCATGATTCTTCACGTAACGCTTCAGTATGACTTCGAGGCTCTATCTGGGACAGAAAGCATGAGAATGCATGGTCGTTTACACTACCCGACTCCATGATCTCAGCATACACACCAGATTCAATCTGATTTCTTGTTTGCACTCCTGAATTCAGATCCCCAATAATGTTTTCTTGCGGGTGGTTGTTGTTAATTCTTCCCACAGGGTTTGCAGGAACTTCAACAACCGGGTCCAAGTTTGTAACATCGGGACCATCACTCACATTCTCATTTGAACTTCCACCTGTTGTAATAGAACTTCCAGTAACAGGTGCTGCACCAGTTGCAGCTTCTTCTTCCTCGTTTTCAGAATCAGACGTGTCATACGAAGGAACATTCGAATCCCCTGAGGCAGTTGCTTGTCCATCAGGTGCACTTTGTGCATCATACATCATCTGGACAGCAATCTCCTCATCAGAATAGTTGGGAGGAAGGTTAAACGAATCAAAAAGTCCTTCATAATCGAACATGTAAGCTTGGCCTTTTCCAGCAGGGGGTTTTGTGTATCTTTGAACATCCACTTCGAACCACTCTTCAACATTTCCAGATGCTGGATTATAAACCCTTTTATTGGGGGTACTATAACCCAGAAACAACCCCACAGCTGCCTTCTCGTTGAATTTGCCTTGAGCATCTCTTTTTAGCATAGTACAAGGGGCCCCAAAAGGTTCCAAGTACTGCAGATTCGGCTTGTGCTGATGTAAGAGCTCATAGCAAGTTTTCCCGTGACGCTTTACTACTAATACTTTGTTAAGAGTATAGCATGCATTAGCCACTGCCTCATTCCAGAATTGTACAGGCAGTGATGAGTCAGCAAGCATAGTCCTCGCTGCTTCAATTAACGTCCGGTTTTTACGCTCTGCCACTCCATTCATCTGAGGAGTGTAGGGGGCACTAAACTCGTGATGAATGCCACGTTCTTTGCAGAATGCATCCATTTTCTGATTCTTGAACTCCCCCCCATTGTCAGAACGAATCCTCCTAACCTTCAACTTGTAGAGACTTTCGAGTTTCTTTACCAAGACTTCAAAACACTCGAAAGTTTCTGACTTTTCTCCCAAGAAAAACACCCAAGAATATCTGCTGTACTCATCTGTCACTACTAGACAGTACCAATCTCCGGCTATGCTTCTGACATTGACAGGACCAAATAGATCCATGTGTAACAATTCAAGTGGAAGATTGATTGAGTGTTTACTTTTGGATTTATGGGACTTCTTGGTCTGCTTTCCTTTCTTACATTGCACGCAGAAGTCAGGTAGATGGAAGCTTTTGACATTTACACCTTCCACCAATCCTTTGTGAATCAGATGATTCATTTTCTTTAAACTCAGATGTGCCATTCTTTTGTGCCACAGCACCGATTCCTTCTCAGATGCCTTTGCCAGAAAACAGGTTTCAGAAGTTGTTGAAGATGCAGAATTCATATCCAGAATGTATAGATCCCTGCATCTTGGAGCAGTCACCATGATCATGTCCTCTGGAATTGGAAGCTCTCTCTTCATGATGTAGCAGTTGTTGCTATCAAACAAAACTCGGTAACCTTTATCACAGATTTGTGAAATAGACATCAAGTTGTTCTCGAGTTGCTTCACATAGTTCACATGCTCAAAAGAAATCTTCCCGTTTGTCAGTACGCCCTGAGCAGTAATTTCGCCACCTTTATCACCAGCAAAGGAAACTGGACCTCCTCTTGTATTTTTGACATTTGTAAGAAGACCCAAGTTTCCAGTCATGTGCCTGGATGCCCCACTATCCATAATCCACGTGTTTGAGAGAGGATCATATAGGACAACCTGCACAAAAATGTAAAAGGTCAGTTAATATTAGGAACCCAAGCCTTTACGGTCTTGGGTTTCCCTGAGTCATCCATCATCTTAATTTCAACCCATTGTCCACTGGGTTGTTTTGACTCTTCAATTTCTTTACTATTTACTGAAGCGGTCTCGGACTTAGACTTCCATACGCTCTGTTTGTTCAGTGACTGTTTATGATATACAGTCGACTGATTGACATTTGTGGTAGGTGTGGAGCTAGAGACCGTAGACGACAACGCTTGCACCGGTGCTTTTGATTTGACATTGACCGGTTGCTTGCGTTGTTCAAAAGGCGAGGCCGAGCGAGATTTGAGAATTCTCGGCTGTCTCCCGTTGAAGGGGTCGACCTGCTTCTAGAGCTTCGTTAAATAGGGACAATTTGAGACAATATGTCCCCTTTCATTACATTCGTAGCAATACCTTCTTTCCACATACCAGGAGGAAGAGTGCTGTTGATCATGGTAATAAGTACCAGACCAACTCCCCCTAGCTTGTGGAGAAGTTTGCTTTCTCACTTCCTGTTGAACCCTTTTATTTTCAAACGTTTGTTTGGGTTCAACCTTTTTCACATTTTTCTTTTGCTGTGCAAGGAAATCAGCATTTGTTTGATATAACTTTGTTGATTCGTCTGACTTGCTTGCACTTACGAACCTCATTTTGCCAGGATTTTCATTGGATCGGTGATGACGAGGTTGTGTTTGTGTTGTTTTTGGAAAAATTTTCTTTGATTTGTTTACGCTCTTCTTACTAGAAGGCTTAACTGTTTCAACACTCACACTGGAGGAATAGCATTCCTCGTCATCACTAACCCAATCTTCCACCAATCCATCCACCCTTTCAGTTTTTGATGACTCAACTCCTGTTTCATTTTTAGTGACATTCTTTTCAACAGGTTCCACAGTTAGTGGAGTTTCAACTTCAAATTTAGTGATGGGATCATCATTTTCAGGTGCAAAAATCAAGTTATTAATTGGTGGTGGACACTGATTATAACCCAATCCCTCCCCCTTATTTGCTTTTCTGTTCTTTACCATGTGTTCTATGATATAAGCTGAGCTAGCATAGCTCTTCAACTTTTGGTTGAGAGTATCATAGTCCACTTGGAGCAAAGCCAACTGTTTCTTCAAATTATCAATCTCATTGAGGTATAGTGTGATTGCATCTTGTTTATTCAGAACAGTATTTCCAAGATCTCTGACCTGAGTGCTGAAGCCTTCTATTTTTTCTTAAAAACTTTTTCATTTTCTTTCAACACACGATTTGCTTCAGTGCAAGCAGTCAGGTCATTTACCAATCTGGAATTATGTTCTTTGTATTTTTCCACTTTTTGCTCACTCTCACTACACTTAGGACATACTTGAGTTTCAGATGAAGAAGAAGGACATACCTGAGGTCCAGCAGACGTTTCAGCCATAAAAGCAAAATAGGTGTTCTCAGTTCCATCTTCAGACTTAACTTTCACAGCTTCACCTTTAACACCATCAATCAGAAATGGGATGGGTATTTCAACAGCACTTTCAGTAGGTGATTCAGTTTCAGCATTCATGTTCTTTTCAGCAGATTCAGCTTCATCTATTACAGCCTCATCAGCAATATTACTCTCATCATCTGAGCTTGAACTGTCCGAAGAACTATCTTTATCACTCTCAGATGCAGTTTCTTCATTTAGCTCTATAATTGCTGCCATATTTCCCTTTTCACCTTCAGAGAGATTATCAAAACGATAGGACCAGTCCCATCCTTCATCAGTTTGGGAAACCATGGCCTTAGACCCACTAGAACTTGAACTTTCCCTGCTTGAGCTAGATTCTACCTTGGCAACGGCTTTGGACTCATTAGACTTGTTGTTTTCCGAACCAAACGGATTACTGTTCCCCTGAGTCCTAGGCTTTTGACACTGACGCTTGAAATGGCCCTTCTCGCCGCAATTGTAGCATACGACTTTGGCAATGTCAAAACCAAAGGTAGTGTTCTTATCCCCACTGAGATCTTTACCCGTTCTCTTAACATAGTCCTTTGCCCTTCGAACTGCACTAGCTAGGGCCCACATAACATCCATCCTCTCCATTTCATCTCTATCAATCTGCTCATAATCTTCAGCAGTCAGATGGTAGTTCCCAATATGCCCAGCTATCAGCTCATCATAAGATGTTAACACAGTAGAGAAAAGGGCAAACGTTTCCTTCGCAACTTCAACAGTTATCTTATCAAAGTTATCAGTCTTCACTTTAACGTTCGACGTGGAAGAACCTGAAGACGCAGAACCACCAGATGGAACAGACACATTAGAAGAACTGTTGTTAGGTGTACCAGACCCCTGATCAGTAGACGTTGTTTGCGACACCATAGCAGACGACATCGGGGCATGGGACGAGTTAGAAGTAGGAGTTAGAGAATAGAGAGATGGGTCCTGAATATGCGCACTCCTATTAGCTTTCCACTTGTGTGTCACCTCCTGCTCTTTTAACTTTTGAACAAAATCATTAATGTCAATCGTCTCCAGAGTTTCATTCTCCCTAAGAACCATTATGAATGAATCCCATTTGGAGGGCAGTGCATCAGCAAGACAGTTAACTTTTTCTTCCATAGTGGTCACCACCCCATAATCATACATCTTGTTAAGCAGTAGAAAGTACCGATCCAGCAAATTCTCAAATGACTCTTTTCCCATATGCATAAACCCTTCAAATTCTTTCTTCAACGCCTTGGCTTGAACTTTCTTCAGATTTGCGTTGCCTTCATACCTCTTTTCCAAGGCAGTCCACAGAGTGTATGAGGTTTTGTTCTGCCTAAACTGATGAAAAATCTCCTTTGACAGAGATTGGGAAATCAAAGCATATGCCTTTTTCTCAAAGTCATACTTCTTCCTCTGATCGTCGTTTAAACGTTCTAGATCGATTCTTATACCCTGTTCAGTAACAGGTCTAGTGTAATTCGTTTCACATGCTTCCCATAGATGAGTATCCACCCCGTTTAGAAAGATTTCGAACCTACTTTTCCAATTAGGGTAATCTTCTAAAGCCAACAGTTTGGGAGCCTTGTTCCCATTGCCCGACTCGGCATCGTTCAGCAGTAAAGCAGTAACCCTACTGTTTTGTTGGGCTGAAAAAGCTGAATCCATCTCTGATCTTTAGTCGCACGAAACAGACAAATATTCGCACGAAAAACAACTAAGTCGCACGACAAACAGATATTAGTCGCACAAGTCACCAAACTCAGCCGACAAACTAATGTCGCACGAATAACCAACTTAGTCGCACAAGAACTCACTTAGCCGTACGACTAAGACTAACTTAGTCGTATAACCCCTAGAAATTTTAGCTGCCGTCACAGAATGTTCAACAGCTCGATTTTGACGCGAATTTTTCGAAGAACACACAGAATTCTGCCGTTTTTCAAGCAAAACAAGTTTAGTGATCGATTTCAGTAGCAAAAATGTTAATTTTTCAATTAAAAACTTGATTTTTTTTAATCCAACTACGAGGAATCTCGCGCGTACCGAGAGCCGAAAGCTCTGATACCAGTTTGTAAGGACCGAGATCTGGACGATCTTGATCGGATACGCGCTTTGGACAGAATATAGTGCGGAATCCTAATTCAGCCTGATCCAATCGTTGAACCAATACACCCGGAACCGTTTTAACGTCGAGTACGGTTATAATGAATCAAAGGATGATTCCGGATGATAGGAAACGAAGTTGGAATAACCTAACCCCTAGTTGTAACTTTCTGGAACGAAACCGGCAGCGTTTGGACGTCGAATGCGCAAAAGTCTCCCCTTTCACGCTGCTGGTCGTCCTATTTATAGGCTGTATCCCGACATGCGACTAAGCGATCTTAGTCGCCCGACAATCCGATTCAGTCGCCCGACAATACGATTCAGTCGTGCGGCTAACCGACTCTTTACACCGCCTTACCTGTTGCTTTAGTCGTGCGGATATTACCATTAGTCGTGTGAGTATTTGACTCAGTCGTATGACTAACTGTCTTTGTCGCCTCTTTCGGTTTCTTTGGTTAAACTTGACCAACCGCGACATACTGACATCCGACTCTCACATAAACACTTGTTTACCAATCAAACATGACATACCAAAGTGTTCTGATGATCTGGACTCCATAAAATGCACCAACAGAGAGAGTTTCCGCCTCCAGGATGAGCTCTCCTGTTGGCGGCTGATATTTCTTAATCGATTGTATGTATGAATGAATGTATGTTTGAGTGGTTCATCTTTATGAGAATCATTCGACTAATATTATCATACTACCATTTCAATCTTTTGTGTTTTGATTACAATTGTTCATCCTATTATTGATTGTTAATCAAATTAGGCTCTCTCCCAATACACCTCATCCGTCCAGACATCTTTCAAGAGTGCATACGAGTGAGATTCGATCCTAACCCTAGACTCGAGCTCCACACCATTGTTCAATAACGATTATTTTCACGCTTCCGCACCGAGGCTCGGTTTTTACATAAGAAATTAAGGAAACAAGGTCTGGCCAAGACCTTCACAAAAGTAGGCCTTGTAAATATTTAAAAAAAATTTATATATAAAATTTTAGAAAACCACCGGGGCGTGCTCTCAGAAGCATGGTCCCGTGCCTTAAAATGCGGGCCGGCATCTACGCTGCAAAAAAAATCTCAGTTAGACTAGTTTGTAACAGAAATGTCAGAGTAAAAACATGGGGGCGTGTCATTGCATTTCCAAAAGCACTGTACCGTGCTCGGTATCCTGTTTGGTTATAAAAGGAACCTTGTGTCATTGCATTTCTTGCACAAACCAAAACCAAAAACCCTCTGAAAATTCAGCATGCCAACTGAGATGAATGAAGCAATTCCCGTTTCCCGACATCCGAAAAACGATGCCCGCCATGTTTCCAAAACCGAGCTTCTCTTGAACTTCAAGAACTCTTGAAAGAACTCACCGAAATGAATCTCCTTGCTAAGATGCATCTCGTGCAACTCACCGAATCAGTGGAAAACATAAAAATGGAACTCCGAGACATCAACGAACAACTCCAGTTTCAAGTTCTCGGTTTCACGTATTTTCCACCACCAGGACCGTTCGGAGGAGGAGAGCCTTTCGGGGAACTCTAGGAAACTTAATTTTATGCTTTTATGTGTAAACAAGTGCATAAAGCACAACGTGTTAGGACTTCGGGCTTAACCCGATTATTTTCTTTTCTTAGGAAAATCCGGGCTTATCCCGTAATTGTTCTAGGATCTTTATTTAATGAAAAGTAATTTTTAGATGACCAAACCTCCAAATTATTACAATAAACGTCAGTCTAAAAATTCTGGATCTTGAATCATGTTGAAAATTTAAAAGGAAAATCACTGTGACAAAAAGCACGGGCCGTGGTCACCCCAGAATCTTCAGTATGATGCGCGATGACTCTGTACAATTCTCTAACTCAGAAACATTTAATCCTCTAGCAGCCGGGGCCGTGCTTCTATAAACACGGTTCCATGTTCAACTTTCCAGTCTCTATATAATGCATGCATAAATTCACTATTCCATTCACACCGAACACAAACTACCCAAATGGAAGGAAAACGGGTTGAATGGAGGCCAGTGAAGAAGGGGAAACAACATGAATCTTCCTTCCTTGAGGAAGAAATCATGAGGCTCCAATGCATCGTAAGAGACCAAGTTGAGAGCAACATGCAAACCGAGGCTCGCGTAGTCGAGTTGATTAACAAAGTCAAACTACTTAGGTTCGAGAACTTCCATGTTGTGGATGGCCACCACAAAGATGTGACTTCCAAACTTAACTTTGTCAACCGAGAAATCGTTACGCTCAACAAAAAGCTTGACGAACTTTTGGAAGCCAAACGAGCACCACCACACATCCAGGACTTGTTCGGGGGTGGTGGCCGTTGAAGTTCTGACTTCGTTTCGTGTTGAAGTTGTTCCCGCTAGTACTACGTGTTAGGATCCGAGAATTGTTGTTGTACTTTCATTTCATCTATCTTTAATTATGTCTTTAGTTTTATGTTTTTAATGAAATCTGGGATGTTTAATTACCATGTTAAAACAGCCAGAAAATAAAAAACCCAGTTAAAAAGAAACAAATCAGCTCGACAAATAAACAAAACAGTACTGTCTGCACTAAACAGCACGGTACCGTGCTTCTTATTGCACGGGGCCGTGTTTTTGGTCACACAGCAGTTACGAATTTTAACTTTAATAAAATAACTTTCTCACACATCCAACCCTAATTTCACTGCATTCTGAACCGAAAACTGCCGACCTTCAACTTTTTTGCGAATTTCTTCATCTAATCTTCGATACTAAACCTAAGGTATGTTACTTTAACAATTACATTATTCAAATTCGTCATTCTAGGTTAGATTAACCCTAAAATTGTTCAAATCGACCAAATTGGGTCAAAACCCGAAAAGGATATGGGTTATTATGCTTAATTATGATGAATAGATTGTTGAATGTTTGATGGTTAGGGTTTAATTGAAAGAAACAATTCGGGTTTTGGGTGTTAGCATAAATACCCGACACACCATTAAACCCAATTGATATAATCGGTTAGAAACGAGGGTTCGAGTTTGAGTAAGTTAGAAATCGATGTTAAAAACACGAGCCGTGCACAAATCAACATGAGTCGTGGTCAACCAAAAGTCAAACATCAAAGAAACTGAACCAGATTCGGCAGCACGGGGCCGTGCTTCTGAAAGCACGTCGCCGTGCTTTTCTCTCTGTTTCAACAAAATTGAAAATCTTTAACAAATTTTGACTAATTTAGGTTTAAATTGTAGATGGCCTAGTATGGGGAAGAGTTTCATGCATTCCTAGTCTTCGGAAACCACAATACTAAGGACCGATTGGCAAACGAAAGATTAACTTATCTCAATTACAGATATCCTAAAGCTCACTTCCATACATGCGAAGAAACCCTCAGACAAGTTAACCAATGGGACCGCTATCAGAACATTGTGAAAGGACCTTGGAGACGGGTTTTTAGCCAAACAGGGGATTCAGTAACAGAACATACAAAGGAGTTCCTAGCCTCATTCAACATGAAGAAGAAAAAGTTTGACATGTGGGATACCAAGGCAATAGAGTTCCGATGTGGGGGTGTTTGGCATACAACTTCTGTCACTCAACTGGGAATTGATTTGGGTATTTACACGGCCGAGGAAACTAACACAGATATCTGGTTCGAGGCTAAAACAACTTTTACAGATGATGGTGATGACGATGAAGCTGAAGTAGGTGCCATTAGGGAAGAAGCTTGGGAACAATTGAGTTATGGAACAACAACGTATAGACCGAGCGTCTCAAAAAGCACATCACTGCGTGACCTGCTCATGAGGTACATACACCGTTTGCTGAGTCATACCGTCACAGCTCGAGGACAGAGCGAAGGGGTTGTCAACCTAAGGGATCTTTAGTCATTGTACTGTATGAAAAACGAAATATCATGCAATATCACTATGCTATTTTGCAAGCTTTTCATGTCAAATGCCACTGCCTGAGGAAATTCCCCAATCTTCGGTGGTCCCTGGATTTACAACCTCTGCAGGGCCTATGGTGCAGACACAGAAGGAACTCCAAGCCCAGACTCGATAGCTCTCAACCTTGATTACTGTGAGAGCATGCGGATGATTCAGCAAATCAGTTCGGGTGTGTGGAGATTTTGTGATAAGAACAACCAGGTTTGGGACCCAGAAGACCCGTCAGAGATGATGATACAGGATGTGCATGAGAGACGACAATCACCGCCCAGACAACACCGCCGCCGAACTTACCATCAGAGAGGAGGCCCATCATCAGGGGCCGGCCCCAGTTCGTCACACGATAGCCGATACTCTTTCTAGGGTATTTATGGACTTATTGATCATTTTTCAGCTAACACTACCGCCTCATTTAATAGGATTACAGAGCAGATGGCTGCCTCAGATGCACAGCGAGCAGCCGAATATGCAGAGACGAGGCGAGAGATTGATTGTTTGGGCTATCGCATGGACAAGCAGTGGGGACCATTTGACCCGGACACGGGTAACTGATGATTGGCGACACTGGTAGGTCGGGCAAGGGCACGGGTTGGCAGTATTTCATGAACTTATTATGTGTGTTTTGAACAATTTACTTTTCATCGTACTTGTTTGTTTGTTTTTATGTTGGTTTGGATACTTTTATAGCCGTGGGTGCCAAAGACATTATGCTAGGTACTAATTTAGCCCGATAGGGTAAGGGATGATGATTCCTTACCAATTTTCAGCAGTTTATGCTTGGTTGTCTGTGGATGTTTGCAGTTTTATATTATACAAGTACAAAAACAGGAAAACGGACGAAAAACATGGGACGCTCTGTCGAAATTTCGTTAACCCGTAGGGAAGTAACTTTCCATTTTTACCCAAGATACTCAATTAAAATTTTTATATTTTCATGAATCTTGTCACATTGAGGACAATGTGAGATTCAAGTTTGGGGAGGGGAATTACTTGACCAATTCTTTGTCCAACTAATTATAAAAATTCTCTAAAACGAATATTTTTGCAGCAAACAAAGATTATTCTAAAAAGAAATTTTTTTGCAAATACCCAATCATTACATAAAAGTGAAAAAGTAAGAAAAAGTTTTGTAATATTGAGAATAAACCTCATGCCATATAAATATTTTTTCGGAAGCTTTGAGTGAGTCATATGTTTCATGTGATTTAGAACTTGTCGCAATTATTCATTTCAAGACCGCATGAAGCGTTGTATAAGGAAGACGGTAATATCTACAAACCCATTATCAAATTACAAAACCCAAAAACCCGATCACTTTATCCATTTTCACCGGTAAAATACAACACTGGTCTTTTACCGGCAGACCCTAAAGAACTGGAAATACATTCTTTCGATTTCAATTTCCTTTGCAGCATACACTTCACAAAACCTAGGTTGCCTCCAGAAATTAGGGAGAGAATCTTTCTGTTTAGTAATGAGGTGAGGAAAAAGTGGCGCCAAAACGAAGAAAGGTCACCATTCTGTGGAATTTCCAAAAACGCAATGAAAAGAAGAGCAAAAAGATATGAACGATGTTTAGGTTGCGGAAACTGGTCCCACGAAGGAAGATGTAGAAAAAGTCAAACTCAGTCTCAGCATGAATATTCCGAGCTAATGAGGGTGGGGGATATTAGGCTCAAAGTCGAACGATCCATTAGAGTTGGAAGTTATATTAAGAACAGGATTGAGGAAGAATTGATCCACATCCTCGATAAAACTGGTCTTGACGATCTGACCTTAAAAGAGTCATTAGGTATATAAAAAAAAACTTTCGGAGAAAAGGAGCTAACCATTGAAGACATCTCAAAACTCCCGACAAACAGTGGAGGTTGTATTTACCATTAACCCTTGAACCGCCACAAAATACCAATTCCTACTCACACTAAACCAAAACCCCTTTTTACCTTCTGATCTATGCAACCCTTCAAAAGGTGGAGATTTGAACTTGTTACAAGCTTATTTATCACAGGTTGCATTTTGGCTAAGAGTGTTCACATACATACATCACAGGTATGATCAGATATAAAACCGAGTGTGAATGAGCATTGTGAGAACGTGACGTTTTGCATAAACGGAGACTCATAAAAACAAAATTTCCTTTTTATTTATCACTAATACAAATTAAGATTGGTTATTTTGTTTCCCTTTTCTAGGAGCTCACTTAACGGGTGGTTATATTCTAATTTTGTTGATTAAGAGAATATTTGTAAAATAGATTGCTTGAGGACAAGCAATGTTCAAGTGTGGGGATGTTTGATGTACATAAAATTATACATCTTTTCGGCATCAAATAATCTCTAAAAATTGCAATTTCTATCAAATAACATAGCATAAAAGGCTACTTATCATAATAAAATGTAAGTTCAGGTGAAACCAAGCCCCAAATGAAGAAACAAGCGAAAAGACGAAGAAAAAAAAAAGAAAACACAAGAAAAACAAAGAAACACGCCCCATGCCTCAAGAAACACACCCCCATGCTTCTGAACACCAGAATAGACAAAAATCTACAAGAAAAGACAAAAACTGGGAACAAAAGCACGGGGTCGTACCTCTCAACCACGGGGCTGTGGATGTCTACCAGAAAAGACAAAATGAATTTAGAACATGTCACTAAAAAGCACGGGGGCGTGCCTACGTGGACACGGGGCCGTGCCTTTCTCTCCATATTGCTTATAAATAGTGGCTCATATTGCACATCACATGTATGATCAGATATAAAACCGAGTGTGAGTGAACATTGTGAGAACGTGACGTTTTGCATAAACAGAAGCTCATAAAAACAAAAGTTCTCTTTCTTTTATCACTAGCATAAAGATTGGTTATTTTGTTTCGTCTTCTTGGAGCTCACTTAAGGGATTGCTATAATCTAAAATTGCTGTTTTTAGAGGATATCTATAAGTATCTGGAAAACAAAAAGATTCTAAGAAAGGTATTGGTTTTGTTGAAAGTCCACCACCTTTTCATAATGATTATAAAATTAATCATTTTGCAAGAAAAGAAGAGGATTTGATTCAAAAGGAATCTGTGATTTCTGAAAACCGAAGATGGTTAAACCTGAAATTGTCAAACCCCAAGTTGCTCCTCAAAAACCTCATGTGGAAAGTAAAAAAGTCTTTGTTGAAAATGTTGACAAGGTGATTATTGAAGATGTGTTTGAACCTGAGATTATCCACAAGAATAAGAACATTCCTAGTTCTAATCATATTCTTTGCGAACCTCAAGAGTTTGAGGAAGCTGTATATGGTTCATTCAAATCTCAAATGAACAAGGAAGAAACTGTGAAAACCAAACCAGTGAGGAAAAAGAAGTCAGTTAAACCAAAGATTTCTGACGAGGACTTAATGCGTTTCATTAATTCTCCGAGTTCTAAGTCTTCTTCGGCTAGGGTTTTTAAGTTAAAGGGAATGGATACGATGTTCACTGAAAAAGATATTCCAATAAGTATTATTAAACCTGAACTTATTGAGAGTGTTTTTGTCAATGAAACTTCAAAAATTCAAGAACTTGAACGTGTGTATGCTCAAACAAAAACATCAGTTCAATCTGATCCATTGACTAAGGCAAAACAATTTTTAAAACAAGATAAGAAGATTAACTTTGTGAAGTCAACTGGAACAGATACACTAAAAAGTTTTTCAAACAGTTCTAATTTAGATTTTTATTTAAAGAAGAAATCTGACTTATCTGATGAGTTTGCTAATAGCATGACTAAAAATGTGAGTCATCATCAATCATCTGCTTCATTTATTCCAATTACTTCTAAACATCATCATGTAGACATGCGAATTTGTTTTTTATGAGGTCAACAAGGTCATGTTGTGAAGAATTGTAGTCAACAGAACTATCAGAATCTTCATCCTTTTATCAAGGACAAATCTAAGCCAATTCCAGTGGTCAAGGAGATTCTGAAACGACCTGTGTCGTATGCTGATGCTACTCATATGTTGTTCTCTGATGTGAATCCTCGGAAGGTTCTTCATGTCAATGAGACACGCGGTCAAGTAAAACCAAAATTCATTCCAATATTGTTCAGACAGCTTATTTAAGACGAAAGTCTAGGAAGCCGGTAACTTATTCACAAGTGGCTGAACAACAGTTGAAATCTGTTAAGATTAATGATCAAAGAGAAAACCAAAAGGTGCCCAAGACTGAGGCCTGGGCTGCCTTTTTGAACTAATCACTTTTGTTTGTGTGTAGGGTTCATCCAAGACCAATTCTGGTGAAAAATGGATCATGGATAGCGGATGTTCTCGTCATATCACTAGGAATCTCAACCTATTAACCAACGTAAGAAATATTCAAGGGGGTTATGTAGCGTTTGCTGGGAATTCTGGGGGCATGATCACACAAGAGGGTGAAGTTTCAAATGGTCACACTACGTTTGAGAGAGTGAATTATTGCGACAAGGTTGATCATAACTTATTGAGTGTATCGCAGATTTGTGATAAAAAATACACTACGATATTTACTGACAAAGAGTGTCTTATCTTGAAACCGGGTTATGTTATTCCCGAGGACATGGTTGTCATGCGATCACCACGATCAAATGATATTTATGTCTTAAATATGAGTTCTAAGATATCAACATCGATTGAAACATGTTTTGTCTCGAAAGCAACCGAGAAAGACTCGATTCTATGGCATCGTAGAATGGGTCACATACATGTCAGAAAGATGAATTATTTAATGGCAAATGACTTAGTTGAGGGTGTCTCGTTAAAGAATTTTAAGTTATCTGATCACTGCGTTGCATGCAAAAAGGGCAAGCAGAAGAAGAAGACACATCCCTCTAAGTTATTGAATTACATTGATACTCCTCTTGAACGACTTCATATGGATTTGTTTGGTCCAGTGAATCGTGCGAGTATTTCTGGAGACTGGTATTGTCTGGTAGTGACAGATGATTATTCAAGATATTCATGGGTGTTATTTATGAGTTCAAAAGATCAAACACCGGTTTTGGTACAAAACCTTATTACTAAGATCAAATCACTGTATAAACAAAAGGTGAGGAGAATCCGAAGTGATAATGGTACTGAATTCAAAAACACTATATTGGATTTCTTTTGTATTCAAAAGGGAATTCACCGAGAATATAGTGCACCTTATGTACCTCAACAAAATGGTGTCGCTGAAAGGAAAAATAGAACTCTGATTGAAGCTGCACGTACAATGCTCGCTGATTCAAAGCTTCCGGTTCAATTTTGGAATGAGGCAGTGAATACAGCTTGTTATACGCTTAATCGGGTTCTAACAGTGAAACGACTCAAGAAAACAAGCTACGGGACCTTAAATAAAAGAAAACCTAATTTAAAGTACCTGGAACCGTTTGGGTGTCCGTGTACAATGTTGAAGAAGGATTCGAGTAAATTTGAAGAAAAAGCTATCGAATGGTATTTCTTGGGATATGCATCTCCAAAGAAAAGGGTTTTTAATTTCACATCTGGCTGTGTTGAAGAATGGTACCATGTGGACTGTCAAAAGTACACAATCCCTCCTCAAGGGAAAGGTCCAGACTGGATGTTTGATTACGATAGTTTATTTAATTCTTTTACTCCTTCGACTGAAAACATCAATGATGATCTGGTTAGAGAATACTTTGAAGAAAATTTGAATATTCCAGGATCTTCAAGTTCTAATACAGTTGAAGCTCAACCAGATGCTCCAACTGAAGACTCTCCAGTTGTTTCTCCAGTTGCTATTGATACTGTTTCTACTTCTTCTGATGATGATCAAGCTGAAGTTCAAGTTATTGATCTTGACAGTGATAATGTTTCATCTCCCGAGTTGGGTGAACATTACACTAACTTATTTGATAATGTTGTTGTTCTTGAGAATCCCACTCTTCGGATTCATGGATATCATCCACAGGAAAACATCATCGGAGAACTTGATGTGGGTGTTCGTACACGTCATCAAGTTGCTTCGTCACATGACAATAACACGTTGTGTGCTTACACTAACTTACATTCTTCGGGAATTGTGAATCTTGCTAAGTTCAATTGCTTTCTATCTCAAGTTGAGCCAACGACAGCTCGTAAGGCAATTGAAGATCCTTCTTGGGTAGAAGCTATGCAAGAGGAATTACAGCAGTTTGCACGTTTGGGTGTTTGGGATTTAATAGACAAACCTGCTAGAGTTAAGAAAGCTATTTCGACTAAGTGGGTATTTAAGTGTAAGAAGGACGATCGAGGGGTGATTGTCAGAAACAAAGCACGTTTAGTGGTGCAAGGTTTTTATCAGCAAGAGGGTATTGATTACACAGAGGTATATGCTCCAGTTACAAGATTAGAGTCGATTCGAATCTTTCTGACTTATGCAGCTTATAAGAATATCAAGGTTTATCAAATGGATGTTAAGAGTGCTTTTCTCAATGGTGAATTACACAAGGAAGTGTTTTTCCAACAACCACCTGGTTTTGAAGATCCTGATTATCCAGACCGTGTTTACCGTTTAAACAAGGCTCTGTATGGTCTACATCAAGCCCCGAGAGCTTGGTATGGCACGCTCGCCGACCATCTGACTGATAATGGCTTCAAACGAGGAACTGTTGTTGATGATCTTCTTCTAGTCCAGATTTATGTCGACGATATTATTTTTGGGTCTACAAACGACACATTGTGTAAGGAGTTCGAGAAATCCATGCAAACAAAGTTTGAGATGAGTTCGATGGGAGAGATGAATTTATTTTTAGGGTTGCAGGTTCACCAGTCTGCTCACGGAATTTTTATTCATCAGACTAAGTATGTGAATGACGTCTTAAGCCGATTCAAGATTTCTGCCGGCAAAATCCCTTCTACTCCTCTTCCAGTGGGTCACAATTTATCACCGGATGAATTGTAGGATTCCATTGATCCAACCCTTTATCGTGCTATGATTGGTTCTCTAATGTATTTAACGGCTTCTCGCCCTGATATTATGTTTGCTGTTTGTCTTTGTGCTAGGTATCAAGCAAGTCCACGAGTGACTCACCTAGCTGCAGTCAAGAGAATTCTTCAGTATTTGAGGGGAAATCCAGATATCGGGTTGTGGTACCCCAAGGATGATACGTTCATTCTTACTGCCTACTCCGACTTAGAGTATAGAGGATGCAAGATCAACTTCAAATCAACGACTGCGGGATGTCAATTTTTAGGAAACCGACTTGTTTCCTGGCAGTGTAAGAACCAGACAACGGTATCCACTTCAACCGCTGAAGCCGAGTATGTTGCAGTCTCGAGTTGTTGTTCCCAGGTTTTGTGGATACAACAACATCTTCGCGACTACGGTTTGAAGTTTCTTACTACTCCCATCTTGATTGATAATTCTGCTGCTATTTGTATCACCAAGAATCCCGTACAACATTCTAAAACGAAACATATCGAAATTCGATATCATTTTATACGGGATTGCTATGAAAAGAAATTAATCGATCTTAAGAAAGTGCACACTGATTATCAAAATGCCGATCTATTTACCAAAGCGTTTGATAAAACACGTTATAACTTCTTGCTTGGCTTAAATGGATTGAAGACCCTTGCTGAGAACCTAATATTAGGATAATTATCTTTAAAATGCTTTATTAATTTAGCTTAATTTTTTTATGTTTTTAGGTTTTAGGGGGAAAATCTAGATAATACAAAAAGAGTGTGTTTTTAGTTTGTATATATAAAACCCAAAAACATTAAAAAAACTTTTCAAAATTCAAAAAAAATGTGATTTATGATTTTGTACAGAAAAATCCGAAAATCCAAAAATATTGTGAAGTTTATTTCGTTAATAAGAAATTTGAAAAAGACAAAAATATTGTGTTTTAATGTTTGTACAGAGAAAACCCAAAAAGATTTTTTTTTAATTATTTTCTCGCTGAAAATTATGTCGGTTGTTTAAGTTTGTGAAGCATACTTGCATGTCTTGGTCCTATGATTCACTTGTGAATTGAAGGTTAGCCATTTATTTAATAACTTAAGTTAACTGGGGCGATTAAATTTATCTTTATTTTGTTTTTATGCTCCTCAAAATTTTGAGTTTTTGAAGCAAAAAGAGAAAATGATAGTACATTGATTTTCTTGACCCCAAGTTCAGCAAAATGTAAGCTTAAAAGACTGTGTGCTTAATTGCATTGGTGCATTGGTAGGTCTTAAAACAACCCAGTAGAGTAAAGTATGTGATATAAACATAAAGAAACGCCAAATTGAAAGGGGTGTTAGTCTCTAGCAAAAGTCTCGGTGAGGATGGCAGAAATGTAATAACCAGTCATACTCAAGCCTTATATTTGTTGATCACCCAAAAATCAAATAAAGCAAATAACAAGCGTTAAGATTCTGGACACTGTGAGTCTTTATGAGGCTTAACCATCTGGGTATTCATAAGCATGAATATTTCACTCGCTTTCTAGAGCAAACCCAAAGTCATTAAACTTGATCACCGCTGTACTTCGTACAATTTAAATTACTGACTTGATCAAAATCCGCTGTTAGTCATACAATTGTTCCTCCTTTGCGTGCGTCTTAATACCATTAAGAAACGGACCCCAGGGGATACAATGTATGTAAGCCGACAGATGGACTCGTGCATACTCACTCACAGTAAAGGAAACTTGATGCATTGCTCAAAATTTCTACAATTGGTATCAAAATTTTTGATCAACAATATAATGGTTTAAGTCAAGTTGGGGTGATTTGGCAAAAATCAAATTAAGCTTGAACTGAGATTAGAGGCTGATAGTTTCTGATATTCTGTTCTTTAATTGAACTATTTAATCATATCACAAAAATACTTGAATGTGTGTTATTAGATTTATGTGGACAACAATACCAATGACCGACTTATCGCCAGTCATAATATCGCTGAAATATAAAACTGTGATGGAAGGGCAATTTGGTCAATATGATTCTCTGCTCAAACTCGACAAAAATACAAAAATATGTACTGTTTTTGATGAATCACTGAAAAATAAAAAAATAATACAAAAAGAGTGTGTTTTTAATTGTTCGTTATTCTTATGTAAATACATTCTTTAATTCTTTAAATTTTTTTTACAAAATACAAAAAATATTTTCGTCTTCTTTATACAAAATTCTTAAATAAATGTTTAAGTTATGTTTCGGAAATCTGAAACATTTTTAACGTAATTGGTTGTCGGGATAAAAGGGTTTCTCGATAACCTAATTTATTAATTTATTTAATACTTTATTTAATTCATTAATTTATATTATTTATTTAATTTAAAATTAAATAAAAGAGTTTAATTCGCTAAAATCTAATTCGTTATGTATGGATAACGAACTAGGTGATTCTTTAGCGAACTAGCTTCTGGTTCTCTAACCTAATTCGCTTCCGCACTCTGTAATGAATCATCCCTTCGTTATACATATTTAACGAATCATGACACGAATCATGTCTTAATTCGCTACCTTTAATTTAACGAATCAAGTAGCGATTCGCCCTCATAAGGTAACGAATTGAGTTAGCGAATGGGCTAATTCGCTAACTTTAAGTTAAACGAATCGTCTGATTCGTGCAAGTTGTGCCTAGGGTTTCGTGCACTGATATATAAGACAAGAAAACGAATAGTATTCCACTGTTCGTCTTCTTTCTTCATCTTTAAGAAACCTATTCAAATTCTCTCTGAAAATTCGACCTTTCCGTTTGAATACTTCAAAGATCGATTTGAGTTTCTAAGGTATAACTATTCTTGGCGATATCAATTTCGTCAAAAATGGCCATGTATTGACTGCTAAATTATGAAATTTTAGGGGTTTAAGGGTTTTGAACTTTTGAAACTCTTTTGTGTATAATTTATGTTCATAATTGTATGATTTTGATATCATTATGATCGGAATCACTTTCCGATACCCTTGGTGGACTCTAATCAACATTTGATTATTGTTTGTTGGGTTAATTACTGTTTGTGTTATTGATGTTTACTGTTGGATCGTTTGATCCTTAGTACATTTAGGTATTGAGTCTCAATCTCATTCACCTACATTCACTAGTGTGTTTCCGAGCTCAACGAGCTGATTATCTTGATGGTTCAACGATAGTTATGGCCTACTTGAATCTGGGTTTAAGATGTTGACTATTGTTGTTCATGTTAATTTTGACCTTGACTTTGTGAAGTCAAAGAAAAACTCTTAATTCTGACCATTCGTTAGTCTTAGCGAATTGGAACTGTTTCGTGTCCAATTCGTTAAGATTTTACACGAACTAGCTTAGCAAATAAGATGTTACAGGAATCAGAGTTTGATTCGCTTAAAATATAACGAACTAGAGTTTAGTTCGTTAAAATTAATTAGTGATTCGCTAGGTTTAGTTCGTTAAGATATTTACTTGATAGCGAATCGCCTGATTCGTTATCTTTGTATAACGAATCTGTGTGATTCTTAACGAATGACATTTAAAAAAAATATGGTGATATCTTTTAATTAATTAATTAACTAAATTTAATATTCATTTAATTTAATTAAAGGATTTAAATCGTCTAATACGCGTAACTAGATTAATTACACATATCTTTTGATTATATATGGTGATATCTATTCTCATATTCGGTTTTATTTATATAGTTAAACATGGCTGATCAAGAACAACAAAATCAACTACCACAGGAACAACCTCGTCAAGAACAACCACAACAACAAGATCAACATGCTGAAATGATTTTATTACCGTTTGATAAGAAGCACAACATCTGTGCTTATGTTGATCAATACGTGACTGACTTGAGAACGTTCGGAGCTATGTTGACTTTCTTACGCCGTTCAAAGATACATTATGCAATCACTGCTAAACCTAAGGTGTATATTAGTATAATCAGGCATTTTTGGAAAACGGCGGTATATGTTGAGGAAAATAATTGGGTTCAAGCTACAATCAATCAGATTCCTATTACGATTGATGTTGAGGTCATGCGTCGGGTACTTCAATTTGTCGATAGTGATGACTACCCGAGTGAATTCGACAGGACATTGGTTAGGGGTTTATTCACACGATTAAATTATGGGGGTGATATTCGTAGGTCTATGTTGAACAAGAATGGGTTGTGTCCACCATACAAGTATCTGCTACATGTTTTATTCCATTGTATGAGTGGACGTCGCGGTGGTTTTGATGAATGCAGACTATGTTTACAATCGGCGTTTGTTGCACTAATCCTGAACAAGCCATTCAACTACTCAGAACTTTTCTTTGATCATCTGAAAGAGCAAGTTCAGCAAACTCTACCGTCGAAGAAGTTCTTGATGTATCCACACTTTTTACAACTAATTATTCAGGATCTGATACCGAATTTGGTGATTGATCGATCGTTGGTGAACGATGTTCTTGATATGGAACATATGAAAGCTGAAACGGTGCATCGTATGTTAATTTATTGAAAAAACAAGCCACAGGATAAACGGATGATTGGTCATATAATCAATCCGGATTTTGTATGTCCTCCTAATGAGCGCTGGATCCATGATGATTCGGATTCCGAGCGTGAAGGGGGGAGAAGGTGGGAACAATGATGGTGGAGATGATGATGGTAAAAATGATGATGGTAATGGTAATGGTGGAGCTGGTGAACAAGCTCTTAAAGAACAACAAGATGCAGTCGATGCTGCGCTAGCTGCCACCATGAAAGCTCAGCTAGAACGAAAACGAAAGGGCAAAGCTGTAGCTACTGGTGAACCATCGAAGAAGCCCCGTGTGTCTGCTGGGGCTGGAGTAATTATTGGAACTCCACCACCACGTCAATCAACTCCTCAAAGCTCGGCGGTGCCGCTAACTACTAGCACTCCGATGCTCACCTTGACAACGACGATGGTGTCACATGAGAGGCTCGGTCTTATTCCTCAAATGGCGTTGACTGAGATACCGAGGCCTCCTGCTGTGTTGTCCACAGTATTTTCCACCACATCAATGAGACCTCCTCCTCTGCCAACAACTACTCTTCCTCCACCTCCGCCTAGTGATGTCTCTTTTATGAGAATTACTCGACCTCAAGGACCTGTTCAACCTGTTCATCCATCCGTATACAACTTGCCACCAGGTCGTCAAACTGAAATGCTGCTAAATCTGCTACACTTATATGAAAATCAAATGGCAGCTGATCGCCAAACTCAAGAACGACTCATGGAGAATCAACGAAAAATGATGAGTTATATTTCGTTCTTTCAGAAGGAGACTAAGTCGTTGCGTACTATTGTTGAGTCTCAGGGGGTGAAATTAAAGGAACAAGATGAGTTGATTTTACAATTAACTTGCAAAGAAGATGCCCTCAAAAACTAAAAAATGACGATGATGATCCTGACGAATCTGATGCAGGAGGTGAGCCTAAACAATCGCATGGTTCATCCTCTGGTGCTGGTGTTAGTGGCGCTGATGAGTCGAGCAAGCAGATAATTACCTATCAAGATCCAACAGCTGCCAAGCCAATTGAAATGATTGAGGCTAACACGGTGATATTTATTGATGGATCGGGGGTGGTTAGAAGTGTGGTGAACAGAGATGAGATAGAGGTCGGTGAGTTTGTGGTTAGATCTTTGACACGGGAGCAGATTTCGATTCTGCTTGGGCTGAATGACGATCAGTTGACTGCTTTAGAGACTGAGCCCGATGTCGAAGTGATCAATGAGGATGAACTGGAAGTTGATCCGTTATTTATGGATACGGATTTTATTTATAAGAACGAGGAGATTGAGATGGAGGATGTGATAGCTGAAGAGTACCCGGACTTGTATCAACACGTAAACGTTGATCAAGGTGCTCCGGGATTTCATGAAGACGTAATTAAAGAGACTGAGGATGAACTGGAGAAGATTGTGCAGCGAATTGTTCCCTCACTTAAAGAAGTGACTGATGATGACATAGAAAGATGGTTCAAACGTCAGAAAGTGGGAAAGATCATCAGTGCTTATCGGTATGTAGATCAAGAAAGAAAAGATGCTGCTGCTGCTTGGATTGAGGCTAATCAGGTGACTACCTTCAAGACTGTTTCTAAGGTACATGGTGATATTGTCTCCTGGCCCTTTGATTCAGACCTTAAGGTATGTATAGTCAAGTGGGAAAAGGGTGTCCAGTATTACGAGAGGATAATGGATGTTTTAACTCTACCGCGTTGGGATGTACGTACCCTCGCGAGACGTCCATTTATCAATCGTGGGGGGTCATCGAACGGCTGAGTGGTTTCATCAACACTTATTGTTCAAGGTCAATCATGGCTTCAAATTCTTCAAGGCCCAGGTCCCAAGACGTAAGCGCACTGATGAGATTGATCCAAGGACCGGCTGGAAGAAACTTGTCTTGAAAGTGAAGCCGCCAAAGACAATGAAAAGGGTTCCTGTGAAGACAATGCCTCAAGATATTTATATGTCTTTCAACCGTTGGTACTATGGCAATCGTACTGGCGAGGCCGTTATTGTTCGTGGTCGAGGACTGCAGACCGAGCTCATCAAGATAATCGACCCGATGTGGTTGGTTAATTTATCAGAGACAGACAACGACGTGCTATACAAAAAGCAGATTTTGTTTGAACGACAAGAAGATTACGACCTGGCTATGCAATTCCAACTAGTCGTTCGTGTGTGTCACGAACATGGAATTCATAGTTGCAGAGACTGGCAGTCCAAGCGCTTCAAATAAGTTAAAGACAAAGAGCTCAAGACGAGGGGGTGTCTGTTAGTGCACGGTTTTGCGTCTAGAGTCTTTGTATTTATCGTTAATGTTTATTTATCAATTAATGTAATATTTAATGTTTATATTTATCTAATTCGTTAAAGTTATTTCAAGTTCGCTAGGAATGTTAGCGAACTAAGACTAGTTCATTAAGGTTAAGTCTAGTTCGCTAGGGATGTTAGCGAACTAAGACATTATAATGTATTCCCTCCTGATTCGTTAGGGGATGTTAACGAATCAGGGGGTGGTTCGTTAAGTTAGGTTATGTAACGAAGGGGAAGCTGGTTCGCTAGGGGATGTTAGCGAACCAGATCACCTTCTATATATAGTGAACTACTGTTAACTTTAATTAAAGCTTTTTAATTATAAGTTTTCAGAGTCCAGATCTCTCTCAAGCTTCACCTAATAATATACAAACACTATTGATAACTTAATGATAATGTATACACATATATACAACACTGAATCTATGTTAATTATGAGCTAGATCCTTACTCGTATTAATCTTATATACAGATCTGAGATCTGTGTTTATTGTTATTGATTGCTGTATACGGGGAGTTCAAACAAATCTTGGAACTTGCAAAAATCTATCTACCTCAGCCTTCTTCAAGTTTGATACCAATCCCTCAAAAATCATCTTTGAGAAATTGAATGGTAAATCATATATAATACCCACAGTGGCATTTGCAAGATCACGACTCATCAGAGTCCATGATCCCTTTCATGGAGCAAACCCCTGTATCACATGGTGAATAAGAAATCTATACAACATGGGAAACATCCCCTTTTGAAATTGTCCATCACGGACTGTTCCCTGATAACCCATAGTCTCTTAAAATATTCTCATCAGGTGTGCTGTATTGAAGTTTATTGGATTATGATCATCATCATTCAACCGCAAGCATCGTCTTATCATCCTTTCAGTTATGTGTATTTCTTGTCTTGCAACAGTTGCTTCGATTCACTTTCCATTGATGTCTTCAACAAGTTATGCAGATCTCCAGAAATCCAGTGAATGATTTCTGTAGATGACAGGACATTCAGTGAAAACAAAGCTGACATTTGATCGAGCCATCCAAGTAATCATTCTTCCCACAGGCTCGTTGTCAGGTGTGACTTGTAAAAGTGCACACATATTGTGTTTCTTTTCAAAGAAATACTTGGGTTGTTCTTTTTCTGCCATATCTGAATATCATAATCAAACATATTCAAAGTGAAATTAGTCATAAAGTTCAGTACTTTAAGTAATTTCAAGGTATAAAAATGAAGAAGAAAGAGAGAAAAAATCATCAAGAACCTGTTCTTCGACAAGTTTATAACCTAGATACAAAATAAGAGTATTAGTAATCAGATACATAATCAAAGCCCATTATAGTCTAATCGTGATCGAAAAACACATTATTATTGCTTACCGAGTCGGAATTAGAGGGCTGATTCAAATTAGGGTTTTGATTATTAATGAATGCGATAGGTCGGTTTAGGTTTCTTTTTGAGTAAGCAGTTGCAGTGGAAGGAGAGAGGGAAAATGTAATAATGAAAATTTTGCCTAACTCCCTTTTACATACCTTTTGAAAGTGAGTTTTAAATGTTTTTTGTCATTTTGTGAATTATTAGCTCTCAAAAAGTAACATTATCCAATTGATATATTAAAAACATTTATTATCATTTAAGTTAATAAAACCTTACTCGGAAATTTTAATATATCCAAAGTCTACTCGGTATACTTCCACTTACACAAAACTTACCCGAATAAAAACATCAAACCTTGCCTGGTAATATTTTCATTAATATTTACAAGGTTTTCCCGATCCCTTTCTTTTCACTTACAATCCTTGCTTGGTCAAGCTAAGTAATTTTAAAGTCAAGACATAATGAAGAGAGCTTTCCCGAAATACCAGATTTCTTGAGAACATAGTACAAATAATCAAGTATAAAATATCAAATAAACATCCTTTCTAGGAATCAATTAAGATACCCATATAAATTTCTCAAATTTAAATTAAAAGCTTAATCTAGCATAAACCCTATCAGAATAAGACACATTCAATTAATCATACAAAAAACATATTCAATCAAGCATACTTGATAAGATATTATGCCTGAGCAACCTTCACAATGTTTAAAGTGCCCGAACAACCTTCTTATTACAAGGTATACCCGAATAATCTTCCTAGAGCACAAAGTGTGCCTGGAAAGGACTTCTAGCAGACAGTGTACTCGAAAAGTCAAGTTTTGAAATTACCAAGTATACTAAGGATACAGAAATGTACCCGAAATATAAAGTGTGCTCGGAAAACAAGATTTACCCGAAAACACTTGTAATTTCAACGAGATCATAAACACTAATATCACAGAGCATGATTGTAATGAAATTAAACATATAATCATTCAAAGAGCTTGCCCGAGGATCCTATGTTAGCACTAAGCTTACTAGGATACACATATTCAATCATCAGGTATGCCTGAAAACTAAACAGTTTAGTCTGCTCGAGAAACTTCAACATCTCAAACCATACCCGAAAATGACAAACTTAAATAATAGTATCTAAGTGTTTCCCGGAAAGGTTAACAAACCTTACCTGAAATCATATTCACACAGATCACAAAGCTTACTTGGTGTACTAAACTAAGTTCACAAAGTTTGCTAGGTATATCAATCAGCATATAAAATGAAAAGCTTGCTCGAAACAAGAATTTCTTGTTAAAAGCTAGCTAGAACACATAATCATCTCAAGTCTTCAAGCTTGCTCGGGAAACTAGTACACTAGTGTACTCTACCCGAAAAGTGTAAGCACTTCAAAGCATGCCCGAAAATCATAAACTAGCTAAAAAATGACTAAGCTTGCCCGGAAAGGTCATACAGCATCAAACCTTACCCGAAAATACATAATCAAACATATTCAACTGTTTTGTGCCCAGAAAGGTTATAAAACATCAAACCTTACCCGAACTTACATATTCAACCTATTTAAGGCAAAATGCAACACCTTTTTGACTTAAACCACTTGTCAGAACAAAATTTTTCTTTAAAGATCATAGTTTAAGAGCAAATGGTGCATTTAGAGATCAAATTTCAGTTGTATTTCACTTCAAAACAGTTTCTTCCTTTTTTTTCTGAATAGATCTCAAGAATGGGATCATATTGACTAAGTAGCTTTCTCAATACTTCATAGTCAGCTTTATTATGACAGTATAGACAGGTTAAAAGTAGGTATGAACTTAATATGACTATCATTTCTTTGGTGATATGATTTAGGTTCAATTAGAGCATAATTCAATAATGGTCCACACTGTTCTATGATGCCTCATATCTCTTCTCAAAGCTTATTTGGCTTTCCCTAGATCACCCCAATTTGACTCCAACCTCTTGTATTTGGTCAAAAATTTGTTTTTATATATGACAGAACCTATTGTTTCTTTTTGTCTTTTTGATATTCAAACACAGATAGAGGTTGAACGTTGGACTTACTGTTAAATAACATGCCTTTCATTCAAGATGAGACAGATTTTGTCAACATCTTTGTAGTTCTTAGTTGTAACCCTCTTGTTTGATAAAATATTTAAAACACTTATCTACTTTTGGTTGATTTATTCATTCTTCCCCTTGTTTTTTGATATTTTCTCAAATTTCTTGAAGCATGTTCTTTGTCATATTTAAAGATGTTTCATTTTTGGATGACCAAATAACAACAGGCTTGTGTATAACTGGGTAATCACTTTTCTGCCTATCATTTGGAGAGATTTATCTTGAGACATGCAAAGACACTATGTATCTCCACATATAGATTAGCATATTCATTATGTTTATATCACCTTAGAGTTTACACATCATTAGAAAGCAACCATACATGTTAATGACTGTACTAAGTGCCCTTTTAGCCTAAAAGATCCATATGAATGGCTAAGTAGTCAATGTACTATCATTTCCCAATAAAATTCAGTTTAATATTCAATCACCCCTATTTCTCTTCATTGGCAGGTAAATGGCTATCATGTTTGACCACAAGTGGTTAACAGGACCAAACATACATGTGAATATATGTTCTTTCAAAGTCAGAGCTATTGACATAGTTTTAAGTTAAGGAATAAGAAACAAGTTATAATTTCCCCAAATGCATTCAGTTTTCAGGTCAATGGCTATCCTCTGAATCTGTAGAGATTTAAGGACCAGACATACACAAGTGCATATCCTTCCAACTGGGCAAATGACATGATTTTCAGCAAAGATAACTACTTGAGACTTTCCTTAAAAACAATCCTTCTTTTAAGCTTCTCAAAAGCTTGAACTAATAATCTTATCATATCTCTGCACCATTAACAACATGCTCAAGTTTTGATTCAAAATAAAGTATTTATGAAAAATTCATTAGAAAATTCATTTTATCACTTAATTTTGACATAAAACACATTTTGACATAAACAGTTGCAGCACATAATCAAATCTTAATCAAACTTGATGTCATTAAGAAAGTAGACAGTACTAATCATTCAAGGTCTAACCTATCTTAATAACATCAGAGGATCAGATAACACATATTCAGGCAATTAAGCAATGATATCAGATAAGCTTACATTAACAAGTAATTCATAACAGTAACACTCATCCTAACATCACAAATGCACATCAACTGATAAACATGCACATATTTTGAACAAATTAATCATGTTAGACCTTGCACACAAAATCTAGTTAAAGCACATAACAGTTAACATATCAAGTAACATAATCAAGCATACTCACTAAACATTCATTTTGTGTGACTCCTAATAGCATAGTCAGTTAGCACAGAGAGGCATACAACTAGGCATAAATCCTTAATCAGATCTCATCAGAGTTGATCATTCTCAGGGCTTTCAAAAGAAAGTTGAACCTAGTTCTATCAAGTGGTTTGGTGAATAGGTCAGCCAAATTGTCACTTGTATCAACTCTTTGCATTTCAATCAAACCTTTTTCACTGCAATCTCTGATGAATTGATGTCTTATTTCAATGTGCTTAGTTTTAGAATGTTGAGCTGGATTCTTAACAGTAAAATATGCAGCAGTATTGTCAATAAGAATAGGGGTGTTCAGAAAATTCAAACCATAATCCATCATCTGAATTTGAATCCATAGAACTTGTGCACAGCAGGCAGATGCAACACCATATTCAGCTTCTACAGTTGAGATTGAGACAGTTGTCTGCTTTTTGCATTGCCAAGACCCTAGCCTTTCACCCAAAAATTGACATCCACCTGAGGTTGGCTTTCTGCTCATGTTACAGCCATCATAATCACTATCTGTATATGCAATCAGATCAAAAGATTGGTTCTTTGGGTACCAAATCCCTAAGTCTGCTCTTCCCTTCAAATATCTGAATATTCTTTTAACAACATTCATGTGGGAGACTTTTGGACTTGATTGGAATCTTGCACACACACATACAGCAAACATGATATCTGGTCTTGTTGCAGTCAGATACATTAGAGATCCAATTTTGGCTCTATATTCATGCTCATCCACAGGCTCCCCCTTTTCATCTGCAATCATCTTTTCCTTGGTGTCCATTGGAGTTGAAGCAGTTTTGTATTCATGACAGTTGAACATTTTCAAGATGTCCTGCACATATTTAGTTTGGTGAATGAAGATCCCCTCAGCTTTCTGTTGAACTTGCAGTCCAAGAAAGAAGTTCATTTCTCCCATTGAACTCATGCTATATTTGGATTTCATCACCCCTTCAAACTCCAAACACATTTGTTCATTGGTTCAACCAAAGATGATATCATCAACATACACTTGTAACAGCAGTAAGTCTGATCCATTACTTTTGTAGAAGAGTGTCTTGTCAATGGCTCATCTTTGAAAACCATTTTCAAGAAGATGATTTGACAGCTCATCATACCATGCTCTAGGAGCCTAATGCAATCCATAAAGGGCTTTGTTTAGCTTATACACCCTGTTTGGATACATTGGATCCTCAAAACGTGCAGGTTGAGCTACATACACCTCTTCATCAATCTTTCCATTTAGGAATGCAGACTTAACATCAAGCTGGAACACCTTAATGTTCTTTGAGGCAGCATATGCAAGAAAGATCCTGATAGCTTCAAGTCTTGCAACAGGTGCAAAGACTTCCTCAAAGTCTATTCCTTCCTCTTGAAGGTATCCCACTGCCACAAGCCTAGCTTTATTCTTAATCACCAAACCCCTCTCGTCTCTTTTGTTCCTAAATGTGACATTCGTGACAAAACGAGGTATACTATTGTAACACCCCGTAACCGCAGCGGAAACGTAAACGGGATGCAACAGACACGTCTGATATCAATATCATTGCTTATAAAGAAAACACCACTACATTAATTTACATCATATTACATTGTTCCGAGTTTAGTTCCCGTCTAGGCGATAACACAAAAGTTTTACCAACATTACATTAACATATTTAATACAAAAAGATCATTAAGCTTCCACTAAAAGCACGCATCGTCAAGCATGTATTCCAGTTTTGGGGTACCTAAAAAGCATGTAAAGAAAACGGGTCAACTACGAATAGTTGGTGAGTTTCACTAATTTAAATAAACAGTGATAAATCATTATCATAATCATATATTAGTGATGTAATTATGCTGAGCCCACAAGTGAAACCTCTGACTATCACACACAACCCCCGTGGCATATCCGCCACCCACGGACCTGCCCCAAACCGCTATGTCTAACATTACATAGCAAAATAAATAACAACAAAATAGACATGTGCAACTGGCTGGGAAACATCAGCAAATCCATGCGGGACCAGTTGGGTTTGTCAGACCAATAGTACTATCCACACTCTACCGGCTTTCAGTTAATCACTCGTGTTCCGGGGCCTTAGAATGTTAGCAACTAAGACAATTACCATCTTAGTACATTTCCGTACGATTCCAGTACAATAAAACATATACAAATACACGCAAATTCATGCGTTCAGTATGTACTTAAACATTTCAGTAGTAACATGCTTCCGCCCCGGGAAAATATTTAAAAACAATTCAGAAAAAGGGGCTCGTGAAACTCACCTTATCGTAAACAAGCAGGTAACACAACACAGTACGCAAGCTTTTAATCCGGATCTGTAATACGATCCCTAAGTTCATTACTATACAATCACTATTAATATAACTTTAACAGTGTTAACCGGTACTTCTGGGGACACTGTTAACCCAGTACTGTACCCGTTCTGGGGGCAATGTTAACCCAGATACACTTCTCCGGACTCAGATTGTGATATCGTTTAGAGTTCAATAGTTAAAATTACTACTAGTTCATTTTCCCGTTTTGCGTGCCTAGCACGGTTATCCGTTTTTACGTTTCAAAAATGAGTTTGGTCACACACGACCCAAAAAAAATGGTTGTTGACTGATAATTTAATTAAAGTTGTGAAATTAGAGCTCGGTTTAGACGCCCAGTTTGGCCGCGGGGCCCGTTTCCGTCTTCAGTGCACCGGAAACTGTTAAATTGGGTAAAAATTACTCAAATCATCCGAATTATTTTCGGATGATTCATTTTTACTTGTTTAACTCAATTATATGAAAATAGTTCATTTTTAGGGTTTTTATACACCAGTCAGCTCGCTTAGGCGAACTTTACCGGTTTACGCGTTTTAAGCTTTAAAAGTTTGTTTTTATCTTCTTTTTAGCACAAATAATTATCCGTTTAATCTCGGATCTTGAAATTTTGCACAAATCAATTTTTGACAGTGGGGAATTTTATAAAAATATTTCCAGAATTAATTTTTATATTTAAAATTTATTTATCTATTTTTAAACACCATTTAAACACTAAATATGTCGTAAATACCAAACGATCTTAGAAAAATCCCAAATTTTTCCTGGATGACCCCTGCCATCCCCATAGTCCCCTGTAATTTTTCCAGAATCAAAATCTGTTGTTACATGCCATTTTCACTAAAACCGAGCTAGGAAACCCTAGAACTCGTTTAACCGAAAATCATACTTAGACTTCTCCAACGGACCAAAAATTTTGTGTGTGACTTTCACATGTAATAAAAAGATTATCTGGAATTTTCCAGAATTTTTCATGATATTAAACTATTTTTCACCATTTTTAGCCAAAACCGAGCATTAAATTCACCAAATATTCATCATTTCTCCAAAAATTACCAAAATTTCACAGCTCTCATATTTTCATGTGTAGATCATCTCTGTAAATTTTCATGACCTAACTCTAAACGTGTCACAATCTGTCCAAAACACAAACATCATACAAAACCGAACTACCTTGTGTATCTAGCTTCAAATCGCAAGGATCTCGCTTTATAGCCTTTGCTAACAACTAGATACAACACCTACAAGCACAATAACACCACACCAAGCAAGTTACACTCACAATCAAGCCATTTCTTTCATGGTTTCGGTTATGGTTTAAAAACAAAGATTTAACCGTAAAAATTCGTTTTTGATTCGTTTAACTCCTTCTTGGACCAAGATCCCTTGTATAACCCGTATACATCCCTTAATCATGCAAGAATCAGTTTTCATCTTTGAAACCTCATTTTCTTGCAAACAAACTCAAGAAACGAAGATGAACACGTACATAATTCGATTTTTACCTCGGTTTTCTTGCTAAAACTTTGGATCTTTAGATCATGAAGTTGAGAGAGTTGAAGATCATGGAGGTGTTTGTGTTTTAAAAAAAATAACAAGGCTATGGGGTTGAACCCCTTATGCCGATCGGACCACAAAGGAAGGTGGGGTGGGACCCACTCCTCCATTTCTAGCCACACATTCAAATTTCTGTAATCTGGATAATGTTTTGGATAATCTGGTTCAGTTCGTTTTTTGGTTAAACGTCTGATTCGGCTTAAAACGAGGCTAAAACGGTCGTTTTTCGGCTTTAAAATGAAATTTATATAAAACCAATTTAAAAACTTCAAAAACTTAAACCATGACTTTCATTAACTTAAAACATCATATTATTAATAATTGCGCATCTTTATCGGCTTGATCGATCGTCTCTTGCTCGGTTTGGTATTAAAGGTTTCGTTTAACGTACCGACGTACCATTAAATCGAAAATTCTTTTCTGTGCTTTAATTCACTTATCCCGAAGCTTTAATACTTCGTAAACATCATTAAATATCATATATCTCGTCTATAATGTAATTCTCGATTCGTTCGGGTTTCAATAACCGTTAATGGGTTAATCGTATTTCCAATATGATTAACTGTATAATCGAGTATAATCCGTACTGTGAATCATACATACTCGTATAAACACATTATAATTCACATATTCATTATTAAATAGCATATAAATAGTATATACCGGTTAGGGTATACCTGATTCTGCCGGAATCGTTACAACTATATTCATTACATATCGAGTAAACGATAAATCGGTTAATTCGTAGTGCTTAAATGAGTAACCGAACGATACTAATTATGACCCGTATATATACTGAGGGGTCATATATGAGTTATATATATATTATAGTGGCTAACATATTGATATTTAGGCCCCAGTACGTTTAAAACCATTTAAACGAAAAAGGTTTCGTTTATTGATACGCTATGAGTTTAAACGCAATCGTTAACATCAAAACGAGCATTGTAGCATCCGTTAAGCCGAAAAAGATTTATAAAACACTTATATGACATGTTCTAGGCAATCCGTGAAAATATTTTGGATTTTTACAACGAGTCAGTACGTTTTTCTTATTTTACAAAAAGAAGCTGAAAAACACTCGTTTTCGCGCTGGTTTTCGCACTTGAACTAGTTTTCTTGCGAAAAACCAAACCCGAACTAAATTTTGTACCGACGTTTGCGTATGGCACGAATATCGAGGAACCATCGGGCCAAATAGGAGGCCCAATGGGCCCTTAATGTTTCCGGTCGCAACTAGGGGGGACCCCTTTTGATTAGCTTGTTAAATAAGCTAAGGTAAGAGATATTTTTCCATTCCAAAGTCCAACCAACTCAATATTCAGCTGATCATGCTCATCTCTTGACCAAAACCCTAGAGGTAAACTCTTAATTCATGAAGATTTCAAGCTTGTTTAGTAAGATTTAAACATAGAAAATTAGTTCTTGATTAGTATTAAACATGTTTAACCATCCAAAAACCATAAAAATCAAGTAAAATTATCTTTTGATGTTAAACATGTTTACAAACCAGGAACATATACTTTTTTGGTCAAAAACGCGGATTAGAACATGAATACAACGTTTTTACGGTTTGAATGTTCGGTTTGAACCCAAAACCGAAACCCTAATTATCAAGGCTGTAAAATGGATGATTTATGCTTGGTTTGATGTTATATTATATGTAGATACACTGAGTTTGCAACCCAAGGCCCGGAGAGTCGTTTAAACTAGCAAAACTCATCGAAAACCGACAAGGTAAACCCGTAACACTCGTTTAGGGCTGTTTAGTATTAGGTTGTGACTTTATTGTTGTTAGATTGTGAATATTTTCAGGGATATTAGGGATCATTTAAATGAGTCCCTGTTCAAATTTGGTAATTGTTTGATAAACGGAGAATATTTGGCGAATTTATTACCGTTTATTGGCGTTTATTCGGGAAAAATAGGAAAACTTCATGAAAAATTATGAAATTTTGTTTGGAACCCATAAATTCAATATTAAGATCACTGGTAAAGTTTGAGAACCTTTGGATATGTCTAAGTATTATTTGTGCAAGTGTGTTTTAACCGAGTTTTAATAGCCAAAAAACGCGCAAAAAGGCATTTTTACCAAAGAGTTAGATTCTGGAGATTTTTCAGGGGATATGTACTGATATTGAGACCACTTGGAAAAATTATCGGATTTTTCGGATATAGTTTGGTATAAACGGGCTATTTATTAATCAATTATAACACATTAAATGAATTTTTATAAATGGATAATTAATCATAAAATTTCTAAAACTATTTTTATAATATTCTCCATAATTTAATTTATTTTAACAAAAATTTCCATAATTTGTATCTGAGTACATAATTAGTTATGATTAATCAAAGATTTAAACTATATTTGTTTTAACGAAACCGGCAGTTTTGTGTTTAACGGACTGACTGGTATGTCAAAATGTCAAAAGTGGTCAAATATCGTATTTTTGAATGAAATTGATAAAAACAAACTTTTTACGAGAATTCCGGACAATTCGGGTGGATTGTACGCGTTTTGTATAATCAAACCCGTGTGAAAACGGAAACGAACCCTACGATCAATCCAGATGCCGAAACCACAAGATGATTTCATAAATCAAATCATTTTAATAATAAACTTATTTCTTAAGTTAGTGTGATCTTACCTATTACCTAAACGCGTAAACGATCAACTTGGCTAAACTCGGGAAACGGTGAAACTGAGCCAAATCGAGTTTTAAACATTTCATAGTATACAACGTCACAATCTAAGACTATGGTCATGTTTTGGGCCTAACAGCTATAACCAGACTAGTTATACAGCCCGATTTGGTTTAAACATTGTACTAGTATTAACAGTACGATACCGATTATAGGATACGAGTTATAATCGAGGCATAACACTTATTGACGTATATTACCTGCTCGAACTACAATAAGGTGAGTTTCACGACCCCACTTTCTAAACTGTTTTACGAACTTTTGGGGTGGAAAGCATGTTTACATATACTTATATACTTGAAAACGTGTGGTGATGTGAATTATCTAAGTACTAACACTTGAAAGTCCCCACAAACACAAGTGATTAACTTCGTGCCAGTGACGTGTGGATAGTACTATCGGTTTGACAAACCCAACTGAAGGCGCTGGTGGGGTATGCTGGATATACTTGTTTACGCAGTTGCACATTGTCATTTATACTTATTACATTCTGCTATGTGGTGTTAGACATAGTACATACTTGGGGCAAAGTGGCTGTTAAATGCCAACGGGAGTACATAGGCAAGGGTGGCCATGCAGTGCGAGCTGTCTTGGGTTCACTTGTGGCTTAGTATAATACATCATACACATACTTATATACATACGTATTTTGAACATTACGAACTCGTATACTTATTTTGTTCGTACTCGTGAAACTTGAAACTCACCAACTAGACGTAGTTGACCCGTTTTAACATGCTTTTCAGGTAAAGCAAAGGTGGAATGATTTGCTTACGTTCTTGGTGTTAGGAATGAAGTTGAATAGCTGTGAATAGACGCAGATATATAATATTGAATAAGAAGCTCGTAAACCGGTTATGTGATTTTCATCTAGTTTGTAAACATAGTATCAACCCATGTAATATGATGTAAATTAGTTTGTGAATTTCTTTATAAACAATGTTGTTGATACCAGTATTATTTGTTACATTCTCGTTTTACGCTTCCGCAACTACCTAGTCAGGGTGTGACAGAAGTTGGTATCAGAGCCATTGGTTATAAAGAATTAGGATGTCCCTTAAGATACCCTAAGATAACATGAGGCTCGATTAGTTTTGGGAATAAAATAATATTAAATAATATATACAGGCAATTCTCGTGATGAACTTGAATGGACAAGTGGGTTATTATGGTCCGGAACGTAATAACGAACTTGTTTGTACGAGGGAATCCAAGAAGAAGTCGATGAACAACCCAATAGGTAAAAACAACAACATATGTGTATAAAATATAATAATAATAAATAAATATATATGTATATAAACGATTATTTGTGCTTATGTGTATAAATACCTGCATGTGTTTTATTATGATTAATATAATCGAAGGATGTTATTCTTATTACTAACCATTGTGCAGGAACATGTCGAGGTCTACGGATCGTTCACCTATTGCGGCACCAGCATTACCTAAAGAGGAGGAGGAACCGGAGGAGGAGATGAGCGAGAGTTTTGGAGACACGGTGGTTCCCCACGAGGTACCCGCAGATCAACCCGAATTATCGGGTTACCATTGTGACACCTATCCCCCTAGGGAATCCCCTAGGAATGTTGTAGGACAGGGAGCTACTAGTGCTTATCATTCACCAATTAGGGCACCCAGATCCCCTACTCCACCCGTACAGCATACACCAGTACCCCCACCCACTATTAGAAACCGTCGGACCGCTCGTATTTCAGTGCGGCCAACTAAGCACACCTCTCCCCCACCTCGATCTACGTACCATAGGGGAGAAACATCACGTGTCCAGGTCACTTAAATACCCATTCCCATCTGGGGTCTACCCGCCCCGGTACCAGAGCCACCTCTTCTGTCTGATTCAGCATGGTTGGGTTTAGTGACTGATCAGATCTTAGAACAATCACATTCGATAAATAACCTTAACCAGCATAGACATGATATGCAAGATCACATGTGATACATGCAGCAAGAAATTAGAAGTGTGCAAAGATCTAGTGCTCACAGCCACGGGCGTCAGGATCGGGCAATGATACTGCTAGGAGCATGTTTAGCGGTTAATGCAGCCCTAGTGGCTGTTGTTGTTTGGTTTTGGCTTCATGTTACAAAGAATGGATAGGACATAGTAGTATAGCCTTATGTATATAGTCTTTTGATATCCCAAGCAGCATTTTGTTAAGCGTGTTGGGCTGACTTGGGAGTTGTTTGTGGTTTAGTACTATTTCAAGCACTGGCCCTTATCGGGTTAAGTCTATATGTCACTTAGTGACAAATTTTGATACGCATATATAAGCGCTGGCCTATACCAGGTTAAGCCAATGCGCTAATTTTGGATGTATACGTACAGTAATGATTATAATTAATACAAATGTGTTTTCTTTGGCATAGTTGTGTGTTGTGAAATTGTAATATCGTAAAGTTGTGTTGGTTATAGTGAAACGATATTCATTATTATATAATTGATTATTTTATAGAATGGCCCCGAAGAAAGCAAACCCTTTGTCTAAGGCGGAAGTGGCCGCAATGATTGCTCGTCAACTACAAGCAGTGATACCAACAATTATAACACAAGTCACTGCAGGCATACGTGCTAACAATACTGTTAATCAACCTACGAGCACCACCACGGCCACTGCTAATATACCTCCGCCGGACACTAATGTAGCCCCGGGTGTTACTACCCCGGTGAATACTAATAATGTTATAAACACTAATAATACTCGCCCGACTGTTAATGTTGTTGGGAACCCTGAAACCGTTTTGAACCCAAATAATGTCACGAATCCAAACCCCGTACCGGTTATCAACCCAACTGTTAGTAATAACACTCAACCAAATACTGGTAATGATCGTAATAATCCCGAACCCCCACGTCAAGATTACGCTTATAAACAGTTCACATCGTGTAAACCAACTGAATTCAAAGGTATTGAGGGACAGAACGGATTGGTTAAATGGATTGAAAAGACCGAGTCCGTAATTAATATTAGTGAATGTCACCAGACCGTATAGTCAAATTCGCTACGAGTATGTTTTCGGATCATGCTTTGATGTGGTGGAACACAGTGGTCCAAATAAGGGGACATGATGCTATAAACCGTATGTCATGGACCGAACTTAAAACCCTTATCCTAGAGCATTTTTGCCCGAAAAGTGAGATTCAAAGACTAGAACATGAATTGTGGAATTTGGAAATGAAAGGTGCTGACCACGTGGGTTACACAAACCATTTTAATGAACTCTCTCGCTTAGTACCGTGGTTAGTTACTGCAGAAGCTAAACGTATTGAACGCTACATCTGGGGATTGACTCCTGCCGTGAGGAGTATAGTTAATTCAGTAGCCCACCCGACATTGGAAAGTGCTGTATCTCAAGCGGGTGTTGTTACTTTTGATCTTATGAGAAGTGGTGTGATAAGAATGCCGGGGGAAACATGGAGTTTGAAACGATCTGATTATGGGACAAGGATGCAAGAGAACCCTCAAAATAAGCGAGCCCGTCCGAATACTCGAAGTTATGCCATGACCAGTTCAAACGTGAAACAAGAAGCTTATAAAGTGTAAGGCCCCGTTACCGGTAACCCTACTTTCGTGTTGGATTTACTCATAAACACAGTTCTAAATATCAGAGTTAATTAAAAACTTTACGCGGAATACAAAACCTTCATAAAACATTACATATCAATTCATAATCATGTCTTAAAACATTCCTCTTGTCTTTCAAAATCAAAACATAACTTATAAAACATATCAGATCTTCAGATGCCAGGCTTTAGTCTTCTGCCATGTGTCCTCCACTCAAGCCAGCTGTCTCAACCTACTCACCTGCGTGCATACTAAAAGTCAGCTACGCTGAGTGAGTTCTAGTTAATCATACAATACCATACAATACCTTATTACATACATACGTACTTAACCTCATAACTTTCTTTCATACACACATAAGTACTCATGCCTTCATTCTTACTTACATACTTTCTTTACATTCATAATCATACGTTTTAAAGAGCCTTTCGCCCTATAACCTCACAGATATTATAAGGGTCTGGTCCCTAACATCACAGATATTATAAGGGTCTGGTCCCTAACATCACAGATATTATAAGGGTCTGGTCCCTAACATCACAGATATTATGAGGGTCTGGTCCCTAACATCACAGATATTATTAGGGTCTGGTCCCTAACATCATAGATATTATTAGGGTCTGGTCCCTTGTTTTCGAATATTAGTAGGGTTCAGTTCCCTCTTCGTTACCATACAACCATGCATCATACCTCGAGTATTATTAGGGCTCGGTACCCCTTTCGTAACCATACAACCATACAACCGTCATTTCCTTCTTTTATTAACTTTATTACGTTCATACACATAAACATACATATCATACTTACCATAATTATAACGTTACAACCTGACAGTACATGCAATATCCGAAGATCGTTCACGAACCATCAAGCAATCATTCATACATATCCCATATATCACATATGGCTTATAACGTTACAACCTGACAGTACGTGCAATATCCGAAGATCGTTCACGAACCATCAAGCAATCATTCATACATATCACATATATCACATATGGCATACACTTATCACTTAGGATAAATGTATTAACAACACATCAAGTATGCACACAGCCCCGAAAACATAACAAGGAATGGGGCTAGAAACTCACCTGGATCCTGTTACGCTCGCCGTTGATCGTAATTCCTTTCTTTAACTGGGCTCGGCTAACTGTATATATTTACACATATCAATTAACTACTACTACTCGTTTTGTATTTCTATCTATATATGACCCACAACGAACGGGGGTCCGGGGGCAGCGCCCCTGGCAGCGGGGTTCTAGGGGCGGCAGCCCCTAGCGGGGTCCAAGGGGCAGAGCCCCTGGCTGGGGTTAAGCTGCCAGGTCAGCTTGGAAAAATTTTATTTTCGATAACTGCCTTAACACATTTTCCATTAGGTTTTTAATTTATTTTCTAAACGAACTTCACTTCAGGCGAAGTTAAACCTCGGGCGAACTTGGCTTCAGACGAAGTTAAACCTTAGGCGAACTTGGCTTCAGGCGAAGTTACACCTTAGGCGAACTTGGCTTCAGGCGAAGTTACACCTTAGGCGAACTTGGCTTCAGGCGAAGTTACACCTTAGGCGAACTTGGCTTCAGGCGAAGTTAAACCTTAGGCGAACTTGGCTTCAGGCGAAGTTAAACCTTAGGCGAACTTGGCTTCAGGCGAAGTTAAACCTTAGGCGAACTTGGCCGTAGGCGAAGTTATCCTTAGGCGAAGTTACGCTAGAAGGCGAAGTTACGCTTGAAGGCGAAGTTCATCAGGCGAACTTAATCTTGCAGGCGAAGTTATCGCGCTGCAGATCTGTTTGCCCATAACTCCTTCGTTTCTTAGCCAAATAACTCGATTTTGGTACCCACGGAATCGTATGATCGGCGCCTACAAATCCCAACCATCAAATCGGCCTAAAATCGACGTTTTAGGGGTCCGATTTGGGCAGTTTGGGTTTCGGGTCCGGTTAACCCATCCAATCCTAACCATTTACAGTAATAATAGCTTTGTTGGATTGTTCTTACCTTACCAACTCAGATCTATCAACAAAATCTCGGGTTTCGGCTTCGAATCTTGATCGGTTAGAATGTGTGTTTTGAGGAGTGTGTGGAGTGTGTGTGGAGTTTGGTGAGAAATGAGATATTTTGGGATTTTGGGGGTATTTATATCCCTAAAATCCCATTCTCATTTATCCTATCTCAATTAATCCAAGTCCATGACCCGCTCCTACTCGATATTAATAATTAAAACGCGAAATCACTAACATAACTTTCTTTATTCAACATTATAAATTTTAGGATGTTACATAAAGGGACACTACCAAAATGTGGAAAATGTAATCTTCATCATATGGGCGATTGTAAACCGGTAGTTTGTTACAAGTGTGGAAAAACTGGACATTATGCCCTCAGTTGTAGAACCCCCGCCAACAATGCAAACCGACCACAACAACCAACCCAACTACCTCGACCTCAACCAACCCGACCCCAACTCAATCAACAAACCCCACCCACCATGAACCTCCGTACCTGCTACGAATGTGGTAGTACGGATCATTTTCGGAGATACTGCTCCAAGCTGAACCAGGGTGCAGTGAGAAGGCAGAACCAAGCACAAGCATCAACCTCCAACGTAGCTAGGGGACGCGCGTTTGTATTAGGATCGGGTGAAGAGCGTCATGATCCGAATGTGGTGACAGGTACATTCTTAGTTTCCGGTCAGTATGCTTCAGTTTTGTTTGATACGGCCGCCGATAAAAGTTTCGTATCTGTTAACTTCTTACCTTTAGAAAATATGCAGGTTAGTGAACTAACAAAACCATATACTATAGAACTCGCTAACGGTAAGTCTATACTTGTTAACCGAATAGTCTGAAACTGTTCCCTTATCCTAAACGACCACCATTCCTTATTGATTTACTTCCAGTGGAATTGGGAAGTTTCGATGTTATAGTCGGTATGGACTGGCTATCTAAGTATAATGCTGAAATTGTCTGTAAGGATAAGACTGTTAGGATACCTCTTCCGAATGATGAGGCTATGACTGTTCAAGGTGAGAAATCTGGTACTATGTTGCCTCTCGTATCCCAACTTAAGGCTTTAAAGTATTTGCGCCAAGGTTGTACATAATACTTGGCGAGCGTAACAGTCAAAGACCCCGATGAAAAGCGAATAGAAGACATCCCAGTGGTACACGAGTATTCAGATGTATTTTCCGACGATTTGCCTGGTTTACCACCGACCCGACAAGTTGAATTCCGTATTGACTTGATACCGGGAGCAGCACCCATTGCTAAGGTACCTTATCGACTTGTACCTTCTGAAATGCAAGAACTGTCCAACCAGTTACAAGAATTACTGGACAGGGGTTTTATCCGACCTAGTTACTCGCCGTGGGGAGCACCAGTGTTATTCGTGAAAAAAGAAGGACGGAAGTTTTCGGATGTGTATTGATTACCAGGAATTGAATAAAGTAACTATAAAGAATAGATACCCCTTACCCCGAATTGATGACTTGTTCGATCAGCTCCAGGGTGCGAAGTATTTTTCGAAAATTGATCTCAGATCGGGTTATCATCAAGTAAGAATTCATGAAGAAGATATCCCAAAAACGGCAGTTCGAACTCGGTATGGTCATTATGAATTTTTGGTTATGCCGTTTGGGTTGACAAATGCATCTGCAGTGTTTATGGATCTTATGAACCGGGTTTGTAAACCTTACCTTGATAAATTCGTGATAGTGTTTATCGACGACATTTTGATATATTCGAAAAGTAAAGAAGAACATGAACAACATCTGCGGTTAATCTTGGAACTATTGAGGCAAGAAAAGTTATATGCCAAGTTGTCCAAATGTGAATTCTGGTCACGAGAAGTACAGTTCTTAGGACACATTGTGAATCAACAAGGAATCCAAGTAGACTCCGGTAAAATTGAGGCCATTAAGAATTGGCAAGTACCTAAATCGCTGAAAGAAATTCGCCAATTTTTGGGATTAGTCGGGTACCACCGACGATTTATTGAAAACTTTTCAAGTATTGCTCAAACTTTAACCCTCCTAACTCAGAAAGATCGAACGTATGAATGGGGAGAAGAACAAGAAATGGACTCTCAAACACTAAAACAAAAGTTGTGTGAAGCTCCAATATTAAGTCTTCCAGATGGAACTGATGAATTGGTGGTCTATTGTGACGCATCTCGTAAAGGTTTAGGATGCGTACTGATGCAAAGAAAGAAAGTAATAGCATATGCTTCCCGACAATTAAAAGTACATGAAAAGAATTATACGACCCATGATTTGGAATTGGGAGCAGTTATCTTTGCATTGAAGATTTGGAGACATTACTTGTATGGCACCAAATGTACCATCTATACTGATCACAAAAGCCTACAACACATATTTGATCAGAAGGAGCTGAATATGAGACAAAGAAGATGGGTAGAACTGTTAAATGATTATGATTGTGAAATTAAATACCATCCGGGAAAGGCCAATATAGTAGCTGATGCTTTAAGTCGAAAGGACAGAGTTAAACCATTGAGGGTACAAGCACTCGGAACGATTGTTCAAAGTAGCCTAATCGAACAAGTTCGTGTTGCACAAGATGAAGCCTTAAAAGCATATCAGATAGAAAGGGAAGAACTACACGGGAACGAAAAGAATTTTGAGAAGAAAATTGATGAAATATTCTATTATAAAAACCGGGTCTGGATTCCAACACTTCATAAACTCCGCGAGCTTATTCTTGATGAAGCACACAAATCCAAATATTCTATTCATCCAGGTACTGATAAGATGTATAAAGATGTTAAGGAATTTTACTGGTGGCCTGGTATGAAAAAGGATGTAGCCTTGTTTGTAAGTAAATGTGTAACATGTGCAAGGGTGAAAGCGGAATATCAAAAACCTTCGGGAATGTTACAACAACCCGAAATCCCACAGTGGAAATGGGAACAAATAACCATGGATTTCGTAACACATTTACCCAAATCCTCCCGAGGACATAATGCAATTTGGGTTATTGTGGATCGATTAACCTTATCCGCACACTTTATCCCAATCCGTAACAATTACTCTACCGAAAAACTCGCCCAAATTTACATCGATGAAATTGTATCTCGACACGGAGTACCTCTTTCGATTATTTCCGATCGAGATAGTCACTTTACTTCACATTTCTGGCAAGCAGTACAAGAAGCTTTGGGAACTTAAATCGACCTAAGTACGGCTTACTATCCCCAAACCGATGGTCAATCCGAACGAACCATCCAAACCTTAGAAGATTTACTTCGTGCTTGTGTACTGGACTTCAAAGGGAATTGGATCAACACCTCCCGCTCGTTGAATTCTCTTACAATAATAGTTACCATAGCAGTATACGAGCAGCACCTTATGAAGCCTTATACGGGCGAAAATGTAGATCACCACTTTGTTGGACAGAGGTTGGTGATACTCAAATATCAATATCCGATTTGATTTAAGAAACAACCGATAAAATTTATAAGATTAAACGAAATTTGAAAGCCGCCCGGGACCGACAGAAGAGTTATGCCGATATTCGTAGAAAACCGTTATCTTTTGAAATAGGCGACAAGATGTTTTTAAAAGTATCGCCGTGGAAAGGAGTTATAAGGTTTGGAAAGACCGGTAAATTAGCCCCGAGATACATTGGTCCTTTTGAGATTATTGCAAAAATTGGTCCCGTAGCTTACCGATTAAAACTACCCTTAGAACTGAGCACTATTCACGATGTGTTTCACGTATCGAATCTAAAAAAGTGTTTGAGTGAGGAAACGGCAATAGTACCACTGGAAGATGTTCAGATCAATGAAAAACTCAACTTCGTAGTGGAACCGGTAGAAATTATGGACGGGAACACCAAACAGTTACGACACAACAAAATATCATTGGTAAAAGTTCGGTGGAATTCAAAACAAGGACCGAATATACTTGGGAACGGAAGGACGAATTCCGAAAGAAATACCCACACCTGTTCCCTAAAAAGAAAACCGATGACACATTAAATTTCGAGGACGAAATTTCTTAACGGGGGGAAAATGTGACATTCGTGACAAAACGAGGTATACTATATTCATTACATAGCGAGTAAACGATAAATCGGTTTATTCGTAGTGCTTAAACGAGTAACCGACCGATACTAATTATGACCCGTATATATACTGAGGGTTCATATATGAGTTATATATATATTATAGTGGCTAACATATTGATATTTAGGCCCCAGTACGTTTAAAACCATTTAAACAAAAAAGGTTTCGTTTATTGATACGCTATGAGTTTAAACGCAATCGTTAACATCAAAACGAGCATTGTAGCATCCGTTAAGCCGAAAAAGATTTATAAAACACTTATATGACATGTTCTAGGAAATCCGTGAAAATATTTTGGATTTTTACAATGAGTCAGTACGTTTTTCTTATTTTACAAAAAGAAGCTGAAAAACACTCGTCTTTGCGCTGGTTTTCGCACTCGAACTAGTTTTCTTGCGAAAAACCAAACCCGAACTAAATTATTGACCGAAGTTTGCGTATGGCACGAATACCGAGGAACCATTGGGCCAAATAAGAGGCCCAATGGGCCCTTAATGTTTCCGGTCGCAACTAGGGGGGGACCCCTTTTGATTAGCTTGTTAAATAAGCTAAGTTAAGAGATATTTTTCCATTCCAAAGTCCAACCAACTCAATATTCAGCTGATCATGCTCATCTCTTGACCAAAACCCTAGAGGTAAACTCTTAATTCATGAAGATTTCAAGCTTGTTTAGTAAGATTTAAACATAGAAAATTAGTTCTTGATTAGTATTAAACATGTTTAACCATCCAAAAACCATAAAAATCAAGTAAAATTATCTTTTGATGTTAAACATGTTTACAAACCAGGAACATATACTTTTTTGGTCAAAAACGCGGATTAGAACATGAATACAACGTTTTTACGGTTTGAATGTTCGGTTTGAACCCAAAACCGAAACCCTAATTATCAAGGCTGTAAAATGGATGATTTATGCTTGGTTTGATGTTATATTATATGTAGATACACTGAGTTTGCAACCCAAGGCCCGGAGAGTCGTTTAAACTAGCAAAACTCATCGAAAACCGATAAGGTAAACCCGTAACACTCGTTTAGGGGCTGTTTAGTATTAGGTTGTGACTTTATTGTTGTTAGATTGTGAATATTTTCAGGGATATTAGGGATCATTTAAATGAGTCCCTGTTCAAATTTGGTAATTGTTTGATAAACAGAGAATATTTGGTGAATTTATTACCGTTAATTAGCGTTTATTCGGGAAAAATAGGTAAACTTCATGAAAAATTATGAAATTTTGTTTAGAACCCATAAATTCTATATTAAGATCACTGGTAAAGTTTGAGAACCTTTGAAGATGTCTAAGTATTATTTGTGTAATTGTGTTTTAACCGAGTTTTAATAGCCGAAAAACGCGCAAAAAGGCATTTTTACCAAAGAGTTAGATTCTGGAGATTTTTCAGGGGATATGTACTGATATTGAGACCACTTGGAAAAATTATCGGATTTTTCGGATATAGTTTGGTATAAACGGGCTATTTATTAATCAATTATAACACATTAAATGAATTTTTATAAATGGATAGTTAATCATAAAATTTCTAAAACTATTTTTATAATATTCTCCATAATTTAATTTATTTTTACAAAAATTTCTATAATTTTTATATGAGTACATAATTAGTTATGATTAATCAAAGATTTAAACTATATTTGTTTTAACGAAACCGGCAGTTTTGTGTTTAACGGACTGACTGGTATGTTAAAATGTCAAAAGTGGTCAAATATCGTATTTTTGAATGAAGTTGATAAAAACAAACTTTTTACGAGAATTCCGGACAATTCGGGTGGATTGTACGCATTTTGTATAATCAAACCCGTGTGAAAACGGAAACGAACCCTGCGATCAATCCAGATGCCGAAACCTCAAGATGCTTTCATAAATCAAATCATTTTAATAATCAACTTATTTACTTAAGTTTGTGTGATCTTACCTATTCCCTAAACGCGTAAACGATCAACTTGGCTAGGCTCGGGAAACAGTGAAACTGAGCTAAATCCAGTTTTAAACATTTCATAGTATACAACGTCACAATCTAAGACTATGGTCATGTTTTGGGCCTAACAGCTATAAGCAGACTAGTTATACAGCCCGATTTGGTTTAAACACTGTACTAGTATTATCAGTACGATACCGATTATAGGATACGAGTTATAATCGAGGCATAACACTTATTGACGTATATTACCTGCTCGAACTACAATAAGGTGATTTTCACGACCCCACTTTCTAAACTGTTTTACGAACTTTTGGGGTGGAAAGCATGTTTACATATACTTATATACTTGAAAACGTGTGGTGATGTGAATTATCTAAGTACTAACACTTGAAAGTCCCCACAAACACAAGTGATTAACTTCGTGCTAGTGACGTGTGGATAGTACTATCGGTTTGAAAAACCCAACTGAAGGCGCCGGTGGGGTATGCCGGATATACTTGTTTACGCAGTTGCACATTGTCATTTATACTTATTACATTCTGCTATATGGTGTTAGACATAGTACATACTTGGGGCAAAGTGGCTGTTAAATGCCAACGGGAGTACATGGGCAAGAGTGGCCATGCAGTGCGAGCTGTCTTGGGTTCACTTGTGGCTTAGTATAATACATCATACACATACTTATATACATATGTATTGTGAACATTACGAACTCGTATACTTATTTTGTTCGTACTCGTGAAACTTGAAACTCACCAACTAGACGTAGTTGACCCGTTTTAACATGCTTTTCAGGTAAAGCAAAGGTGGAATGATTTGCTTACGTTCTTGGTGTTAGAAATGAAGTTGAATAGCTGTGAAAAGACGCAGATATATAATATTGAATAAGAAGCTCGTAAACCGGTTATGTGATTCTCATCTAGTTTGTAAACATAGTACCAACCCATGTAATATGATGTAAATTAGTTTGTGAATTTCTTTATAAACAATGTTGTTGATACCAGTATTATCTGTTACATTCCCGTTTTACGCTTCCGTAACTACCTAGTCGGGGTGTGACACTAAAAACCCATTTGGTTCCTATTGCATATCTGTCAAATGGCTTATCAACAAGATCCCACACATGTAGGTCTCTGAACTTTGCCAGTTCTTCCTGCATTGCTTCCACCCAACTATTGTCTTTCAGTTCTTGAGCAATGTTCTTTGGCTCTATTTGGGATAGAAAACAGGAGTAAAGACAGATGTTTGCAATTTCTGAGTGACTTCTTGTGACTCTTTCATGCAAATCCCCAATGATGTTTTCAGAGGGATGATTCTTTTCCACATAAGGAGTTTGTACAATCATATCTGTAGACACCCTTGTGTCAAGATTTGACTCATTGATTTCTGGTTCTTCAATGATCAAATCAGTTTCTGCATCATGAAATTCTGGTGTTTCTTCATTATTTTGTCTTGAAGTAGATGCACCATTGTTTTCTAAATTCAATCTTTGAAACTGGTCTTGAAACCTTGCAGCAGATGTAGCTTCATCTTCATTTGATTGGTTACTTGTGTTTTCCTCGTTCTGAATTTGATCATCCTGTACATCTTGATTGTCTTGATTAATCTCAGTGTGATCATTCTCAGAACTGTGATTGTTTTTTTGAATATTTTCTTGATCTTGATCAACAATATCACTTGAGGAATTCTTCACAAAAGTATATTCCTTTTCTTTTCTAGCAACCTTTTTCCATAATTCTTCCAAGTCCAGTGGTTTCTTCTTTTTCTCTTCAATTACACTAGTCTTGTAGAATGAGTCATCAAAGTCTTCAAGATAAATTTTGAAAGACTTTATCAACTTTTCATGATCAAACAACCATGCTGCACCATCAACTGTGTTGAATTGATTCTCATTAAAAATGATGTCAGATGATTCTATAACACTCAAGTGGTCTTTTACATATACTCTGTATGCTTTTGAGTGTGTAAAATATCCAACAAAGAAACAATCTAGAGATTTTGTTTGAAACTTGTTCAAATAATCTCTAGTGTTCAAAAGAAAACATTTGCATCCAAAGGGCTTGAAAAACTTGATATAAGGCTTTCTATTGTTGAAGATTTCATATGGAGTCTTGTTATGCCTTTTGTTGACAAGCACCCTGTTCTGAACATAGCATGCAGTGTTTATGGCTTCTGCCCAAAATGTGACAGGTAAATTAGCATCTGCTAACATGGTTCTTGCAGCTTCAATTAGTGTTCTGTTTCTTCTTTCTGCTACACCGTTTTGTTCAGGAGTTCTAGAAGCTGAGAATTGCTGTAATATTCCTTTCTATGTACAAAACTCTTCCATAACTCCAATTTTGAACTCTGTGCCATTGTCACTTCTCATCATTTTAACCTTCTTATTCAACTTGTTCTCAATCATTGTTACACATCCCTTAATCAACTCTGCAGTCTCATCTTTGGTACTTAGGAAATAAACCCAAGTATATCTTGAATAGTCATCAATGATCACAAGGCAATATCTTTTGTTTCCTATACTTGGCACACTCACATGACCAAAAAGATCCATGTGAAGTAATTCAAGTACTTGATCAATTGAGTTGATGAGCTTTGGCTTATGAAAAGATTTTTGTTGTTTTCCTTTCTGATATGAACTACAATGATCTTCCAATTTGAATTCTCTTGTAGGTAAGCCAATCACATGCTCACCTTTCACAAGTCTGTTCATGTATTTCAAGTTCACATGACACAGTTTCCTATGCCACAAATTTGACTCATTGTCACTGGCTTTGGAGACAAAACAAGCACCTCCCCTTGAAACAGCTTCTTTCATATTCAATTCATACAAGTTACCATTTCTTGGTGCCATCATCATAATCATTTCAGGTGGAATCACAAACTCAGGTTTTAAGATGGAACAGTGGGAATCATCAAAACTGACCTTGTAACCCTTATCACACATTTGTGATATACTCAGTTGATTATACTGAAGACCTTCAACATGAAACACATTGTCAAATGAAACCTTTCCATTTGTTAAGATTCCTTTCCCTACAATATTTCCACCATTTTCATCACTCCCAAAGGCTACTAGTCCTTCATACTTTTCTTCATAATTGACAACTTATCTTTTGTCACAAGTAATGTGCCTAGAACAACCACTATCCATATACCATATGTCATTCAGAGGAGTGGACTTTCCCTGCACAAAAGAAAGAGTTTGATTAGTTGACTGATAAAATGCAGGCTATTTCAGCTTGCAACTCATCATTTTCAGTTTCAGTGACAGCTTGGGAAGTGAGTGTTGTTGGTTCAGGATCTTCATGAGTGACTTCTATGTTGTCTGAATCATCTATTTCATAACCACACTCTCTTGGGGTTTTAACAAATGAGGTTGAGTTCTGGTATTCTGCTGAGTCAGTGGCATACTCCTGTATCACATAGTCCTTCTTTTCAGAGTAGTCTCTCACATCAGCAACTGTCTCAACCTTAGTTTCAGCCTTCGGTTTCCAAAGGAACCCTTGAGGTTCATATCCATGTTTTAACAAGAACTTCTCATCATCTGTCAGTTCTGTTGATTTCTTTCTTGAAAAGACACCTTTATTTCTTGTCTTTCTACTACTAGGTGAACCTTGAGATTCATCGGATTTGACTGATTGAGTGTCTTGTTTGATTCTCAAAGACTGATAGTCCTTTTTGATCACTTTCTCATGCTTCTTAGGAGACACACTTCTTCTCACTGATTTAGTCACCTGCTTCTTTGTTATGACATCAGCTTTCTTCTCAATCATTGTCTCCTTTGCTGATTTCTTTTCTTCTTTGTTCATGGTTTCATTTCCACACACATTTCCTTTTCCCAGATATACATCATACTTTTGTTTGTACAGGACAAAGTCTTGGCCATACTTTGTTCCATCTGGGACATGAAATGGTTGAAATTTTAATCTTTCATTACATGAGTTTGTGTGATGTCCATATTCATCACACTTCTTGCACCATACCTTGCCATTGAATATTTTATGTTCTTTTGGTTTCTTGAACCTTTCACTTGGCTTAGGTGACTTGACTCCTAGAGTCTTTTGATTCTTTAAACTATCAAAGTTAATTGAGAATGGCACAAACTCCTCAATCTTGATGTCTTGTGTTTCAAGTTTGCTTTTGACAAAGACAAATTTCTCCATAGTCATAGGTTCCTCATCACTGCTTTCTCTAATTCTTGACTGCCTTTTCTCATATTCTTCCATAGTTTCCACTTCTCCAACATCCAACACCTCATGACTAGAAAAAATTGGATAAACTGGGATAAAATTTTCTGTATCAACTTCATCAGTCACCTTTTTCTTTTTGTTTTGTTTTATCCTCTCTATTACATCCTCTCTTGGTGGCCTGACTGCATTGTAGCTAATCTTCTTCCTTTCACAAATGTCAAAAGAAACATGTTCTCTTTTCATTTTATCATTATGTTTCTTCATTCATGGTTTGACTGGTGTATACTTTGGAAGTTTTTCAACTGATTCTGGTTTCTTGTATTTTCTTCCTCTTTCAGCAGCTTTGATTTCTTTATCAGTGATTTGATCACTTAAATCACTCAAATCATCTTGATCCAATTCAACAGGATCAAAGTCATCCTCAGAGACTTGAACTCCAATTGACTTATCTTCTTTTACTTCTTCCTTAATCAGCTCACTATCCTCATACCCATTGATGATACTTTGTTTCCTAAAACACTCACTTTCCAGCATGCCTACTTTTGTCTTCAATTCAATGATAATTTCATTTAAATCAACAGTAGGAGCAGAGTGTACCTGAGATGATGATCTAGTTTCTTTCTCAATTATGGCCATGAATGCCACATTTGCTTTCTTGATATCATCTGCACTGTCCTCTTCATGATTGCTCCAATCAAAATGTCCTTCATGTTGTGTAGTCACTGCCACATTTCCTTGATTTCTTGGTTGATTTTTGTTGGCTTGAACAGTGTTGTTTGGAACATTTTGAACTACTTGAAGGTTTTGATTGTTGTTCATTTGAAAACCTTGATTCTTATTGCATACCTTGATGTTGATTGTTCATTTGATGCTGAAAGTTGTTGAAGTTGGGATTGTAATTGTTGTTGGGATTGAAGTTGTTGTTGAATCTTGGTTGATTTTGTTGGAATTGCTGCTGACCTCTTGGCTGTTGATTCTGGAACATAATCATTTGATAGTTTCTGGGTTGATTGCACTCTCTTGCAAAATGTCCTGGCTGTTGGCAATTGTAGCAGATTGCCTTTGACTTGTCAAATCCAATCCTTTCATTAGAACCAGAGACCAGAGATCTACCAGTTCTGTTATACAGCCTTTTACTTCTCAAAGCTAACATGGCAGCTTTCCATTTCAAATCCATGTCTTCCAAATCATCTGCATCGATTTACTCAAGATCATCTTGTACCACACTTGTGTGAATTAAATTCTTTGCAACAAATGCATTATATGACTCAGTAAGCATAGACAGCAATGCCTGTATTTCACTGCTTTAACCATTTCCACCACTAGAGTGAGGTACATTCCCACTTGCCATTGAGACAGTATCAGTGTCATCAATCAGTTTCACATTGAACCTCTGCTGATTTCCTTGATTACTTGTGCTACCACCATTGAAAGACTTTGGAGTATCAACATTATGCTCAACTGGTTCTTCAATAATGGGAATTTGATATTGATTCTTGGTAGTCAAACTTCCCTTGGGTGCAATCAATGCATTTGAAACATTGAAGCAGGGTCTTTCTTCCTTAATCATTTCATTCTCTATCATCCCAAGTTTTGCATCCTGAAGGAAGCATACTACATCATCCAATTTCAAGTCATTGAAATTATTCTTCTGAAGGATGAACTTGCAAGCAGTATACCATTCCTTTGGCATTGAGTTGAGTAACTTTGTATTTAGATCAAAGTCATTCATGACATAATCAGTTGTCCTCAACTCATTCACAATAGCTAGAAAACATTCTAGTATTGATTTTAACCATTCTCCCTCCTTATACTTGAATCTTTCCAATTGTTGCTTCAATCTTTGCTTCTTTATATTCTTCAGCTCAGTGTTCCCTTCATACATCTCAAAGATGGCATTATACATTTGCTTGGCAGTTGTGTGATGTGCCACCTTGGTTAGAATCTCCCAAGACAATCCTAGCTTAATCATAGCTAATGCCTTGTCATCCACCTTTCTCATTCTTTCTCTTATAGCAGCAGTTGCAGCTGTGTTTGCACCTTCCTCAACAGCAGCTTGTGGACCATTCTTGATGGAGTTCCACATATCAACATCATTGTAGCATACGGCTGCTTCAAAGAGTACTTTCCACTTGGTAGTGTTTTCCTGTCCATACAATCTTGGTATCTTGTTAGTAGACACCTCTTTTTCCTCATATCCAGACATTTTGAAAAAATCAAAATCAGTTTCTTTGTAAAAAGCAGAATTTCAAAAATAATCACATCTGAAAGCAGGTTGTTCAGATCTGATGTGTCTAATGCGATTTGAACAAGATTTATATATAAAGATTAAAGCTTTAATTGAAATAAAGAAAAGAAAACACCGGTAGATTGTAGACCTGGAAGAAAAACGAAAAACAGAGCTGCTAACGTCACAAATTAATGGAACAATGGTCTGCTTACGTCATCTTTCTTCAAATCTTCAATCAGCAACAAGAATCCTTCCAAAATAGCAGTAACAAGCTCTGAAACCACTTGTCAGGTTCCCGATTTCAGCTGGATCTTACTCAAATCATGTCATAACTCACACAAATAGATGTGTCGACAAGGGAGTTAATGGCGGGTTGCTATATTTAGAAAGACTACTGTTTATTAAAGGCGGAATCAATAATAAACAGGGTAGTTGCAATTTAATAATCAGATGTAGCTAACACAAACAAGATTCACTCAAAAGATTTCCATTCATATAATAGGCATCATACAAATTGGACAATCGATTTAGGGTTTCTTGAAGGGAAAGTTTATCCGTACGAATCCTAGGACAGCCGTCACTTTTTAAGAAATATTCTTTCTTATCCGAAAAGTGTAAAGGCCAGAATCCGTAGGAGCCGTGCCCTAAATTATTCTATTTATAGGCCTGCCATCCTAAGACAGCTGTCATTCCTTCTAGAAACCCTAAATACAATCGTACATATTCAAATTACATATTCAAAATAATCTAAGTGCAAAACAAGTCTTCCGGGTAGGCTTTGCAATAATATTCATTTTCCGAGTAGACTCTGTGCTCTGCCTTCCTTCAGTACTTGGTAATATAGAAGTGTGCTCGGGATCAGTTTCCGGGTAGACTTTACTTGAAGAGTATTTTACCAAGTAAAATGCTCACCGGGTAGACTTCAATCTTCTTGACTTTGCCAGACTTTGCCTGACAAATCCTTACGAGCAACCTTGTTCTTCAATGGTCCCTTCAACTCTTTGTTAAAAAATAACTTATTAACAAAGTGTGCTCGGTTGCACTGTTCCTTGCTTGAGTTGAACCTTGCCCGATGATACTTAGAGATATATCATTAAATCATCAAGCCTACTTGGACCATACTTATTAATGAATACCTTTCTCGGTCTTCCAATCACTTGGCTTCATGAGCTAGGTTAGCCAAAAGCTTACTCGGGAGTGAACTTTACTTGGCTTTGAAGAACAGACTTGCTTGATAAAGTGAACCTTGCCCGGATTTACATAAACTAGTGAACCTTGCTCGGCAATACACTAATTTGCAAACCCTGCTCGGATATCCACTAAAGAAGACTTCTTGAAGATAACTTTGCCCGATAGACAAAAATCTTCTTGAAGTAAAAGCTTGCTCGGAGGTCTAAGGTGTGCCCGGTTCCATACTTAGCGAATTCTGAGGAGGTTGAGAAGATTCCAATCTTCCATATATCTCATTTTGGTCAAATCATTGACTCAACAAAATACATTATCAAATGAAACTTTTCCATTTGTTAAGATTCCTTTCCCAACAATCTTTCCACCATTTTCATCACTCCAAAAAGCTATAGGATCTTCAAACTTTTCTTTATAATTAACAAGTGATCTTTTGTCACAAGTCATGTGCCTAGAACAACCACTATCCATATACCATATGTCATTCAGAGGAGCGGACTGTTCCTGCACAAAAAAAAGAATTTGATCAGTTGAGTGATGAAGTGCAAACTATTTCAGCTTGCAACTCATCAACTTTAGTTTCAGTGCAACTTGGGAAGTGAGTGTTGTTGGTTCAGGATGTTCATGAGTGACTTCTATATTGTCTGAATTATCTGTCTCATAACCACACTCTCTTGGGGTTTTAACAAATGTTGTTGAGCTCTGGCATTCTAATGATGCATTGGCATACTCTTTTATCACATAATCTTTCTTTTCTGAATACTCTCTTACATCAGCAATCGTCTCAACCTTAGTTTCAGCCTTAGGTTTCCAAATGAATCCTTCAGGTTCAAACCCATGTTTCATTAGAAACTTCTCATCACCCATTAGTTCAGTTGGTTTCTTTCTAGGAAAGATACCTCTGATTCTTGTCTTCTCACTGTTTGGTGATCCTTGAGAGCTATCAGACTTGACTGACTGTGTATCCCTTTTAGGAATAATTCTCAAGGGCTGAAAATTATTTTTGACATTTCTCTCATTCTTTATAGGAGATGTACTCCTTTGAGCTTGTTCACCAACATGTTTCTTGGCTTTTACTGATGGCTTCTGGCTTTCTTGATTCAAATCTTCCTTCTCACAAACTTTTCCCTTTCCCAGGTATTTATCATACTTTTGCTTATACACAACAAAGTCTTGACCATACTTTGTTTCATTAGGGACATGAAAAGGCTTGAATTTGAGTCTTTCATTGCAAGAGTCTGTGTGATGACCATACTCATCACACTTCTTGCACCAAATTTTTCCCTTGTATTTTTCATGTTCTTTTTCTTTCTTGAATCTTTCACTTGGTTTAGGTGCTTTAACACCAAGTGTCTTCTGAGGTTTTAGACTATCAAAATTTATTGAGAAATGAACAAATTCCTCAATCTTGATGTATTGTCTTTCAGTCTTGCTCTTTACAAACACAATTTTTTGCATATTCAGTGGTTCTTCATCTTGACTCTCTCTATGTCTTGATTTCCTCCTTTCATATTCTTCCATGGTTTCCACTTCTCCAATATCAAGAACCTCATGATTAGAGAAAATAGGGTAAATTGGGATACAAGTTTTTAACATCCACATTTTCCTTCACCCTTTTCTTGTTGTTCTGCTTTATCTTCTCCAATACTGCTTTGCTTGGAGGCCTTACAGCATTGTAATTTATCTTCTTCTTTTCACATATGTCAAAGGATACATGCTCTCTCTTCATTCTTTCATTCTGTTTCTTCATTCTTGGTGTGATAGGTGGATACAGTGGAAGTTTGTCAATGGATTCTGGTTTCTTGTATTTTCTTCCTCTTTCAGCAGCTTTAATTTCATCATCAGTGATTTGATCACTCAAATCATCTTGATTCAAATCAACAGAATCAAAATCATCTTCAGAGACTTGAACTCCAATTGATTTGTCTTCATTCACATCTTTCTTTACCACAAATTCTCCTTCATTCGGCTCAACATTCTTATACAAATCCACAAGCTCTTCTTTGTCATGAAAAACATCTTTGAATTGTTGTAGATATGCATTTTTTTTCTCTTTATCAACTTTTGGTATAAAGTTGTTGTTGAATGGTGGTGGCACTGCCTTGTATTTGTCTTCTTCCTTTACTTGGTTTAGAATACCATAGATGTTTCCAGTGGAAACCAAGTTCTTTAAGAATTGATTGTCAACTTGAAGTTTTGAGTTCTGCACCATCTCTTCTATAATCATTTTCTTCAACCCTTCTATTTCAGTTGTGAACCTTTTCTGAGCCCTGTAACTACTGACACAATCATCTCCTAGACTTTTCATCCCTTCTTCACTAATCATCTCACTAGCCTCATACCCATTGATAATACTTTGTTTCTTGAAACACTCACTTTCCAGATTGCCTACTTTTAGATTTAACTCATTGATAATTTCATTTAAATCAATTGTAGAAGCAGAGTGCACCTGAGATGATGATCCAGTTTCTTTCTCAATTATGGCCATACATGCCACATTTGCGTTCTTGATATCATCTGCAATGTCTTCTTCATGATTGCTCCAATCAAAATTACCCTCATGCCGTGTAGTTACAGCCATATTTCCTTGATTTCTGGGTTGGTTTTGGTTGATAGGGACAGTGTTGTTTGGAATAGTTTGAAGGTTTTGGTTGTTGTTTCTTTGAAACCCTTGATTATGTGGCACAACTTGATTGTGATTGTTCATTTGAGGCTGGAAGTTATTGAAGTTGGGATTATAGTTGTTGTTGTTGAAGTTGTTATTGTTGAAGTTGTTGCTATTGGGATTGTTGGTTCTCATCTGGTTCTGTTGATATTGATGCTGCTGGTTTCTTGGTTGATTTTGGAACTGGTTCATTTGATAGTTTCTTGGCATATTACACTCTCTTGCAAAGTGGCCAGTCCTGTTGTATAGCCTCTTGCATCTGAGAGCCAACATGGCTGCTTGCCACTACAAATCCATGTCCTCCAAATCATCAGCATCTATCTGCTCAAGGTCATCCTGGACCACACTTATATGAATCAGATTCTTTGCAACAAAGGCATTGTATGAATCTGTAAACATTGAGAACAAAGCTTGTGTTTCACTTCATTGGCCACTTCCACCACCAGTGTAAGGTACATGCCCACTTGCCATAGAGGCAAAATCAGTATCATCTATCAATTGGACATTGATCCTTTGCTGGTTACCATGGTGACTTGTGCTACCACCAACAAAAGACTTTGGTGTGTCAATACCATGTTCAACTGGTTCTTCAATTATGGGAATCTGTTGTTGGTTTTTAGTTGACAAGTTGCTCATGGGTGCAATAAGAGCATTAGTGACTTGGAACCAGGGCTTCTCCTCTTTGATCATCTCATTCTCAATCATTTCTATCTCTGCAGCCTGAAGGAAGCATACTACATCATCTACTTTCAAGTCATTGAAATTGGGCTGTCAAAGAAAGAGGCGTATCTTGTTTATAACAAACTTAAAAAGTGCAACAACAAATTCTATGATATACTTCAATGAAATACGGTTCTAAAAACTATTTTTACTCATTTTAATTCATTCCTATGAATTCATAATAACTATTTTAAAAACAGTGTGAAGATTCGTACCCCCTGATTTACATAGCTGTTTTGGCCTATTTATGTTACGAATTTGCAAAACGTTTCTAAATAAAAGTTGTTCAAAACATTCTAATATAGTAGACTGGAAATTCTTGATTTATAAAAAAATTGTTTGATATTTTAAATACCTTAATCAAAACAGAACCGTTTGTTGTCCAAAAACCGATTTTGTATTTCATCTTCCTTTTTGACTTTTTCCTTTTTTTTTATCTTATTATTTATACATTAGATTTAATATTGTTAAAACTTTCTAGTCCCATTAGTTAGTCTTTAATTATTATATTTTGTTTATTTATAGTTCGTGAGGTTCGATCGTTCAATTTCTTTAACGTGCTTTCGGTTGTCATTTCAAGTTCGGCTTTAATCTCAAAGGTGAGTTTACATATCCACCTTTATCATCTATTAAATTTTAGGGGTGGCATGTATACCCTATTTAAATGACTCATTTTGTTTATTTATCTATTTATAACACAATTAAATATATGTTTGTGTGTGATTATTGCATGCTCTATGATAATGCTCTATGTGCTTAATTGTTTATTTTATGTTCGGTGGTTAGTATCTCATCCTCATCTACCCTTATCTAGTATGATCATACATTTGCCCAAGTACTTTGATTTCGTAAAAATAATAAAGGATCCACATCTATTTAGTTGTTTACATTTTCATAAGAATTGTAATACTCATCATTTACATATGAATTGTGGTTTTTATCTATATATATCTCAACTAAAACTTATGTATTCTCACCAACATTCGTGTTGACAAACTCTATTTTTATACATGCTATAGGTACTAGTAATTTACATTGATCAAGATTGAAGATATTAGTTTTTACCTTAGGATATTTATTCTAAATCCAAAAAGTATGATGTATTATTTTGTATATTGTATTTGTGTACTTGTTTTAATGTTAATGAAATTAAATAATTATTGTCGCTTTAATTAGTGTAATCTGAGCTACTGTCTAATCAATACGTTACGCCCCGGCATGTTCAGTCATTGGTCGGGGTGTGACAGATTGGTATCAGAGCCGAAGGCTATATGATAGGTGGTTAGATATAACAGCCTAGTAGCATGCTTAGGGTCCCTATACGTAATATGCCTTTACGTGTTTGAACCCTGAATTATATTATTGATTGTGGTAGCTTAAATACTATTTAATGATTTAATATTATTCTTGTACACAAAATCACACACTTAATCCGAGGCTATGCCTCACTCTCAAAATTGTTTTCAAAACTTTAGGACGATAAAAAAAGGGAAATTCCTTAAGAAATCCCTTTTTTTTACTCCTCTCTCCTCGAGGATGATTCGTGGGACGGATATGTAGTAACTATAAGAGGGACGCACTTGTTTACCGAACTCTTGACACCAAGGCTTGCGAGCCTAAGGAAGTGCAATGCGCATAAATCTCAATCAACCACGAGACCTGGTTGCCTTCCTAGAGTGTTCGGTAAGGGTGTGGAACTTATTAGGCCAAAGCATATCACACCAAACGTACTCGAATCTGCTACCCTCATTGTATCAAACGTAGTCATGTGACGATTACACTCTTAAATAATTTTTGCCTAAATTTTTTTTATTTTGTTAAGAATGAATATTTTCTCAAATTATCAATTTCATCAATAGCCTAAGTTAAGGTTATTAAAATTTTATTTTGTATTCCCATGAATTTTCACAAAACCCGAAATTTCACATAGTTATACAAATTTTTTTTCTTTATTCAAAACATAATATTTTTTTTTTCACGTGTCGTCATTTTAGCATGTCTTCTTCCCGCCTTATCAAACGTAACCGTCGCACCGGAAACTCGGGCCACAGCATGTCATCCCGCCTCGCTAAGGGAATCGTGGAAGCCCTCCCAATGATCATCTCTCAATTGCAAGCTGTGAATGCTTCTTCATCATCCACAACTCCGAACCCAATTGTTTACCCCCTCAAACAATTCAAGAGTGGCAACCTGCCCTATTTCGGTATCGACGGTGCTACCATTATCCTCCAATGGTTCGAAGAAATGGAGAGCATATTCCTCCATTGTGAATGTCCTGACGACAAGAAAACCACTTACGTCTCGAGCATGCTCAAGAAGAATGCCCTCAATTGGTGGAACGGTGAGAAGCGCACGCTTGGCGCTGAGGTTGCCATGGGATGACCTCAAGAAACTCATGCTCAAGAAGTTTCTACAACGATCGTTTCCATGAGCTGAGCCTTCTCATCCCTCACATGGTCACTCCCCTCGAACATGCAATCGATAAGTACATATCTGGTTTGCCTATGCAAATCCAAGATTCCGTCCTAAGTCGTAACCCTCAAACCCTCCATGATGCCATTACCTTAGCCGGTACCCTCACCGAAAACCACGTTAAGGCCGGGACCTTGACGCGGAAAAATTCCAAGAAGCCCAATGATAAGTGTGCATCCGAGCCCACAAAAGAACCCAGTCCCGAATCTCCCATAACCGAGTCTTCTAAGCCCGAATTCTTCAAGTACAGCAACTCCCCTCATTACCGCAACAATAAAAGAAAGTCCAATTCTTAAAACTATGTATTGGCCCAATCACAAGCCCAACCCACCAAGAAACCCTACACAGGACCCCACCCATTATGTGATACGTGTAACTTTCACCATTCGCCTAACCTCAAGTGTCGACAATGCCCCCATTGCAATCGATTTGGTCACCTCTTTACCACATGTCGTGAACGCAACCAACTTTTGATGCAACCATTTACCTCACCTCTTACCCAACCCTTACTTTATGCTCAACCGTTTACTCAAGCACCCTCGACTATTAGAGGTAGTTACAATTTTGGAGACCCTAGCCATTTTCGCAATGCATGCCAAAGACTCGCACACATGAACCAAATTCAATCCTACCCAAATCAAACCACTCAATATCAAGCTTACCAAGTCCAAGTAAATCAACTTCAACCAATCCAAGCTCAACCCATCCAAGAAGTTCAAGCCCAACCCATTCAACCAATTCAAGTCAACCAAATCCCAATCAACCAACCCCAAGTTAACCAAGCCACTCAAGGACAAGTGTGTTACATTAACCGTTCCCAAGTCTAAGCCTAACCCTTTATGAAGACATGCTACGCAAAAGACGTTTATTTTATTTAGTTCTTTTCATTTAAATCTAATGTATTAACTTCATTAAATCTCCAGTTTTGTTATGAATGAGAATTATGGTTATTTATAATGGTGTTCAATCACTCATTTATTCCTATTTTGTCGTTTAGTGCACTATTAATTATTACACAACTTATTATCATTATTTAAGTGGTCTATGTAGTTAATTACCGGGACTATGTGCACGGTGATGTGCATAGTTATCTAATAGTACCGTATTTGTATCATAAACTACCTCTGACCGATTTCCTACAAACGTGTTGAAAATTGGGATTATGAATATGTGTTGTACATAGTTATCTAATAGGAGTCACATGTACAAATTTTATTTCGATATGTTAATACAAGGCTACCAAACCCTCCAAACTCACCTCATCCTCATGGTACCTTATCTCATCTCATCGATTTTATAATATTGGTTTCAAACCTTATCCATTATTATACTCATAAGTCATGTCATTTGTTTCTTGTGTGAACCTATTTATTATCACGTGAATTTTCTCGTCATCTCAAGTATTTTCTCTACATCGTATGTGTAAGTTACTTATATAATTTCAAAATTTGCCTCTATATGTTTATTTCATTTTGTTGTTATTACTCTCGATGATTAACTTCAACAATTTCGTCATTTTTTTAAAATTATTTTACTAGTTAATTATGTTCATTAATTTTCATTCAATTTTTAGCTCATTGCTTTGGCTCTTGATCAATTTTTAGTTTTCTTTTACCTTTGTTTTCAAACCTCACAACGGGACGAACCATGGGCATCATGCGACGACCTAAATAATTATGAGTGCACGCATAATTATCGAAATCCTCGCATGGAACTCATGGTGAATATGGTTGTGTGTCATAACTCGGAACCTAGGGTGATTTTGGGTAATGGTACGAATATTGATGTGATAAGGACATGGTGGATACGCCGCCGGTACATCCTATATATAAATGTCCTTATCATAATTTTTCATTTGTAGCGTAATTCGGGTCATTCGAAGGTCTGCGTTATATTTAAAAAACAAAATCTTTCTTAGACTCTTACTTTCTTTTGTGTGTTATGGTTTTTCTATAATTTCAAGACGAAATTTTCAAAAAGTTGTGAATACTGTAACATTCGCCAATTTAAGGACCCGAAAACCCGACTCGTTTAAAATTTTCGATGTGATTCAGTTAATACCCATATGTTACATATTTCATACGTAATAGTTTTTCTTTCCTAAAGTTATTTAATAATAATAATGATTACTAATATGTATATAAATAAAAATTATAACACTCATGATTATTTTCTTTATTCAAATATCACATAATAACATTATTGATGCATAACCAAAGTACATAATTTTAATCTAGTTATGTCATATTTATTTTTGTCACATTTATTTTTACCTAAAGTTATTTATTTTTAAAAGATAAAAAATATCTTCCTACACCATTCAAAATTTGGTCAAACCTCCTCCCTCAAATCACTCTCTTATCATTAAAACATTTTAAAGAATAACCTCCTTATTTTAGTATAAATAAGAACCCACTCCCACCTCTTTCATTCTTGCACCACTCTTTGACAAGTTCAAGAGATTATTTTTTTTCCTTTTCAAATGTAGGGTTTTAATTATTCAAATCTTCTTCATCTTATTTCTATTTATTTTTAATTCTTGTTCATACTAGTTAATCAAATGGTCATACGAACATAACACAATCATGTCTAGGAATCCACATAATCCATACACCATGGTGTATAGGGTGGATGAGACAAAGAACACTAGGAGATGATCGATTACACGAAGGTCACACTTGAAACGTTCTTACATGTTTATTTTTCTGTTTTGAATCATTATTTTTTTTGTTAAAAGGACCCAAGGATTATTTATGATATATGCTAATAAATGTTATATAATCATATCTAAAAAAATCCATAATTTTATTTCATCAAAATCCTTTTCGAAATCATTAGAATATTGCTTTTAGCAATATTTCAGTTTTAACATTAGATATAGCTGTTAAAGAAAGAGGCGTATCTTGTTTATAACAAACTGAAAAGGTGCAACACCAAATTCTATGATATACTTCAATGAAATATGGTTCTAAAAACTATTTTTACGCATTTTAATTCATTCCTATGAATTCACAATAAATATTTTAAAAAAAAGTGCGCAGATTCGAACCCCCTGATTTACATGGCTGTTTTAGCCTATTTATGTTACGAATTTGCAAAACTTTTCTAAATAAAAGTTGTTCAAAACATTCTAATTTAGTAGACTGGAAATTCTTGATTTATAATAAAATTTTTTAATATTTTAAATACGTTAATCAAAACAGAACCGTTTGTTGTCCAAAAACCGATTTTGTATTTCATCTTCCTTTTTGATCTTTTCGTTGTTTTTATCTTATTATTTACATTAGATTTAATATTCTTTAAACTTTCCAATCCCATTACTTAGTCTTTAATTATTATATTTTGTTTATTTATATTTCGTGAGGTTCGATCGTTCATTTTCTTTAACGTGCTTTCGGTTGTCATTTAAAGTTTGGCTTTAATCTCAAAGGTGAGTTTACATACCCCCATTTTTCATCTATTAAATTTTGGGGTGGCATGTATTCCCTATTTAAATTACTCATTTTGTTTATTTATCTATTTATAACACAATTCAATATATGTTTATGTGTGATTATTGCATGCTCTATGATAATGCTCTATGTGCTTAATTGTTTATTTTTTGTTCGGTGGTTGGTATCTCATCCTCATCTACCCTCATCTAGTATGATCATTCATTTACCCAAGTACTTTGATTTCGTATCAATAAGAAAGGGTCCACATCTATTTAGTTGTTTACATTTTCATAAGAATTGTAATACTCATCATTTACATATGAATTGTGGTTTTTATCTATATATATCTCAACTAAAACTTATGTATTGTCACTAACATTCGTGTTGACAAACTCTATTTTTATACATGCTACAGGTACAAGTAATTTACATTGATCAAGATTGAAGATATTAGTTTTACCTAAGGATATTTATTCTAAATCCAAAAAGTATGATGTATTATTTTGTATATTGAATTTGTGTACTTGTTTTAATGTTAATGAAATTAAATAATTATTGTCGCTTTAATTAGTGTCTTCTGAGCTACTATCCAATCAATACGTTATGCCCCGGCATGTTCCGCCTTTGGTCGGGGTATGACAGAAGACTACTTGCAATCCAAGGCAAGAAAGTCTGCATACCAAATGAAGAAGTTTGTAGTTGTGAAGACAGTAAAGGGTGATAATTTCGTGGATGTACGAGCCTGGGCTGAAGGTATATATTGTGAAATGGGAGAACGGGATCAGTATTTTTCACATTTCAATGATAATCCTCAATGTTGTGTTGTGATGTTCATATGTTGGCGTATGGACCTTTCATGAATCGTGAAAGCAATCAGCTTATCGATTAGTTCTATCGTCCTCTTGTCCACGAAGTCAATCATGGTTTTAAGTTTTTCATGTTGCGGGTGTTGACAAGAAAGTATATTGATGAGATAGGTCCATGCACTGGGTGGAGAAAAATGGTCTTGAAGGTAAAGCCACCTCGCACGTTAAAGAAAGTTCCTTTAAAGACTTTACCTCAAAGTGTTTATAAGAGATTTAGTAGGTGGTATTATGATGATCGTACATGTGAAAACGTGATTGTTTTGGGTTCGGATGCTAAGATTGAATTATTCGGATAATGGATCTGATGTGGCTGGTCAACCTGTCTGAATCTAATAATGATGTATTATTCAATAATAAGATCATATGGGTGCACAACAAAGACAGTGAGCTAGCTATGCAATTCCAACGTGTTGTTCGTGTTTGCCATTCAATTGGAATTCATAGATGTGCCGATCGGAAGACTAGAAGATTCAAGATGTGAAGATGAAAAAGCTCAAGCTGTGGGGGTGTTTGTTGATACATCAGAAGTTGTCTCGTTCTTTGTTTATCTAATACTATAATGAATCTAATATATAGGGTTGGGTTATTTTTGTAATTAATGTAAAGTGTCATTCGCTATGGTCTGTATAGTGAATGAACACTGTTTTTCGTCCTTATTCATTAGGAATGTTAACGAATGAGAGCTGATGTATAAGGGACACTCTAAGGATGGTTAGCGAATATGGTGCTCATTCGCTTTGCATTTATAGTGAATGAGTCACCCTTCCTATAGATACCCCCCTCCCCCGTAATATATTCGTTAACGATTCCTATTTTATTGAATTATCTGCCGTTATGCTGCCCAATTTCACTCTCAACACACACAATCATCTGTCGTTATGCTGCCGTTATGATACCTTAATGTTTAATCACATAATCATATCACAAGACTAGATCAAACCGATTTGAATCACCATGGATTCTTAAATATAATAATGTTGAAACTTTATAACATATGTTTTCACTCATTTAGTAACTGATGTTTGTTAACATATTTTTTAGTATATAACAAAACACATGTTACTCACATTCTAAAATGTGTTGTACAAAAGGTTGTCAATACCTTTGCTTTGACCCTCTAAGCATGTGTTATGCGTAAAGTTTCCTATGTCGGTAGACTCATTTGTCAACATCGATTTACTTACAAAACAAACACAAGTTTAACACAGTTTTTTTGCATAGCGCTTTTTTTATCAAACTTGATAGTCATTTTAAATTTTTAGCTATATGTGATAGACCCAAACTAAAAGATGGTGCCTCCAATCCCAACTCCCCATAATTTAAATTTTTTATTACACAAATAGTTTATCTAATCTTACACCTACCAAATCAGTATATAACATAATCAATATTAATCAAATTTTACTTACTGAATATCTTGGCATTAATGACATTTTCTTTTCTTGGAGTTGCGTCCTTCTCCCACTGATCATTTTCATTCTATGTGCAACCCATATCATCATCCTGCCTGTTTTTCTCTTCAGCCTAACGATTTTCATTATCAGTACAATCCATATCGTCATCTTGCGTGCTTTGCTCTCCATTTTTGTTACTAGCTATATGAATTATATCATTTATAAAATACACCGGCATTGCAAGTATATGTATTTCTTAGATCTACAAGTTATAACCTTGTGAGAATGCTGTATTATTTTTAAATTTACCGAGCGTGTTAGTGTCACCATCATCTACATATTTATCTCGAATCTTCTCGTCGTAATCATTGTTGTGTGCGTTAAATCCATCGGTTTCCTCCTCTTTATTTCCCTCTAATTTATCATTGTTGTACCCATTATATCATTCGTTTCCATCATCATTTTCTAAATCGTTCCCGTCATAAGTTCCCCCATTATATTCTTTGGTTTCATAATCGTTTTCTCCATCACCCGTTACACAAAAAATTGAATCGAAATTGATATAAATACATAGTTTTGAATTATTTGTAATTTTTTGTTTAAAACGGATTCAGGTACCTCCACATTTCACATTGTTTCCATCATCTTCTTTATCAGCCGCATCTACATCTTTTAGATCGTCGTCTTCTCCAAGATCTTCTCCCTCATCATCTTCTTTGTCACGATGCCCTGTCACATGCAAAAAATATTAAAAGTAAAACAACAATAATATGCAATATTTGAAAACATTTTAGTTTACATCTTTCTTACCTCCTCATTTCAGTTTCTACAATGCATCCTTAATCAAATCAACAGTTTCATCACTTTCACCATTTGTTAGATCTCCCAATGGGGGTGGCATGCTAATCACTCTTTTATAATTGCAAACTAGCACCTTTGACCTTTATGTTTTCTTGTTTTTTTGCTTAGTTTTATTAATAGTTTATCCATCCTGCTTTTAACACACTCAAACTCATCAAGACATCCTTATGCTTCAGTCATCTTAGGCCGCATAACCAAATCAATATAATTTAACAGTTCATGGTACGCATAAAACATATATTTTATGTGTTATATGCTACCAAAAAGGCTTCTTATAGGTCAATTTTCTCTTCCTTTATAAATGTCCTTATCTTTTTCTCTTTCTATATTCTAAAGCCTCCTCCTATCCATTTTTTTTAATCTATTTTGGTGAGAAACTCTTGGGTTAACCTTCTCATCCCACCTTACTTCTTTTAACTCCATACTCTCAACATATATAGTTGTTACAAAATAGACACAAATATTACTTTCCTAAATCTAAAGGGTTTTTTCTATGCTACAAATTTAGCATTGATCATTTCAGACATATTAAAAACTTGTTGACGTTACCTCTTTTCCATCTAATCTTACATGTTTTCAAGTCATCCATTATGTAAGAATCCCAAACTACTTTTTTGAAATTTGTTTTCCTATTTTTTTTAATCCTACATGTCTTCAGTGTATCTTCCTTGAGTCCTACAATCTACCATTATCTAGAAAACCAACATCAAAAACTCAAGGCCGAACATGAATGTGTCTTTGTCTTGAACATCTGTCATCAACAACAAATGTGCTAACTTAGCAACGATTTTGCTTGGTGCAACATGTTGGACCGGGTATCTCTCTCCACTTTGACACACTCTTGTGGCAGTTTGGATAGTAGATTTGTGTTTCTAGTTTTTCCCCTTGACATGATATTCAAAACAATCTCATAATTGACTTCTTATCCACTTTAAGAATACCCGTTTGAACCTCAGATGTCATTTCATCATGATTGAAGTTATCAACAACAAAATGTGCTAACTTAGCTTGTATCCCATTAACATTAAATTTCAACATTCTTCCAAACCCCATCCTCTTCACAACCTTTTTTGATTATGTCTTAAGTCCCTTATACACATCCACAAATGCGATGAAAAAGATCTTGTCCATATACCATGCTACTTCTCGTTTTTCGGTTTTTTTAGATGCCTCTGCTTTGTCTTTTATCTTGAAATCTCTTTTTGGTTTCCCAAAATTCTTTTTCTTACCCAATCGACCTTTTTATTTACTATGTTAAAATACGTGAATAACTTAAGTCGCCTAATCATTTGAAACATAACTTTCACAAAATTTAAAAAAAACCGATGAACAACAAATTCTTTTCATTTCAAGATTTCACTATACATACCTTTTTTGCTATCCCCTATATTGTCCGATTCCAAATTTGTGTCCACAAAAACTGTGAAATAAAAGTGTATTAATGTTTTAAATTGTTTTGTAAATACAATGGTACATAAACATATGTTTTTTATAGTCTTGTTAAAACTTACCAGTTTGCTTTCTTATCCCCCTATGGCTCTTCCCCATATGTTTTTTTAATTTCGTGAAATCATTAGAAAATTTATCAAAAGGAACTTTTGTAACCACAACTAAAGTTTGTTGATACCGACCCAATAGCAACTGGCCCACTGAACCGGCCTAAGAGAAACCTGAAGAAGCCCAAGAAGTTGTTGGAGTAGTAGTTAGTTTAATTCTGCACGTGCTTTATTTTTACTGCATTGTTGCATTTGATTTAGTCTCTTTCACATGTTTAAATAGAAGTAGTGGGTAGCTTGCATGGATAGAAATAAGGGACATGACATGGTGAACATGCATTAGTGGCATGGTGGACACGTACTCCCAAGTTTGTTATTTATAGTTTCTTTTCGCATTGAATGAAAAACACATAAAACTGCCCCAATATTGGATCTCTTCTTAATCTTGTTTTTTTTTGGAGTTTTGCCTAGTTACAGGCTGCAACATTTGTATTACCTGAACAAATCTTTCCTTTATTTTTATCTTCGGGATCTTTTTCTTTTAGTTGTTCCCAACACAATTGACCCCCCCCCCCACCCCTCTTCTCTGGTGTTTTTTATTATTGTTTTTTGCTTGGGTCCTTTCCATCGATTTAGAATCACTCTCTTCATAATCTGTTATATCAATTTTCGTCAAAAGGTTACACCAATAGCATATGTGTTTTCTTAGTAACCACAATTAGATGTTATATTTACCTGATAAATTATTTTCTTTCTTTTTGTCTTCTCGATCCTTTCTCTTTTTAGTTGTTTCCAATCTCATTGGATTACCCGTGGTGTTTCTTAATTTTCTTTTGCTTGGGTCCTTCTTTCTTACAACTCTTCCTTATTGTCTTCAGAATCTGTTTTACCGACAAGTCATCAAAACAGTACGCCAATAACATATGTTTTTTTTATCAAGCACAAGAAATTTCCGTATTACCTGAATAAATCATATTGTGTTTTTTATCTTTCCGACTCTTTATTTATCCGTTGATTCCACCAGAATTGGATTTTCAATCGTGTTTCTAAATACCCTTTTAGTAGACCCAGTTTTATTCATATGTTCATATGTTCAGCAGCTGAATTACTCACTTTCAAAATAAATATACATAAAACAAAAGTTGTTAATGGACAAATTACCTGACTTACTATTATCTTTTTATTTCTTTTAATTGCAAGATTTTTCTTTTCGAGTTTTTGGTGCTATCCAAATAAATTTGATCATATGTAAATCACAAAATACTTTTGCTCGAATTACTCTTCTTCATCTTTACAACCTACAACTTGTAAAACAACTTCCATCAAAGTCGAATAAATAGAACATACTTTTTCAGGTTGAGCGATCAGTTCCATTAACAATACCAAAACGCAACAAAATTAGACATATGTTTTTGTTGGTATTTGTTGAACATCCCATACTCTTAAGACCAAAGAATAAAACAAGTGATGCTAATAAATTATTTTCTTAACCCACTCATCAAAATGAAAACAAAGAGCCATTAACTTTCCAGTCAAATAACATCACAACATTATCAACAAAAAAAATTCACTTCTATCAATAAAATTCAAAAACTTTAAGCAAACGCCATAAAATCCCTGAACATCCATATAACTACCACCCCATTTAACATAATTTGTCGTATAAGCAATTAGTAACAAAATACACAAAACCATCTGAAAAGGGTAAGATTCTTATGAACCGGAGCTTGCAATGAAAAAAAAATAAACAATGAACAAATGAGTGAATATGTAACAAGCCATGTTCATATAGTGTAAAAAAATGTGACTGAAGTGGATAATGCTATGATGAACACTACTGCTACCAAGGATAATGAAAGAGAGAAAATTATCATGATGAATAAGGAAAAAATGAAACTACCAACAAAAGAGACCAAAATGACAAAAAATTTGAAGAAAATTTCCAGATGCCTATAGGGACATCAACTTAAAAAATAATAGAGTACTGCACTACCCAACCACAGTTGTCTGCATATTTGTCTAAAGAACCTTTCATCAAAGAGGAACATGTAACAGTTCTAAACATACAAAATATTTTACTGTAAAAATATTAACATAAATATTTATTGCAGAATTGGAATAAAGAAATGGACACCAAATTAGAGGAATTTGATAAAATTGTCTTTCAAATCAATGAGTTGGTAAAGAGAGGTAAAGAAAAAACATGGAGCAAACATATGGTTATTTGACAGGTGTTGTGGTTGGGAAGCTAAATTCAATCAAAAGGATTGTTCAAAAGAAAGACCATTTGGATCTCAATCTGAAAGAGGAGGTCTAAATGAATTAGGTAAACACCAATTGTTTATTTTATTATACAATACCATACCTAACCCAACCCATGTATAAATTTATAGTTGCAGCAGTTGATCTTTCAATAAATCAAAATAACTCTAGTGTGGACTCATGGTATGCTAACAAGGAAGACAATGAACGTAAAACTAGTACCTTCTAATACATTCTAATACAATCTAATACTTTCTAATACATTCTAATACAATCTAATACAACTTTCACTAAAATTATAACAAGTTCTAATACATTTTAATCAAAAAGATGCTATGAACCAAGACTATGAAAATCAGAAAGATGTATAGAATCAGTGGGGAGATAAAAATGAGAAAGAAAAAAAACCAAGGTAAAAGAATCTGCTTTATACGTTCTTATACATTCTACACCTCTACATTTTAAATTCTTTTTATTTATTATGTATTTAAATGTCAAAGATGATGTGAGCAAAGAAGATGTGTGCCAAGACCATGAGTATCAGAAAAGATTAACCAATGAGATAGAAAAAGCTGTTGAGAATCAAGGGGAAGTAAACCGAGAGAAAGAAAAAAATCCAAGGTAAAAGCATCTGCTTTATACGTTCTTATACATTCTACTCCTTTAAATTTTAAATTTTTTTATTTATTATATATTTAAATGACAAAGATGATGTGAGCAAAAAAGATGTGATCCAAGACCATGAGAATCTAAAAGTCTTAACCAATGAGGTAGAAAAGGACGTTGAGAATCAAGTGGGGAGTAACCAAGAAGCAAGAGAAAAATCAAGGTAAGAGAATCTGCTTTATACGTTCTTATACATTCTACTCATCTACATTAAAATATTTTTTTATTTATTATGTATTTAATTGACAAAGATTATGTGAGCAAAGAAGATGTGAGCCTAGACCATGAGTATCAGAAAAGATTAACCAATGAGATAGAAAAAACTGTAGAGTGTGTGGGGGGGGGGGGGGGGGGTTGGTAAACAGTGAGAAAGAAAATATCCTAGGTAAAAGCATCTACTTTATACGTTCTTATGCATTCTACTCCTCTACATTTTAAATTTTATTTATTTTTTTATATATTTAATTGACAAAGATGATGTGAGCAAAGAAGACGTGAGCCTAGACCATGAGTATTAAAAAAGATTAACCAATGAGATAGAAAAAACTGTTGTGAATCAAAGGGGAGTAAACAGTAAGAAAGAAAAAAATCCAAGGTAAAAGCATCTGCTTTATAAATTCTTATACATTCTACCCCTTTACATTTTAAATTTTTTTATTTATTATGATTTTAAATGACAAATAATGTGAGCAAAATATATGTGAGCCAAGACCATGAGAATAAAAAAGTCTTAACCAATGAGGCAGAAAAGGATATTTTGAATTCAGTGGGAGTAACCAAGGAGCAAGAAAAAAGTCAAGGTAAAAGAATTCGCTTTATACGTTCTAATATGTTCTAAGCTAGCAATTTTATTTTGTTAGATTATTAAATATTGTTTCATTTAATATTAGAAAATCCTTCAGACACAAAAAAATTGTTAGAAGATGATGTGAACCAAATAGTTAAAAAAATAATGAGACTCACGAGAGCTTTAAAGACGGGAAAGATCAAACTCAAGGTAAGGGAAGGTCTATTATTATCATATTTCTAATACATTCCAATATGTTCTACCGGTTTTATTATCACAAAGTATGCTAATAAGTTATAATCCGTTCTATTATAAAACCAATATTTCAGTTGCAACAAAAGATACATTGACTGATGTAAAAAAAAAGGGCAGATCCCAGAATCATTGATTTGATGGGGCATGGATTTGAGTTTCACAAATTGGCTATGTTGACTGATGAAGAACTAGACTCAGAGTTTGAAAAGAAAAGAGAAGATATAAGAAAACTGAAGGAGAAAAGAAACAGACTTACACAACACTATCTTAAATATCCCAGGTTAAACAACTTCAATGAAAAACAACTGAGTCACATGAACTTTGAAGATTTGGAAAATATGTACAACTCTACAAAAGAAGAGATTGAAGAAAAAGAGAAAGAGAGGTTGAAAAAAAAGTTTGCTAATGATCTATATCGAATCAAAGAATTATATTAAATATTTGGAGGGAAGTGTGGGTTCCTGATTGATCATGGAGTAAACTATTAGATTGTTGATGCCATGAGCAAAAAGGAAGTGGAAGATAATTTCAAGAAAATTTCAAAGGAAATACAAACTGGTAATAATCCACTAATATTTAAATGACCGAAAAGCTTATAGTTGTTATTAATTAAACATTCGGTTACGACTATAGGTACATCAAGAATGTCAGGTCCCCGATTTCAGCTGGATCGTACTCAAATCATGTCATAACTCACACAAGTAGATGTGTCGACAAGGGAGTTAATGACGGGTTGCTATATTTAGAAAGATTACTGTTTGTTAAAGGCGGAATCAATAACAAACAAGGTAGTTGCAATTAATAATCAGAGGTAGATAACACAATCAATATTCACTCAAAAGATTTTCATTTATATAATATTCATCATACAAAGTGGATAATCGATTTAGGGTTTCTTTTAGAAAAATGGCAGTAGCTCAATAAAGATTATCGTATTCAGCCGCCTATTTTTCCGTGTTGTGTCTCTCTCCTCAGGTGTGCCCTAATTATTCCTTTTATAGGCCTGACACCCTTGGACAGCTGTCATTCCTTCTAGAAACCCTAAATACAACGTACATATTCAAATTACATATTCAAAATATTCAACTTGCCTGTCCCGTGTTGGATTAATTACAAAGAAGCCCTCGAAATTTATGAGTTAGCAAATAAAATAATAAATTAGAATTTCTAGTGAAAAATGTGTTAAGACAGTTAGTGTAAATAAACTTTTTACAAGCTGACCTGGCAGCTCGACCCCAGCCAGGGGCTCTGCCCCTTGGACCCCGCTGCCAGGGGCGCCGCCTCCCGAACCCTGTTCGTTGAGGGTTATAATTAAACTAGAAACACGATATGGGTAGTGATAGTTAATTAATACGTGTAATTGTTATACAGTTAGTCGCACACAACTAAAGAAAGGAGTAGCCATATTTAAATGTTTGTTAAAGGCGGAATCGAGTTTAGGTGAGTTTCTAGCCCCATTTCCTTGTTATGTTTTTGGGGCTGTGTGCATACTCAATGTGAAGTGTGAATACACTTACCTTAAGTGGTTATTGTATGATATAATGATTGATGTGATAGTAAGAATGAATTCTATCAATGAATGTTTGTCGCTGCGTGAATGATCTTCGAATATTGCGCGTAATGCCAATGGGAATGATCTCCAAGTGGTTATTAGTGTGTGTAAATGTTATGATGTAACTTGGTTATTATGTAAATTATGTAACGATAGAAAGTATGTTGTAGACAAGTAGAGGTAAAGTGTGATAGAAGAGGCAAGGATCTAGTAAGGGTGTTAGTGGCATGACGATAATACGTGGTAGGGTAGGCTTATTCGTGTCGTTGTTATCAAAGTGGCATAACGTGAGTGCGTGGTAGGGTAAGCCTATATGTGCCTTCTTTATTAAGTGGCATAACGTGAGTGCATGGGAGGGCAAGCCTCTATGTGCTTTCGTAAACAAGTGGCTAAGACGTAAGGGGCAGTGAAGAGGTTAAGTGATAAGGTGAACAGGTTAGACAGAGGACCACGTGTCTTCGAACACGTATATAATTGCATGTAATGGATGTATGGTAAGTTGCTTGATTAACTAGAACTTACTCAGTGTAGCTGACTTTCAGTATGCACGCAGGTGAACAAGCTAAAGAGCTAGCATGATGATGGCACATGGCATGGATTGAGTGGCTGGCATCTGAGGATGGAAGAAATGATGTTTTAAATATGATGTTTTATGTCATGGTTTTAAAGAAAAGATTGAATGTTTTGTAACGAATAGTTGAAGTTAACGTTTCCGCAAAAATTTTTATTTAACTCTGATGTTTAGAACCGTGCTTATGAGTAAATCCAACATCCAAATTAGGGAACCGTTCCACGGGGCCTTACAAGAGGTAAATCAACACAAGAATACGCCGAAAGACAAACGGAAGAAACCATTCGAGGTAATCAATTAAAAAAACTGTTGTTTTCAAATAGTATTTTGATAATGCACTAACAAAAAAAAAATTAAAAAACAAAAAAATGGTATGTAGTTACAGAAGTGGAAGAATTAAATGCAGAAGTTTGTGACAAATAAAGTATCAACGACTCTACTTAAGGTATTAAAAATTTTTCTATATACAATCACAAAAACACACACAAAAAATGTATTATAACTTGGTCGTATTATAGGGCTGGTTGATGTTAATATTGAAGAAAATTACGAATACGACAGTGAAGATTTGGATTCAGTGATAATGAAAACTCGGTTTTTCAATCAATCAACAGAATTTAGAACTCCTGAATCTAAATCAAGAAAATTCCCCTTGTTGCTACATCTCCTACACCAGCTGCAAGTTATCATAAAATAGATAAACTACATCATAAAAAACTAGCACCAGCCTTGAAATCACCTTACCTGAACTGGGAAATTGGAATGACGGAAAAAATAACAATTGATGAGCGGATTGTTTCACGATTTGTTATTGGTGATCTTTCTGAAAAATAAAATGGAAGTGATTTACAAGTATGAATTCACCACTGCTTTCAATTTTGTGTTTGAGTGCTTTTGTCCGGATATATAAATCTCGGCTGGTGCTATGGACATTTATGCAGAGTTGTTGAATAATGAAGAGAAGAAGAGAGATGGAAATTATCCCCGTTAAGGTTTTTTGCTACATCAACAATTAAAGTAAGTATTACACCTTTATTTATACGTTAACTAAATGTATATACATATTAATTATATCAAATTTTCATTTTGATACATGAAGCCAGGTGATTACTATTTAAAGGAAGCTAACATCAGCACATATAATACTCGAAGTTTTCACAGACAACCTTGACAAGATAATGTCTTTACATAAATACAAGTCACTAGAACCAATTACGCTGTTTGTTGTGCCAGTACTTTATGAACACCATTTCTAAGTGGTGGTTTTCAATTTGAAAACATGTACGATCGAGATATTGAGATGATTGACAACATGGCTAATGGTGATATATCAAAAACTACTCGCTTTAAATCAGTTCATGAAAAAGCAAATGTTACAAAAAAAGGCGTTGGAAATAAGATACAAGGGTGTCCCAGAAATCTGGTAAACATTTAAACATTCTATAAACTGATATAATGATTATATAAAAAATTAAAAATACTTTGATTGCCCGCAGAGGGGTATTTTTTGCATGTACTTATTGGGATGAAGCACCCGATTGCGCCAATGTTGGAGATATCAGAAATCAAGAGGCTGCAGATGGATTGGAAAACGAAAAGCAACGAACTCGATTGTGGTGTCTTCGCTATAAGACACATGGAAACATGCAAGGGGAAGTATGCATGGACATGCGGATTTTTTAAATATTGTCCAAGGCAGAAACGACAACTAAATGATTTGAGGATAAAATACATGTCAAAGGTCTTACTATCTGATATCAACAAAGCCAAAACCGATTTAGTTAGACTGGCAAAGGAATATGATGCATTATCTGATGAAAAAATACTGTTCACTTACAAGAAATTAACTGCTATAATTGATGAGAGGCAAGATGAATAGAACTAACAGGTCAGAAGTTCGGGACACCTTGGTATCTTTATTATGACTGTATGGGAATGACTACTTTTATCTCTACCAAGTTAGAACAAATTAGACATTCTACCAGGAAAGGATAGAGTTTTAATTAGGTTTTGCTTATACGTTCTAACTAAAATCTTATTTTGCTCTTAGTTGTATTAACTAGTTGTTTATAAGATAACATAGAGTTATTCATCAAGTAAACAACAACATTAAACATAGAAATAACATACCATAAAACAGAGAAAGTTATCGAACCACATAACACATAAAAAAGACAAAAAAACAAACAACAATTATTGGATAATCAGAAAACACAACCTAAAATCCATTTATTACATGATAGATTTAAGAAACTCGGTCTCCAATTCAATAGAGCAGTTCAGAAGTTTTATCGCCTTACACAAATCTTTCAACTCATCCACTTCCTTTTCCCTGTGTCAATCAAAAACAAAGCACACAAGTAGTTAATAGTACTACCAGAAATTTTTGCTAGCAAAATTGTTATTTCGTCCCTTATATCCACGTTTATACCAGCGGTTTTGATAAACCGATCATGTAAAGCAGCACGATTCTTTGTATCTTCAAGGATCTGTGCTTGAATCTGTTTCAACAGCAAATCCTTAGATAATGAAGAAAAGGATGAATAAGAGGAGCCCTCACAATCCATATCTTGGGTGATGAGTTTTGAAATTTGTGTGGTGAGGTAAAAGGTGTGGTTGTAATTAAATAGATAAAAATAAAGATAGATAAGACAAACAAAACTATAGTAAAATCAATTATTGGGAAAAGTGAAAATCTTAAACGTTTCATTAATACGTTCTACAGTTTGATTAATAATTTAAATATCTGAGAAATGTGAGAAGTCTTAAACGTTCCATTAATATGTTCAACAATTCAGATATTAACTAAAATGACACCTATATGTAATTAGAAAAATTTGGGAAAACTGAAAATCTTTTAAATATCAACAATGTGTTTAATAATTTAAGTATCTGAGAACTGTGAAAAGACTTTCACGTTCCATTAATACATTCTACTATTAAGATATTAACTAAATGTAACATCATGGAAATTTCGAGCCAAAAATGCCAAGAATCAGAGTCAAGGGACCAAAACTATCAATTTTCAAACTTCAAGGGCTAAAGTGAAAATTCTGTTTTTCCTGACCTATCGCGATACGCGATGGATCAGAAGGGACACCCATTGCGTACCGCGATAGGGTTGTCTGACAATTTATGACACGTGTGCCACGTGGCACACGGTGGAACTATGTGTCGCCACGTGGCAGACAGATTGCCACGTGTCGCCACGCGGCACAATGCCTGCCACGTGTTACCATGTGGCAGGTCTACATTGTGACTCAGATAGCCTACATCGCGATACGCGACGGGCTAGCCAAGGAACCCATCGCGTACCACGATGGGATCCAAAGTTATGTCTATAAATAGCAACATCCGGGTTCTCCATTTCCACACACCAAAACTCACATACTACTCTCTCTCTAACATCTCTCTAAACCTTGAAGTACGTGCCCTCAATCCATCTCGATAACCGTGTCCCGATTCCTCGATAAGCGTACCATACCTCGATACTCGTACCATTTCCCGACGACGTATATATCAAGAAGGTGATACTAATCCGACGTCCCAATGATTATCTCGAAGTGCGTGTCGTGAAGTGTTGGTGCCTCAAGAAACGTGCCAAGTGTGGAAAAGGAAGGAAAGAGTGATTGATCAAGTGGCGACGAAATGCTGCTCATTTCCCTAGGGTGATTATAAGTCGACAAAGGTAGGCATAATGCCTGAATAAAATATTATAAAGGCTTAATACCCTAAGTCGAGATTATACTTGATACCTCGAGAATAAATGATATATATAACAAAGAAAAGAAAGAATGAGAAAAGAAATAGATAATAATACATGTGTGTTATATTCTTTGTTATAGATATTATTTAAGTATAATGAGTATACTTAAATAATAAAGGAAAGAATACATTTCTTAAAGAAGAAGAAGAAATGTAGGGTTTTATAAATAAACTAAAGGTTTATCAATTACTATTAAAACTAAAGGTTTTAAAGTAAAAGAGGTTTTGAACTAAAGGTTCATCGAGGTAAAGTTTATAAAACTAAGACTAAAAGTCTTAAGCCGGATTGTATATCCGACTAATGAAAGTTATACTCGTACTATAGGTGCGAGATAGTAAGGGAAAGACCCACGGACGGTGTTGGAAACCGATCCTAATTAAAAAGGTGAATACACCCCACTTTTACAAACTTGTTTTCTAAACGAGTCAACGTGTTATATGAAAAACTTTACATGAGATTAAGTGTCTCTAAAAACATTATGAATAAGAGTAAAATCCTAGCCCTCAGGCTGTAGTATACGTTTTTCTGGATCCTTACATATGTGGTTAAATGCGGTGGGCACATCGCACCACGCTTCGTCACGACCTCTAGCCACGATGGGCCGGACCTAAGTACGTTCGAGTGAGAATGACCAAGTGTATAATAATGGTACCTAAGTACGTCGAAATGCTGCGGTGTTTTGCTGGGGTGACCTAGTGTAGAGAATCAAATTTATAATGATGTTTGTTTTAACTTGATTATTCCTAAGCCAAGTTGGGCCGAGAATTACGTTGTCTCGAGGGGTGATTATGTAAAGAAAATATTTTAACGTCAGCATATTCACCAGCATTCGTTGCTGACGTATTTTCTAATATTTTGCAGGTAACCAAGATTAGAGCTTGAAGGACGAAGAGCTCAAGAATCCGATTGCTCGGATAATTTTGCTTAAATATTAAATATGATGTTTTTTTAAAACATATAAACAAGTAAATCTAAAACGAGACTTTCGTCTCGTCTGTTGTATTGTAAAAACCTACAACTTAAATCCACATGTTTTATAAGTCTTCCTCTAATAACCCGTAACTCTGATTTATATACAAATGTGGTACCAACTATTGATCACACTCCTAGGCCTAATATGGGGGTGTGACAGGTTGGTATCAGAGCCATCGACCTTAGCGAATTGGGTATCATAAAACAATATCCAATCTTCGATCCAAACATAGGAATGTTTACTTGTTTATTTGAATAGGGATAAGATTTGCTGGTAACCCTTTCTTTCCCTCTCCTCAATCTAAACCACCAAACCTAGATGTCTTACAAGAAATTAATGGAGTATTATGAAAATGAATCAAGAAGAGCAAGCAAATATTACAAATTCCCAAAGGACATCATGAGTAAGGATTACTTTGAATCATTCTTCAATTCCAACGAGGGACATGACCAACATCCCAATAATGAACCAAGTCCCATCTACCATCTGGATAACACTCCACATCAAGTGTACCAAGCACCAAGACACTCAAGTTATCACCTGACAAGTCTACCTATGTACCAACCATCCGAGGCCCCGACATATTATCCTTCCGAGATTCCGACTTATCAACAAACCGAGGTCCCACCATATTTTCCATCTGGAGGTTCAACACATTTACCAAATCCTCACCCTTCGTATACTTTCCTCTCCAATTTAACAATCAAGGAGGAACCGAAATCTTCTTCATCCGATTGATGCAATGCCACTCCGATCAACGAAGGTGGCATACCGGCACTTCAACTATGGATTCTCCCGATTCCTGCATCAAAAAGGAAGGGCCATCTCGTAAGCACAAGATGAGAGTGACAATGCCGTACGAGAAGATCCACATGCCGGCAATGACCGAAGAGGAACCGGAAGAGGAAACAGACCCCAAGGAGGAATATCATGACAATCCAAATGAAGTAACCACACCAATGGAAGAGCAACACTCAACCTAAAGCTATTGTTCGGTTGATCCTTACATGCAATTTCTCCATGAACTCAAGGGTAAGGCGTCATCAAGTTTTCCACCATACCAAGGCGAAATTCTATCCATTGAAGAACAGGCCAATGAAATCCATGAGCAAAACGAAGATGCCGATGCATTCTTCTACTATCCCTCCGATGTGACCACATCTCCGTATCCAAATCCGAAGAATCACTATGACGTAGTGATGATGGGTTACCGCGACCAACCTCCGAAGTATGGATACCCAAACGAGATGCCACAATCACAAGAGGAGCATTTGAATCGAGCCTTGCACGAGACTGATGACCTTAGAAAGAAAATTGCTTTGGATGAGAAGAAAAAGAAGAAGATAGGAGACAAGCTTCTTCGTAAATGTAACAAGTTGACGAAGTTTGTAAAGAAATTTATGAAAGATTAAGAGGATGGTGGTGATGGCGTGTTTTCAAGAAATGAATATTATGTGTTAATCTAATGCAATGTGTTATGTGATATATGGATACGAATATATATATACATCATCTATGGATGTATATATAAAAATATTTGTTGTAATAATCCATGTATATATCTTGAATGATATATACATATGATGAATAAATAAAATGTATATTTAATAAGAGAAAAATTGTTAAATTTCAGACTTAAAGAAAAAGATTGAAAAGAAATAAAGATAAAAATGTCTCGACAAAGTGATAACCGAGAGGCCTCCCGAAAGGAAGCTGAAAGACGAGAAGAAAAAGGGAAAGGTCCCGAAAATGAACGAGAGGAACCGATTCCCGATAAATGCATGAAACAAATTCAAAAGTTATTAAAATATTCCGTAAAGGCCGAAACTGAACTTAAATCCCAATCTAGACAAACGAAACATTCACAATCTGAAAATCCTTCTTGAAAATCCGTTTCAAAACCCCGATCTAGACCTTCACGTATGGAAGAAAGTGTGAATGAGTCGAACGCTGATGGTGGGGTTCGTCAAGAATTCAAGAAGTTTAAAATTGGTGGGTGTTCGTTCAAAGACTTTAAGTACTATGGACCGAAGGAATTTCATGGTGACAAGGGAGCCATCATAATTGTGAGGTGGCTTGAAGAGATGGAGACAATCGTAATAACGAGTAAGTGTTCTGATGAGGAGAAGATTCAGTATTCTGCCCTGATGTTTAAAGGCGAAGAGCTAATTTTGAGTAAGGAAGGGAGGTTATGAACAACATGACTTGGAATGAGTTCAAAGAGTTGTTAATGTCAAAATTCGGTTCGATGCACGAAACGAACCAAATACAAACCAAATTCTTGACTCACAAGGTTGTTGGAACGAACCTTCGTGAGTATAACACGAAATTTCATGAATACTGTCGTTTGGTTCCCCAGCTAGTTACCCCTGAATCCAGCAAAGTTACACGTTATATTTGGGGACTACCACGAGAGATTCGTGACATGGTGAGGTTACACTTGCCACAAACCGCTGACTCCGTGATGGAGTTGGCTGGGTACTTGATGGGCGGAATGATCCGCAATAAAGAAGAAGACAAGAAGCTCGTAACGACGCAAGACCCGAAAAGGAAGGGAATACCCGTTTCAAGGGTAAAGGAGTTGATCAACGAAGGTTAGGCTTCAACCCCAGCATCCCACAATGCAAAATCTGTAAAAAGTATCATAGGGGTAGATGCCATTTACCTCCACGTCTTTGTGAATAATGTTACAAACCCGGCCACGCTACGACCGATTGTTGGAAGAAGAACATGACCTTATACAATTGCAAGGAAATGAGACATCTTAGCTTTGAGTGTCCCAATAACAAAACCAGCGACTGGTGGTGTGGGTGGTAGCGGTCAAAAGAATGAGCCCAAGAAGGGCAATGCAAGAGTTTTCGTTCTTGATACAAAGAAAGCGGCCGGCACACCGGAAACAATTACCGGTACGTTCCTTGTTAACAACGCTTATGCTAGAGTGTTGTTTGATTCAGGAGCCAATCTAAGTTTTATTGATTATAACTTTTGTAGTCTATTAAACGAACCTTTAATCAAACTCAATAAAACTCTAAGCGTCGAGACCGCTAATGGCGAAATCGTTAATATCTCCGAAGCTTTAGATAAAGGAAAAATCTTATTAGCCGGTTATGTTTTGCCTATTCAATTGCTACCTATGACTCTTGCGGATTTTGATGTTGTATTGGATATGGACTGGTTATCCATCAACCATGCCCGTATCCTCTGCAATAGCAAGACTGTTAAACTTCGAGCCCCGGATAAACTAACTATTCGAATTGAAGGGGATAAAGACGCTGGCCAAGTTAGCCTAATCTCAATGGTAAGAGCTAACAAATGTTTAAATCAAGGATGCTTTGCATTCATGGCCTACGTCACCGAAGAATCAAAGCCCAAAGAAATCAAAGACGCTCCTATTGTTTCCGACTATGCCGATGTCTTTCCCGACGAACTTCCTGGCATTCATCCCGATCGTGAAGTAGAGTTTAGGATCGATCTTATTCCCGGTACTGCTCCAATCCCCAAAGCTCCATATCGCCTCGCGCCAACCAAGATGAAGGAACTGAAGAAACAACTTGACGAGCTTCTCGAGAAAGGTTTCATAGAACCAAGTTCATCACCATGGGGAGCGCCGATACTATTTGTCAAGAAGAAGGATGGATCCATGCGTATGTGCATCGACTATCGAGCTCTCAACAAAGTCACAATCAAGAATCGTTATCCACTCCCTCGAATAGATGATCTATTCGACCAACTTCAAGGTGCTAGCTTCTTTTCTAAAATCGATCTTCGTTCTGGCTATCACCAGCTCAAATTTCAATCCGAAGACATTCCAAAAAACAGCTTTCCGAACATAGTATGGACATTATGAGTTCACTGTGATGCCATTCGGACTTACTAATGCGCCTGCCGCGTTCATGGACATGATGAATCGTATTTGCAAGCCTTACTTGGATAAATTTGTTATCGTCTTCATCGACGACATACTCATTTACTCTAAGTCTAAGGACGATCATGAAAATCAAATTCAAACCTTACTTGAAATTCTAAGAACCAAGAAATTGTATGCCAAGTTCTCGAAATGCGAGTTCTGGTTGAACTAGGTCCAATTTATTGGTCACATCATAAACGTTAACGGTATTCAAGTGGACCCCGCTAAGATTGAAGCTATCTCTAAGTGGGAAATCCCAAAGTCGCCAACGGAGATTCGGAGTTTCTTGGGATTGGCCGGCTATTACCGTCGGTTCATTGAAAACTTTTCCCGAATAGCAGTTCCCTTAACTTCTTTAACTCGCAAAAACATCAAGTATTAATGGGAAACAAAACAACAAGAGGCGTTCGATATACTTAAACAAAATCTTACCCAAGCTCCAATACTGGCCTTGCCAGAAGGTACTGAAGATTTAGTTGTCTTTAGTGATGCGTCCCATTCCGGTTTAGGATGTGTGCTAATGCAACAAAAGAAAGTAATCGCCTACGCTTCTCGTCAACTCAAGGTGCATGAAAAGAACTATACAACTCATGATCTAGAATTAGGCGCCATAATCTTTGCACTTAAGATATGGAGGCACTATCTCTATGGAGTAAGATTTATCGTGTACTATAACATCCCCAAAATTTCGATCCAAATTTGACAACTAAGTAAAATTGAAGGATCAAAATTTCCTAAAATAAGTGTTGGAAAAATTTAAATAAAGAAAACAAGATCATTCTATAAGGAAATAAAAATATCCCATAAATAAAGTTATCTTATGGAAAAGATATGGAATAAGGAAATTCCATCCCACATGGAAGGATGTAAGAAAGTGGAAGCATTCCACATGTGTATAAATAAGGAAAATGGAATCCATCCCACCTGGAAAGTGGTAAAGAAATGGAAGCTCTTTATAAGGAAGAGAGTTTCCATTCTAATATTCTTATATGCCTAGCATGCATGATGTGTAGTAAAACACACTTACCTTCCTTTTGATTTTATCATGGTTTTTATGCTTAATTGTTTATTTTATGAAAGTATTGGGGTTTAAGTGCAATAATTTACAAAGATTAAATGTTAATTGTAGGTTTATGAAAGATGGTGAAAAAAGAGTTATGTTGGAAGACTCTAGGGGCCTTTTTGGTCAAGTTTCAAAGCTACAACTCAAGGCCCGACCCAAGCCCACAAGTTAGAAGCCTTACATGATATTATATTAAGTTAATTAACTTAGTTTTCAGCCATTATCCAGCCCTAAATCCCGAAAATAAAAAAACCCTAACTCCTATCCATAGTTCCGATCGGCAGCAGCAAAGGAGAAGGAAAAAAAAATTGGCGGCTGTGGTGGCTGTGACGGCTGGAGAGGAAGAAGAACACCAAGGACACTCTTGTGCAGCTGATAGGCATCAAATACATTCATAATCTCAGCCATATAACCCTAAGTAATCACTCATAAACTTTGTTTTTTGTTCAAGAACCCCAACTAGTTGAATTGATCTTTTTCTTTGGATTGTTTTGCAAGTAATTGATTGTTTGACTTTGATTTAGTTATTCTTGGATCTTGAATGAGTTTTATTATGTTTATGTTGATGTTTATGATGATTTACTTGAATGTTAATGGCTGTCCAAACTTAATGAGTAGCTAATCTTGTTTGTTCTACCTAGGTTTGATGAATATTGTTAGGTTTTGACTAATAATATGGATTGTTAATGATCATGACTTAAATTGTTTATGTAAAGTTTGATTTAATAGTAAATTAGATTGTGTTTAGTGGCTGTGTTTTGTTTGATTATACCTAATAACCACGTGCTTTAATTAATTGAATCGGTTTTGATTAGTTGTTGCATGTTTAAGGCTCTTTACTTTGTGTTTAGGGTTTATTTGCGGGAAGTACAACCGTAGGGATAAATGGGTAAATTAATTAGATAAAATCAGTTGTGAAACACCTTCTTAGAGACCGAGAGGTGATAAGAAGTAAACTCGTCTCATTACTTTTACTTGTTAGAATTAAGATCGCGCGAGAGCGGGTTTTGTTCTTGTCGGGTTTGGGTGTTTGAGCGATTAGTTGGTCTAGTTTAAGTTAAGTTGAATTGTTCCTCTATCCTTGGTTGCGTAGTATTCGTTTCCATTTGGCTAGTTTGTCGGTGAGACCAAGAGGTGAGTCGGCATTAGAACACGTTAATAATTTGTTTTCCCGGTTTGTTCTTAAAATCAACTAAGATAAGTTAGAGTTTGTTAGTGAGACTGAGAGGTGATCTGACCTTCTTGAGCGAACCTTAGTTGTGTCATCCTTTAGAACCCGTGTCGTGAGAGTTTTCAATCCATTGTCTTGTCATCTCCTTCAATATGATTCTTACCTAGGTAGACGTTTTTATCGTTGCAGTCAAAGTTTCCGAAGTTTTGTCAAAAGTTTTCATTTAGTTAAGTTAAGTAGTTAAATTAAATCTAAAAAAAATCAATTAAATATTTTGGTGAGTCTTGGTTAGAGTTTAGTGATTATAAACGTTTTCACGTGTCTTCGAGTTCGATATCCGGACTTTCTTCATCTGTGCTATACGCGACTGGTACACTTGCCGTTTGTGTGAACTAGGATAGATTATTTGGTTTTTAAAGCTTAGTTGCGAGTTGTGTTTTATTTATATATATATATATATTTATATATGTTTTCGCACATCAAGTTTTTGACGCCGTTGCCGGGGATCTGTAGATGATAGGGGGTGGGGGCAGCGAGCCCCCCTGGCAGCGAGGTTTTGGGGTTTGTAGCCCCTAACAGGGGTTTTAAGCCTTGCTTAAAAATCATCAAAAAACTGAAGTTTAAATGAATCGAGTTTCTTTTGAGTCGAATCGAGTTTTTCATTCTAATCGAATCGAGTTTTCATTATAATCAAACTGAGTTTTTCAATCTAATTGAATCGGGTTTTCATTCTAATTAAATATAGTTTTCATACAAATCGAATCTAGTTTTTAATCTAATCGAATTGTGTTTCTGTTCGATTCGATTCGTTTCAATTTGATTCGATTCGTCACATGCGATTCGATTCGTTCCAATTCCATTCGATTCGTTTATTTCGATTTGATTTGTTTCATCTTGATTCATTTCATAGTGATTCGATTCGTTTCATTTCGATTCTATTTGTTTCTTCTCCAAATGAATCAAGTTGAAACTCGATTCGAATATGGTTTTTCATGCCTATCCTCTCATCACTTTCTTACATTCCGTTATGCCCGTTTTACTGATGAAACGAGTTATGGTCATAAAAACATCATTTTCTTATTTTAACTAGGTCCGACTTTCACTAGTTCGTCGTGACTCATCCCAAACAACGTGTTTGTTACAAAGTTTATTTTCTTCTAACAATATGAGGTCCGATTAGTCATCATATTAATCATTTTGCAAACTATCACGAAATACGTGACCTTTAAACTACAAACGTACCTCGTATGTCTCGATTTTACTTCGGACTTGATTCAACACTTGAATCTAGGTGTTTGAATAGTACTTTGGTGATGCTTGAACATGAATCTGCCCTCATTTAGCTCGGATTTGGATCAAGATTGAAGGAGAGAGTTTATGTGTGTTTTTTAGTGAGTTTGGAGGCAATGTTGGTGGAAATGAGGGTGTTGTGGTTTTAGGGATGTTTAAGGGTGATTAAATACCGTCAAGTCCATGAACCTAAGACTCATCACCATCCCTTAATTCATCTTTTATTCTCCAAGCCCACACTATTATTATTATTATTATTATTATTATTATTTATGCAAGTCATTTAACTAAAGTCTTTTATTATTTATTCATAAGAGTAGGATGTTTCATCTTCAATTAATGTTTACCATTTATATGGTCAAAATTATCATTATTCCCGTTATGATCCTCTCAAGTATTATATTTTGTCAGTGCTTACGTAGAATTGATGGTACGGTTAAATTAATGATCATTTTAAACTAAATTTATCTTCAAATCTTAAACTGTGAAACCTAACTAGAATTAGGCTGTTAGTAACAGTTCTATTTCAATTTTCAAGGGCTCAACTTTTGTTTTCAACAATAAAAATTCATTACCAATGGTTAGGCTAACATGTTTAACTTAAAAAACATCTAAAACGGCCTTCAATACCTCTACATAACATTGAACTTTTTTAATTGAAAAAACTATAACAATATTATACTCAATTAAATAGAATAAATTCTAGTTTCTATTGTGCAATTTTGGTATAGAAATATTAACATATGAAAAAGTTATAAGTGGTTAAAAATCGTTGAGAGGTAGTTGGTTTAAAATTGAAATAAAAAATATAATAGGGTTAAAGATGCGAGGCCAAACTAGTAAATTGGGATAATTGTGTATAAAGACAAGTTTACCTCTTTTAATACATGTACTTAAAACTCGTATTAACATACGCAAAACTCTTATAATTATGTCTTAATTTAGCCTTGTCTCATATACATATACATCTACATATACATATACATACATACATACATACATATATATATATATATATATATATATATATATTCTGTGCAACCATCATGCAAATTAAAATATCAAACAATACGACGTGAAAAAAAAAAGGACGCAATGACATTTTGGAAAGTATTGTGTAGCGTGATTACACAAATGATATCGAATGTAGTAAAATGATAGTATAGATATTACAAGTAGCATAATTTTTTTATACTACAATTTTACAAGCAGAGTAATTATATTACGTTACTTGTAAAATTGTAGTTTAATAAAGTTATGATACTCGTAATATTTTTGGTGTAATTTTATTACTCTTAACTGATTTTTGTTATATATTCTTATTATGATTTATAAGTATTTTCCAAAATGGCATACATATTCTTTTCATTCAATTATTATGCTTCCCCAAAAATTGACTTTGTAATTGATCCATCCCGTATAAGAAGTTATTGTTATCTAAATAGTCTATGAAGCAATGAGGTTGAAACATATTGCGTCTTAAAACATACCAGTTTCATGTTATATTAAAAACATGTCTCATTTTATAGCACATCATTCTTTTTTCACTTTATTTAATCTCAACCCGTAACATATTAGATCTAATGGCCCATAACTCTTCTTAGATATTTTAGAAAACACTCTCTTAGATAACTCTTCTTAGATATTTTAGAAAACACTCACATATTATTCTAACTCCACTCAACACACACACGCGCACGCGCACAAACACATACTTACATGCATACATCCATCCATACATCCATCCATACATACATACATACATACATGATGAAGACAAAACTTCATCATAGAGAGAATTAGAGAAGTAATAAAAATATATTTAATTTTTTTAATATTTATGTTTTTTCTTTGACCCTTTTTATATGTTATTATTATAAAAAACAAATAAATACATTGATATAGTGAATATTTGCAATATTGATTCATTACATATATGCAATAATGTGTATTGTATATGTGCAATATTGTTGCATTGCATATATAAAATAGTTTGTATTGCATATGTATATAATTGTATTGTATTATATGTAATGCTTAAAGAAATTGATATAGTGTATATATGCAATAGTGTTGTATTACCATATGCAATAGTGCGTATTGCATGTACATAATAGTGTTATATTGTATATTTGCAATAGTGTTGTATTGCATATAATGCAACACTATTGAACATATCCAATACACATTATTCTATATATGCAGTGCACCGATGTTTTTTTAAATTTAATAATATCAACATATAAGAATAGTTTTCTTTTTAAGAGAAGTTAAGGTTTGATCTCGCATATATATATAGGGAAAGGATCAAGAAAGAACTCATTTTTAGAGAGAGAACTAGAGAACTTCTAAATGGAGGGGTGTAATTGTCAATTTGTTTCCCAATATATCTCTTACGTCTGGCTTCCTCCCCTGTGCGATAGAATCCCAAAAACCAATTCACACTTATGAACCCTAGTTATTGAGACAACACTTAGAAATTGAGACAAATCGATGATTTAGAACACTAATTGTCGAGTATACTGAAGATCGAGTCCCTATTTGACGCCATCTATTCAACTACAAGAAATAAACGATGATTCTGAAGTCTGATTCCTATAATTAGATTAGAAATTGAAGATCAAATCCTTATAGCAATCACGCAAGGAAGCATTAAAGTCTCCTCTTTATACTTCTAATTGAATTTATGAATCACAAGTTACGATAGACATGATTAGGAGAAAAATTGATTTTTATTATTTATAAATTTTGGGATAATATATGTGGAGGCCTCCACATACGTATCAGTATTATTGTTTATAAGAATAAGGTGTTGATTGGTTAATCCATACACATGTAGTGGCTTGTTGAGTTATTGTTGCTTTGGCATTCATATAAGTCATGATTTTGCCTGGGTTTGTAGAGATGTTGTGGATATTCCTTAGAGAGATTTAGTTGTTATAAATTAGTTTCTTGGTAATCATGTGCTAGTTCTTTAATTGCTTTAAAATTGGTCATGAAAGCAAGAAACTAGTATTGTGATGCCCGCTCTTCTTCTTAGATGGCTAATGTTGGGCATACAACCATTATGATACCAAATCCTCTTGTTGAATATGTTGAATTGAAATCTTGGATTTAGGTAGTTATTAATATATTCCCTTGACTGATTGTTTAAACAAAGCTTATTATATAATCAATAAAATCCTTGCATATTTAAGTCACATTAATAAGAATTTATTTTTTGGGTAAAGTGATCGGGCACAACAAGATTGATTGTTTAAAGGAAAAGGCTAAAAATTACTTATATTTAACTTCTTGCTTTCTCTACTTATAATACCGTTTTATCTCTGCATTTTTCAATAGTAATATAAAAGAAGTAATGCGCAGATGTCAATTGTTATTATTATGTGGATGAATTTAATGAAAAATCTTGGATAATTCGATGACCTTGACATACATTAGCTCATAAATCAGTGTTGACTTATAATGGTAATGTGCAGATTTAGTATTACATACATGTAATACTACTAAGTTTCATAATTTTAGTAACAAAAAGAAACATATAATACGTAATTTATGTATTACATATACATCATACTGATTATTACACACGTTTACTATTAAGCATTGCATATTCGTAATCCTGTTAGTATTACATATACGCAATAACAATACAAATATATATATATATATGCAGGTTGTTGACTTTTTAAACACTGTATTATGCAGTTTTGGAGTTGACTTATGATCCTACTGGTTGATATGTGGTATGTCGGATGTTGTTTGAGCTTTATATGGTAAAGGTTTGTTCCCGGTACACAAAGTAACCGTTACCATCACACCTTTAGTCGAAGTACTACACGACAGTGCAAATTCCACACAATCAAGTTATGAACGTACAAATAAATCAGTTGTTGAAGTAAGCATATTAGCTTGATGAGATGAGCAACAGATATAGGTGCTGCATTGTTTACGAGGACTACCTTTTCGTTTAAATATTTGTAATAGAAAAATACAATTGTTATGAGTCCTTTTCATTTTCCCAACTTTCTTTTTGGTTATTTTAATGTCTAATCTTCGTCATCAATTATAAGTTAAAGTAAACAATTAGTGTTTATATATAATACATATATGTAATATTGTAGTGGTACATATATGTAATACAATAGTATTGCATATATGAAATCCACTAACACGACGTATATGTTATGCACTTAGTACAAACATATAATAGTGTTATAAAATATATACGTGATGGAAACATGGTAATATTGTAGTAGTGTTACATTCCGAGTATTACACACGTGTAATACTGTTATTACATATATGTAATAAAAAAATACACATACATATATGCAATAGTAACATTATTACAAAAACGCAGTACTCAGTATTACGCATGTGTAATACATTAGTATTGCATATTTGTTGTCTATCAACATTACATATCCACGTTGTACATCAACGCTGCATAATTTTCACACATTTTTGTTTTATACACCAATTAAAACCACCACGTAAATAGACCATAATATTCATATTCAAATTCCATCACATGATCTAACAACCAACCAATACACAATTCCACCTTATACAATAACAAGATAAAACCAACTTTTAATATCCACAAACTAGAAATAAGAAACCATTTAACTAGTCTCATTGTTGGATCTTCCATTTCTTTTTTTTTTTCATCTTCAATCGCCTCGTTGCTTGAATACATCGACATCTAAAAGCACAGTCTATTGGCATAGAATATTCTAATAAGCTTTAACTATCCAATCGTCCTAATATCTTCATCGTTGAAACCACAATCACCCATTGCTTGGATTCTTCATCCCTATACGTACTATAATAGTACTGGATTTATGCAGCATGCCTAAAAAATAATGCATTAACATTAACATCACAATTTTCTAATATATATAGTACATATATGTAACATTAATAAATATGTATGGTTACATTAATATTACTAGATTCAAACATATTACATATATACTATATAAATAGAGATAAGCAATCACACATGTGTTTTGCATATATGTAATACGCCACACCCGCATACACATGTAATACATATACGCAATACATCAGTAATGCATATACATAATACATCTGTATTGCATATATGTAATACATATGTATTGTGTATATGTAATAAATCTGTACCGTGCATAGATGTAATACAACTAAACCGTGTATATGTGTAATACATCAGCAATGCACACACGTATAGTACATCAACAATATGTATATGTAAGGCTTGGAAAAATCGTGTAAAGTACAAAAAAAAAATCAACATGTGCATTATTATAGCTTTCACTTATAATCGATATATTACTTAATGTTCATCAATGCTATACGATTATTTAATGAAACAAAAAAGGAACAAAAACAGGGCCAACTTAACGCGATAACTCTGTTTGTGCTTGATTACGTGCATAATAAGCCTAAAAGACGACATAATGTGTGAGATTTAACGTTACAGTCGTTTACCTGTTATTTTTCTTCAGATTTATGTTCGGTTCCGCACCAGAATTAAACAAACCAGACGATCGAAATAGTGTTTCTTAAAGATCTACTAGTCATTCCTTGCTCACACATTCCCCTGTATGTTGTCAGTCTGCACAATATTATCCAAAAATATATCACATGTCTACTATACCTGAATAAATGCTGTAACATTATCATCACAGCTGAATCGATCATAATTGGCACTTATAATACGCCTAATAAACACTTATAATATGCCTAATCCATACTAAATGCACAAATCGTTCAGAATCAAAGCAATATACACCTAATCGACACTTATTATAAGAATAATCGATACTACATATACAACCCACTCGGAATCAACATGATATACTCCAAATCGGAATTCATAGAATATGAAAACAACTATTACGATCTTTTACCTGTTGATGATCTTCTGTTTCGTGCTTGATTTTACCACCAATTCTTTGATTTTTGAAAACCCTAAATGTCCATTAGAGTTGGAGAAACTTGCAGAGAAAGAAGAGTGTGAACTAGGAAGCCTTTTCTGATTTTATTTTATTTTTAATTCCAGGTTTACCCTTTTTCTTTAAAGACCCCGCCTCTTTTGTTTTTATTCACTTATAGTATTTTCAACCTTATATCAATTGAATATAATGTGTTTATAGGAGTTCTCTAATTCTCCCTTTAAAAAGAGTTCTCTCTAGATCCCACCCCTATATATATATATATATATATATATTAGTTGTTACCGTTCAAAACCTGAAATTTAATTTGGAAACCAAAATTTTATTTTGATTTGATTTTTAATGGGCCGATTCAAATATTATAAAACAATAATTTAAATTTGTAATTCAGATTTTGTTACTTGGGTGCTAAATTTTTCAATTTGTGCTTCAATCTTCAAGTTTATAATTAAGATTTATTTTTATCTCATAATTGGTTCTCTTTATGGGTTCTTTAAGAATAACATTATTTTACTACAGTCGTAAGAAGTCATCGCTTGTAGAACAAAATTGTATTCTTTGTATTTGATAAGAAATTTTTCATCTTTCCCAATGATATCTTTTACCTTTCCAATGATGATACTATTATGCACCTAAAATTTCATTGGTGAATAACGGTGTTGAAACTAGAATTTATATTTTAGACTCACTATTTTATTGATCATCAGATTCCTTTGAAAACAGTTTACTGGAGATAACATTTAACTTGATGATATAAGGATTACTACCAACATTTAATGTATAAAATTAATTATGACAACAACACCTAGGTGGATTTCCAATGCAACCACCAGTTGAGAAGGAGAGCCTTTGTCAAAGATGTTTGCAATCCTCCTTTAGTGCCTTACAATCTCCAAGGCACACTGGAGAAGGAGCTGTATACAAAAAACTTCGATTAGTACATTTCATCACGGAGAAACTATATAAAATTCCCTTACCGTAACATGGAACGAATGTCATGAAGAGGAATGCAAGCATAATAAATGTTAGCACAAGAGCACGTTTTGATGTGACAGCCATTAGTTTGATGTCGGATAGTGATAGCTATTAGAATGAAGAAATGATAGATGTTGTGGTTGTAACTAACACTTCTTAAATAGCCATATATATTAAATACAAAAGATATTAACATGAAGATATCCCTTTAATATATTTCAATATAATATTTTAGTATAGCACATATAATATTACACAAATAAGATGTACAACATTGCCACAAAGAAAAGACAAGGTTATACGTAAGTCCTTTACGTTTATATAAAATTCTAGGTTCCGACCTTTATTAACAAAAATCATACGTAATAACATATTACATTATTTACACTTACTGTGGTTACTCTTTTCTTTTAAACATTTGTTCTTTCTATTACATTTGTTTTAGGAAAAGGTGTGGAAATTATGAGTTTACCATTATGCCTTTCACTCACTATTGCTCAAGCTACATTAATGGGTATAATGAATCACATACGAAATCCTTATTCAGATAATTTGTAATCATGTTGTTAGTGCACGGTTTTTCCTTCTCGAGTCTTTGTAATAGTCTTTGTAATTTATTATTCTTTTAATGTAAAATGGCATTTCTGTAATTAGCACCCATACATTATATTATGGGTCATTCGTTAAGGATGTTTAACGAATGAGGCCATTCGTTGTTATTTATGGTTCATTCGTTAAGGATGTTTAACGAATGAACCTTAATCGTTATAGTTATATGTCCATTTGTTAAGGATGTTTAACGAATGGACCTTAGTCGTTACTTATTGTATTCGTTTGTCAAAGAATTTTGGCGAATGGGGTATAGAGAATAAGTCATTCGCTATAACATTTCGGTAAATTATGTAATGAAGACGAATGAATGTCATTCGTTATTGGATGGGTAACGAATGACATTCGTCTTCTTTATATAGGCTGATATGCCTAAGTTTAATTTAAAGTGCTTTTAAAGTAATTTCTCCCTTGCCGTTACTCTGCCAAATTTTTCACCCAACACTTCGTTAACATATTAAACATAAACGTATATCACATAACTAGATCTTTGCTTCAATTGATTTGAAGAGATCAATGGATTGAAGCTCAAGTGTGTGTGTTCAACAAGTGGTATCAGAGTACTTAATTCAGGGTTAGATTATGTTTATGATAAGGTATTCTATTTGAATTAAAAGTTTATTCATCGTTTAATTGATAATTTAGATCCGATATATTATTCTTCAATTTTCATTCAATTAGAAGGATGGATTGAAATTGATTGTTGAATTGTGTGTGATTGAGTTTGGATTTGGAAGTGTATAGTGTGTTGATATTAAATTGGTATCAATTGAGTTTGGAATGGATTCGTAGTGTTTTTGAGTATGGTACGGAACTGAATGATCTGTTGTTGATATATTGGATTTCGGACTGAGTTTGGTGTAATTGTGGATGTTCGGATTGGTTTAGTGTTGTCCGCGTGATCAAGACTAATTGATCGAGCTATAGTTTGTGTGATTTGGTTATGATTTGAGTGATTTATCCATGAGTTTGTTTACGTCTGGATTGAAGTTTGCATCTGAATATTGGTTTGAAGGTTTAAAGATACACATGTTCATTCATTAGGATGAACTTGATCATTCATTACAAGTGTATGGTTCATTCATTATTAAAGTATAACTGATTAGTACCGCGTGTTAAGTTTGTTACAAAAGAATAACAAACTTTTTCGTCATTGTAGCTGATTCGTTATCAACTATTCGTTATTGAAAGATCGTTCGTCCTCAGCCATTCGTTAACTCATTGGTCACCCGTTCGTCATCCATCCACTACTTCATTCGCTCACTCATTCGTCAACCATCCACTACTTTATTTGTTCACTCATTCGTCATCCATCCACTACGTCATTCGATCACTCATTCGTCAACCATCCGCTATCTCATTCGTTAACTCATTAATCAGGCATTCGTTAAGCTATTCGTGTTCATAATTCGTCACTGTTCATTTTTCATTCATTATTGTTCATCATTCTCCATCAATCATTCTCAGTCGTATTCTCATTCGTTACTAAATTTTCATTTTAAATCCTTAAGTTTGAATTTTGTGAAAGTTTAAACTTTTATTTGCTTAAGATGGCTGGTTATTATGCACTGGCTTCTCAGAATGTGTTGATGCAACAAATACGCTGAACACAAAATAAAGCTTCAATTAATAGAATTCGTCATATTTATTGGACCAAAGATCTAGTTATTTGAGCATAGTAACGGTAAGGGAGAAATAACTTTAACAATGCTTAATTTATGTTAGGCATAACAACCTTTATATAGAAGACGAGTTGCCATTCGTTACACATTCTATAACGAATGGCCTTCATTCGTCTTCCTTACATAAGTTACTAAGATGGTATAGGGAATGACTCATTTGCTATACCCCATTCGTCAACATTCCATGACGAATGTATATATTAAATAACAACTAAGATCCATTCGTTAAACATCCTTAACGTATGGACATATTGTAACATCCCAAAATTTCTGGAATAATATTTAATGCATTATTTACGTCGGGTGAATTAATTGAGTTAGTGGAATAATAATAATATAATAATAAAAGTGGGTTATGGACTTAGATTAGTAAGAAAAACTATGGGCTTAGACCCATGACCCATGATCTATAGTATATAAACCATAATTATCCTTTAATCCATCATTCTCATCCATTCCATACACCATCCAAAACACACACTTAAGCTCTCTCTCATATTTCTCCCTCTTTCTCTAAGCCAAAACCAAGAAGAAGAATCCATCCCGACCCGAGGTAATGATAGTATGATATTGTATGGACCCAAACCCGCTAGATTTAGTCGCGAAACGATGAGCCGACACCCTTAAACTTTTAAAGTCACGAGATCCGAGTGGAATCGGGTATAAATCGATAAAAAGATGAGCTTAGCGTCACCCTAGCTCAGATCTGGATCGAAGGAGACGAAAAACGGTGGAAAATAACTGAGGTCTCGCTTTCCCGATGAGATCCCGGTTTTCCGGCGATGACAGCGCCGGAAAGGTTGCACTGTAAAAGTCAGGTACGAGGTTAAGTCTCAGAGAATGTTTCTGACATTCTCTGACCTAACCCTAATTCGTTAGCGGGGAAATGACGAACTAGCAGTAATTCGTTAAGGGGGAATGACGAACTAGCAGTAATTCGTTAAGGGGGAAATAATGAACTAGCAGTAATTCGTCATGACCATTCGTTAAGGGAAATAACCAATTAGCAACATTTCGTTAAGACCAATTCGTTATGAATGCTAGTTTGTTAATAAGACCAATTCATTATATGGATCAGTTCGTTATAAAAGCCAATTCGTTAAAAAATAACGAAGGAGCCTCCTTCACTAACGAACTGGATGACGAACTAAAGTTTGAAAGAATGACAGAAAGGTCTCTGGACTTAAGATAACATGGATTAATTACAAAGAAGCCCTAGAACTTTATGAGTTGCAAATAAAATAATAATTAAGAGTTCTTATGAGTTAGCTTGACCCCAGCCAGGGCTCTGCCCCTTGGACCCTGCTGCCAGGGGCGCTGCCCTCGGACCCTTGTTCGTCGAGGGTTATAATTAAGCTAGAAACGCGATATGGGTAGTGATAGTTAATTGATACGTGTAATTGTTATACAGTTAGTCATGCATAGCTAAAGAAAGCAATAACCATTAACGGTGAATGTAATCGAGTTCAGGTGAGTTTCTAGCCCAATTTCCTTGTTATGTTTTCGGGGCTATATGCATACTCGATGTGAAGCGTGAATACACTTACCTTAAGTGGTAAGTGTATGCGATAAATGATGTATGAGTTAGTTATCCTGTAGAGGTTATGAATGAGTGTTTGTTGGTGCATGAACGATCTTCGGATATTGCACATATCACAAGGGGAATGATCTCCAAGTGGTTATTAGTGTGTGTGAATGTTATGATGTAATTTTCTTATTATATAAATGATGAACTGATAGGAAGTGTGTTGTAGACAAGTAGAGTAAAGTGTGATAGAAGTGGAAAGGGGTCTAGTAAGGGTGCTAGTGGCATGACGATAGTACGTGGTAGGGTAAGCCTATACGTGCCGTCGTTATTAAAGTGGCATAATGAGAGTACATGGGATGACAAGCCTCTACGTGCCTTCGTTAATAGTGGCATAAGGCGAGTGCGTGGGAGGGTAAGCCTCTATGTGCTTCCGTAAAACAAGTGGCTAAGACGTAGGGGACAGTTAAATGGTTAAGCGGCAAGGTGAACAGGTCAAACAGCGGACTATGTGACTTCAGACACATATATAATGCCTGTAATGGTTGTATGGTAAGTTGTTTGATTAACTAGAACGAACTCAGCGTAGCTGACTTTTAGTATGCACACAGATGAGAAGAATAAGGCAGCTAGCTTGAGCGGGGCACATGGCAGGAGAATAAGAGACTGGTATCCGAAGACTCAAGATGTTTTTATGTTATTGACAATTATTTGAAAGACAAGAATGTTTGTTAAGACATGTTTATGAAGTAATATGTAATGTTTAATGAAAGATTTATATTCCGCGAAAAGTTTTAATTAACTATGATTTGTAAAACTGTGTTTCCGAGTAAATTTGACGTCCAAAGTGAGGCACCGATAACGGTGCCTTACACATATAACTATAATGATTAAAGTTCTTTCGTTAAACATCCTTAACGAATGAAGTATAAATAATAACGAATGGACTCATTCGTTAAACATTCTTAATGAATGAGCCATAACAAGCGAATGGATAATAATTACAAATAAGCCCTTTTATATTAAAATAATAATAAAGTACAAAGAGTATAATAAAGACTCGACAAAACCGTGCACTAACAAACACTCCTCGTCTTGAGCTCTTTGTCTTTAATTTACTTGAATCATTTAGTATTTCAATCTCGACAACTATGAACCCCGAACGCATGACATACTCCACAACACGTTGGAATTGCATAGCTCAATCGTCATATTCTTGTCTCTCAAACAAAATCTTGTTCTCTAATAATTCTTCGTTGTCGGTCTCTAATAATTCAATGAGCCACATCGTATCGATGACTCGTATGAAGTTGGTCTTTAATCCCTTCCCAGCACAATGACCGCCTCACCCGACCCTCACAACCCGTTATTCAACCATATCACCAATCATATGCCCTACCTTATGCACTCGCATCCCCAACTATGCGACCATGCTATCATTGGGGTAGCCCAAACTATCTTCGCAAAACATGTCCAAAACTCGTTTACCAAATTCAAACTGACCCAAACCAAACCAACAAACCAACCAACTCCAAGTATACAACGCCTAAACCTTCCAACCATAAGCCCAAGCTGATCAAGCCCAACCATTGCAAGTCCAACCCATTCAAGTTATTCAACCTCAACCAAACCAATCAGAGCATACTCAAATGACACAAGCCAGCCAGGGTGCGCAAAATTGTGTATACTACATCAACTCCAATGAATTTCAGCTTAGAAATCATGGCACCACCACACAATAGTCCTTATGCCCAAGACGTACCTATCATGAGAAGACAAGCGCTACGGGCTATATTTTTTTTCCTTTTCGCATTTATTATTTTTGTCTTTGTTCTTTTATTTTGAATAATATCTCACACTACTCAAATTTATAATATCTATCTACACAATATAATAAATAAAGGTTTTCTTTTGCCATATATCATGCTCTTATGCATTCTTCCCGCCTCTCTATCCTATTAATTACACATTAATTATAAAGATTTTTGTAAGTTCTATATATATATGTATATAAATATATATAGTATATTTTTTTTAATTTTTTTTATTAATGATTTCTATAATTGCTTTTACAAAACATATTATTTCTTAGAAAAGGTTAGTTTTGTTTATAAAACCTTTATATAAACTGAACATTTTCATTATTTAGCTTGTACTCTAATATAAATTATATCGTTTTTATATTTATAAGTAAACTAATACAGATATATGAAACATTTTAGGACATGGGTACCTAACCTAGCATTGTTAAAAACACGTGGATCTTTAACAGAGCATGACACGCCTTCTTTTCAATGTAATCTCTTTATTTTATCCATATATTACATAACCTAATTGGTCAACCTATTTAGGACATGGGTACCTAACCTAGTTATTAACAAAATCATGTTTACATTTGATATATCTATCTTCATTAAATCTACTCACGAAACTCGACACGCAACGCTCATACTATCTATAGAATTATATTTGTTTGCTCATGCTCATATCAATCTAACGTCCTATGACCGGTGACCCCAAACGTAATCTAATGAATGTACCGACTTTTTTGTTGTTTTGTACTTGGTTCTATTGGTGTTTGAGACTAACTTTTTATACATTCGCTAATTATTTCAGGTAATTTAATTGCATTATCTATGTTATTATATGATAAGATTTAGTGGTCATATTTATCTTTTGTTTTCTTGTGAAAAGTAATAATTATATTAATATAAATTAATTAATTATTATTATTATCATATTTTGGTGCGTTACAGATTTTGGAACTGTCATATTTTGTTTCAAGTAACTTATAAATAACTTTTAGTTGTAAATTATATTTATGTCAAAATGTTTTTTTCCAGAAACATAACTTAGTACTACATAAATAGTTTATATATATACATATATGTTTAAACTGCTAGAAAATAAAATCTCTCTGTGTAAACCATAGGTTATTTGTCATATAAAATTTTAAGTTGATATACAAAACCTGGCAAGTATGATTTCTTAAACGAAAAGGTTAGAAAACATCGTCTTTCTCACGAATTCCTTATATTATTCCGAGAAAAAAATATGGATGTATAAGTGGTAAAGAATACATATTGTTATTTAAAACAGTTTACTTTCAACCAAGCTTATGTAATTTCTTCTAGATGTTTTTCAAGTGTTTAACCTTCCAAATTTTTATAGTTTTATTTTTTTATATTATTATTTATTTATTTATTTAATTATTTTTTGCTGCCAATTGCTTTTAACCTTAAGACTTTGTGACTCATTTTACTATAAATATATAATAAAATAGGGGACATGCGTTAGTATTCACCACACAACCCATAACAAAAAAAATTCCGTTCCCAATTTTATTGTAGCGATCTCGCAATTGTTAAGGAAGTTTCAATACGGGTTTAAGCACCAATTTAATCGAGAAAATATCATGAGGTTGCCAATTTTAGATTACGCGTTGTTTACCCTATTTAAAACTGACCCTCACACTCCTTTTTCAAAGCACATAACAATCTCCACTCTTACCATCACTCAAAATCTGTATCGGTTGTGTACTTGGTTCAGGGATAGCTATCTAATAAGAACCTAATGTATTTATTTTATTAATTTTTTATATTCTCATTTATGATTTATCATTAACTAAAAGCGAGTGTCTCTAACTTAAACCCTCCCTGTAACGGTTAAACTTCCCCGAGAATAACCTTGTTAACGTCTTTGTGTCACTATATCACTTCTCTTTATTTTTATTTTTTTTACAGTTTTAGACTTTCATGAACACGATGTTTCATGTATTAACTTAACTATTATGATAAATACTTTCGCTACTATGTTATTTTTAATAGCAAGAATATTCTATTGACTTTAATACTCCATTAATTTATTTCATCTTTCAACGTTCTGTCTTGATACTCTTTGATTCTAGAATTTCGTTATTCAATTATTTTGGGGGGTCATTGTTAACTTTGGCGTTACATTGTTCATCTTGATATTTGACTTCAATGGTCTTGTTGGAACCAGGTGTATCAATCCAATAACGATAACAGATCTCAGATCTGTGTATATATAAGATTAATACCTTAATAGATCTAGCTCATCATTACTTAAGATTAAGTGTTATATATGTATATGTATTATCAGTATAGATATATCAGTAGTTCGTATAATATTAGGATGAAGATCGAGAGAGGAATCGGACAGGGTTTCGTTAATTAAACTCTCAAAACTTAAATTATGCATGAACAGTGTTCACTATATATAGAAGATAGGTCTGGTTCGCTAACATCCCCTAGCGAACCAGACCCTACTTCATTATATACATAAATAAAACGAAACACCCCGTGATTCGTTAACATCCCCTAACGAATCAGGAGAGAATAAACTTAAGTCTTAGTTCGCTAACATCCCCTAGCAAAATAGACTTTACACATAACGAACTAGATAATAATTAAACTAATTATTACATGAAATATTAAACAAAAACGTTAACGATAATTACAAAGACTCAAGACGTAAAACCGTGCACTAACAGACACCCCCTCGTCTTTAGCTCTTTGTCTTTAAATTACTTGAAGCGCTTGGACTGCCAGTCTATTCAACTATAAATTCCATGCTCATGACACACACGAACAACTCGTTGGAATTGCATAGCCAGGTCGTAGTCTTCATGGCGCTTAAACAGAATCTGCTTCTTGTGTAGCACGTCATTGTCTGTTTCAGATAAATTAACCAACCACATCGGGTCGATTACCTTCATAAGCTCAGTCTTCAGCCCTTTACCAAGAACAATGACAGCCTCGCCAGTACGATTGTCATAGTACCAGCGGTTGAACGAGAGATACATGTGTTGTGGCATTGTCTTCACCGGCACTTGATTCATCGTCTTTGGGGGCTTTACCTTTAGGACAAGTTTCCTCCAGCCAGTCCTCGGATCAATATCTTCAATACGCTTACGTCTAGGGAACTGGGGCTTGAAGAACTTGAACCCATGATTCACCTCGTACAGTAAGTGTTGATGAAACCACTCAGATGTTCGATCGCCACCACGATTGATAAATGGACGTCTCACGAGGGTACGAACATCTCACCGCGGTAGTGTAAGAAAGCCCATTATCGTCTCGTAATACTGAATCCCCTTCTCCCACTTAACTATACATACTTTAAGCTCAGAATCATAAAGCCATGAGACAATATCACCATGTACCTTAGAAACAGTCTTGAAGGAGGTCACTTTTTTTGCTTTGACCCAAGCTTCAGCTGTATCTTTTCGTTCCTGATCTACATACCGATGTGCCTGAATAATCTTACCAGCAGCTTTAAACCTGAAGCAACTCAGAATTTCCTCAACAGGCGGATCATAAGGCGAACCAGAATAAAAACCTTTTTCTTTGGATTTCTCTTCAAGATGGTCTTCTGCTTCTTTGATTATTTCTTCATTGAATACCGGAGCAGCTTGATCAACGTTAGTGTGTTGATACAAGTTTGGATACTCCTCAGCAGTTACATCCTCCATCTCAACATCCTCGTCTTCGTAATTAAAATCCGTATTCATTTGAATTGACGGATCATTCGATATACCTTTTTCATTCACCACCTCGACATCAGGCTCAGTCTCTAAAATAGTCAACTGATCATCATTCAGCCCAAGCAATATAGAAATCAGCTCCCGTGTCAGAGACCTATCCACAAACTCACCAACCTCTATCTCGTCTGTGTTCACCACACTTCGAACCACCCCCGAACCATCCATAAATATCACAGTATTAGCCGCAATCATCTCAATTGGCTTGGCGGCAGTTGGATCTTGATACATAACAATCTGTTTACCCGAATCTTCACCATCACTTGTACCAGCACCGGAAGATGAACCATGCGATTGTTTAGGCTCACCTCCTGCACCAGACTCGTCAGGATCTTATTCATCATTTTTGAGTTTCTTAAGGGCATCTTCTTTGCACGTTAACTGCAAGATCAACTCTTCTTGTTCTTTCATTTTCACCCCCTAAGACTTAACAATCGCTCGCAGCGCTTTAGTCTCCTTCTGACAAAATGAGATATAACCCATCATCCGTCTTTGATTTTCCATAAGACGTTCTTGATTCTGACGGTCAACTGCCATTTGATTTTCATAAAGGTGGAGAAGATTCAACAGCATCTCAGTCTGACGATTTGGTGGCATATTGTACAATGAGGGGTGAACAGGTTGAATCGGTCCCTGAGGTCGAGTGATTCTTATAAACGAGACATCACTTGGAGGAGGTGGAGTAGGAGGACGATGAGGAGGAGGCCTCATCGTTGGTGTTGAAGGGACAGTAGATAATGTAGCAGGAGGCCTTGGTATCTCAGATAACGCCATTTGAGGGATCAAACCAATCCTTTCATGGGACACCAACGTCGTTGTCAATGTAAGCATCGGAGTGCCAGTAGTAGACGGCACTGCCGAGCGTTGAGGCATTGATTGACGTGGTGGTGGAACACCAATAATTACCCCAGCCCCCGCTGAAACACGTCTATTCTTTGATGGCTCACCAGTTGCCACCGCTTACCCTTTCCTTTTCCGTTCTTGTTGAGCTGCAATGGTGGCAGCTAAAGCAGCATTGACTGTCTCTTGTTGTTCTTGAAAGGCAGCAACACCAGCTCCACCATCACCATCATTACCATCATCATTTCCATCATCATCGTTCTCACCTTCTCCTCCTTCACGCTCAGAATCCGAATCGTCGTGGATCAAGCGTTCATTAGGAGGACATACATAATTAGGATTTATTATATGACCGATCATTCTTTTATCCCTTGGCCTCTCCTTTCTATAAATCAACATTCGATGCACCGTATCAGTTGTCATGTGGTCCATAGGAAGCACATCATTCACTTGAGTTTGATCAATGACCAAATTGGGAATCAAGTCTTGAATAATCAGCTGTAGGAAGCGAGGATACATTAGAAACTTCTTCTTTTGAAGCGTGTGCTGAACTTGCTTTTGAAGATGATCATAAACTAACTCAGAGTAGTTAAACGGCTTGTTGAGAATAAGAGCAACAAAAGCTGACTGTATGCTACTTCTACATTGGTCAAACACACCACGACGACCACTCTTACAATGAATCAACACATGGAGAAGATACTTGTATGGTGGGCACAAACCATTCTTGTTCAACATCGATTCATCAATACCTCCACCATAACGTAAATGAGTGAATAAGCCCTTGATTAGCTGCTTGTCAAATTCACTGGGATTGTCATCATTGTCACCAAACTGAAGCACACGGCGAATCACCTCCACATTAATTGTAATAACAGTTCGATTAACCGTGGCTTTAATGTGTTTCTCCTCTTCAACAACCTCAGCAGTATCCCAAAACTACCAAATAATACTCAGATACACCTTAGGTCGAGCAATGATTGCATAACGTATCACTGAGCGTCTTAAGAATGCTAATATGTCTCCGAACACATCAACATCAGCAATATCTTCATCTATATACGCTCAAATGTTATGTTTTGTGTTATATGGTAATAAAATAACATTCTCCTGTTGTTCTTGTTGCCCTTGATCAGAAATCGGTGGATCCGGATTTACTTGATCAGCGATTTGAACTGTATAAATATAAACGATTATAAGGAATGTGAAGATGTAATATATATTTAGGACATATAAATATCTATTTATTTATAAATGGTGTATTTAATTTCATATGATATGTTTAATTAATTTATTTACGCGTTTAGACGATTGATATACTTTATTTATTTTAAAATTTAATTAAATAAAAAATAAATGTCATTCGTTATATATCACACTGATTCGTTACTATTCAATAACGAATAGAGTGGTTCGCTATCAGGTAAATAAGCTAACGAAGTAGTCTTAGCGAATTACTATTCAAAATGACGAACTATGGATCTAGTTCGTTATACTTTTAACGAATCCACATCTGATTCGTGAACTAATTTATTCGCTGAGCTAGTTCGTGTATCTCCCTAACGAATTGAACACGAAGCAGTTCCAATTCGCTATGGATAACGAATGGTTAATAAAATTTAGACTTGATCTTTGACTCTCAAAGTCAAGGTCAAAATTAATAAGAACACCGAAGGTCAACAACACAAACCCAGCCACAATTAGCACATGCTAATCGCCGAACAAGCAAAGTAGCAGGTCTATGTGACTCGGAATCGCTATACGAAGCTCACGGAGTTGAGATTGAGGCTTAACACCGTAATACAAACAAGAACAATCAGTACATTAAACAGAGTCTAAACCGTCAAACATATTATCATTCAATCAACCTAGAAAACTATAATCAAACATTGATTAAAGTCTACCCAAGGTCTCGGAATCAAATTCCGGTGACATTGAACATTAAATGAGTAATCTTAACATAGTAAATCATAAATAAATCAGGTTTATAAACTCGGAAAACCCTTAAACCATAAAAATCCATATATAATTTATCAAAACACAGTCATTTTTTAAGAAAATTACATCGTAGTGATCATCGATACCTTAGAAATACAATGGTATTCTCAAAATATCAAAAATTGAACGTCGAATTTCAGAGAAAATTTTGAAAGGGTGACTTTAGGGTGAAGGAAAAGATGAACAGTGAAGGACTGTTCGTCTTTTTCTGTCTTATATAGTCTAGCACGCTACCCGAGGTACACATTGTACGAATTACACAATTCGTTTGAATTATAAATAACGAATTAGATAATTCGCTATATCAGTTCGTTACCTTAGAGTAGCGAACAAGACATGACTTGTGTCTTGATTCGTTAAATATGTATCACAAAGAAGGGATGATTCGTTACAGAGTGCAGAAGCGAATTAGGTGAGCGGACTAGAAACCAGTTCGCTAAAGAATCACCTAGTTCGTTATCCATAATTAACGAAGTAGTCTCTTTTTCGAACGAAATAAACACTTTATTTAATTTTAAATTAAATAATTAAATGAATTAATTAAAATAAAATAAAAATTTTAACTTAAAGGAATTACCGAGAACCGTTTATCCCGATAACTAAATAACTTAAAAACGTTTCTTTTTTACGAAACATAACTTAAAATCATTAAATAATATGTAAAGTATGAAGAAATAATAAAATATTTTTGGTATTTTGTAAAAAATTAAAGAATGTATTTACAAAGAATATCCGAACATTAAAAATAGATAATCTTTTTGTGTTTTTCAATGACTTATCAAAAACAGGACATATTTTGGTTGAGTTTGAGCAGAGAATCATATTGACCAAAATTCTTTTCCATCACAGTTTTATATTTCAGAGATATTATGTAACACCCCGTAACCGCAGCGGAAACGTAAACGGGATGCAACAGACACATCTGATATCAACAGCATTGCTTATAAAGAAAACACCACTACATTAATTTACATCATATTACATTGTTCCGAGTTTAGTTCCCGTCTAGGCGATAGCACATAAGTTTTACCAACATTACATTATCATATTTAATACAAAATGATCACTAAACTTCCACAAATAGCAAGCATCATCAAGCATGTAGCACTTACTCCAGTTTGGGAGTACCTAGAAAGCATGTAAAGAAAACGGGTCAACTACGAATAGTTGGTGAGTTTCACTAATTTAAATAAACAGTGATAAATCATTATGATAATCATATATTAGAGACATCTGGGGACACTGTTAACCCAGTACTGTACCCATTCCGAGGGCAATGTTAACCCAGAAACACTTCTAGAGACATCTGGGGACACTGTTAACCCAGTACTGTATCCATTCCGGGGGCAATGTTAACCCAGAAACACTTTCAGGGACATCTGGGGACACTGTTAACCCAGTAATGTACCCATTCCGGGGGCAATGTTAACCCAGAAACACTTTCAGGGACATCTGGGGACACTGTTAACCCAGTAATGTACCCATTCCATACGATTCCCGTACAATCAAACATTTATAAATACACGCAAATCCATGCGTTCAGTATGTACTTAAACATTTAAATAATAACATGCTTTCCGCCCCGGGAAAATATTTGAAAACAATTCAGAAAAAGGGGCTCGTGAAACTCACCTTATCGTAGGCAAATTAGTAATACAACACTCCAGCTACTAGTCCAAATCTGTAATACGATCCCTAAGTTCGTTACTATACAATCACTATTAACATAACTTTAACCGTGTTAACCGGTACATCTGGGGACACAGTTAACCCAGTACTGTACCCGTTCTGGGGGCAATGTTAACCCAGAAACACTTCACCGGACTCAGATTGTGATATCGTTTAGAGTTCACTAGTCAGATTTACTATTAGTCATTTTCTCCCGTTTTGCGTGCCTAGCACGGTTATCCATTTTTATGTTTCAAAAATGAGTTTGGTCACACACGACCCGAAAATAGTAGTTAATTGATAATTTAACTAAGTTGTGAAATTAGGGCTCGGTTTAGATGTCCCGATTGGCCGCGGGACCCGTTTCCGTCATTATCGTACCGGAAACTGTTAAATAGGTTAAAAACACTCAAATCATCCAACTTATTTTCGGATGATTCATTTTTACTTGTTTAACTCAATTATATGAAAATAGTTCATTTTTAGGGTTTTTATACACCAGTCAGCTCGCTTATGCGAACTTTACCGGTTTACGCGTTTTAAGCTTTAAAAGTTTGTTTTAGCACAAATAATTATCCGTTTAGTCTCGGATCTTGAAATTTTGCACAAATCACTTTTTGACAGTGGGCAATTTTATAAAAATATTTCCAGAATTAATTTTTATATTTAACATTTATTTATCTATTTTTAAACACCATTTAAACACTAAATATGTCGTAAATACCAAACGATCTTAGAAAAATCCCAAATTTTTCCTGGATGACCCCTGCCATCTCCATAATCCCCTGTAATTTTTCCAGAACCAAAATCCCTTTTTAAATGCCATTTTCACTAAAACCGAGCTAGAAAACCCTAGAACTCGTTTAACCGAAAAGCCTACTTAGACTTCTCCAAATGACCTCAAATTTTGTGTGAACTTATACATTTTATAAAAAGCTTATCTGCAATTTTCCAGAATTTTTTATGATATTTAACTATTTTTCACCAATTTTGGCCAAAACCGAGCATTAAATTCACCAAATATTCATACTTTATCCAAAAATTACCAAAATTTCACAGAACTCATATTTTCATGTGTAGATCATCTCTGTAAAATTTCATGACCTAACTCTACAAGAAACACAATCTGTCCAAATCACAACCCTTATACAAAAACCGAACTACCTTGAGTTTCTAGCTTCAAAACGCAAGAATCTCGCTTTCTAGCCCTTGCTAGCAACTAGATACAACACCTACAAGCACAATAACACCACACCAAGCAAGTTACACCCACAATCAAGCGATTTCTTTCATTGTTTCGGTTATGATATAAAAACAACGATTTAACCGTAAAAATTCGTTTTTGGTTCGTTTAACTCCTTTCTTGGACCAAGATCCCTTGTATAACCCGTATACATCACTTGATCGTGCAAGAATCGGTTCCATCTCGGGTTTTCACCCTTTTTCACTTGGAAACCTCATTTTCTTGAAAGAAAACTCAAGAAACGAACATAAACACGTACATAACACAATTTTACCTCGGTTTTTCTTGCTAGAATTGTCGGTTTTTGGATGGAATTATTGAGAGGATGAAGGGATTGTTGAATATGTTGTTGTAAAAAGAAAAATGAAATGAAATGAAGGCAAATGGTCCGATCGGACCATATTGGAGGGTGGGGTGGGACCCACATCTTCATTTGTGGCCACATATTCAGATTCTCGTAATCTGGATAATGTTTTGGATAATCTGGTTCAGTTCGTTTTTTGGTTAAACGTCTAATTCGGCTTAAAACGAGGCTAAAACGGTCGTTTTTCGGCTTAAAAATGAAATTTATATAAAACCGATTTAAAACTTAAACCATGACTTTTATTAACTTAAAACATCATAGTATTAATAATTGTGCATCTTTTTCGGCTTGATCGATCGTCTATTGCTCGGTTTGGTATTAAAGGTTTCGTTTAACGTACCGACGTATCATTAAATCGAAATCCTTTTTCTGTGCTTTAATTCACTTATCCCGAAGCTTTAATACTTCGTAAACATCACTAAATAATATATATTTCGTCTATAATGCAATCCCCGATCGTTCGGGCTTCAATAACCGTTAATCGGTTAATCGTATTTCCAATACGATTTACTGTATAATCGAGTATAATTCGTACTATGAATCATACATACTCGTATAAACGCATCATAATTCACATATTCATTATTAAATAACACATAAATAGTATATACCGGTTAGGGTATACCTGATTTTGCCGGAATTGTTACATATTATGACTGGCGTTAAGTCGGTCATTGATATTGTTGTCCACTTAAATCTTATAACAAACCTTCGATAATTTTTGTGATATGATTTATGGTTCAATTAGCGCACAGAATATCAGAAACTATCAGCCCCTAATCTCAGTTCAAGCTTAATTTGATTTTTGCCAAATCACCCCAACTTGACTTAAACCATTATAATGTTGATCAAAATTTTTGATACCAATTGTGAAATTTTGAGCAATGCATCAAGTTTCCTTTACTGTGAGTGAGTATGCACGAGTCCATCTGTCGGCTTACATACATTGTATCCCCTGGGGTCCGTTTCTTGTTGGTAATGAGACGCATGCAAGGGAGGAACAATTGTATGACTAACAGCGGATTTTGATCAAGTCAGTAATTTAGATTGTACAAAGTACAGCGGTGATCAAGTTTAATGACTTTGGGTTTGCTCTAGAAAGTGAGTGAAATATTCATGCTTATGAATACCCAGATGATTAAGCCGCATAAAGACTCACAGTGTCCAGAATCCTAACGCTTGTTATTTGCTTTATTATATTTTGGGTGATCAACAATTATAAGGCTTGAGTATGACCGGTTATTACATTTCTGCCATCCTCACTGAGACTTTTGCTAGAGACTAACACCTCTTTCAATTTGGCTTTTCTTTAAGTTTATATCACTTACATTACTCTAACAGCTTGTTTAAGACCTATCAATGCACCAATGATTAAGCACACAGTCTTTTAAGCTTATTTCTTTCTTGATTTAGGGTCAAATAATAATACTATCATTTTCTCTTTTTGCTTCAAAAACTCAAAATTTTGAGGAGCATAAAATAAAATGATTTAAAAATTGCCCCAGTTAATTTAAGTTCACAAATTAATGGCTATCCTATTCATCTACAAGTAGAGAACAGGACCAAAACATGCAAGAACGCTTTACAAATTTAAATAACTGACTAAATTCTCAGCTAAAAGTAAAGTAGAAAGCTTAACGAACGCCCCAAGCACTATCCATTTGTCAGATAAATGGCTAACCCGAAGATTTCCAAGAAATTATCAGGATCAAACATATACAAGTATATGTTCTTCGAAATAGAAGTAAATGACATAATTTTCAGCGATCATAAGCAAAAATCTTTTTGGTTTTTCTCTTTACAAACTAAAGCCACAATCTTTACAAATTTAAATAACTGACTAAATTCTTAGCTAAAAGTAAAGTAGAAAGCTTAACGAACGCCCCAAGCACTATCCATTTGTCAGATAAATGGCTAACCCGAAGATTTCTAAGAAATTATCAGGACCAAACATATACAAGTATATGTTCTTCGAAATAGAAGTAAATGACATAATTTTCAGCGATCATAAGCAAAAATCTTTTTGGTTTTTCTCTTTACAAACTAAAGCCACAATCTTTTTGTCTTTTCGGATTTTTTTTACAAAAACGAAATTTCACATTCTTTTTGACTTTTTCTAAAATTTTCTGTACAAACAGAAATCACAATCTTTTTGGAATTTTCTTATTAAAAATGTTTTTGGTTTTTCAGATATTAGAATAAAAGTAGAAGGAAAAATATTTTTGATTTTTTCAATATTTTCTAATGTTTTTGGGTTTTATCTAAACAAACTCAAAGCACAATATTTTTGTATTTTCTATAATTTACCCCCTGAAACCTAAAAAACAGAAGAAAAATTAAACTAGAATAATAAATCAAGTAAAGATAATTATCCTAATTTTTGGATATCAGCAAGGGTCTTCAATCCATTTAAACCAAGCAAAAAGTTAAAACGTGTTTTATCAAACGCTTTGGTAAATAGATTGGCTTTTTTAAAATCAGTGTGCACTTTCTCAAGATCAATTAATTTCTTTTCATAACAATCCCGTATAAAATGATATCGAATTTCGATATGTTTTATTTTAGAATGTTGTACGGGATTCTTGGTGATACTAATAGCAGCAGAGTTATCAATCAAGATGGGAGTAGTAAGAAACTTCAAACCGTAGTCGCGAAGATGTTGTTGTATCCACAAAACCTGGGAACAGCAACTCGAGGCTGCAACATACTCAGCTTCGACAGTTGAAATGTAGACCGTTGTCTGCTTCTTACACTGCCAGGAAACAAGCCGGCTTCCTAAGAATTGACATCCCGTTGTAGTAGACTTGAAATTGATCTTGCATCCTCCATAATCTGAGTCTGAGTAAGCGGTAAGATCAAAAGTATCATCTTTGGGGTACCATAACCCGATGTCAGGATTTCCCCGTAACATAAACAAACAGCAAGTATTATGTCAGGTCGAGAGGCAGTTAAATACATTAAAGAACCAATCATGGCACGATAGAGGGTCGGATCAACGGTATCCTCCAATTCATCCGGTGATAAATTGTGACCCACTGGAAGATGAGTAGAAGGGATTTTTCCGGCAGTAATATTGAATCGGCCCAAGACATCGTTCACATATTTCGTCTGATGAATGAAGATTCCCTTCGCAGACTGATGAACCTGCAACCCTAAAAAGAAATTCATCTCTCCCATCGAACTCATCTCGAACTTGGTTTGCATAGACTTCTCAAACTCCTTACATAACGTGTCGTTCGTAGACCCAAAGATTATGTCATCAACATAAATCTGAACGAGCAGAAGATCATCACCAATATTCTTATAAAATAAAGTGCAGTCAACAGTTCCATGTTTGAAGCCATTATCTGTCAGATGGTCGGCGAGCGTGCCATACCAAGCTCTCGGGGCTTGATGTAGACCATATAATGCCTTGTTTAATTGGTAAACACGGTCAGGATAATCACGATTCTCAAAACCTGGAGGCTGTAAAACAAACACTTCCTCGTGAAGTTCACCATTGAGAAAAACACTCTTAACATCCATTTGATACACTTTGATATTCTTGTAAGCTGCATATGCCAAGAAGATTCAAATCGACTCTAATCTTGCAACTGGAGCATACACCTCAGTGTAATCAATACCCTCTTGCTGATGAAAACCTTGCACCACTAAACGTGCTTTGTTTCTCACAATTACTCCACGATCATCTTTCTTACACTTATATACCCACTTTGTCGGAATTGCCTTCTTGACTCTAGCAGGTTTGTCAATAATATCCCAAACACCTAAACGTGCAAATTGTTGTAATTCTTCTTGCATAGCTTCTACCCAAGAAGGATCTTGCAGAACCACACGAGAAGTTGTAAGCTCAACTTGAGATAGAAAAGAAGTAAATTTAGCAACAGTTGCAATTTCAGATGCGTGTAAGTCAGCATGAGCACATAGAACATTATTGTCACATGAAGAGGCAACTTGATGTCGTGTATGAACCCCTTCATCAAGGTCTCCAATAATGTTTTCTTGTGGATGGTAATTATGAATCCTGAGAGTAGGATTTTCAGAAACAGCAACATTTTCAAATAAATTAGTGTAATGTTCACCCAATTCAGGAGATGAAGCATCACTGTCAAGTGCAATAACTTGATCCACAATAGTATTATCATCAGATGAAGTAGACGCATTATCATCACGAACAGAAGATTCATTATCAGGTTCTTCAATTGGAGCATCAGTTGGAGCTTCAACATCATTTGAACTTGCGAACCTTGGAATTTCCAAATGTTCTTCAAAATAAGCATGAACTAAATCTTCATCTGGATGATCAGTTGATGGAGTGAATTAATTAAATAAGCCATCATAGTCAAACATCCAGTTGGGACCTTTCCCTTGTGGAGGAGTAGTGTACTTTTGACAATCAACATGGTACCACTCTTCAACACAACCAGACGTAAAATTGAAAACCCGTTTCTTAGGTGACGCATACCCCAAGAAATACCCTTCAATGGCTTTTTCTTCAAACTTACCCACATCCTTGTTCAGCATAGTACAAGGACACCCAAAAGGTTCCAAATACTTTAAGTTAGGTTTACGATTATTCAATAATTCAAAACTGGTCTTCTTGAGTCGTTTAACAGTTAGAACTTGATTGAGGGTATAACAAGCCGTATTCACAGCCTCATTCCAAAATTGGACAGGAAGCTTAGAATCAGCAAGCATAGTTCTTGCAGCTTCAATCAAAGTTCTATTCTTTCGTTCAGCAACGCCATTTTGTTGAGGTACATACGGTGCACAATATTCACGGTGAATTCCCTTTTGGATACAAAAGAAATCCAGTATAGTGTTTTTGAATTCAGTTCCATTATCACTTTGAATTCTCCTCGCCTTTTGTTTGTAAAGTGATTCGATTTTAGTGATAAGGTTTTGTACCAAAATAGGCGTTTAATCTTTCGAACTCATAAATAAGACCCATAAGCATCTCGAATAATCATCAATCACGACTAGGCAATACCAGTCTCCAGAAATACTCGCACCATTCACTGGACCGAACAAATCCATATGAAGTCGTTCAAGCGGAGTTTCAATGGAATTCAATACCTTAGATGGGTGTGATTTCTTCTTCTGTTTTCCCTTCTTACAAGCAACACAGTGATCCGATAACTTAAAATTTTCAACGACACCCCTTCTACCAAATCGTTTGCCATTAAATAATTCATCTTTCGAACATGTATGTGACCCATTCTTCGATGCCAAAGTACGGAGTCTTTCTCGATTGCTTTCGAGACAAAACACGTTTCGATCGATGTAGATACTTTAGAGTTCATATTCAAGACATAAATATCATTTGATCGAGGTGATCGCATGACAACCATGTCCTCGAGAATCACATAACCCGGTTTCAGAATCAGACACTCTTTATCTGTAAATACTGTAGTGTATTGCTTATCACAGATTTGCGATACACTCAATAAATTATGATCCACTTTATCACAATAGTTAACTTTCTCAAACGTAATCTTCCCATTTGAAACATCACCTTCATGTGTGATCATACCCCAGAATTCCCAGCGAACGCCACATAACCCCCTTGAATATTTCTCACATTTGATAAGAGGTTGAGATTTCCAGTAATGTGACGAGAACATCCACTGTCCATGATCCATTTTCACCAGAAATGGTCTTGGATGAACCCTACACACAAAAGACAAAGATTAGTTCAAAAAGGCAGCCCGGGCCTCAGTCTTGGGCACCTTTTGGTTTTCTTGAGAAAAATTAACCTTAGTTTCATTCAATTGTTGTTCAGCAACTTGAGAATAAGTTGCAGGCTTCCTAGACTTTCGTCATAAGTAAGCGGCTTGAACTACATTTGATTTTTCATTCTTGCATAAGGTTGCAACAGGAATAAACTTAGGTTTGACAGAACCATGAGTTTCATTCATATGAACCACTTTTCGAAGATGTACATCAGAAAACATAATATGAGTATCATCAGCATACGACACAGGTTGTTTCAGAATCTCCTTTACCACAGGAATCGGCTTAGAATAATCCTTGATAAAAGGATGAAGATTCTGATAGCTCTTCTGACTACAATCCCTCAGAACATGACCAAGTTGACCGCAAAGGAAACAGCTTCGCATGTCTACACGATGTTGTTGAGAGGTAGTTGGAATGAATAATGCATAAGTTTGATGATGACTCACATTTTTAGTCATGCTCTTAGCAAACTCATCAGATAATTCAGATTTCTTCTTTAAGTTAAAATATAAATTAGAATAGTTCGAAAAACTTTTCAGTGTATCTGTCCCAGTTGAATTGACAAAGTTAATTTTCTTAGCTTGTTTTAAAACCTGCTTTGCCTTAGTCAATGGGTCAGATGGAACTGATGGTTTTGCTTGAGCATATCTAAGTTCAAGATCTTGAATCTGTGAAGTTTCATTGATAAATACACTCTCAATAAGTTCAGGTTTGATGATACTTATTGGAATATCTTTTTCGGTGAACATCGTATACATCCCCTTTAACTTAAAAACTTTAGAAGATGATGGCATAGAACTAGGAGGATTAATGAAACGCATCAAATCCTCATCAGAAATTTCGGTTTTTCTGACTTCTTTGCCTTCACAAAGTTTACTTTCATCGGATTTTCCTTTTTCACCTGAGGTTTGTGTGAACCATACACCGCTTCCTCAAATTCGTGAGGCTCGCACAAAATAGGATTAGAACTTGGAATGTTTTTATTCTTGTGTATAATCTCGGGTTCAAACAAATCCTCAATTATAACCTTGTCATCTTGTTCAACAAACACCTTTTTGCTTTAAACATGAGATTTTTGAGGAGCAAATTGGGTCTTAACAGTTTTAGATTTAACAGATTTAACATTTTCTGAATCACGGGTTCATTTTATAATCATTGTGAAAAGGTGGAGGAATTTCAACAAAACCTATCCCTTTCTTAAAGTCCTTTTGTTTTCCAGAAACTTCGATAATTTCATTCAACAAGAACGAAGAATTTCGAAATTTACCCAATTTGTTCTTCAACTCAAGAACCTCATTCTCAAGTTCGGTTATTTTTGAACGATGTTTCAAAAATTTCTTGAAACTTTGGGTCATTGATTGTCATTTTCACAGATAACTTGGCTTTAAGATCATGATTACTTATAGTCAAAGCCTCAATTTTCTCCCTTGAATTTATTTGAGAAGTTAAGGATTGCCTATAAGTGTCTTTTAAGGACACAATCTCTTTTAGCAAATTATCATTTTGGAGTTTTAATGAATCAATTTTAGATTTATTATAATCACAATCAACACATGATACCTTAGAAGTAGAATTACTAACCTCATTTTGTTTGGCCGTGCAAGCAGAAGTGGAAGAATCATTGATCTTCGCCATACAAGCAAAATTGATTGGAAGTTTTTCATATGAATCATCAGACTCAGATCCAGAATCATTATCAGAAGACAGCTCGCTTCCACTAGCATCTTGAACATTTTCAGTAGGTCCAAACATCGCCAGATTTGCTTGAGTATCATTACACAGTAGTCGTTGTGACCAATCATCTCCATTAGCTAACAATGCTTGTGACCGGGAACTTGATGTTTTGTTTTCAGCATCATTACCTCGTGGTGTTGAAGAGTTTGAACTTTGACCACAAGGACCAGTATACTCCTTTTCGGTTTGTCACACTCTTTTGCAAAATGCCCGAATTCTTGACAATTGTAACATTTCACTTTCAACTTGTCAAATCCCAACTTTTTGTTTAGAGCGGGAAGATCTTTTCCGGTTCTTTGCATGAATCTTTTCACTTTTCTAACAATCATTGCCATGTTCCACTTTAAATTCATGATTTCCAAGTCATCTGGGTCAATCTGATCATAGTCTTCATTAGTTAAATCGCTAGTGGCAATTTTGCTACTAACCAGATTTTCATACGAAGTCATGAAAGCAGAGAGAAAAGCAAAGTTTTGTTCAGATTCTTTCATGTTGACATTTGAAGGTGTTGAGTATTGACTTGTATTGGATGGATTTCCTGAAACTCCAGTTAATCCAGAAATACCGGAAGATCCGGTACTTCCAGCTGTATAAAAACAGGCTCGTGGATCACTATACAATGTAGTTGCATTCTCACTTGCAGCTTGAGTAAGGAAAGCAGTTAGTGGAGAAATGGTAGAACTAAGAGGCATACTACCACCATAGAAGGAAGGATCTTGACTTTCTTTTGAAGATTTCTGACACTTAAGATCATATTCTCTTGCTTTAATCTTCTGTAAGAATTCAATTGCAGTCAAATATTCATTCAAGAAATAATTGTTTTCCTTGAGAACCATCAAGAATGTAGAATAAGAACTTGGGAGTACACTCTTAATAGTATCAATTTTATCTCTCTCAGAGACGTCTAATTTCATCTTGTCCATCTCAGCAATTAAGTGATTGAATCTCGTTGTCATTTCTTCAACCGTCTCACCCTTTAGTAAATGAAAGTTTCTGAATTGAAACTTAAGCATCACCTTTTTACTCTCAGCCATGTTACCCATACTTCTCATTCGAATATTTTGAAACAAAGAAGCACATATTTTTATACTACCCACTTGGTGAAAAATATTCTCAGGCAAAGCCATGGTTAGAGTAGAATAAGCTTTTGTTTCTATCTCTAATGCTTTCTTTTCTTCAACTGAGTATTGTGAGATAGCTTTAGGTGTATAACCAGTAGTCTCATCTCCAATCATAGGAATTGTATAAACTTCATCCAAACAGTATGAGCAATCAGGATGAACTGATCCTAAATGAGCACGAAACCGAGGTTCCCACTTGGCAAAGTCACTAAACTTCATCAATCTTGGACATTTCGAATGTGAACCTATCTCGGTGTCAAGTTGTAACATTTGTTGCATCAACATATTTTGAGACGCTAATGCATACATACCGACCATCTTTGACAAGTTTTAAAAACTCAAAGTGTAACGAATCAGACAACGAATAATGTTAACGAACTGTGAACAGTTGTAGCGAACTGTGAACAGTAAAATAACGAATCAAATCTTAATGAAGTTAAGTTTGATCAGACAACGAATCACAATTGAGTTTAACGAATCAACCAACGAATTAGAAAATTAACGAATCAGGAAGTCAAACTAACGAGTTGACTAACGAACTGGCCAACAAATTAGCAATCAATCTGATAACGAAATAGAGAGTCTTTAGTAGCGAATTAGAGGATAATTAGTAACGAATCACCAAGAAAAAAAAACTTAGCGAAATGAGATAACGAACCAGCTACAGTTGATAGCGAATCAACTATAACGAATCAGGTTGTTACAACCATTTGTAACAAACTCTGACACCTTATACCACGTGGTAAAGGTTTTTATGACACAAATCCCAAAATGGACGCATGTCACACGAACAGTTAACCCCAAATAACGAATTAGATCACACGACTCAACTATTATAGCGAATCGTTTAGCGAATCACTTGAAATGAATAACGAATTAACAAAATTAATGAACGAATCAAAGCAAACAAGATAATGAATCACCATAGATGATAACGAATCAATTCATATTTGAATCTTCAAATCTTCAACACAAGATTTCCAGAAATCTGGAAATGATGAACATCAACCCAGAAACATGAAATTTGTAATACCAACTTGTTACTAAACCAAATCACACAAGTTACCTACCAAAATACTTGTAACACACTCGCGAATCCAATACACGAACCCTCGACACCAAACAACTCCGATTACCAATTCAATTTTACCACAACACTAACCCTGTTTCGGACTTAAACCAAAACCAATACCAATCCACTCAAAACCAATCCAAAACTCAATTCCAACTCACAAACTCGTACCAATACCTTAACCAACACGGATTCAATCCAATTCGACCATAATTCACTCAACTCAACTAAAATTTGATTCAAATTCACTCAAACAGAAAACTAACAATATCGAAAACTAATTAAACACTAAATCAAGTGTAATTGAGATCCAACGGCTCTGATACCACTTGTTGGACCCGGTGTAGCAATCCAATAACGATAACATATCTCAGATCTGTGTATATATATGATTAATACCATAATAGATCTAGCTCATCATTACTTTAGATTAAGTGTTATATATGTATATGTATTATATGTATAGATATATCAGTAGTTCATATAATATTAGGATGAAGATCGAGAGAGGAATCGGACAGGGTTTCGTTAATTAAACTCTCAAAAATTAAATTATGCGTGAACAGTGTATACTATATTTAAAATATAGGTCTGGTTCGCTAACATACCCTAGCGAACCAGACGCTACTTCGTTACATACATAAATAAAACGAAACACCCCTTGATTCGTTAACATCCCCTAACGAATCAGGAGAGAATAAGCTTAAGTCTTAGTTCGCTAACATCCCCTAGTGAACTAGACTTTACACATAACGAACTAGATAATAATTAAACTAATTATTACATTAAATATTAAACAAAAATGTTAACGATAATTACAAAGACTCAAGACGCAAAACCGTGCACTAACAGGTCTTCTTTAATTTCAATAGTCGTTAAATTCTGTTTCGTCTTTATTTTAAAATTTTAATCTTGAAAAAAAATCTTAAACATGTATGTATGGTTTTAACACACCCAACGGAACGAGTCATGTGGACCATGTGGCAAAATATGTAATTATGAGTGCACGCGTAATTACTAAAATCCTCGCATGGAAGTCTTGGTGGGTATGTTGGGTGTAAACAACTCGTAATAGAGGGACTATAGACAACGGTACAAATGATATATAATAATTAAAGATCATGGTAGATACGCCGCTGATACATCCTATATATAAGTGGACTTGTCTTATTACCCATTTGTAGTGTTTTCGTGTCACTCAAACTTGTGTGTTGTTTTATTTTATTACAAAAATATTTTTGTAGTATGATTTATTCTTATTATAATTTTTCTTTTATTCTAATTTAAGGACGAAATTTCCAAAAAGTTGTAAATATTGTAACATTCGTATATTTTCGAGCCTGAAAACCTGGCCCGTTTAAAAGTACTTTTAATTTTATTTTATTTGGTTTTCAAATGAAAAGGTATTTGTGTTATATGTAAATGGCTAAAAATAAAAGGTGAAGGGAGTTGTTTTGTAACTAAATAAGTATGAGGGCCATTCTTGTCAAATCATGATAGTTTATTAATAATTTCTGCAAATATGTTACGTCTCTCAATCCATCGTCCTCATTTCCTGGACATAATCAAGCAACCAAGTAAAGAGCCTTAACCGACCATTTATGACACGGTTTCGGCCCGTAACCGTAAACCTTAAATCAAGTTACAAATTTTAGGCGATTACAGTTTTAAATCATCTCCTATTTGAGTCCAAATTCCGACCGGAAAACACTGAATTACCGAGATCGAATACTTGTTATTTATTCTACTTAAACCGAACCTCATAATTTTTTTATGAAAACACATCAACACACTATCTATTCCTTCCACACTCGAAATTATAGCCTCTGTTATTGGACCTATCCGGCGCCGCTGTTGCGTTCTCCGACCAAGCTGCCGGAATCGAATTTAGCACCAAGTATAGGTAAACATTATATCATACGACATGTTTCTATAAGCCTTAACGTCTAAGGCACTTATTCTTGTTATTACGATCAAACTTTTTTTTAGGGCTATTTTAAAAATCAAGAGTTGCTTGTAGCATATCTTGTCTACTTTTCGATATCAAACAAATGGGAATCGGGTTCGCAACACGTTTTAGATCTGGTGATTTAAGTTCCGAACAGTTTTCAATACTTAATCAATTTATTAGTTATTACTCAAATAATTGAGATGTATTATCCAAATAAAATTTTATAGTTATTATCTTAAATAAGTTAACCCTTTTTGTTTATAAGTTACATAATATTGAATTTTATCAACTTATAAAGTACATGTGTTGTGAATAAAATACATATTTTGTCAAATAATTTGGATGCATAGTTTACCGCTCTATATAGTGTTTCTATAAAATCGTTGAAAGAAGCATTCTCAGCTTGACACTTTATATACTTGTTAATAGTCAATTGAATTAATTTTAGCTAATGGTTGTTTATTGATATACAAACCACGGTCGTCGTTATGATTTCCATTTTTTATATATAAACAAGATAGGCTATTAAATACCAAGCGTTACGAATTCTGAGTGAACACCAACTACCACACTAAAGCCATGCTACTAATTATAGGTTTCTCATCATTTACTTCCCGCGCAAGGATTCTTGTTTTTGGCTTTGTTGCTCTTCCATTAAGTCGCCGCGTAAGACTCGGCCTTATTGCATGTGCATTAGCATGGGAAATTCCTAGTCCAATACCAAGTGAGTAATCACATCCCTTTTTTTCTATTTTTGTTTTGAGGGCATTATGTGTATTAGAAATTATTATTATTATACTATTTGCGTGGTTGTTATATTTGCGTGGTTGTTATATTCCTCGATTAATTGTTCATTTCTATATGAATTATGTGTTTACTTCTTTTATGGTTGGTTGATATCTCATCCTCAACCTCAGAATATGATTATACGACGTCCGAGTAGACATGCCCGAATTAAGTGGCATGTTCGAAAAGACACAATTGTTTACTTTTATTTTTTGGTTTCAAATAAAAGTGTCCGTATTCTAGAGGCATGATTAAAAGGACACACCTATTTTTTTACATTAATTGATGTTATTCACATACGCAAGGAATTGTTTATTTCTTAATATTATTAATATACGTACACTAAATTATGAATTACTCACTCAACATGTGTTGTTGACAAAATTTTTTACACATATTGCAGGTTGTTATTTCAGATGATTTGAAGTGGAGAACTTAGATTATACCTTAGGCTAAAAATTGTCAAAGTTTAAATGTTGTATAAATTCCTGTTTCATTTGAATTATTTGTGTACGATTGTTGTGAATAAATAAATTTAGATATTGACACTTATTATTATTTTATTTTCTTTGAGCTATGATGAAAATTATGTCACGCCCGGCATGTTCCGCCTTAGGTTGGGGTGTGACACTCTTCTAAGGCACGACATACGTACTTTGGCGAATGGACCGTTCGTAAATCGTGGTGAAACCAGATGGTAGGATGGTTCTGTGACACTCGTCAATTTCAGTTTAACTCCGTTAATCCAAACTCCATTAATTCAAACTCAAGATCACACGAACTATGTCATTCCAGTTAACGTATATTTCAAATTACATTTAATTAGAGTTAAATGACACATGACAATCATTACACAAGTAGTCTTTCGGAGTTTCACCGAAACACACACAAGTCGACTCAAACCGTTGGTGAACAAACAATAATATTATAAACAAGTACTTGATATAATTATGTGTTACGTTTATGTGTAATTTGGTGCTTACATGTATAACCTCATATCATAAATGAAAAAAAAATAGTTTGTGTTAGAATTATACAAAATAGAAGTTGAGGGTGCAAGTTGTACCATGTAATTAATTAATTAACATATAAAGAAACTTATAACACAAAACCCTAACTCTCCCCTCTCTCCCTCTCCCCTGCGATGGCAGCCCCACACCCCCCCTCTCCCTTGATCGGCCGAAAATACACACACACACATACATACAAGATTGTTTACAAGTTGTTTGAAGATCCAAGGTTGCTAACTAGGTAAACTAATCACTATCTCTTGCCTATTCTATCGATTTTTAGCATGATTAAACATGATGATCATAAAACATAAATTCTAAATATATTGATTATTGATGAGCTAGGGTTGTATGCATGATTCCTGGTTTTTTTGATGAAAACTGATTCGGGACAGAATCATAATTGCATGTTAAAATGACTTTAGATTGTTGTTAATGATGTGTTTGGAAGTGATTATTGATTCTATGATGTAGTAGGTCGAGTCTAGTTTCTAAAGAATCTGAGTTTATAATTTTTGGACGTGTAGAAGTTAGTTTTTATTAATTTACAAATCTGTTGCGCAAGTCTGATTCGGGAAGCCTTTTTTGTAATTAGTATATCACACAAATGACAAGACCAAATGAGTTGATTCCACTTCTGGAAGTTAATAATTTGAGTGTGTAATCTAACCCAATTATCCTTGCATTAATTGGATTAACCATTCAACGGTAATTGTAAATAACGTTTTGTTGCGCATGATAATGAATGTTATGTGCTTACTGTGTTGTTTTGATCATTGTGAGAAAACCGTATGTAATAAATATATAATAAATATATTTTTAGAAACCTAACTCAGTTTTGCTTCAGTGATGAATTTTTGGTGATTGTATCTATATGTATGGTTAGTGAAATAGAGTAATCTTGACGTGTTATAATCTGTCTTGGTAACTTAGCTGCTGAATTCTTTGATTTAACCTGAAAAGTGATTATCTGACTGATGTTTGCTATGTGTTTGACAAATTTTCCCTTGTGCTAGATATTATAATGATGATGTACCGTAGTAACACTTAATACTATACTTGTTAACACGTGTAACATATCACCAACGTGTTTGTCGAGACGCACTTGTTTCACAAACTTAACACAAACACATCTCATGCATAACTTTTATGTGTCGAGTCTAGAGACTCACTCGTAGTTCAAACACTTAGAAATTATCATTTTGTTTTTTGAGCACTAGTGATGATTTCTTTGACGCACGCTTTTCTCGGATTTTCGTTAACTTCGCAAACAGTGAATTTCACAGCCCCTTTTACTCTTTAACATTTTTATTAGGGGGAGATAAAAACTCCAACACTTTACATTTTGTTACTCTTTATATATCACTTTTAAGGCTAAGTGGCAAACAAACCAACTAAGTCCTTCTGAACAATTGAACCGGTTAATACTGGATAATAGCGAGTCACCTTTGAGTAGTACTATTGGGTTTGTTTAACACATTAGTGGGTGTGATTGGATAATAGCGAGTCTCCTTTGAGTAGTACTACTGGGTTTGTTTAACACAAACCCCGCCTAACTCTAAACTTGATTGTAGGTCGAGTGGGTGTAATTTTGGCTAACACATTACCATGGTCGTGATTGACATGGTGGCAAGGCAATCGTATAAACAGACAGCTTAGGTGTCGAACACTTTGTAATACATGCTTGATAGGTTTGCTACCTATTGATATATAATTGACATAACACTATCTTGTAACGCTTAAACGCAACGCTTAATTTACGTAAACCTATGAATTCACCAACCCTGTGCTGACACTTTTAGTATGTTTATCTCAGGTAGCCGAGGCGGGCGAGCGGTATAGGACATGCATTCACTGAACTCTATTGTTTTAAACTTTCATAAAGTTTTGTCATGATAATTGTTGCTTTAAGTAGTCCTGTCTGGCGCAACTATTTGCTTTAAAGTTTACGCTTCCGCATTTTTACTTAAGACTTATATGTCTTGGTTGTTTTTGAAAAATTTAATTATGGTGTTTGATATAACTAATGATTCCGATCTTGTTAGTTCACACCCTCTGAGGGTGTGACAGATTTGTATCAGAGCCATTGGTTATAACGAACTAGAAATGCATTCATACTAGACTATAACCGCAACGACCCATTAATTATGATCTTACGCACTGCATATATATTATATATTTAGTTTTTCGTTTTCTTTATTTCTTTTCATCATTCACTAATACGCGCGTAAAACATACATGACTTATCCAGTAGAGATGTCAACACCATCATCATCATCCGACCCGGTGTCCCACGCCCCAGGGAAGGAACTACAGCTTCCCAACCCATCACCACCTCGAGTAGTCCCAACACTAGCAGCCCCCGCATCGAAGAGCCACCGCCCATCTAGAGACGTGTACGAGGATAACGGTAACTAGAGTTGGTACCCAAGTCTGATCGAGTGGTTTGTTTACCGTGAGCAAGTTCCCCTACTACCTCTCCCGGGCTGTCCGATGTCCTTCAACACACTACCACCCCTAACCAAACCAATGGAGCGCCCTTTCGCAACTCTCGCGTCCTCTTTGGAGCGTGAAGTTATGCACTGGACGAGAGCGAATGTTACTGGATTGATAAGGGATGGAGTTGAGGCTAGGAAGAGACTTTCATACCTGACTGAATCCATGAAGGAAACTCACGATGCTCATGTTTATCTAATGAAGCTAGTGATCAAGATGCAATCAGAGATGATAGACTTGCAGGAAGAAGTTAGGGATGCAAGAGGCCATGCAGCGGTAGCTCTAGCTTAACATGACCGCAACAGAACTCCAAGCCCTACTGAACGACCATGCGACAGCAGCTCTGCCTGCTCATATTCAGAATCAAGCTGGAGGCCAAGCCGGAGTCTGTACTTTCAAGAATTACCTGGACTGCAAGCCCAATTCGTTTAAGGGCACTGAAGGAGCCATAGGTTTCCTGCGTTGGGCCGAGAAGGCAGAGTCAGCCTTTAAGATGTGCAACTTTCCACCAGCCAGCAGAGTCAAGTTTGTTGCTGGAACACTGCAAGATTCAGCCCTCACCTGGTGGAATTCAAATGTGAAAATACTCGTATTGGACTTGGCGAATGCTATGAATTGGGAAGAATTCAAGAATATGATGCAAGAAGAATATTGTCCTAGAGAGGAAATCTCAAAGTTGGAGACAAAATTTTGGGCTTTGAAGATGGTGGGCTCTGAAATTGAAGCCTACACCACCCGTTCTCACGAACTGGCGGTGATGTGCCCACGGATGGTAGATCCGCCAAGTAAGAGAATTGAGATGTATATCGATGGTTTGGTGCCCCAGATTCAGGGTATGGTGACGTCTTCCAAACTGACCACTATTCAGAAAGCGATCCGAATAGCCCACAAGCTGACGGATCAAGCAGTGGCACAAGGTGCGTTACCACCTAGAGGTTCCACCTCTAAAACCCTTGACAACTTGAGTAACGACAAAACCAACTCTGGGAATGGAAAGAGGAAGTTTGAAAGCACGAGGTCCTCATCATCGAACCCTCCACAGCAACAACACCACCGTAAAGCCAACCCACCCGAAACTTTAATAATTAGGGTTCCAACAGCAACGGTGGCAGACAGGGTTCGAGTAGCTATGCTGGAAAGTACCCAAAGTGCAACAAGTGTAACTACCACCATTCTGGCCCATGCGACCGTATTAAATGTCTGCGATGCGGTAAATTGTGTCATCAAGCCAAGGATTGTAGAGGCGAACTCATGGGTAAGGGCGCACCTAAACAGCCTGCAACTACTAAGGGGTGCTTTGATTGTGGTCAGGAGGGTCATTTCAGGAAGGACTGACCTAAACTGAAACAAAATGAGGGCAACGGAGGCAATAACAGTAACGGAGGCAGTAGTAAGGGTAGAGCTTTTGTCATTGGATCGGGCCAGGCCCGCAGCGATCCGAATGTGATTACCGGTAAGTTTCCTATAAACGATTGTTTTACTTCTATTCTGTTTGACACTGGAGCCGATAGAATTTTTGTGTCAAAAACCTTTAGTAAACTGTTAGACTAAACTCCGACACCGTTAGATGCTAAGTTTCCTGTTGAATTAGATGATGGTAAATCTAAAGAAACAACACATGTACTAGCGGGATGTAAGTTTAAATTGTCGGGTCATACCTTAGATATCGACCTCATACCCTTTACACTTGGTAGTTTCAACGTTGTTGTCGGCATGGACTGGCTATCCGAGAATAAAGCTGAGATTATATGCCATGACAAGATTGTTCATATCACTAATCCTTATGGCAAAGTCATCTCCATACAGGGCGAGAGAAAAGACATGACTAATAGCATCATCACACTTATGAAGGTGCAGAAATATTTACAAAAGGGTCATCCGGCGATCTTAGATCATGTAATCGAGAAACCAGCATAGGAGAAGCGGATCGAAGACATACCTATTGTGCGAGATTTTCCCGAAGTCTTCTCAGAAGATTTGCCAGGACTCCCACCCATTCGACAAGTCGAGTTCCAAATCGACTTAGCCCCCGGTGCTGCACCCATAGCACGAGCCCCATATCGTCTCGCAGCGGTAGAGATTCAGGAGTTGTCCACTCAGTTACAGGACTTGTTGGATAAAGGTTTCATCTGACCCAGCTTATCACCATGGGGAGCCCCTGTCCTATTTGTTCGAAAGAAGGACGGGAGTTTCCGCATGTGCATCGACTACCGAGAGCTGAACAGAGTGACGGTCAAGAACTGTTATCCCCTACCTCGAATTGATGATCTTTTTAACCAGCTTCAAGGATCGAGTTACTACTCGAAGATCGATCTGAGATCTGGTTACCATCAATTAAGAGTGCGCGAAGAAGATATTTCAAAGACGGCATTTAAAACTCGGTACGGTCACTATGAGTTTTAGGTTACGCCTTTTGGCTTCACCAATGCACCAGCCGTATTTATGAACCTCATGAACAGGTGTATGCAAGACGTATCTCAACATGTTTGTTATTGTTTTCATTTACGATATCCTCGTCTACTCCAAGAACATGACCGATCATGAAGAACACCTAATGTTAATACTGGAATTACTAAAGAAGGAACAACTGTACACTAAGCTCTCGAAATGAGAATTTTGGCTACGCGAAGTTCACTTCTTAAGACATGTGATCAATGAGAGAGGTATCCATGTCGATCCAGGCAAGGTAGAGGCCATCAAAAACTGCGAAGCACCTAAGGCTCGACTGAGGTGCGACAGTTCCTAGGACTGGCTGGCTTCTACCGACGTTTCATTGAAGGATTTTCAAATATTTCTCAACCCATCACTGCACTGACACACAAGGGTAATTAGTACAACTGGGGTGACGCTCAGGATTCTGCCTTCCAACTTTTGAAAACAAAACTTTGTAGCGCAACCATCCTATCCCTCCCCGATGGAACAAAAAATTTGAAAGTACATTATGATGAATCGATACAGGGTCTCGGATGCGTGCTAATGCAACTTTAGAAGGTTATAGCCTATGAATCTCGAAAATTACGGGTACACGAGAAGAACTATACGACCTATGACTTGGAACTCGGAGCTGTGGTGTTTACCCTTAAGATATGGAGAGATTACTTGTACGGTACCAAATTTACCATTTACGCCGACCACAAGAGTCTCCATCATATCTACGATCAAAAGGTGTTGAACATGCGATATCGTCGTTCGTTCGAGATACTTAAGGATAATGATTGTGTCATCAAGTACCACCCTGGCAAGGCCAATGTAGTGGCCGATGCTCTCAGCAGAAAGGAAACCGTTAAGCCTAGACGGGTGCGAGCATTACAACTCACGATTCATGCCAAATTGCCTGATCAGATTCGTGATGCTCAACTTGAAGCTTTGAAAGACAATACCCTCCCATCAGAACTCATGCGAGGCATGGAGAAGCAGCTTGAAACCAAATAGGACGAGGTCCGATATTTCGAAAAATGGATTTTGGACCCTCGTTAGGGAGACTTGAGAAATCTGGTGATGGACGAGGCACACAAGTCCTGATATTCCATTCACCCTGGCGCATATAAAATGCACCATGATCTAAAGTTTCTTTACTGGTGGCCAAACATGAAAGCCGGCATTGCCACCTACGTGAGCAAATGTTTGACTTGTGCAAGAGTAAATGTGGAATATCATAAACAATCTAGTCTGTTACAGCAATCGGAAATCCCAACGTGGAAATGGGAACACATTTCCATGGATTTCATCACGGGCTTACCCAAAACACCGACGGGATGCGATACCATTTTGGTGATCGTTGACCGGTTGACTAAGTCTGCGCATTTCTTAGCGATCAAGGATCCAGACAAAATGGAAAGACTGACTCGCATCTACATGAAAGAAGTAGTGGCTAGACACAGAGTGCCTGCCTCAATCATATCCGATCGAGATTCCCGTTTCACTTCGCACATTTGGAAGTCACTACAGAACGCACTAGGCACTCGACTCGATATGAGCACAGCATACCATCCTCAAACGGATAGGCAAAGTGAACGCACCATTCAAACTTTGGAAGACATGTTGCTTGCATGCGTATTGGATTTCGAAAAGATTTGGGAACCCCACTTGCCCCTGGTAGAGTTTTCGTACAATAATAGCTACCACGCCAGTATTAAAGCAGCGCCGTTTGAAGCGTTGTACGGACGAAGGTATTGATCGCCTCTCTGCTGGGCAGAAGTGGGTGATAGCCAAATCACTGGTCCCAAAGTAGTACTTGAAACCTCATTAAAGATTCACCGAAACACACACGAGTCGACTCAAACCGTTGGTGAACAAAAATTAAATATTATAAACAAGTACTTGATATAATTGTGTGTTCCGTTTATGTGTAATTTGGTGCTTACATGTATAACCTCATATCATGAATGAAAAAGAAATCGTTTGTGTTAGAATTATACAAAATAGATGTTGAGGGTGCAAGTTGTAACATGTAATTAATTAATTAATATATAAAGAAACTTATAACACAAAACCCTAACTCTCCCCTCTCTCCCTCTCCCTTGCGATGGCAGCCCCAGCCCCATTCCTTCTCCCTTGATCGGCCGAAAATACACACACACACATACATACAAGATTGTTTACAAGTTGTTTGAAGATCCAAGGTTACCAAAGACTAGTCAACATGATGTTCAAGGATCAGTTGGGCAAGACTATGGAAGTATACATAGATGACATGGTGGTAAAGTCAAGGAAAGCTGAGGATCACCTTAGAGACCTTGAAGAAGCATTCAATATCCTTGACCAATATAACATGAAACTAAATCCATCAAAATGTCACTTTGGTGTTAAGGCAAGAAAGTTTCTGGGATATATGGTGACTAAAAGAGGAATTGAAGCAAGCCCCGAGCAGACTGAAGCCATCATCAACTTGAAGTCTCCTACAAATGCCAAGGATGTCCAAAGGCTCATGGGAAGAATAGCCGCCCTCAATAGGTTCATCTCAAGATCCTCCAAGAAGTGCAAAGACTTCTATGACATACTGAGAAAGAATAAGAAGTTCGAGTGGATGGAAAAGCATGAGGCTGCACTTAAAGCCTTGAAGGATTACTTATCCTCAGCTCCAGCTCTGATGAAGCCTGTGGATGGAGAATCCATATACCTGTACCTAGCTGTCTCAGGAAACGCTGTAAGTGTTGTCCTTGTGAAGGATCATGAAGGTGAACAACATCCCGTTTATTATGTAAGTAAAAGTCTTTTAGATGCAGAAGCCAGGTATTCTCATTTATAAAAATTAATTCTTGCACTTATTATGGCTTCTACTAAATTGAGGCATTACTTTGAAACACATACTATTATTTTGAGAACTAACTGTTAGGCCACGATTTTTTACTGAGGATCCTTTATCCTTAACTGTCTTATGGATATTTTATCTTTGTAACATATGACAGGATATAAAGGATCGACGATCCTCGGTATTATTTATTTACTAACAGTTACATTTTAGTATGGTGATGTGTTAGACAGGTATATCAACTTCGATACGCATTAGCATTAAATTATCCTCATGGAACATCCTGTAGCTGGAACATGGATACAGATCCTCATTCAACATAGCTGATTATGGACGAACTTTCTAGAAGAATAAAGTCTAAATATCATCAACGGCTGTGTGACTTGTTCTTCCGATTATCTCGCTGCTGAACGACTATGAGCACGTGGTCAAATTCATGGAGCGTCTAGTGGAAGACCTCCGTATAGTTAGGAGATATTGTTATTCTTTTTAATTATTTAAACGAGTAATGATCGAGCTAGGAGAGACACTTGTATTCACACACACTCTAGAGTATATACTACTATTCTCTCTAATCACTAGCTTACGTTGTAATCTCGGTCATATACTCCACACCATTTGTAACCACATTCCTTTATTTAATAAATTTCAACGGTGATAGTTTTCACCGTCCGTGGGTTTTTTGTGCCGGAGATCAAGATAACCATAAACTTGTCGACCAAAGGTTATCCTGTTGATCATTGATTAAGATACTTCGACCAAAGATTTTCCTATTAATCCTTGACCGGAGTCATTTTACCAACGATTTCCTTGATAAGTTTTGACCAAAAGTTAGACTATCTTGATTAAGGGTTTTTTCCCTCGTAATCAAATCGTTGTGTTCACTGATATCACGCTCATACACTAATCATTATTATGTTAACACCTTACCTCACATTTACAAATTTGGATACTTGATCCTTAGCAGATTTTTGTCCAAAACAATTTGGCGCCCACCGTGGGGCAATTGGTGCTATAATCCATATTATTCTTATCATTTTCAACTTCTCCATACCCATATCACTACTAATGGCCTCTCAATCAACCTCTGCTTCATTAACCATGCCATCATCGGTTTCTCTCTCATCAAGGACCTTACCACCAATGCATCCGCCAATCACGAGAGCACAACGAACTGCTGCTGCCGGGAGCAAGACACAACTAACAGTCTTCCAGAGCTCAAAAACCGCTGCTGCTACCCCAGTGGTTAGTACTAACAGTGACTTTTCATCTATGTTTTCGCAGGTTAAAGCATACATGGAGCAGCAGAACAAGACCAACCAAAGGATCCTTCGTGAGATAGAAGATCTCAGGAAGAACAAGAGGCCAGCAGAAGATCTCACTCCCCTGGTGCCCAGGATGCTGGATTTCACCAGTCCAGGGTCTATGGGCCCTCTGGCTCAGGGATCTTCGATGTTTCAGCTAGGATCCTCTATCCTGCAACCAGAGTCCATGGGTCAACCGATTCAGGGATCCTCGATGTTTCAGCCAGGATCTTCTATCCTGCAACCATGGTCGATGGGTCAGCAAGCTCAAGGATCCTAAATCTTTCAATCAGGATCACATATCCTTCAACAAGGGTCCACGGGTCAACAGACTCAAGGATTCTCGCTGGATCAGCCAGTGTCCTCCAACTTCCATCAAGGATCCATGGGACAGCAAAATCAAGGATCCTCATATTATCGACAAGAGTCAACCTTCTTTCCACCAGGATCTACTGGGACATATCCCCAGCACGGGTCCTTCTTTCCGAATCAAGGGGCCTTAGGAGTTCAACAGAAACGATCCTCTGATGTCCACGAAGCGGATATAATCCCCATACAGACCATAGCTTGTGAAGGACCCACTCCGATTGCTGACTCCTCTTATCCCAGATACTCGTCTGGAATACCAATTTTCACCCAGCAGAGAGGTAACTGGTACGATCCTATATCCTTAGATAATAACCGTGTTCCCATGCAGGATTCAAGTATCAAAATCAGGCCATGGTCAGGGAATTACAAAAGCTAAAGGATATGATATCCAGTGTCCCGGGGGTCATACGTCCAATTCCTGAGATACCAGAGGGAAGTCACAAATTATCCAGATTTGCTCCGCCCATATGTGATGCTGAAATCCCGAAGCGGTTCCAAACCCCCAACATGAAGACATATGACGGGAGCACCGATCCTGAGGAACATGTTGCTCAATATAGGGAAAGGATGGAGATTAATCCTGTTCCTGAAAGACTTAAGGAGGCTTGTCTTTGTAAAGGATTTGGAGCCACTCTAACAGGAGCTGCACTAAAATGGCTACTAAGTCTCCCACCTTTCTCGGTTACATCTTTCTCTCATTTAGTTAATTTGTTTAACACTCAATTTTCCTGTAGTTGGAAATTTTAAAGGTTGACCTGTGATTTATATCGAATTATCCAAACCAGTGATGAATCCCTTAGGGATTTCGTTATCAGGTTCGGAAAGGATGCTCTAGAAATCCCAAACCTTGATATGACTACTGCTGTTGAATCCTTCAATATGGGAATTCAAAAGAGCTCCCCTTTTTATGATGATTTAGTGATGACTCCATGCAGGACATTAGATGAAACACCCAAGAAGAATAAAGGATCCTGGAATAGGAACAACAACACAAAGCCATTCGCCAAGTTCAACAATCAGAACGTGCGGGCAGTTAAAGAAGGAGATGACGATGAAGATTACCCTTGCATCTCTGACTACTGTTTCTCTGTAGATACTCATGGACTGATTTGTGCCATGAAGGATCTGGGATAAAAGGCAAGATGGCCCCGGAAGAAAGAAAAAGTCGTCGGCTTCAAAGACAAGTCTAAGTGGTGCGCATTCCACGAAGACTTTGGCCACGCGACGGACGAATGCATCGGTTTATGGAAAGAAATTTGGTACCTCCTAAGCAAGGGTCACTTTAAAGAACTCTTAGGAAGGAAGAAATCCAAGATCCAGGATCCTGAAGACCTTCTACAGAAAGCGACGCCACCACCGCCAGATGCACATGTGATCAACTTTGTTTCTAGGGACTACGAGTTATTTCGAAATTCCTGTACCGTAGAAGAAAGTCCCTTGGAAGAATTAGAGGTGGATGATGAAAGAAGACCACTCATCCCCACCACTCGAATGACTGACCAAAGAATCTTTTCCATGTCAAGGATCTAGGATCCTCAACAAAACAAGCCGCATGCTCGAGCAGCTAACTTCATCTCGGGAGGTTTTGATATATGCGGAACTTCGCAGCAAACAGATTCGCCAAGGAAATCAAGATGAATAACGGCGATCATCCAATAGTGTCAACCACATTAACAACAGACAAAAGAATCTTCTTCGACGAGGAAGACAAGCTAAACATTCAGGATCCTCATCATGACGGTTTGATCATTACTTTATTTATCTCTAACCATTATGTACGCAGGATCCTAGTAGACGGGGGTAGCTCAGTCAACATTATCCAGCATGACGTCCTCAAAAAGATGAACATTACGGATTCAGAAATCATTTCCAGAACATCGGTGCTAGTCGGTTTCAGTGGTGAAACCAAGAAGACATTGGGGGACATCAACCTCCCAATTTATATCGAAGGGTTAAATTCGTACCAAAAATTTTGTGTGATAGATAACCTTTCTTGTTGCAATGTTATTTTAGGTAGGCCCTGGCTCCATGGAATGAAGGCCGTAGCTTCAACTTATCACCAATGCATTAAATTACCAACTCCTTCGGGAGTTGTGAAGATAGTAGTTGACCAAGCGGAGGCTAAGAACTACTATTCGTCATCAACGAAGCCAGCAGCCAAGCAAACTATAGCATAGCAAATACAGCAACATCCTAAGAACGTATTGGAAGCTCGGGAGAAGGACCTCAAAGAAGTATCATTGGACCCCGAAGATCCAGAAATAAAAGTAAAAATAGAGGAGGATATAATATCCTTCCTAGGACGAAGAAGATCAACTTTCGCCTTCAAACACTCAGATATGACAGGTATCTAGAAAGAGGTAATCACTCATAAACTCGGCCTTGATTTATCTGTTAAACCCGTCTATCAGAAGAGAAGAAAATTCGCTCCTGAGAGGAACAAGATCTTACAAGAAGAAGTTGAGAAACTTCTTAAGGCCGGAATGATCAGAGAGGTTCAATACCCTCGATGGCTAGCTAATGTGGTAGTTGTTTCAAAAAAGAATGGAACGTGGAGGGTGTGTGTCGATTTTACCGATTTAAACAAGGCATGCCCCAAGGATCCTTTCCCATTACCACATATAGATGCCATGGTGGATGCAACGGCTGGACATGAAATGCTTACCTTTATGGATGCTTCCTCTGGATTTCAACAAATTCAGATGGAACCATCTGATCAAGAAGATACAGCATTCATGACTCCAACTCGCATATATTGTTATACTGCTATGCCGTTTGGACTAAGAAATGTAGGGGCAACGTACCAAAGATTAGTCAACATGATGTTCAAGGAACAATTGGGCAAAACTATGGAGGTCTACATAGATGATATAGTGATAAAGTCGAAGAAGGCAGAGGATCACCTCAGAGACATCGAGGAAGCATTCAATATCCTTGACCAATATAACATGAAACTAAATCCGTCCAAATGCCAATTCGGTGTTAAAGCCGGAAAGTTTCTGGGATATATGGTCACAAAAAGGGGAATTGAAGCAAGCCCGGAGCATATCGAAGCTATTGTCAATCTCAGATCTCCTGCAAATGCGAAAGACGTCCAGAGACTTACCGAGAGGATAGCAGCATTGAATAGGTTCATTTCAAGATCCTCAGAGAAGTGTAAAGACTTCTATGATATCCTGAGAAAAAACAAGAAGTTTGAGTGGACTGAAAAACATGAAGCTGCTCTCAAATCCCTGAAGGATTATTTATCCTCAGCTCCGTCTCTGATGAAGCATGTGGATGGAGAATCCTTGTATCTCTATCTTGCTGTTTCAGGAAATACAGTAAGTGCGGTCTTAGTAAAGGATCATGAAGGTGAACAACATCCCGTATACTATGTAAGTAAAAGTCTTTTAGATGCGGAGTCCAGGTATTCTCATTTAGAAAAACTAATTCTTGCACTTATTATGGCTTCTACTAAGCTGAGACATTATTTTGAGACTCACCCTATAATTTTGAGAACTAACTATCCTGTAAAGAATGTTCTTAGAAAACAAGAGTTGTCAGGTAGAATGGCTAAGTGGGCTGTAAAGTTAAGTGCATATGATATCCAATACGAGCCGAGAACAGCAATCAAGTCTCAAGCACTAGCAAACTTTGTGGCTGATTTCACTAGCGATCTACAAAAAGAAGCTGACTTGGAAGTACAACAACTAGAAAAGACCAAGGATCCTTGGATTCTCTTCACTGATAGATCCTTCGTGAGATAGAAGACCTCAGGAAGAACAAGAGGCCAGCAGAGAGGTAACTGGTACGATCCTATATCCTTAGATAATAACCGTGTTCCCATGCAGGATTCAGGTATCAATCAGGCCATGGTCAAGAAATTACAAAAGCTAAAGGATATGATATCCAGTGTCCCGGGGGGTCATACGTCCAATTCCTGAGATACCAGAGGGAAGTCAAAAATTATCCAGATTTGCTCCGCCCATATGTGATGCTGAAATCCCGAAGCGGTTCCAAACCCCCAACATGAAGACATATGACGGGAGCACCGATCCTGAGGAACATGTTGCTCAATATAGGGAAATGATGGAGATTAATCCTGTTCCTGAAAGACTTAAGGAGGCTTGTCTTTGTAAAGGATTTGGAGCCACTATAACAGGAGCTGCACTAAAATGGCTACTAAGTCTCCCACCTTTCTTGGTTACATCTTTCTCTCATTTTGTTAATTTGTTTAACACTCAATTTTCCTGTAGTTGGAAATTTGAAAGGTTGACCAGTGATTTATATCGAATTATCCAAACCAGTGATGAATCCCTTAGAGATTTCGTTACCAGGTTCGGAAAGGATGCTCTAGAAATCCCAAACCTTGATATGACTACTGCTGTTGAATCCTTCAATATGGGAATTCAAAAGAGCTCCCCTTTTTATGATGATTTAGTGATGACTCCATGCAGGACATTAGATGAAACACCCAAGAAGAATAAAGGATCCTGGAATAGGAACAACAACACAAAGCCATTCGCCAAGTTCAACAATCAGAACGTGCGGGCAGTTAAAGAAGGAGATGACGATGAAGATTACCCTTGCATCTCTGACTACTGTTTCTCTGTAGATACTCATGGACTGATTTGTGCCATGAAGGATCTGGGAGAAAAGGCAAGATGGCCCCGAAAGAAAGAAAAAGTCGTCGGCTTCAAAGACAAGTCTAAGTGATGCGCATTCCACGAAGACTTTGGCCACGCGACGGACGAATGCATCGGGTTAAGGAAAGAAATTGGGTACCTCCTAAGCAAGGGTCACTTTAAAGAACTCATAGGAAGGAAGAAATCCAAGATCCAGGATCCTGAAGACCTTCTACAGAAAGCGACGCCACCACCGCCAGATGCACATGTGATCAACTTTGTTTCTAGGGACTACGAGTTATTTCGAAATTCCTGTACCGTAGAAGAAAGTCCCTTGGAAGAATTAGAGGTGGATGATGAAAGAAGACCACTCATCCCCACCACTCGAATGACTGACCAAAGAATCTTTTCCAAGTCAAGGATCTAGGATCCTCAACAAAACAAGCCGCATGTTCGAGCAGCTAACTTCATCTCGGGAGGTTCTGATATATGCGGAACTTCGCAGCAAAGAGATTCGCCAAGGAAATCAAGATGGATAACGGCGATCATCCAATAGTGTCAACCACATTAACAACAGACAAAAGAATCTTCTTCGACGAGGAAGACAAGCTAAACATTCAGGATCATCATCATGACGGTTTGATCATTACTTTATTTATCTCTAACCATTATGTACGCAGGATCCTAGTATACGGGGGTAGCTCAGTCAACATTATCCAGCATGACGTCCTCAAAAAGATGAACATTACGGATTCAGAAATCATTCCCAGAACATCGGTGCTAGTCGGTTTCAGTGGTGAAACCAAGAAGACATTGGGGGACATCAACCTCCCAATTTATATCGAAGGGTTAAATTCGTACCAAAAATTTTGTGTGATAGATAACCTTTCTTGTTGCAATGTTATTTTAGGTAGGCCCTGGCTCCATGGAATGAAGGCCGTAGCTTCAACTTATCACCAATGCATTAAATTACCAACTCCTTGGGGAGTTGTGAAGATAGTAGTTGACCAAGCGGAGGCTAAGAACTACTATTCGTCATCAACGAAGCCAGCAGCCAAGCAAACTATAGCATAGCAATTACAGCAACATCCTAAGAACGTATTGGAAGCTCGGGAGAAGGACCTCAAAGAAGTATCATTGGACCCCGAAGATCCAGAAATAAAAGTAAAAATAGAGGAGGATATAATATCCTTCCTAGGACGAAGAAGATCAAATTTCGCCTTCAAACACTCAGATATGACAGGTATCTCGAAAGAGGTAATCACTCATAAACTCGGCCTTGATTTATCTGTTAAACCCGTCCATCAGAAGCGAAGAAAATTCGCTCCTGAGAGGAACAAGATCATACAAGAAGAAGTTGAGAAACTTCTTAAGGCCGGTATGATCAGAGAGATTCAATACCCTCGATGGCTAGCTAATGTGGTAGTTGTTTCAAAAAAGAATGGAAGGTGGAGGGTGTGTGTCGATTTTACCGATTTAAACAAGGCATGCCCTAAGGATCCTTTCCCATTACCACATATAGATGCCATGGTGGATGCAACGGCTGGACATGAAATGCTTACCTTTATGGATGCTTCCTCTGGATTTCAACAAATTCAGATGGAACCATCTGATCAAGAAGATACAGCATTCATGACTCCAACCGGCATATATTGTTATACTGCTATGCCGTTTGGACTAAGAAATGCAGGGGCAACGTACCAAAGATTAGTCAACATGATGTTCAAGGAACAATTGGGCAAAACTATGGAGGTCTACATAGATGATATGGTGGTTAAGTTGAAGAAGGCAGAGGATCACCTCAGAGACCTCGAGGAAGCATTCAATATCCTTGACCAATATAACATGAAACTAAATCCTTCCAAATGCCACTTCGGTGTTAGAAAGTTTCTGGGATATATGGTCACAAAAAGAGGAATTGAAGCAAGCCCGGAGCATATCGAAGCTATTGTCAATCTCAGATCTCCTGCAAATGCGAAAGACGTCCAGAGACTTACCGGGAGGATAGCAGCATTGAATAGGTTCATCTCAAGATCCTCAGAGAAGTGTAAAGACTTCTATGATATCCTGAGAAAAAACAAGAAGTTTGAGTGGACTGAAAAACATGAAGCTGCTCTCAAATCCCTGAAGGATTATTTATCCTCAGCTCCGTCTCTGATGAAGCATGTTGATGGAGAATCCTTGTATCTCTATCTTGCTGTTTCAGGAAATGCAGTAAGTGCGGTCTTAGTAAAGGATCATGAAGGTGAACAACATCCCGTATACTATGTAAGTAAAAGTCTTTTAGATGCGGAGTCCAGGTATTCTCATTTAGAAAAACTAATTCTTGCACTTATTATGGCTTCTACTAAGCTGAGACATTATTTTGAGACTCACCCTATAATTTTGAGAACTAACTATCCTGTAAAGAATGTTCTTAGAAAACCAGAGTTGTCAGGTAGAATGGCTAAGTGGGCTGTAAAGTTAAGTGCATATGATATCTAATACGAGCCGAGAACAGCAATCAAGTCTCAAGCACTAGCAGACTTTGTGGCTGATTTCACTAGCGATCTACAAAAAGAAGCTGACTTGGAAGTACAACAACTAGAAAGACCAAGTATCCTTGGATTCTCTTCACTGATGGAGCATCCAACGTAAGAAGAACATGATTAGGGATCCTTCTGAAATCGCCACAAGGGGACATATTACCCCAGTCCATAGCTTGTGAGTTCCAAGCAACAAACAACGAAGCAGAGTACGAAGCTTTAATCGCAGGTTTGCAATTAGCCAAAAACATGAGGATCAGGTATCTTCAAGTTTATGTAGATTCTTTATTGATAACTAACCACTTTAATGGCTCCTACGCTGTTAAAGGTGAGAAACTAATGAAATATTTAGATGTTGTGAAGGAACTGTCGAAATCCTTCGAAATATTTAGCATTACACAGGTACCAAGGGAAGAAAACGCCTGGGCAGATACCTTAGCAAACCTAACGTCATCTCTGAAGATTCCTGAAGATTTAGAAATCCTAATAATCCACATTCTCATGCCAACAATAGGAGAACAGGAAGTTGGGGAAATAAAAAAAGATAAAGAAATCATGCTCTGGGATCCTTTATCCTCAAATAAAAAAGGATAAAGAAATCCACATTCTCATGGATCCATCCTATCAAGAACTATATTCAGACTGGAGAAATTCCAACCACAGAAAATCCAAAGTCCTTCAAGCTCAAGGTATCCCAATATATTTTATTAGATAATATGATATATAGAAAATCTCTTGCAGGTCCGTGTCTAAGATGCATCGAGGATCCCAAGATCCAAGAAGTACTTAAGGATTTTCACGAAGGAGACTGCGGCAATCACACATGTGGAAGAGCGTTATTTTCCAGAATACTCAGAACCGGATACTTCTGGCCAACAATGAAAAAAGATGCAGTGGAGTATTCAAAAAAGTGTGATGTTTGCCAAAGACACGCAAATATCCTTCATCAACTAGCGGAGACTCTATATCCTATATCCTCCTCATGGCCTTTTATGAAATGGGGTATGGATATTGTAGGCAAACTACCAAAAGCACCAGCAGGAAAAGTCTTTATGCTCGCCATGACTGACAACTTCTCCAAATGGATTGAGGCAGAGGCGTTTGTACAAGTCCGTGAAAGGGAAGTAATATCTTTTATTAAACGAAATATTGTAACTAGATTTGGTATTCCCGCTGAAATTGTTTGTGACAATGGTTCCCAGTTTAATGGGAAAAGAACTACTAACTTTTGTGACAGTTGGGGCATCAAAAGGATTACTTCGACTCCAGTTCACCGTCAAGCCAATGGCCAAGAAGAGTCTAGCAACAAGATCACCGTCAACAATCTAAAGAAAAAGCTAGGACCCAAGAAGGGAAAATGGGCCGAAGAACTTCCTTATGTTCTTTGGGCAGACAGAACTACACCCAAGAATGCAACTGGTCAGACACCTTTCTCTTTCCTGTATAGCATATCATCTAATAAAATATATTGTGATACCTTTAGTTTGAAGGATTTGGGATTTTCAGTGGTTGGAATCTCTCCAGTTTGAATCTCTCTAGACACCTTTCTCTTTCCTGTATAGCATATCATCTAATAAAATATATTGCGATACCTTGAGTTTGAAGGATTTGGGATTTTCAGTGGTTGGAATCTCTCCAGTTTGAATGTATTTCTTGATTGGGTGGATCCATGATTCTCGATTATTCAAGGATAACGGATCCCAAAGTACAATCTCCTTGTCATATCATCTAATAAAATATATTGCTTATTCCTTCACAATATCTAGATATTTGATTAATTTTTCTCCTTTAACAGCATATGAACCATTAAAGTGGTTAGCAATCAATAATGAATCTATATATACTTGAAGATACCTGATCCTCATGCATTTAGCTAATTGCAAACCTGCGATCAAAGCCTCATACTCTGCCTCGTTGTTCGTTGCTTGAAACTCACAGACTATAGACTGGGGTAATATGTCCCCCTGTGGCGATTTCAGTAGGATCCCTAATCCTATTCCTCTTACATTGGAAGCGCCATCAGTGAACAGTATCCAAGGATCCTTAGTCTCTTCTAGTTGTTAGACCTCCAAGTCAGCTTCTTTATGCATGTCGCTACTTAAACCAGCCACAAAGTCTGCGAGTGCTTGTGACTTGATTATTGTTCTTGGCTCGTATTGAATATCAAATGCACTCAGTTTCACAGCCCACTTGGCCATTCTACCTGACAACTCTGGCTTTCTAAGGACATTTTTAACAGGATAATTAGTTCTTAAAATAATAGTATGAGTTTCAAAATGATGTCTTAATTTAGTAGAAGCCATAATAAGCACAAGAATTAACTTTTCTAAATGAGAATACCTGGCTTTCGCATCGAGAAGACTTTTACTTACATAATAAATGGGATGTTGTTCACCTTCATGATCCTTCACAAGGACAGCACTTACAGCATTTCCTGAAACAACTCGGTACAGATATAAGGATTCTCCATCCACAGGCTTCATTAGAGTTGGAGCTGAGGATAAGTAATCCTTCAAGGCTTTGAGCGCATCCTCATGCTTTTCCGTCCACTCAAACATCTTATTCTTTCTGAGAATGTCGTAGAAATCTTTGCACTTCTCGGAGGATCTCGAGATGAACCTGTTGAGAGCGGCTATTCTTCCTGTGAGCCTTTGGATATCCTTGGTAATTGCAAGAGACTTCAGGTTGATAATTGTCTCAATATGCTCAGGGCTTGCTTCTATCCCTCTTTTGGTCACCATATATCCTTGAAACTTTCCAGCCTTAACACCAAAATGTTATTTTAACGGATTCAGTTTCATGTTATATTGGTCGAGGATATTGAATTTTTATTCAAGGTCTCTAAGGTGATCCTCAACTTTCCTTGACTTTACCACCATGTCGTCTATGTATACTTCCATAGTCTTGCCCAACTGATCCTTGAACATCATGTTGACTAGTCTTTGGTATGTTTCCCTTGCATTTCTTAGTCCAAACGGCATAGCAATATAACAATATATGCCGGTAGGAGTCATAAAGGCTGTATCCTCTTGATCAGATGGTTCCATCTGAATTTGTTGAAATCCAGAGGAAGCATCCATAAAGGTAAGCATTTCATTCCTGCTTCTGCATCAACCATAGAGTCTATATGTGGTAACGGGAAAGGATCCTTGGGGCATGCCTTGTTTAAATCTGTAAAATCGACACACACCCTCCACTTTCCATTCTTTTTTGAAACAACAACCACATTAGCCAACCATCGAGGATATTTAACCTCTCTGATCATACCGGCCTTAAGAAGTTTTTCAACTTCTTCTTGTATGATATTGTTCCTCTCAGGAGCGAATTTTCTTCGCTTCTGATGGATGGGTTTAACAGATAAATCGAGGCCTAATTTATGAGTAATTACCTCTTTTGAAATACCCGCCATGTCTGAATGTTTAAAGGCAAAGGTAGATTTTCTTCGCCCTAAGAAGGATACCAAATCCTCCTTGATCTTGCTGGGGATAATGGATCCTAAGAACACCTTTACATCTGGATCCTCGGGGTCCAAGGATATTTCTTTAATGTCTTTCTTTCGAGCTTCCAGAACGTCCCTAGGATGTTGTTGTGCTTGGTATGCTATAGTTTGCTTGGCTTTTGGCTTCATTGATGATGAATAATAGTTCTTGGCCTCCACTTGATCACCGTCTATCCTTCCTACTCCCCACGAGGTAGGGAGTTTAATGCATTGGTGGTATGTAGAAGCCACTGCTTTCATTCCATGTAGCCAAGGCATGCCTAAAATAACATTGCAACAAGAAAGCTTATCAATAACACAAAATCTTTGATAAGAATTTAACCCTTCGATGTATATCAGGAGGTTGATGTCCCCTAATGTCTATTTGGTTTCTCCACTAAAACCAACTAGCACCGATGTTCTTGGTATGAAATCTGAATCTGGTATGTTCATCTTCTGAAGGACATCATGTTGGATAATATTGACTGAGCTACCACCGTCTACTAGGATCCTGCGTACATAATGGTTAGCAATAAATTAAGTAACAATCAAACCGTCATGATGAGGATCCTGAATGATTGATTTATCTTCTTCATCGAAGAAGATTCTTTTGTCAGTGGTCAGAGTGGTGTATATAACCGGTCGGTCCCCGCCATCCTATTTGATTTCCTTGGCGAGCCACTTTGCTGCAGAGAAAGAAGTGCCGCATATGTCTGACCCTCCGGAGATGAAATTGACCATGCGAGCGTCTCGATGAGGATCATGGATCCTTGTATTACCATCTTGTTCAAAAAAGATTCTTTTTATTATCCAACATGGCTTCTTCGGCAGGATTCTTCTCTGCAGAACAAGAAGTTTGAAATATTTCATAGTCTCTAGAGACGAAGTTGATCACGTGAGCATCTGGTGGTGGTGGTGTAGCTTTTTCTGGAAGATCTTCAAGATCCTGGATCTTGGATTTTTTTCCTTCCCAAGAGCTCTTTAAAGTGGCCCTTGCTCAGGAGGTATCCAATTTCCCTCCTTAAGCCAATGAAATTTTCCGTCATATGGCCAAAATATTCGTGGAAGGCACACCACTTAGACTTGTCTCTGAAGGCAGTCGTCTTCTCGTTCTTCCGGGGCCACCTTGCTTTTTCCCTAGATCCTTCATGGCATAAATTAAACCATGGGTATCTACGGAGAAGCAATCATCAGTGATGCAGGGGTAGTCTTCATCATCATCTCCTTCTTCGACTGCTCGTACGTTTTGATTGTTGAACTTGGTGTACGGCTTCGAGTTGTTGTTCCTGTTTGAGGATCCTTTATTCTTGTCAGGGGATTCTTGTTTTGTCTGAGCCTCCAATCGTTCTTGGATCCTTTTTTCGTCTTCCAGCCGTATAAACCTTAGTGCTCTGTTCCTCACTTCACTTAGAGACCTGCAAGTAGTCATCAAAAGATCATCATAAAAGGGGGAGCCCCTCTGAAGTCCCATCTTGAAGGCTTCAACAGTAGTAGCCATGTCAAGATTACGGATTTCCAGAGCTTCCCAGCCGAACCTCATAACAAAATCCCTAAGGGATTCATCAATGGGTTGGATAACTCGGTATAAATCACTAGTCAACTTCTCAAATTTCCTGCTACAGGAAAAGTGACTGTTGAACAACTTAACTAAGTGTGAAAAAGATGTAACTGAAAAGGGAGGAAGACTTAGCAACCATTTTAATGCTGATCCTGTCAGTGTGGATCCAAAACATTTGCACAGGCAGGCTTCCTTGAGTCTCTCAGGAATAGGATTGATCTCCATCCTTTCTCCCTATTGTGCCACATGCTCCTCAGGATCAGTGGTCCCATCATAAGTCTTCATGTTGGGGTCTGGAATTCGGGATTTCAACATCACAAATAGGTGGAGCAAACCTGGATAGCTTGTGGCTTCCCTTCGATATCTCAGGGATTGGACGTATCACCCCGGGAACACTGGATATCATATCCTTGAGCTTCTGTAGATCCTTGGCCATAGCCTGGTTGATACATGTATCCTACATAGAACCACGGTTAGTATATAAGGATATAAGATCATACAAGTTACATCTTTGTTGGGCGAAGGTTGGCATCCCAGACGAGTAGCTGGGATAAGAAGAGTCTACGATAGGAGTTGGTCCTCCAGAAGCTATGGTTTGCATGGGGATTATATCTCCTTCATGGACTCGGAGGATCGTTGATGTTGAACTCCTGAGGATCCTTTGTTCTGAAAGAAGGATCCTTGAGGTTAGAAATTATAGGATCCTTGGTGATATAACCAAAAGGATCCTGGTTGAAGGATAGGTGATCCTTGTTGGAAGTGTGAGGATCCTTGAATTTGCCGACCCAGGGACCCTTGTTGAAGGATAGATGATCCTGGCTGAACCAACGAGAATCCTTGAGTTTGTTGACCCATGGACCCCTGTTGTAGGATAGATGATCCTAGCTGAAACAACGAGGATCGTTGAGCATGTTGACTCATGGACCCCTGTTGAAGGATAGATGATCCTTGTGTGAACTGAGCCATGGATCCCAGACTGGTGAAATCCAGCATCTTAGTCATCAGGGGAGTGTGATCCTCCGCTAGCCTCTTAGTCTTCTTGAGATCTTCTATCTCATGAAGGATCCTCTGTTTGGTCTTGTTCTGCTGCTCCATGTATGTTTTAACCTGCGAACACATAGATGAAACATCACTGTTAATATTAACCACCGGCGCAGCAGCAGCGGTTTTCGAGCACTGGAAGACTGGTAGTTGCGTCTTGCTTCCAGCAGCAGCAGGCTGTTGTGCTTCCGTGATTGGCGGAGGCATTGGTGACAAAGTCCTTGATGAGAGAGGAACCGTTGTCGGCATAGTTGATGAAGCAAAGGTTGATTGAGAGGCCATTGATAGTAATATAGGTATGAAAAAATCGAAAATTGATGGGAATGATATGGATTATAGCACCAATTGCCCCATGATATCGGTTTCCAACACCGTCCGTGGGTCTTCCCCTTGCTATCTCGCAGCTATAGTACGAGTATAACTTTTCATTAGTCGGATATACAATCCGGCTTAAGACCTTCAGTCTTAGTTTTATAAACTTTTCCTCGATGAACCTTTAGTTCAAAACCTCTTTTACTTTAAAACCTTTAGTTTTAATAGTAATTTATAAACCTTTAGTTTATTTATGAAACCCTACGTTTCTTCTTCTTTAAGAAACGTATTCTTTTCTTTATTATTTAAGTATACTCATTAAACTTAAATAATATCTATAATAAATAATATTTATACAACATATATATATATATTTCTTTTCTCTTTCTTCCTTTTCTTTGCTACATGTATTTCTTTTATTCTCGAGGTATTGTATATAATCTCTACTTAGGGTATTAAGACTTTATAATATTTTATTATTATTTTAGTCGGGCATTATGCCCACCTTGGTTGGCTTATGATACCCTATTAAATTTGAGCAGCAATTCTTCGCCGTTTGATCAATCATTCTTTCCTTCCTCGTCTATCCTTTGCAACACTTCTCCACACTTGGCAAGCTTCTCGAGGCACCAACACTTCTCGACACGCACATTGAGATGATCGTTGGGACGTCGGAATAGGATCGCCTTCTTGAAATACGCGTCTGGAAATGGCATAAGTATCGAGGTATGGAACGTTTATCGAGGAATCGGGACACGGTTATCGAGATGGATTGAGGGCACGTACTTAGAGATGTAGAGAGATGTTAGAGAGAGATAAGTGTGTGAATTTTGGTGTGATTTATGAAAAGCCCGGGCATGCTATTTATAGACTTGATTTCGGATCCCATCGCGATACGCAATGGGTTCCTTGGCTAGCCCGTCGCGTATCGCGACGTAGGCTAGTTGAGTCACAGTGTAGACCGGCCACGTGGAGACACGTGGCGAAACGTGGCAGACGTGTTGCCACGTGGTGACACGTGGCGGCAGACAATGCCACCATGTGCCACATGGCACACGTGTCACAACGTGTAAGACAACCCTATCGCGGTACGCGATGGGCATCCCTTCTGATCCATCGCGTATCGCGATGGGTCAGGAAAACTAGAATTTTCGTTTTAGCCTTTGAAGTTTGGAAATTGACAATTTTGGTCCCTTGACTTTGATTCTTGACATTTTTGGCTCGAAATTCCAGTGATTTTACATCCTCCCCATCTTGAAATAAATCTTGTCCTCGAGATTGCTTACCAGAATAAGTGGGGGTATTTCTTTCACATTTCGGACTCGAGTTCCCATGTGTACTCGGGTCCTCTTCGGGAATCCCATTTTACTTTCACGATTTTTAATGTTCGTCTTTTAAGTTTCTTTGTTTTTGAATTTTCGATTTGAATTGGTCTTTTAATGAATTTTAAGTTCTCGTTAATTTCTACATCATTTAATGTCATCGAAAGAGATTCATCGGCTAAACATTTACGCAGATTCGAGATATGGAATACATCGTGTATCCCTTGCATTTCCTCGGGCAGTCGCAAACAATATGCAATAGTGCCAATACGTTCGAGTACCTCGAAAGGTCCAACGAATTGATGACTTAATTAACCTTTCTTGCCGAAGCGGACTACGCCTTTCCATGGCGAGACTTTCAAAAGAACTTTGTCACCAACATTGAACTCTAACGGCTTACGACGGACATCGGTGTAACTCTTTTGGCGACCACGTGCCGTCTTAAGTCGTTCTCGGATTTGAAGAACTTTGTCTGTGGTTTCTTGGACTATTTCAGGTCCAGACAATTGATTCTCTCCAGTTTTAGACTAGCACACGGGCGTCCTATATTTTCAACCATATAACGCCTCGAATGGTGCGGCTTGAATGCTCATGTGAGAACTATTATTATACGAGAATTCCATTAGGGGTAAGTGGTCGTACCAACTTCCACCTAAGTCTATCACACAAGCTCGGAGCATATCTTCCAACGTTTGAATCGTCCTCTCGCTTTGCCCGTCAGTTTGTGGATGATAGGCGGTGCTAAGGTTTAACTTGGGCCCTAAGGCTTGTTGGAAGCTTTACCAAAAGTGAGACGTGAAACGGCTGTCTCGATCAGATATTATAGATAGCGGTACTCCATGAAAAGCAACGATGTTGTTCACATTAATACGTGCTAATCTATCCATTGAGTACGATTCATTGATAGGTATAAAGTGTGCGGACTTTGTTAAACGGTCCACAATCACCCATATAGCATTATGTTGTCGAGTCGTCTTCGGGAGTTTGGTTATGAAATCCATGGTTATTAACTCCCACTTCCATACGGGAAATTCGGGTTGCTGAAGCAATCCCGAAGGCTTTTGGTGTTCAGCCTTGACTTTCAAACAAGTTAGACATTACGCCACATGTGAAGCGATGTCCTTTTTTATCCAATTCCACCAGTTGTTTGGCTTGAGGTTTTGATACATTTTGTCACTGCCGGGGTACATCATGTACTTGGACTTATGGGCTTCATTAAGGATACCTTCATCACCTTTGACTAACGAGTCAATGGTGTCATTACGTTTTTCATCGGAGATCTTGTTTTCATTGATCGCTTGGGTTTGGGCAGATTTAATATGGTCAATAAGATCGATTTGAAGTTCTAGACTTAACGCTCGGACTCTTTTTGGCGTTTCGTGCTCTTTACGACTTAAGGCATCAGCCACAACGTTGGCTTTGCCTTCGTGACAAATGATCTCACAGTCGTAGTCGTTAAGAGTTTCCATCCAGCGTCGTTGGCGAATATTAAGCACTTTTTGATCGAAGATGTGTTTCAAGCTTTTATGATCAGTGTACACGATAAATCTTACTCCATAGAGATAGTGCCTCCATATCTTAAGTGCAAAGATTATGGCGCCTAACTCTAGATCGTGAGTTGTATAGTTTTTCTCGTGCACTTTTAGTTGACGAGAGGCGTAGGTGATTACTTTCTTTCGTTGCATTAGCACACATCCTAAACCAGAATGAGATGCATCACTAAAGACAACGAAATCTTCAGTACCTTCTGGAAAAGCCAGTATAGGAGCTTGGGTAAGCTTTTGTTTAAGTATATCGAACGCCTCTTGTTGTTTTGTTCCCCATTCATACTTGATGTTTTTGCGAGTTAAAGAAGTTAAGGGAACAACGATTCGGGAAAAGTTTTCAATGAACCTACGGTAATAGCCGGCCAATCCCAAGAAACTTTGAATCTCGGTTGGCGACTTTGGGATCTCCCACTTAGAGATAGCTACAATCTTAGCGGGGTCCACTTGAATACCGTTGACGTTGATGATGTGACCAAGAAGTTGCACCTCGTGAAACCAGAACTCGCATTTCGGGAACTTGGCGTACAACTTTTCAGTCCTAAGAATTACAAGAAATGTTCGAAGGTGATTTTTTTGATCGTCCTTAGACTTAGAGTAAATTAGTATGTCGTCGATGAAAACGATAACAAATTTATTCAATAAGGCTTACAGATTCGGTTCATCATGTCTATGAACGCGGCTGGCGCATTAGTAAGTCCGAATGGCATAACGGTGAACTCATAATGGCCATACCTTGTTCGGAAAGCCGTTTTTGGAATATCTTCGGATTGGACTTTGAGCTGGTGATAGTCGGAACGAAGATCGATTTTAGAAAAGAAGCTAGAACCTTGAAGTTGGTCGAATAGATCGTCGATTTGAGGGAGTGGATAACGCTTCTTGATTATGACTTTATTGAGAGCTCGGTAGTCGATGCACATACGCATGGATCCATCCTTCTTCTTGACGAATAGTATTGGCACTCACCATGGTGATGAACTTGGTCGTCTAAAACCTTTCTCGAGAAGCTCATCAAGTTGTTTCTTCTGTTCCTTCATCTCGGTCGACGCGAAGCGATACGGAGCTTTGGCGATTGGAGCAGTATCTGGAATAAGATCGATCCTAAACTCTACTTCACGATCGGGAGGAATTCCAGGAAGTTCGTCGGGAAAGACATCGGCATAGTCGGAAACAACAGGAACGTTTTTGATTTCTTTGGGCTTTGTTTCTTCGGTGACGTAGGCCATGAATGCTAATCATCCTTGATTTAAACATTTGTCAGCCCATATCATAGAGATTAGGCAAACTTGGCCAGCGTCTTTATCCCCGTTCGTTTATCCGGGGCTCGAAGTTCAACGGTCTTGCTATTGCAGAGGATACGAGCATGGTTGTCAGATAACCAATCCATACCCAACACAACATCAAAACCAGCAAGATTCATAGGTAGCAATTGGATAGGTAGAACGTAACTAGCTAATAAGATTTTTCCGTTTTCTAAAGCTTAAGAGATTTTAACGATTTTTCCGTTAGTGGTCTCGATGCTTAGAGTTTTATTAAGTTTGATTAAAGGTTCGTTTAATAGACTACAAAAGTTATAATCTATAAAACCTTAATTGGCTCCTGAATCAAACAAGACTCTAGCATAAGCGTTGTTAACAAGGACCATACCGGTAATGGTTTCTGGTGTGTCCGCCGCTTTCTTCGTATCAAAGACGAAGACTCTTGCATTGCCCTTCTTGGGCTCGTTATTTTGACCGCTACCACCCGCACCACCATTCGCGGGCTTATTCTTGGAGCACTCAAAGCTAAGATGTCTCATTTCCTTGCAGTTGTAGCAGGTCATCTTCTTCTTCTAACAATCGGCTGTAGCGTGGCCGGGTTTGTGACATGATTCACAAAGTCGTGGAGTTAAATGACATCTACCCCTATGGTGTTTCTTACAAATTTTGCATTATGGGATGCCGGGGTTTAAACCAGACCTTCGTTGGTCAACTCCTTTACCCTTGAAACGGGTATTTCTTTCCTTCTTCGGGTCTTGCGTTGACACGACCTTATTATCTTCTTCTTTATTGTGGATCATCCTGACCATCAAAGTACCCAGCCAACTCCATCGCGGAGTCAGCAGTTTGTGGCAAGTGTGACCTCACCACGTCACGAATCTCTCGTGGTAGTCCCTAAATATAACGTGTAACTTTGCTGGATTCAGGGGTAACCAGCTGGGGAACCAAACGACAATATTCGTGGAATTTTGTGTTATACTCACGAAGGTTCGTTCCAATAACCTTATGAGTCAATAATTTGGTTTGAATTTGGTCAGCTTCGTGCATCGGATAGAATTTCGACATTAACAACTCTTTAAACTCATTCCAAGTCATGTTGTACATAACCTCCCTTCCTCTACTCAAGATCAATGTGTTCCACCACTCTAGCACTTCGCCTTTAAACATGAGGGCATAATACTGAATCATTTCTTCATCGGAACACTTGCTTGTAATCACAGTCGTCTCCATCTCTTCAAGCCACCTCACGGTTGTGATGGCTCCTTTGTCACCATGGAATTCTTTTGGCCCATAGTACTTAAAGTATTTGAACGAACATCCACCAATTTTAAGTCTCTTGAATTCTTGACGAACTCCACCATCAGCTTTCGACTCATGCACACTTTCATCCATACTTGAAGGTCTAGAACGGGGTTTAGAAACAAATTTTCGAGATAGATTTGCAGATTGTGAATGTTTCGTTTGTCTAGATTGAGATCTAAATTCAGATTCGGCCCTTACGACATCTTTCACTAACTTTTGGATTTGTTTCATGTATTTATCGGGAATCGGTTCCTCTCGTTCATTCTCGGGACCTTTTCCTTTTTCTTCTCGTTTTTCGGCTTCCTTTCGGGAGGCCTCTCGGTTATCACTTTGTCGAAACATTTTTATCTTTTATTCTTTTCAATCTTTTCTTTAAGTCTGAAATTTAACAGTTTTTCTCTTATTAAACATACATTTTATTTATTCATCATATGTATATACCATGCAAGATATATACACGGATTATTACAACCCAAAAATTTATATATACATTCATATTTGATGTATATATTTTTATTCCTATCAATACATCACATAACATACAACATTACATTATCACATAAACTTCATTCTTTGAAAACACGCCATCACCAACATCCTCTTAAACCTTCATGAATTTCTTCACCACTTTGATTAGCTTCTTTCACTTTCGAAGAAGCGTCTCTCCTATCTTCTTCTTCTTCTTTCCGTCTATAGCTAACTTCTTCCTCAACTCAATAGTCTCATGTAGGGCTCGATCAAGATGTTCTTCCTGCGATTGTGGTATCTCATTTGGGTATCCATACTTCGGAGGTGGGTCGCGGTAACCCATCATCACTATGTCATATTAGTTCTTCGGGTTTGGATACGGAGATGTTGTCACATCGGAGGGATAATTGAAGAATGCATCGGCTGCCTCATTTTTCTCACGGATTTCATTAGCCTGATCTTCAATGGATGGAATTTCACCTTCGTATGGTGGAAAACTTGATGAAGCCTTACCCTTGAGTTCATGAAGGAATTGTATATACGGATCGACCGAGCCATAACTTGAGGTTGAGTGTTGTTTTTCTATTGGTGTGGTTACTTCATTTGGATTGTCAGGATATTCTTCTTCGGGGTCTGTTTCCTCTTCTGGTTCCTCTTCTGGTTCCTCTTCGGTCATTGCCGGCGTGTGAATCTTTTCGTATGGCATCATCACTCTCATCTTGGGCTTGCGAGATGGCCCTTCCTTGTTGACGCGAGAATCGGCAGAATCCATATTTGAAGTTCCGGTATGCCACCTTCGTTGATCGGAGTGGCATTGCATCCAGTCGGATGAAGAAGATTTTGGTTCTTCCTTGATTGGTAAGTTGGGGAAGAAAGTGTATGAAGGGTGAGGATTCGGTAAATGTGTTGAACCTCCAAATGGAAAATACGACGGGATCTCGGTTAGTTGATAAGTCGGGATCTCGGAAGGATAATATGTCGGAACTTCAGATGGTTGATACGTAGGTAGACTTGTTGGGTGATAACTCGAGTGTCTTGGTGTTTGGTACATTTGATGTGCAGTGTTATCCAGATGGTAGATGGGACTTGGTTCAATATTGGGATGTTGGCCATGTCCCTCATTGGAATTGAAGAATGATTCGAAATAATCCTTACTATTAATGTTCTTTAGGAATTTGTAATACTTTCTTGCTCTTCTCGCTTCATTATCATAATACTCCATTAATGTCTCGTAAGACATATAGATTAGGTGTTTAGATTGATGGGAGGGAAAGAAAGGGATACCAGCCAATCTTATCCCTATTCAAATAAACAAGTAAATATTTCCTATTCTTGGATCGAAGCTTGGGTATTGTTTTATGATACCCAATTCGCTAAGATCGATGGCTCTGATACCAACCTGTCACACCCCCATCTTAGGCCTAGGAGCGTGATCGATAGTTGGTACCATATTTGTAAATAAATCAGAGTTGCGGGTTAATGCGGAAGTCTTATAAAACATGTGGATTTAAAGTTAAGAATATTTACAATACAAAATACGAGATCGAAAGTCTCGTTTTAGTTTTACTTGTTTATAAGTTTTACAAAAGCATTATGTTAAATATTTAAACAAAAATATCTGAGCCATCGGATTCTTGAGTCCTTCGTCCTTCAAGCTCTATTCTTGGTTACCTGCAAAATATTAGAAAATACGTCAGCAACGAATGCTGGTGAATATGCTGACGCTAAAATATTTTTTTTACTTAATTACCCCTCGAGACCACGTAAGTCTCGGCCCATCTTGGCTTAGGAATAATCAAGTTTAAACAAACATCATTATAAACTCGAGTCACTCACTAGGTCACCCCAGCAAAACACCGCAGCGTTTCGACGTACTTAGGTACCATTAATATAAACATGGTCATTCTCACTCGAACGTACTTAGGTCCGGCCCATCGTGGCTGGAGGTCGTGATCAAGTGTGGTGCAATGTGCCCACCGCATTTAACCACATATGTAAGGATCCAGACAAACGTACTACAGCCTGAGGGCTAGGTATTACTCTTATTCATAATGTTATTAGAGACACTTAGTCTCATGTAAAGTTTTTCATATAATCAAGTTGACTCGTTTGAAAACAAGTTTGTAAAAGTGGGGCGTATTCACCTTTAATTGGGATCTGTTTCCAACACCGTCCGTGGGTCTTTCCCTTGCTATCTCGCACCTATAGTACGAGTATAACTTTTCATTAGTCAGATATACAATCCGGCTTAAGTCCTTTAGTCTTAGTTTTATTAACTTTACCTCGATGAACCTTTAGTTCAAAACCTATTTTACTTTAAAACCTTTAGTTTTAATAGTAATTATAAACCTTTGGTTTATTTATGAAACCCTACGTTTCTTCTTCTTTAAGAAACGTATTCGTTTCTTTATTATTTAAGTATACCCATTATACTTAATAATATCTATAACAAAGAATATTTATACAACACACACACACACACACACACACACATATATATATATATATATATATTTCTTTTCTCTTTCTTCCTTTTCTTTGTTACATATATTTCTTTTATTCTTGAGGTATTGTATATAATCTCGACTCAATTTATTATTATTTTAGTCTGGCATTATGCCTACCTTGGTTGGCTTATGATACCCTATTCAATTTGAGCAGCACTTCGTCGCCGCTTGATCAATCACTCTTTCCTTCCTCGCCTCTCCTTTGCAACCCTTCTCCACACTTGGCACGCTTCTCAGACAACAACACTTCTCGGCACACACTTTGAGATGATCGTCGGGACGTCGGAATAGGATCGCTTTCTTGATATACGCGTCATCGTGAAATGGAACAAGTATCGAGGTATGGCACGTTTATCGAGGAATCGGTACACGGTTATCGAGATGGATTGAGGGCACGTACTTCGAGATGTAGAGGGATGTTAGAAAGAGATAAGTGTGTGAATTTTGGTGTGATTTGTGAAGAGCCAGGTGCTGCTATTTATAGACTTGATTTTGGATCCTATCGCCATACACGATGGGTTTCTTGGCTAGCCCATCACGCTTTGCCTCGATGGGTTGCCCATCCGAGAACTCACGGCTTTGTTTTTGGTTTCCCAGGTAGAGACTTTCCAGGTGGTCACCCATCCTAGTACTACTTCCACCTAAGCACGCTTAACCATGGAGTTTTCATGTGCTCCATAGCCAACTAAGCCCAAAACGCGTTGGTGATTGAAGACGCATGACGTTTACATATGAACCAAGGATCTCTCTTTTCCACGGCCGATGTGGGATAGCCTAAGAGTGGGACGATGTTGTGTTTGACAAGGGTGTTACTGGTGGCATCAGATAACCATGCGCATAGCCATGCACATAGTCCCGGTAAATAACCAGTCATAGACCACTTAAATCATGATAATAAATGGTCTAACAATAAATAGTGCAATAGTCAACAAGATAAGAATAAATGAGAGATTGAATACCCTTATAAATAACCACCATTCTTATTCATAACAAAACAGGAGATTTTATGAAGTCAATACATTATATTTAAATGAAAATGACTAAATAAGAGATACGTCTTTTGCGTAGCATTTCTTCATGAAGGGTTAGGCTTAGACTCGGGAACCGTTGATGTAACACACTTGTCCTTGAATAGCTTGGTCACTTGAGGTTGGTTGGTTGATTGGGGTTTGGTTGACTTGAATTGGTTGAATGGGTTGGGCTAGAATTTCTTGGATGGGTTGAGCTTGGATTGGTTGAAGTTGATTTACTTGGGCTTGGTAAGCTTGAGATTGAGCGGTTTGGGTCGGGTGGGATTGAATTTGGTTCATGTGTGCGAGTCTTGGGCATGCATTTCGATAATGGTTAGGGTCTCCACAATTGTAACAAGCTCTAATAGTTGGGGGTCCTTGAGTAAACGGTTGAGCATAAGGTAAGGGTTGTGTAAGAGGTGAGGTAAATGGTTGCATCAAAAGTTGGTTGCTTTCACGACATGTGGTAAAGAGGTGACCAAATCGATTGCAATGGGTGCATTGTCGACACTTGAGGTTAGGCGAATGGTGAAAGTTACACGTATCACACAATGGGTGGGGTCCTGTGTAGGGTTTCTTGGTGGGTTGGGCTTGTGATTGGGCCAATACATAGTTTTAGGAATTGAACCTTCTTTTATTGTTTCGGTAATGAGGAGAGTTGTTGTGCTTGAAAGATTCGGGCTTAGAAGGCTCGGGTTTGGGAGATTCGGGCTTGGGTTCTTTGGTGGGCTCGGATGCAGGCTTATCATTGGGCTTCTTGGAATTTTCCGCGTCAAGGTCCCGTCCTTAACGTGGTTTTCGGTGACGGTACCGGCTAAAGTGATGGCATCATGGAGCGTTTGAGTGTCACGACTTAGAACGGAGTCTTGGATTTCCATAGGCAAACCGAGATGTACTTGTCGATTGCACGCTCAAGTGGAGTGACCATATGGGGAATGAGAAGGCTCAGTTCATGGAAACGATCGTTGTAGGTGATGTCATTACCACTTTCTTGTTTCAAATTCCAAAATTCCTCTTCCAACTTCCGAATCTCATGTTTCGGGCAGAACTTCTTGAGCATATGTTTCTTGAGGTCATCCCATGGCAAGGCCATGGAAACCTCAGCGCTAAGCGTGCGCTTCTCACCATTCCACTAATTGAGGGCATTCTTCTTAAGCTTGCTCGAGGCTTAATTGGTTTTCTTGTCCTCGGGGCATTCACATTGGAGGAATATGCTCTCCATTTCTTCGAACCATTGGAGGAGAACGGTAGCACCGTCGATACCGTGGTATTCGGGCGGGTTGGCACTCTTGAATTGTTTGAGGGGGTAAGCAATTGGGTTCGGTGTTGTAGATGATGTAGGGGCATTCACATTTTGGAGTTGAGAGATGATTGTTGGGAGGGCTTCCACGATTCCCTTAGAGATGCGGGATGACATGCTATGGCCTGAGTTGCCGGTGCGACGGTTACGGTTGATAAGGCGGGAAGAAGACATGCTACAATGACGACACGTGAAAAATTTATTATGTTTTGAAAAAATTTGTATGTATAACTATGTGAAATTTCGAGTTTTGTGAAAATTCATGAGAATACAAAATAAAATTTTAATAACCTTAACTTAGGGTATTGATGAAATTAATAATATGAGAAAATATTCATTCTTAATAAAAAAATTAGGGAAAAATCTCATCATTGATTTAAGAGAGTGATCGTCACATGACCACTTTTGATTCAATGAGGGTAGCAGATTCGGGTACGTTTGGTGTGATATGCTTTGGCTTAATAAGTTCCACACCCTTACCGAACATTCCAGGAATGCAACCAGGTCTCGCGGTTGATTGAGATTTATGCGCATTGCACAGGAACGTCCCACTTACAGTTACCACATATCCGTCCCACGAATCATCCTCAAATAGAATGGAGTAAAAATGCGGGATTTCTTAAGGAATTTCCCGATTAATAATCGTCCTAGAGTTTTGAAAACAATTTTGAGAGTGAGGCATGGCCTCGGATTAAGTGTGTGCTTTTGTGTACAAGAATAATATTAAATCATTAAATAGTATTTAAGCTACTACAATCAATAATATAATTCAGGGTGCAAACACGTAAAGGCATATCATGTATAGGGACCCTAAGCATGCTACTAGGCCGTTATATCTAACCACCTATCTTATAGCCTTCGGCTCTAATACCAATCTGTCACACCCCGACCAAAGGCGAAACATGCCGGGGCGTAACGTATTGATTGGACAGTAGCTCAAAAGACACTAATTAAAGTGACAATAATTATTTAATTCATTAATATCAAAACAAGTACACAATTATAATAATCAAAAAAATTATATCATATTTATTGTTTGGATAAATATCCTAAGGTAAAAACTAATATCTTCAATCTTGATCAATGTAAAATACTTGTACCTGTAGCATATATAAAAATCGAGTTTGTTAACACGAATGTTGGTGAGAATACATAAGTTTTAGTTGAGATACATATATAGATAAAAGTCACAATTCATATGTAAATGATGAGTATTACAATTCTTATGAATATGTAAACAACTAAATAGATGTGGACCCGTTCTTATTGATACGAAATCAATGTACTTGGGTAAATGTATGATCATACTAGATGAGGATAGATGAGGATGAGATACCAACCACCAAACATAAAATAAACAATTAGGCACATATAACATTATCATAGAGCATGCAATAATCACACATAAACATATATTGAATTGTGTTTTTAGTAGATGAATAAATAAAAAGAAGTAATTTAAATAGGGTATACATGCTACCCCCAAAATTTAAAAGATGAAAAAGGGGGATATGTAAACTCACCTGATCAAATAAGCAAAGCGATGATGAATACGACAAGAAAACGATAACCACACTCGACGAGGTATATCAACAAACGAATTTCCTAAGTAATATTAATTATAGAAATAAAATAAGAATTCAACAACGAAACTAAAACTAGCTAGAGGTTCGGGATTGAATGATCGAGTGAAATATTACAAAAGCTATTTATTTCATTAATTTATTATCAAGTTTTATATAATGATATGATTTAATTATATAAAATTACATAAAAAATATACTTAAGTAAATATTTATAAAGTTGTTGGATAAAGAGATTTGTTTTAAATGCTTATTTCAGCTAAAAAAATACATTTAATGTATTTCTATATATTTTTATTGTTAATAAAGATTTATATATATGTATTTTTTTTATAAATTTTATAAATAATCGATATTAAATAACAATATCTTTATCAATCCTTTAATACTAGTATATATGCTTAAATGTATATACACGAATGAAAACGTGAGTTAAACGACTATCATAAAGTCGGTTATTATTAAAATGGTCTTGATTGGCTATTATCATTATTCATATAATTAATAAAAATGATTTTAAAAAATGTTTACCAAAAATAAAAGGAAACGGGATGGCAGAGGTTCGAACCCGCGACCTCTGCCCCTATAATCAAGTGCCAAATCAGCTGGGCTATCCAGCTACTTGCAAACAAATTTAGCTTCCATTAATTATAAACAAAAACAACCAGTTTTGATTTATTAAACCCTAGAATCGATTTGATCACATAGGTTATAACTGATCAAATCAACCATAGGGTTAATGATCATCACCAAATCGCGATCCCAAACATGTGTTTAAATACCTTGTATGATGAACAGAAGCGGGTGAACAAGGAAGAAACAGGGCCGGCCAAAATATGGTGATGAACGAGATACCAAATGGTCACGATAGTCAAATTAATTATGGGGTAAAGGCTGGCGAGGTAGAGAAGAATGTGTGAGCGAGTTTAATTGTAAAATGGTCGAGTTTATATAGTGATTAGGATTGATTTAGGTCGTGGTTCATTATTAACGAGTTATAGCTGTCAATTGTTAATAATTTACCAAGTATAGGGTGTCGATAGGATCATATTATGGTAAACAGTGATATAGTAATATCAATTTAGCAAATTAGTCCGTGAATTAGGGATCAAGAAGGGGGGGGGGGTCTGGCTTGCTAACGGGAAGAGAGGGAAAGAGGGAAAACGTTTGGGGCAATTTTGCAGTTTAGCCCCTACTATAAGTGTGGATCTGAAAGTGATAATAAGTTAGCTAGGAGGGTATTATAGTATATTGTTCATGTTATTTTTAATAAATAATTAGACGAAATATATATATAACCTTAAACGAGGGTGGTAATTCGTTTAGTAATGGTCGCTCGAGTAATAAATGAGGCAAAAGAAAATAAACTGATCGGGTTCGGATTTGAAAAGTAACGAATGTTACACACGTGGCAGGCATTGTGCCGCGTGGCGACACGTGGCGGAAGTGTTGCCACGTGGTGACACGTGGCGGCAGACGATGCCACCGTGTGCCACGTGGCACACGTGTCACAACGTGTCAGACAACCCTATCGCGGTACGCGATGGGTGTCCCTTCTGCGCGATGGGTCAGGAAAACTAAAATTTTTAATTTAGCCCTTGAAGTTTGGAAAATGACAGTTTTGGTCCCTTGACTTTGATTCTTGACATTATTGGCTCGAAATTCTCGTGATGTTATAGAAAAACACCATCGATGACCACCTCTCCCCTCAATTATGTAAAGTGCCACTTGCTTGGACGATCACCACCAATCTAAATAAAGCATCAATGAAGGAGATCAAGGATCATAACCATAAAGTCCTACAAGCGTGCTCATCCTCTTCGTGTATATCGCGTTTCACCTACGTTTTTGTTATAATGTCTAAATCCGATTAATACACTGTGTTACAAATTCTTCAGTGTGAGTTTTTATTTGTTTCATTGGTCAATTTTACAATTTTAGTTAATTTTTCGTTAACTTTAAAGAACATCAAATTCAAGAGTTAAAACTTGAAGAAGTTGTGAAATGACAGTATATATTTTTTTATGTTTCTTATTCTGCTATTAGGTTTAATTTGGGGTTTAAATTGACGATCAAATACATCAAGAATCATCTATTGACCAGACATAAGACAACTATTGATAAATTTCTCTCTAAAACTATGATTGGGTGAGTAGTTTACTAACTATAGACTACATATGATGTGGTGGGGAACCCTTAGAGTGGGTCAGACTCAATAAGAAAGAAGATAAGAAGTGGGACAATTTTCTCTGATATTCATTTCGAAATGTAGTACAAGAATATAAATATGCAACACACTATGACTTAGTATACCCACTACGATAACTAGCCACTTATTTAGGAACACTCATGCACTAACCCACTACTTTTGCAACAACCAATTAAAACACACATACAAAAATAAGAACATGCTCTAAATAAACAAACATGCAATTTGACTCAACCAACTCCACGCCAACAAGCCATCATAATCCATCAGTTAGCAGGTTTTTGGGTCTTCCTTTTGAGCCTGCTAATCGGCCCAGTTGATCTTGATAATTGGGCTGCATCATGATGCTGCAGGGGCTGTCTAATATATGGTAAATTGTTTTATTTATATTAAATTTGATCTTTATTATTGTGAGTACTGATTACGATTATATGCGATGCTGCAGGGAGATGTGAATTTGAAAAAAGAAAGACGAGTTAAACAAAACATTTCACGTGATGAATCAGACGATTCTGAGGTATTAGATACATTATTAGGTTTTTGGCGTCAAAAAACAATTTAGTGTTAACCACTTTACCTAATAAGGTTAAACTTCAGATATTTAGGGTTAGTTCGTTGGCTAAATATTAATTTCGAAGTTCTATCGGTGTTATAGTTTAAAGAAGAAAGAATGTGTGACCAAAAAGAACGAGAAGAGCTGGAGGCTTGGAGTGTTATCTATGGGAAAAAGATGTTGCAAGGACCATAAATGTTTGTTTTAAATGATCATTTAATTTTTTAATATGATTGCAAATTTTGTATTGCCGGATGGAGAAATAAGATAATTGCTAATGTTCGTAACTTCATTATATTTTATTTAGAAGCTGGTAAAGCAGAAATTGTCAAAGAGGGAGGAAGGTATTCATGAAAATCTTCTACTTATTTTTGTCACTTAAATTATTTAAGACTATTGATCACACAGATATTTATGCATCACATAAATGTTATACTTATTAAATTTAGTTTTGCTTTTGTGGACAACATAAGAGGGAATTAGGAGAGCCAGTTTATCAAAGAGGGAGAAAGGTATTCATGAAAATCTTCTACTTATTTTTGTCACTTAAATTATTTAAGACTATTGATCACACAGATATTTATGCATCACATAAATGTTATACTTGTTAAATTTAGTTTTGCTTTTGTGGACAACATAAGAGGGAATTAGGAGAGCCAATTTATCAAAGAGGGAGAAAGGTACTCATGAAAATCTTCTACTTATTTTTGTCACTGAAAATATTTAAGACTATTGATCGCACAGATATTTATGCATCACATAAATGTTAATACTTATTAAATTTAGTTTTGCTTATTTTGACAACATAAGAGGGAATTAGGAGAGGCAATGCTTTGGCAAAAGCTGATACTGGATGTTTAAGTTTTGAACTGAGCTTTTGCTAGAAAATAATTAGAGTCTTACTATGATTTCAAAGAATGTTAATATAAAATAATATTTGTCTATAATAATCACATTTATTGAAAATATCAGTATTACTTGGTAATATATTTGGCTGCAGATCAAACTCACAATTAGTGAATTGTCATTTATTATTATTTCAAATTATTGTTGGTATTGGTCAATAAAGGGTGTTTCAAACATTTAACTATTATCGTATAAAACTTTGGTATTTATCCAAGCATATTGTTTTTTTGTGAATGCAAACATGTTAATATTAAGCTCATGATTGGGTTTTGAAACCTAGTCCCTTTGGCTTACTAGAAAAGTAAGCTTTGCAAGCTGGGTGGGCCGGGCAAGTTTGGGTGTCGGGTCTAAATGGGTTTGGATGAAAAACTAGTTCTGCCTGTTCGGGGATAAATGTCGCTTTTAACAAGTGTCAGCTTGGTTCCTTTGTAACTATTTGATTTTTTAAATGGTCGTCTTTTAAAAAGTGTCAACTTGTTTCAGGTCAAAACCTGTTCTGGCAAAATGGAGGCGGGTCAAAATAAGTCCCTTTGTATTTTCTGATTTTCTAAAATATATTTCATGAGCTAAATTTATGTTGCCTTCATTTAACATATTAAAGTAATTTATGGTTCTTGGGATTAAAGATTTTCATTTTTTTACAAATAATTTGGCAGGTTAACTTAGTTGGGATCATGTTCTGGCTCTTACTTGGAAATCCTGGTTCTTTATTATTCTATTGATTAGTACCGGTAAGTTTCTTGTGCATAATTCATCATAACTAGGTAGCATGCCACGCTCTTTGCTCCGGGCTGCTCTTGTATCAATATATCAGGCACATTAGGAATATTAATTTATAACAACATATTTATATTGTTTCAAGAACTACATATTCACACACTTTCTATATTTAATTGAAATTTTTTTATTAAAAAATCTTATGTGACGGGAAACACTGATGCAATGGGTATGTTCCAGGTGTTGTCATTTTGGAGAATCAAAAGAGACTATGTATGCCATTAAGAATGTAACGACTATGTGGATTAAGACATCATGAGAGGATTGATAAACTAACAAAAACGAGTGCAGTTATGCAAATTGTCACAGCCACAACATCGCACGAGTTTCCTACCATGACAAATTTGCACAATGTTTGACTTTCAAAAGTAAAACAATAGCTTTTGAATTATACCATACTATCACTATTTATAAATAATTCAATTATGTGGCATAATAGTTGAATTGATAGTATATAAGATAAGATCTAGAGTAAAATAGAAAATTCCAGAGAACATGTAAATGGCAGTTTTGACTTTTAAAAGTCAAACTATCATAATTGTATAAATTAGTTGTAATTGTATTTTTTTTTTGGTATCAAGTTCCAATAGAGATTTCTTTGTGAGTATATGTATTGGATACATTTTTAAATAACGGAACAATTTAATTAAACGAGTGTCATATTTTGTTATTATTGATTCTTATGGTTCAACGTACTTAGTGAGAGGTTTCAAATATTCATTATTTAAAGTAACAAGTTTTTAATTTTTTATAATTGTTTGAAGACCAAGAGGACCAAGAGGAATCATCTGGGTGAGTGAAAAAATCGGAATTCTTTTATTCGATTAAAAAATAAAATGTTATTCTAAAAAATCATATTATTAATGCTTAAATATTGTAGCTTCGAAGTCTGAAATCAAAGTCAAAATATGGAAAGCATGCATCAATGGTGGCTCACTACAATAATTAATAATACAAAGAAAATCATCTTGATAAAGGGTTAAGCAAAATTTGCAATTCATTCTAAAATATTATACGACTGTCGCTATCTAGTCTAAAACACTTATAATCAATTTCTAATCACCTAAGCAAGTTAGGGTAAGTAGGGTGTCGAACACAACGAGAATGTGGTCGATGCAAATCGTGTAAACAAGTTTCAGTATTATGAAGTAGTAAGTTTTAGTGCTGATCCCACAAGCAAATAAGTTGGTTCAAATTCACAAATTCAAGCAATTAACAAAGAAGACTCATCCCCGGGGTTGAAGAATGTAATTAAATAGTTTCTCATGCAACATAACAGATTAATTTACACAGACTAACTAAAGACTGATTAACAAATTAAACCTTAGGCACCAACAATCGCTAACACACGGCACAGGTTATCAAACGATCTCTACCAGTGTGACTCAACTAAGGGAAATTGTATGCTTTGTTGTATTCAAACTAGTTAAACAACCCTATGAGCAATTACTATAGCAACCGACAAACTAATCGTTCTGATAAACGTAAACCTAAATCGATTGAATGCACAGCAATACTAAATACCAATACTCATAGATTAATCAAAGATAATTACAAAATAGTATGTTCATGGTTACAATCAAAACTGAAATAAAAACAAACTCTACATCCCGGGAATGAATCAGAGAGATTAGCCAAGCCTCAACATCATAGAATCATCAATAATGATGTTATGGAGCATAAACACGGCCTCGGTATGCTCCGGAATGATGGAATCGCCTCTCTTTAGCTCTCGAAACCGCCTGGTTCAAAGTATCCGAAGAGTCGGCCGTCCAAGATGAAAATAATATAAAACCTTAAGTTTCCCGTCAGCGCGACCCATCGCGATACGCGATGGGGTCTTCTGGAGTCCATCGCGTATCGCGATGGACCATGGTCAAACATTCACTTAACACCCATCGCGATACGCGATGGGTCTTCAAGCACTTGTTTTGCGTGCTGACGTCCCGGGTCTTCATATCGTGCCCCAACAGGTCCAAATAAGCTGCTTTAACACATGTGACCAGAAATGCAATAAACACATATGAAGTATCGAAGTTCCTACAATAAACGATTAAAACTAATAAATAAACGAACTTAAATATACAAAAATTAACCGACCATCACATCCCCACTTATCTTTTGCTTTCCCTCAAGCAAACTCTAAAGTAAACGTTAACCTCCATCATAGGTATGTGAATTATCGCTATTAATACTAGTAAGGTTTAAGGTCATACCCAGTTTCCCATCTGACACTTTCTAGATTGACATCCCACAAATAAGATTAAATGATATTATAAAAACAATAGAGTTGCCTAGACAAGTGTACTTTGTTTTCCTTTAGAGCATGCATGTTCATACCCCTCATACTCTCGGTTAAATATCTGGACTAGCAAAAGATGTGTCAGTATATGTCTTTGCCCTCAAATACCAAGTATGAGTTCAAGTTAATAAGCTTGCAGGTCAGTCTTATCTCCACCCATTAGCCACCGGTTGCATAAAGACTCGGACTAGGGTTTTGCTGGGCGTAGGTTTGGGTGCGGATTAGGCATATTTAGTTACTAAGGTGCATGAAACCCAGTTTACAAACACACAGACAACTAATCAAAAATAGACTGCTAATTACACAACTGAATAAGAACTGACTTTCTTTTTGGATTTTTGCTGAGTTTTTCAATTTTTTTTTTGTTTTTTGCAAATTGATAGACAATACACTTAAACAAATAAATATACAACTCTGACAAACACATGTTTACAACTCAACCGAGACATACCTACATTGTGTACTAAGCTCAACAACTGATTATATACAACTCGATAACGAACGGGATTTCATCACACAGGGTTAAAATATAATGAGGGCCAAAGCTGAAATGGCGTGTAATGTCTGGTTTAGCAAATAAACAGGAATGAGGTCCAAACGGGCTCCTCGGGGGATAATGTCGGGTAAAGAAATTTATTTAGTGGGGGAAAAGTGTATGTAAAGGTTTTCTAAAGTCCTAATCTCTATACAGGTAGTGGTATTAAGATCTCGATAAGCATGTGACAAGAAAATTCTAACTCTGTAAAAAATACCGGTTTCCCTCAATCAATGGTGTAAGAAATGTTTTATATCTATTATATAATATGTGTATTAAGTATAGGGGAGGCATCTCACAATATGTCTGGAATAATGTGCTGCCGATATGAAACATGTATACCCGTCCCCATGACTCGTTATCCCCGCCTAAACGACCCATTTTTCAACTTCTCTTTTTGAAAACATTTGTGAGTAAGACTATCGAGAAGCTGAAAAACCAACCATGACCAGAAACATATAACTTGGCATTAATGACAATAATTAACAATTAACAACTTTGGTTTCCGATCACTCTTCGAGGTACTATCGGGCTAAATTTTTTCAAATTTCCCCCCATCCCCACACTTGAGGTTTACATTGTCCTCAATGTTAAAATATTTAAACAATTAATGAACATTTGAGCGACGGGGTTGAAATTGACTTTTTTAAGAATTTAGAACTCGGGGCTCTAATGTGATGGTTCTACTAGCAATTATACAATTACACTTTTAACGTTTAAACTAATAAAAACAAAATAGATTATGAAACTGAAATCACCTGATATCATCACCAATATAATGGAACAATCGGCTCTCGTAAACACTCGTCTCAATCAAATACCAAAACTGACAACCGAACCTGCAAAATCTCGAGACGTGTAGAAGCAAGCTTCTCACAAGTTTAAGACATAGGTCTTTTAAGAGTTATAAAAACGATTATCTATTAATTTTATTAAAACAATTACCGATCTGAATTAAGTCATTTCATAATAAAATTTGTTAACTAGTTAAAAACGTTAAAAAAACCTAACTCACTTTCATTGAAATCACGGTTGCATTTAGCATATGCAACAAGCTCTTTAAACCTCTCGGTAGCCCAGGAGGACTTGTGGGGTCTTGTGAGGGTTTATAGTGAAATACACCCACAAAGTTCCAAATACAACATAATATACAATAAATAAAACACAACAGACATCAAAAGATATATGTATGCATATAAGCCTAACCAGTTACTCATACAATATTTCCAAAATAATATTATTATATACAGACCATGAGAATAAAAACAAAATAAAAGATAAAAATCAAGCACAAAAGGTAACCAAAATCTACTGTGCTGGCGGTGTATCGTCAGCATCATCCTGCGGGTCCACAGGCTGCTCCAATGTGATAATCAATGAAGGTGGGAGCGGTACCTGCATAGCAAAAAACAAAAGTCTAAAATAATCATCATGGCGGGCCAGGTGGGCCCGCGTTTCATCCATATGTGCTCGAACCTCTTCCATATGAGCTCGAGCCTCCTCTTGCATATCTCATTGCTGCTTAAAAATCCTGTCTAATGTGACCTGCTGCTGCGAATGCGGTGGCGGCTGTGATGTCAGGTCCCTGATTGTAGGTAGATCTTACACGAATCAAGTCATAACTCACACGATAATGTGTTGACAAGAGAGTTAATGACGGGTTGCTATATTTAGAAAGAAAACCGTTTGTTGAAGGCGGAATCAATGACAAACTATGTGGTTGCTGGACAATAAATCAAAGGTAACTAACACACAAGATTCACTCAAAACATTTCCATTCATATAACATAAATCATTCAAACGATAATCGATTTAGGGTTTCTTGATGGGAAAGTTATATCCGTACGATTTTAGGACGATCGTCACACTCACAAATATTCTCTCTAAATTAATGAGTCTATCCGTCTTGTCCTTCTCCTTAGGAGGCGTGCCGTAAATTATTCCTTTTATAGGCCTGACACCTCCTTTACAGCTGTCATTCCTTCTAGAAACCCTAAATACTAAAACATATTCAAATTACATATTAAAATCTATCCTATGTGTAAAACAAGTCTTCCGGGTAGGCCTTGTAGTAGTATTGACTTTTCCGAGTAAACTGTGTGCTCTGCCTTCCTTTAGTACCTGGTAACATAGAGGTGTGCCCGAGAATAGTTTTCGGGTAGACTTCACTTAAAGAGTTTTTCACCAAGTGAAATACTCACCGGGTAGACTTCAATCTTCTTGATCTTATCAGACTTTGCCCGACAAACTCTTACGAGCAACCTTGTTCTTCAATGGTCCCTTCAACTCTTTACTAGGAAATAGCTTATTAGCAAAGTATGCTTGGTAGCACTATACCTTTCTTGAGTTGAACCTTGCCCGATGTTACTTGAGATATTTCATTGCACATCAAGCTTACTTGGACCACTTGTATTATTAATGAATACCTTTCCCGATCTTCCAATCACTTGGTGTCAAGAGATTGGTGTCATGAGCTTGGTTAGCCAAGAGCCTACTCTAACGTAGACCTTACTCGGCTATGAAGAACAACCTTGCTAGACAAAGTGATCCCTGCCCGGGTATGTACTAACTAGTGAATCTTTCTCGGTTATACACTAATTGGCGAACCCTGCCCGGATATCCACTTAAGAAGAATTCTAGAAGATAACCTTGCCCGATGGATAAAATATGATGCCCGACTAAGTAAAACCGTTCTTGGAAGTCTAAGGTATGCCCGGTTCCATACTTGGAGAATTCTGAGGAGGTTGAGAAGATTCCAATATTCCATATACTTCTCTTTGGTGAAATCTTTGACTCAACAATCTCCCCTTAGATTGGAACACCTCAGCTGTCCCAAAACATCTCTATGGTTACATACACTTAGTCAAAATACATAATCAAATCAAAGTCAAACTACATATTCAATACAAAGTCAAATGATTACGTAATCAAAAGCTGTCCGTAGACATTACAAAACAAAGCCTATACTAAAGATCATTTTCTTCGTGCATTGTAGCAGGCTTGCCTTCTATTCAGAATGACTGTTGCTGCCCTTTGTCTGAAAATATCAAGGATTTGGTAGTGAGTGTGACTTTCTGGAATAACCAAATCCCAAATATCTCTTAAATCTTCATAGTGCATGTAGGTCAAGTTTTCATCTCTTCTAATTATTCCCAAAATTATTCCATCTGAGTTTCTAATAAGATAATGGCCTGTATTTTCCTTGTATTCAATCTCTGCAATGATGCCATTCTTCTTTCCATTCTTATGCAGGTATTCATGTTTGACAAAGGATTTTTTATCCTTGATATTCATCTGATAGTACAGTTCATCACTTGCTATCTTTTTCAGCTTGGCTGCTTTTGTTGTCTTTTCCAGCTTTGTTACCCTCCAGCTCTTCTTTTCTTTCAAAAATGGGAAACCTTTGTCAGCTTCATCTTTTAAGAACTTGGAGAGTTCATTTTGCTGCCGTCCTGCCATTTTGCTGGTATCATGATAATCATAGAGATCAAGTTTGGCCATGTTCTCCAGCTGTTCTTGGGTAAACTCACCAAAATCACTTTTCATAATAATGTCTCTTAATTCACCTCTTAATTCACCTCTTGGTAGATTCACATTTGATTGTGTTCTTGTTGTTCTTTGCAATTCAGCTCCACTTGATTCACCTCTATGTGTTGTTGGTTGTTGCCTTTATGTAGATGGCCCTGTTGCCGTAGACATCATGGGTTGACTGGGCCCCTCTACTTCAAATCTTTTCTTGTAAATTATCACAATCATTTCAGCAGGTAGATTCACTTAATCTTCCAAATTTTCTCCCCCTTCACTGAACAATCTTGCAATCATTTCTTCAATTGCATCATCATGTAGTAAACCAGCAGGTAAAAATTTTCCTCCAATAAAGCTTCTTGGATTTACAACCTGCAGCAACACCTTCTCCCACTTAGCCTTTTGCAGATAAAATAGTTCTTTCAGCTCATCTTTGTTCAGTGCATTGAAGGCGTCCACATCCATTCCCTTTTGAGTTGTCATTACCCCTCTCAATATATCAATCATTTCATCATTTTCCCAAGGAACAATAGGTTCTTCAACAGGTTCAGGCTTTACTTCCTTTGGGATTGGGGTTTCATGAGTTTTAGCTTTCTTTGATCCCTTTTTAGCCTCTTGCTTCTTCCTTAAAGTCATTAATTTTCTTTTCTTTTTGGGAGGCTCAGACAGTGCTTCCTTTTCTTCCTTCTCAAATTTTCTTTTCAAGTAATTGTAATCATCTTCAACCATTTCTTGAGACATAGATTCAACATCATTCAGTGTTCTCCCATGCTCAATCAAAAATCTGCACTTTCCTCCATATTTGTTGTAAATCTTTTTAAGTCTTTCCTTTTCACTAACATTTTTCAGCTTAGCTTTTTCAAACTCCTTTTTCTTTTTTAGTATCTTTTATTTTATTGTAGAGATCTCTGAGTTGCCTATAATTACATTATTCAAATCCGTTTCAGAGTAGTTATGCAACCTCAGATACTCCATGAATCTTTGACTTTCCTTTTCTTGCTTTGATCCCTTTTGTTGACTAGCACCCTATTCTGAACATAGTAGGCAGTATTTATGGCTTCAGCCCAAAATGTAACTGGTAGATTAGCATATGCTAAGATGGTTCTTGAAGCTTCAATAAGTGTTCTATTTCTTCTTTCTGCAACACCATTTTGTTCAGGAGTTCTAGGAGCTGAGAATTGTTGAAGTATTCCCTTTCCAGCATAAAATTCTTCTATGACTCCATTTTTGAACTCTGTACCATTGTCACTTCTCATCATTTTAACCTTCTTACTTGGTTTGTTCACAATCATTGTCACACAGCCTTTAATCAACTCTACAGTCTCATCCTTTGTACTTAGTAAATAAACCGAAGTATATCTTGAATAATCATCAATGATCACCAGACAATATCTTTTCTTTCCTATACTTGGCACACTCACAGACCAAAGAGATCCATGTGAAGTAATTCAAGTACTTGATCAATTGAATTGATGAGCTTTGTCTTATGAGAGGATTTGTGCTGCTTACCTTTATGGCATGAACTACAATGATCTTCCAATTTGAACTCTCTGTTCATTTTCTTCAGATTCACATGACACAATTTCCTATGCCACAATTTTGACTCATTTTCAGTAGCTTTGAAAACAAAACATGCACCTCCCATGGATACAACTTCTTTCATATTCAACTCATATGGGTTGATATTTCTTGGGTCCCTCATCATAATCATTTCAGGTGGGATCACAAATTCAGGTTTTAGAATGAAACAATGTGAGTCATCAAAACCAACTTTGTACCCCTTATCACACATTTGTGATATACTTAGCAGATTATACTGTAACCTTCTGCATGAAACACATTATCAAATAAAACCTTTCCATTTGTTAAAATTCCCTTTCCAACTATCTTTCCACCATTTTCATCACTCCAAAATACCACAGGACCTTCAAACCTTTTTTCATAATTAACAAGTGACCTCCTATCACAAGTCATGTGCCTAGAACATCCACTATCCATGTACCATATTTCATTCAGATGAGTGGACTGTACCTGCACAAAAGAAAGAGTTTGACTAGTTGAGTGATGAAGTGCGAGCTAACTCAGCTTGCAACTCATCAATTTGAATTTCAGTGACAGCATGGGAAGTGAGTGTTGTTGGTTTAGGATCTTCATGAGTGACTTCAATATTGTCTGAATTATCAGTTTCATATCCACACTCTCTTGGAGTTTTAACAAATGTGGTTGAGCTCTGGCATTCTTCCGGTGCAGTGTCATACTCTTGTATCACATAGTCCTTCTTTTCTGAGTAATCTCTTACATCAACAACTGTCTCCACCGTAGTCTCAACCTTAGGTTTCCAAAGGAATCCTTCAGGTTCATAACCATGTTTCAATAGAAACTTCTCATCACCAGTAAGTTCAGTTGGTTTCTTTCTAGGAAAGATACCTCTAATTTTTGTCTTCTCACTGTTTGGTGATCCTTGAGAGCTATCAGATTTGACTGATTGTGTATCTCTTTTAGGAATGATTCTCAAGGGCTGAAAGTTCTTCTTGACAGCTTTCTCATGCTTCTTATGAGATTTGCTCCTTTTAGCTTGTTCAGCCACATGTTTCTTGATCTATTCATCAGTCTTCTTCTCTCTATTGATGGTTTCAAACATTCTACATTTAATGTCCCTTTCTCACAAACCTTTCCCTTTCCTAGGTATGCATCATACTTTTTCTTGTACAGAACAAAGTCTTGTCCATACTTTGTCTCATCTGGGATATGAAAAGGCTTGAATTTGAGTCTCTCATTACAAGAATCTGTGTGGTGGCCATACTCATCACATTTCTTGCACCAAACTTTTCCCTTGTATTTTTCATGATCATTTCATTTCTGAACCTTTCACTTGGTCTTGGTGTTTTGACTCGAAGTGTCTTCTGAGGTTTTAGACTATCAAAATTAATTGAGAAAGGAACAAATTCCTCAATCTTGATGTCCTGTCTTCCAATCTTGCTTTTCACAAACACAATTTTTTGCATGTTCAAAGATTCTTCATCTTGACTTTCTCTATGTCTTGACTGCCTCTTCTCATACTCTTCCATTGTTTCCACTTCTCCAATGTCAAACACCTCATGACTATAGAAAACAGGGTAAACTGGAATAAAGTTCTCAACATCAACTTCTCCATTGTCTCTTTTCTTTTTGTTTTTACTTATCCTCTCCAATACATGATTGCTTGGTGGCTCTACTGCATTGTAGCTTACCTTCTTTCTCTCACATATATCAAAGGATGCATGTTCTCTTCTAAGCCTTTCATTCATTTTCTTCATCTTGGGTATTACTGGTTGAAGTTGTGGCAGTTTTTCAACTGAATATGGTTTCTTGTATCTTCTTCCTCTTTCAGCAGCTTTAATTTCTTCATCAGTGATTTGATCACTCAAATCACTTAAATCATCTTAATTCAGATCAACAGAATCAAAGTCATCTTCAGAGTCTTGAACTCCAACTGACTTATCTTCTTTCACTTCTTCTTTTACCACAAATTCTTCTTTTTCATTCACCTCAACATTCCTGTACAAATCAACAAACTCTTCTTTGTCTTGAAAGACATCTCTGAATTGTTGTAGATATGCATCTCTTTTCCCTTTATCAACTTTTGGCATAAAGTTGTTGTTGAATGGTGGTGGTACTGCCTTGTATTTATCTTCCTCTTTTACTTGGTTTAGAATACCACAGATGTTTCCTGTGGAGACCAAGTTTTTCAAGAATTCATTTTCAACCTGCAGTTTTGTGTTCTGCACCTTTTCTTCAACAATCATTTTCTTCAATCCTTCTATCTCAGTGGTATTTCTTTTCTGTGCTCTGTAGCTACATACACAGTCTTCTTCCAAACTTTTCATCCTTTCTGCACTGATCATCTCACTAATCTCATACCCGTTGATCATCTCACTCACTTTCCAGCTTGCCTACTTTTGTATTTAAATCATTGAAAATTTCATTTAAATCAACAGTAGGAGCAGAGTGTACCTGAGATGATGATCCAGCTTCTTTCTCAATCAAGGTCATGAATGCCACATTTGCTCTCTTGATATCATCTGCAATATCTTCTTCATTATTGCTTCAGTCGGAACTACCCTCATGCTGTGTAGTTACAGCCACATTTCCTTGATTTCTGGGTTGGTATTGGTTGGTTGGGGCTGAGTTATTGTTTGGAACAGTTTGATTGTTTTGGTTGTTGTTTCTTTGAAAACCTTGGTTCTGTGGCACAACTTGATGATGATTATTCATTTGAGGCTGGAAGTTGCTGAAGTTGGGATTATAGTTGTTGAAGTTGTTGTTGTTGGGATTGTTAATTCTCTGTTGGTTCTGTTGATATTGATGCTGCTGATTTCTTGGCTGGTTTTGGAACTGGTTCATTTGAAAGTTTCTTGGCATGTTACATTCTCTTGCAAAGTGACCAGGCTGTTGGCAGTTATATCAAATGGCTTTTGACTTATCAAATCCAATTCTTTCATTAGGCCCTGATAGAAGTGATCTACCAGTCCTGTTATATAGCCTTTTGCTTCTTAGAGCCAACATGTCTGCTTGCCATTTCAAATCCATGTCCTCTAAATCATCAGGATCTATATGCTTAAGGTCATCCTGGATGACACTGGTATGAATCAGATTCTTTGCTATAAAACATTGTATGATTCTATAAACATGGAGAACAAAGCTTGTGTTTCACTTCCTTGTCCATTTGCACCACCAGTGTAAGGTAACTGTCCACTTGCCATAGAGGCAGAATCAGTATCATCAATCAATTGGACATTGAACCTTTGTTGGTTACCATGGTGACTTGTACTACCACCAACAAAAGATTTTGGTGTGTCAACACCATGCTCAACTGGTTCTTCTATTATGGTTATCTGTTGTTGTTTTTTGGTTGACAAGTTGCCCATAGGTGCAATAAGTGCATTTGTGACCTGGAAACATGGCTTCTCTTCTTTGATCATCTCATTTTCAATCATTTCTATTTCTGCAGCCTGAAGGAAGCACACTACATCATCCACTTTCAAATCATTGAAATTGGGATTTTGAAGGATGAACTTGCAGGCAGTGTACCATTCCTTAGGAATTGAGTTGAGCAGCTTGGTATTCAAGTCATAATCAGTCATGACATAGTCAGTTGCTCTTAACTTATTCACAATTGCTAGAAATCTTTCTAGAATTGACTTCAACCTCTCTCCATCCTTATACTTAAATCTTTCCAACTGTTGTTTGAGCCTTTGCTTTTTGATGTTCTTCAACTAAGTTTTTTCCTCAAACATCTCAAGAATTGCATCATACATTTCCTTTGCGGTAGGATGATGTGCAACCTTGGTCAGTATTTCCCAAGACAGTCCTAGATTTATCATTGCTAAGGACCTGTCATCCACCTTTCTCAGTCTTTCACGCACAGCTGCAATTGCAGCTGGATTTGCACCCTCAGTGGTGTCTTGTGGACCGTTCGTAATCGATTTCCTCATATCAACATCATTATAACAAACAGGTGCCTCAAATAAGACCTTCCATTTTGTAAAGTTTTCTTATCCAAAAAGTCTAGAAATCTTATTAGTAGACACTTCTTGTTCTTCGTAGCCAGACATTTAGAAAATCAAAATCAGTTAGTTCTAAAAACAGACTTTAAAAGAAATCAGATTTGATAACCGGTGTTTCAGATCTGATGAATTTGGTGCGATTAGAACAAGATTTGGAAGCAAAATTCAAACTTTAAGTGAAATAAGGAAAAGAAAACACCAGAAAGTTGTAGATCTTGGCAGGAATGAAGAAAAACAGAGCAGCCGATATCACTCTTCAATGGAACAGTGCTTTGCTTACGTCATTGTTCTTCTTCAATCAACAACAAATTCGTTACTAAAATAGCAGCAACATGCTCTGATACCACTTGTCAGGTCCCCGGTTGTAGGTAGATCTTGCACGAATCAAGTCATAACTCACACAATAATGTGTTGACAAGAGAGTTAATGACTGGTTTCTTTATTTAGAAAGAAAACCATTTGTTAAATGCGGAATCAATAACAAACGATGTGGTTGCTGGACAAAAAATCAAAGGTAACTAATACACAAGATTCACTCAAAAGATTTCCATTCATATAACATAAATCATACAAACGATAATCGATTTAGGGTTTCTTGATGGGAAAGTTATATCCGTACGATTCTAGGACGGCCATCACACTCACAAATATTCTCTCTAAATTAATGAGTCAATTCATCTTGTCCTTTTTCTTAGGAGGCGTGCCCAAAATTATTCCTTTTATAGGCCTGACACCTCCTTTACAGCTGTCATTCCTTCTAGAAACCCTAAATAGTAAAACATATTTAAATTACATATTCAAAACTATCCTAAATGTAAAACAAGTCTTCCGGGTAGGCCTTGTAGCAGTATTGACTTTTCCGAGTAAACTGTGTGCTCTGCCTTCCTTCAGTACTTGGTAACATAGAGGTGTGCTCGGGAACAGTTTCCGGGTAGACTTCACTTAAAGAGTTTTTCACCAAGTGAAATACTCACCGGGTAGACATCAATCTTCTTGACATTATCAGACTTTGCCCGACAAACTCTTACGAGCAACCTTGTTCTTCAATGGTCCCTTCAACTCTTTACTAGGAAATAGCTTATTAGCAAAGTGTGCTTGATAGCGCTATACCTTGCTTGAGTTGAACCCTGCCCGATGTTACTTGAGATATTTCATTGCACATCAAGCTTACTTGGACCACTTGTATTATTAATGAATACCTTGCCCGATCTTTCAATCACTTGGTGTCATGAGCTTGGTTAGCCAAGAGCCTACTCTGAAGTAAACCTTCCTAGACAAAGTGATCCCTGCCCGGGTATATACTAACTAGTGAACCTTGCTCGGTTATACACTAATTGGTGAACCCTGCCCGGATATCCACATAAGAAGAATTCTAGAAGATAACCTTGCCCGACTAAGTAAAACCTTGCTCAGAAGTCTAAGGTGTGCCCGGTTCCATACTTGGTGAATTCTGAGGAGGTTGAGAAGATTCAAATCTTCCATATACTTCCCTTTGGTCAAATCTTTAACTAAAAATATGATGAAGAAGATGATGCCTGCCTCAGCGGATGCTGCTGCTGAGGGAGCTTCATGCGGAGAATCAGCACGTGCTACCGTTGGGTAGGAATCCCCATCTGCAATGATGTAGCAGCAGTTGATCCCGGAGGTGGAGGTACCTATGGTCCCTCTCTAGCCGGGATGAGCATTGGTGGATTGTGTAGCTTTCAAATCCCGGTCCTCCGCGCGTCCTCCAACCCAAACGTGTATATAGTCGGTCGAGGGGTGAAGAACTAGACTGGATATCTCTCGAAGACCCCCAAACTATGTGCTAGCATCGTAATATACGGCCCCAAAGATAACTGGGTCGATCTCCCCTATAAAATCCGACCTCTAGCAAACGATGTGAGGAGTAACATCGCAATGTTGGCTTTCCTGCCGGTGATGATGGACATGAGGCACAACAGATCAAATTTGCTACACTTATCGCGGCCTGAATGACGGCCAGCGACAGTGTAAGCAATGATATGATGTAAATAGCTATGGTCAGGGTCCCGAATAGAAGACGCCATTACAAAGCTCGAGTGGGCCCCGTCCGCAATCTGCTCCCAAAACTAAGCTAACTAAGCCTCATTCAACCAAAACTTCCGGACCTGCTGTGACTGCAAAGTATACCCACGAAAACTCTGCAAAAGCGCCGGAGTCAAATCATCCTCCCGCGTATAAAAGCCAGTGACCACAGCAAAATCCGGGACCGACATCTCATACACGTGTCGTCCGAGTGAGAAGGACACAGCATGCGACTCTGCAAAATCGGTGGGCGTAAAATGGAATGTCGAGTAGAACTCGCGTATGAGGTCAACATACAAAACTGAGTCACACTCGAGCACTCGTAGCCACCGTGCCGATATCATCGCTCGTAACCTAGCCGCTGCTCCCAATGTATCCAACAAAACCCAATCAAATGTCCTGTTCCTGAGAAATTGCATACCTCGAATCCTAGTAAGCCGGGCATACTCATCGGTCATAATCCCGAATCTCAAAACCTGGTGAGGCGTGTGCCGTCCATCACCAACTATCTCCTCGCGCTCGATGACCGGAGTAATCGGCAACTCTGAACCATCGTACTATATGACCCGAGTTGTGTGCATCAGAATAGGGCGGTGCGGCTCGGGATCACCGCGAGGAGCTACAACGGGGCCACAACTGCCCAAACCCTCTGGTTGGGTCCTCTGTCTCTTGCAGATATATCTGCAAAATCAAGCATTCAAGTTGGATATGTCAATAATGATTGTGGCGACGACCGTATAGCATTTCGGTCGCGGTCGTCCCATGTATAATAAAATAATATTAAAATAATAATGAAATAATATTAAAATTATAATAAAATAATGAAATAAAAATAAACAAAGACAAAAAATTCAGGGATACCCTGCACGTATTTCTAAAAACCAGATTGTCCATCCCCTAGACTTGATTAACAAACTCACAAAAGACTCGACTCGACACCTAACAAACACACACTATTTACAAACCGACACAAACAAAATAAACAAACAGACTGACAGCCTCAATTAATGTGCAAACAAAACCCATGCGGGCAAATAATGAATTATGTGACAAATCGGGTTAAGAATATAACATTTGAAGAAAATATTACTAAAATATTCTTTCATCAAGTTCAAACATATCTCGTTTAATTCCGCAAATTCACTCTCATTAAATTAATAATAAAATAATGATTTTAAATTTTGAATTTAAAAACCTGACTCGCCACTAAATTTAGCATAAGCCGAACAACTCGTGTAATCAACTAATAAACCAACCAAAGTAACCCGACAACCATAACCGAACTAACTATCCAAACCACGAAACAAATCCGGAAACCACAACAATTTCAAACATCCTAAACTTTTAACTAAAACCAAACAAACGTCCCCAACAACCCGGCAATTAAAATTAACCCGATAACACCCACCCGCAAAGTAATAATTTTTGAAACCGCACCTTACAATTAAAATTCCGACATATTTAAATAATCTAAAACATACCTCAATGTCGGGTCGAATGAAAATAATAACAATAACAATAACAATGGTGACAGGAGCGGCAGTGGATGGTGGAGTAACCATGGCCGGAGAATAACGGAGAGTGGCAGCGGATGGCAATGGATATGAAGTGATGGTGATGGTGGTTGGAGGTGATTGTGAATATGGTGGGAATAGAGTGGTGGTTTGAGGTGGTGACTGGTGAATTGATAATGGATGTAAGGGACGGCGGTGTGGTGATCGGCAGATGGCGTTGGTGATTGAGGAGTGGTTGGAGATGTGATGGTGGTGGTGAGATGATGATTTGATGGTGATGGTGACAGGTGGTGATGGTCGCCGGTGATAAGGAGGAAGAAGAAGAAGGATGAAGTGAAGAAGAAGAAGAAGAGGAGGAGGAGGAGGAGGAGGAGGAGGAGGAGGAGAAGACGGTTATAATTTTAATTTCTTTTCCAGACATTTTATAATCAATCATGATACGCGATGGGTTAAATTAAACATGATCGTGTATCGCCACCCAAATTGGTGGCAATTAAGGTTTGACCCCTTCTCTTTACATTATGGGGTATGAGTGAACGTCATCACGTATCGAGATGACGTCACTTTTGTCAGGGATCCCTACCCCATCATGATACGCGATAGAGTGGTTGCTAAACCCATTGCGTATCGCGATAAGATTTGTTAACAGAAAGTTTTTCACGAAAATGGGTTTTGACATTTTCCGACCCGACCACTTTTCGGCATCCTGACATCACTCTGAACACGTTTCCAAACTCAAAACCTACTAATTGTACCTGGAAAGACGTGTAATTGACCAAACTTCTTGAACTTCCAATTCTCCTAACAAGCTTCCCCACACTTGATGTTTGCTACATAAAACTCAAGACAGCATTCAACACAAGACTCAATAAAATGAAAATAAACTAGACATGCACTTACAAGTAAGCGCTGAATTTCATGTCTACAACTCGACAGTGCCTCGAACTCTCAATTGTCTTCATATATCAGGGAAATCACAATGAAACTCACCGATTCCTTGTCCATCTCATGAATGTCCTTAATTTCCAAGTATGGCTTCAATCTATAGCCATTCACCACTTGCCTCACATGATCATCAAACTCCACAATCTCGTACTCAACAACCGAATACGGGCCCGTCCACTTACTTTTCCACTTACCCGGGAAGAGCTTCATCCTTGTGTTGTATAACCAAACCTTTTGTCCAACTTCAAAGTTCTTCAACCGGATATTTGCATCATGAACCTTCTTCATCTTTGACTTGTAAGCAGATGCACAGACATACTCCTCGTCTCTTAACTCCTTAATCTCGCACAAAGCTAACTTCCTTACCTTACCTGCATCATTATAATTCATGTTAACCTGTTTAGTAGCCCAATATGCTCTTTGTGCAATCTCAACCGGTAAATGACAATCCTTCCCATACACAAGTCTATAAGGAGTGGCTCCAATTGGCGTTTATAACCGGTTCGGTAGGCCCATAGAGCATCGGTCAACATGGTTGACCAATCCTTGCGGTTCGTCCAAACAGTTTTATGCAAAATCTGTTTAATTTGCTTATTGGAAACCACAACTTGTCCACTCGTTTATGGATGGTAAGGAGTTTCAATCCTACGATCAACCACCAAATCGTTTAAACATTTAAAGTTTTTGAAATGAGACCCCCCATCACTTATGATGGTTCGGGGGACTTCAAATCTCGAAAATATATTACTTTGCACAAAATGCAAATGACCGTGTGATCATTCGTCCTAGTGGCTATCGCCTCAACCCATTTAGACAGATAGTTGACGGCCACTAGGATGTATAAATTACCGTGTGAATTCGGGAATGGGCCCATGAATTTGAACCCCCAAACATCAAAAATATCAACTACTAGAATCGGGTTCAAGGGCATCTCATCCCTTTTAGAAATGCTCCCGAGTTGTTGACACTTTAAACAGTGTATCGCGAACTCGTGAGCATCCTTAAACAACGATGGCCAAAAGAAGCCACTCGTAAGGACTTTTCGCGCAGTTTTCCGGCCACTAAAATGACCCCCACACGCAGACGAATGCGCGTGTTCCAACACCGATCTCACATCTTCCTCGGGTATGCATCGTCTGATCATCTGATCTGCACCGATTTTGAACATGTCCAGGTCATCCCAAATGTATTGTTTGGCTTGGGACATCAAGTGTTTCTTATTTCTCCTTGGCCAATGCTCCGGGATATCACCTGCAACTTTAAAGTTAACAATATGAGCAATCCAGGGATTTTGTGAGACTGCCAAAATGTGTTCATCCGGGAAAGACTCGTTAATGGGCCCGTCCTTGTCTCCATCTTCCACCATAATTCGGGACAAGTGATCTGCGACAACATTTTCACTTCCTTTCTTGCCCCGAATCTCTAGATCAAATTCCTGCAGGAACAAAACCCGTCTTATGAGCCTCGGTTTTGCATTCTTTTTATCCATGAGGTACCTAATTGGCAGGGTGGTCAGAGTAATGATTACTTTACTTCTCCAAATATAAGACCTGAATTTATCTCGAGAATACACTACTACTAGTAACTCCTTCTCGGTTGTTGTGTAATTCAATTGAGCATCCGAGATGGTTTTACTCGCATAGTATATGGCAACAGGTTTCTTGTCAACCGTTGACCCAAAACAGCCTCGACCGCATAATCACTTACATCACACTTTATTTCAAAAGGCAAACTCCAATCGGGTGATTGCAAGATCGAGGCTTCAACTAATTTTAACTTCAAAATGTCAAAGTCTTTAGCACATTCATTATTAAAATCAAACGGGGCATCCTTTAACAATAAATTATTAAGGGTTTGGTAATATCACTAAAACCCTTAATGAATCGTCTATAAAACCCGACATGCCCCAAAAATAATCTAATGCCTTTGACATTTGTGGGACGAGGTAGAGTGGAAATAACTTGAATCTTAGCTAAGTCCACCTCAATCCCAGGACTCGACACAACATGGCCCAAACCAATCCCCTCTTGGACCATAGATTGGCTCTTCTCCCAACCAAGAACCAAATTGGTTTGACACATCTTTTCAATACTCTTTCGAGTTGATTTAAACATGCCTCGAAAGATGTTCCGAAAATCAAAAAATCATCCATAAATATTTCTAAAGACTCCTCTACCATATCGGAAAAGATACTCATCATGCACCTTTGAAAGGTGGTGGGGTCGTTACATAGTCGGAATGGCATTCACCTAAATTGCGAATGTGACATACGGAAACGTAAACATAGTCTTCTCCTGATCTTCAGGATGAATAGCTATCTTCAGGTATATACCCGGAATAACCATCTAAAAAGCAATAAAATTTTTGACCAGATTGATTTTCGACAATTTGATCGATAAACGGAAGCGGAAAGTGATCTTTCGATGTTGCCGCATTCAGTTTTCGATAATCAATACAAATGCGCCACTAGATTACCGGCCGGGTGGCGACCTCGTTACCTGTGTCTTCTTTGACGACTTGGAAACCTGCTTTTTTTGGTGCTGTTTGTGTCGGGCTTACCCACGTGCTATCTGGGATGGCAAAAATAATTCCAGCATCTAACTACTTCAGCATTTCTTTCTTCACTACTTCCCTCATGTTCGGCTTCAACCTTCGCTGAGCATCGTGTGCGGGCTTGACAAGCACTTATTCCGAGTTATACCCGGAATAACCGTCTAAAAAGCAATTAAATTTTTGACCAGATAGCTTTTCGACAATTTGATCGATAAACAGAAACGGAAAGTGATCTTTCGATGTTGCCAGCGTTCAGTTTTCGATAATCATTACATATGCGCCACCCGATTACCGTCCGGGTGGCGACCTCTTTACCGGAGTCGTCCTTGACGACTTGGATGCCGCTTTTTTCATTACTGTCTGTGTCGGGCTTACCCACGTGCTATCTGAGATGGCAAAAATAATACCAGCATCTAACCACTTCAGCACTTCTTTCTTCACTACTTCCCTCATGTTTGGGTTCAACCTCCGCTAAGCATCGTGTGTGGGTTTGACATTTGGATCTATTAAAATCTTGTGCATCACGATTGAGGGACTGATACCCTTCAAATCCGCTATCGTCCACCCGATTGCTTCCTTGTTTAAAACCAGCACCGCCATCAAAGCATTAAGAAATTCAACAGATAAATTAGAAACTATAATAAAAGGTAAAGTCTCATTCTTACCAAGGAAAGCATATTTTAAATGCTTTGGGAGCTCCTTCAGCTCGACTTTCGGTGCTTCCTGCGGTGACGGTTTCAGCCCGGTATCAATTTTCTCTGAAAGTGCTTCCACCTAAACTGAACATGGTGCACAGTCTCCTTGCACAGCCGCAACTTCCTGATGTCTCTCCTCCTCTTCCAGCAACTTATCTGTTTCCACCTGTAACCTATCAAACAAAATACACGTCTCCGTTGTGCCATACGTGATGACGACAGAGTCGTATATCGGGATGCACTCGTCAATGACCTCAGCCATGAAGCACTCGTCATTGACCAGAGAATTATTTCCCTATGTGAAAACATTAATATTCAACTTACGTTTACCAAATGCCATGTCAGCAATACCATTTCTACAATTAATGTTGGCATTTGCGGTGGCCAAAAATTGCCTACCGAGGATAACCCTAGGTTGTTTGGTCCTTTCACCCGAAACATAATCAAGGACAAGAAAGTCAACTGGAAAGTAAAAATCTTCCACCTTGACGATAACGTCAGTCAGTATCCCCGAGGGAGTTTTGGTGTCTGGTCAGCTAAGGCAACCGTGGTGGCGGCTGCCCGAAGTGGACCGAAGTCATGCTGATCGTATAGACTTCCCGGGAGAATACTGATGCTAGCTCCAAGATCTAGAAACGGCTGTGTCATTTTAAAATCACCCACTTGAATGGGTATAATGGGCGTTCCCGGATCTTGTAGCTTGGGTGGAAGAGCACCCGTAAGAATTGCGCTCACATTATCAGTAAAATCGATCTGTTTGGGAATCTTATTACTCGTTATCTGTGTGCACAATTCCTTCAAGTACTTCGCATAGGCGAGAATCTGTTTTATGGCATCTAAAAGGGGTATAATAATTTTAACTTATTTAAACGTTTCCCATATTTCTTCTTGTTGCGGGCCCCTTTTTGATGCCATCTTCTCCTTATATGGCGCCAACAAATCATCAGGATAGGGGACGGTTTCACCTTCTCCTTGTCCTTAGGGTTGTTGGTGTCATCTTTCGGGACTGATTTATTAATATTAGTTTCACTTTGATTAGATTCATTTAATTTAATCGGTTCCGGCTCGTCATCTGACGAGATTTTCATCAATTTCTTCCACCACCACCCCCCCCCCCTCAACCAATGGTGGTGAAACCCCAACCTTATTATCATAATTTTTCCCATTTCTATAAAATACTTACCTGGTTAACGTGCCTTTTTCGAACTCGATATGTAGGGGTTCGCGTTGGCCGTGGTGTCACTCGGGAGTTGACCCGCATTCTTCAGCAATTTTGCCACATCTGCTGCGAGCTAACCGATCTGTTTTGACATTGACTCTGACGATTTATTCCGTAAGTCGAACTGTCACTTCGTTTCAGCTTGGTAATCTGTCATCATCTTCATCATTGCATCCAACTTTGAGTGCACCTACTCATCCGCATTTCACGGGAACCCTTTCTGTTGGTCCTGATTACCTGATAAATTTCCACCCTGGTTACCGTCTCTGTTATACCCCTAATATCGATTATACGAACCCTGCTGCTGCTGATAACGACCTTGGCGATACTTACCCTGCAATCTATTCTGGCTCGTCCCTTGAAAGTTCGGGTTTAACTGTGTAGACGCGTTCCTGTATCGAAAGTTCGGGTGATTCCTCAGGCCCAGGTTATAATTGTTTGAGTTAAACCCTTGGCCCTTAGAATCCCTGTAAGCATAGTTAACCCCCTCGGGCTCATCTTCCTCGTCAGCATAAAACTCGGGACAATTTTCTGACTTATGCCCGATTTCACCACAATCTTCACAAACCGAGAATTTCACTCCAACTTTGCCGACTACTTTCTTCTTACCCTTTCTATACCCAGCCAGTTCACGTTCTAACTTAGCAATTCTTTCAGACTCACTCGTGACTGACTTTACTAACCTGGAAGAAGTACCATGTCTTCATCTTTCAGCTGCTGCCTCTGCTTTAGAATCTTCACACATAAACTTTAAAAAATCCTAATCATCCTCCTTGGGTTGGTTCAGCAGCTGGCCGTTACACGAGGCTTTCAGATGCTTTCGGTCCTCATTTGTCAACCCATCTACAAAGCATTTCACCAATTCCCACAATTCAATCTGGTGGTGTGGACATTTTCTGATAATATTCTTAAACCTGGTGAATGCCTTTTGAAATATTTCACCCGATAACTGTGAAAAGTGGCGAATTTCCATTCGGTCCTCGCTCGTCTTCGACTACGAATAGTACTTGTTTAAGAACACCTGCTGCATCTCAACCCAGTTCCCAATACTATGCATCGGTAGCGAGTTAAACCAGTGTCTTGCTTTATTTTTAGAGAAAACTAAAATAACCGCAACCGAATTTCATCTTGATCAAACGTACGGTCACCAATCGACCCGCAAATAGCCGAAAAATCGGACAAATGAGAATACGGGTCCTTTGACGCCATCCCGTGAAAATGTGGTACAATATTTATGTAAGATGGCCAGGACTGAAAGGTCTGCTGTCCCGGCACTCGTACCTATGGAACAAACGGGGATGGTCCATCCGAAATAGCTGGTCTGAACCGACTGTTAACATCCTGAAACGGGGCTACAAATTTCCTCTTTCGCCCCCCGGGATTCACCAAACCTCCTCTGTTCACCTAAATACGTCAAACTCTTTCGGGCCTTTCTCCCTGGTTAACTCTATTTTGACCCATACCGTTCCTACCCTCATTTCTGTTAACCGCATCATCCCGTCTCTGATTCACCGGTTCTTCCACTACTTCAACCCAATTTTCATTCCCCTCATTTGTCATCTTAAAACCCTCGTTCTGCCTTTGCCAATTCACCTCTTCATTACCCTCCAAACTGTGACCTGCATCATTCGCTTCCCCCTCTTCTTCATCTTCTGAATGCGTACTAGGGCGATCATCATCAAGATTAATCCGAACTCTGCGTCTAGGAGTGTTATTTGGGGTTGATGGTCTGACCTGATCGACAACTTGGTTTCGGTTTCTAGAAAAACGAGTTGAGTTAATCTGGTTGTTTTGCTGGTTGGAAGTAAACGGTGGTGGCATGTTTTCTAGGTGAAACGTGTTATTTTCTGTGAGTTGGTTCGGGTCTGGATTCTAGTTTTCGTTTTCGTTTCGGTTTTGGTTTTGGTTTGGGTTCAGGTTTTGGTTCTTGTTCTGATATTCCATCTCTAATGTTCTGTTATGAGCTCGGTTCTACCGAGCTTGTCTTTCAATTTCGGGCTCAAAAACTAAGGGTGACTGTCTGCCCGAGTGGTGGCTGTGCGTAAACATGTTACATGCACAAATAACACACCCCGCGTAAAATGGGAAAATAAAATTTAATCTAAAAACAAGAAATTAAAACTAAAATAAACACAAAAATCAAATAACACGAAAAACACTAAGTGCGCTAACTCCCCAGCAACGGCGCCATTTTGAAGCTAGACTGTCGCTATCTAGTCAAAAACACTTATAATCAGTTCCTAATCACCTAAGAAAGCTAGGGTAAATAGGGTTTCGAACACAAGGAGTATGTGGTCAATGCAAATCGTGTAAACAAGTTTCAGTATTATGAAGTAGTAAGTTTTAGTGCTGATCACACAAGCAAATAAGTTGGTTTAAATATTGATTTAGCAAATTCACAAATTCAAGCAATTAACAAAGAAGACTCAACCCCGGGGTTCAAGAATGTAATTAAACATTTTCTCATGCAACCTAACAGATAATAGTCACAGACTAACTAAAGACCGATTAACAAGTTAAACCTTAGGCACCAACATCGCTAACACACGGCACTGGTTATCAAACGGTCTCTACCAGTGTGACTCAACTAAGGGCAATTGTATGCTTCTTTGTATTCAAACTAGTTAAACAACCCTATGAGCAATTATTATAGCAACCAACAAACTAAACGTTCTGACCAACGTAAACCTAAACCGATTGAATACACAACAATACTAAATATCAATACTCATAGATCAATCAAAGATAATTACAAATAGTATGTTTACGGTTACAATCAAAACTGAAATAAATACAAACTCTACATCCCGGGAATGAATCAGAGAGATTAGCCTAGCCTCGGCATCATATAATCGTCAACAATGATGTTATGGAACGTAAACACGGCCTCGGTATGATCCGGAATGATGGAATCGCCTCTCTTTAGCTCTCGAAATCACCTGGTTCAAAGTATCCGAAGAGTCGGCAGTCCAAGATGAAAATAATATAAAACCCTAAGTTTCCCGTCAGCGCGACCCATCGCGATACGCGATGGGGTCTTCTAGAGTCCATCGCATATCGCGATGGACCATGGTGAAACATTCATTTAACACCCATCGCGATGGGTCTTCAAGCATGCCCATCGCGTATCGCGATGGGCCATGTTACCAGCAGAATTATTTTTCTTTTTTTTTTTGCGTCCTGGACGTCCCGGGTCTTCATCCCGTGCCTCAACAGGACCAAATAAGCTGCTTTAACACATGTGACCTGAAATGCAATAGACACGTATGAAGTATCGAAGTTCATACAATAAACGATTAAAACTAATAAATAAACGAACTTAAATATACACAAATTAACCGACCATCAAATAAGAAAACTAACAGAAGGGCTATACAATATATCACAAGATAATGATTAACTAGCATAAACAACTATCGTGTTGCAATATGTTACTACCGCTACATTGCGCAAATATCCCACTAGTATGTATGTGTGTGTGTGTGTGTGTGTGTATATACTGTTTTTCTTTATATAATGTAACTTATATGAATTTATATAATATTATATTAAAATATATCGTATAGCATTCTATGTACGTTTTAAATTTATTATTACTTATATCTATTAAAAGAAAAAATAAAAGTTATTTTCCTTTAAAAATTTCCCTAACTTCAACCCATTCACCTCTCCTTATTCCTAATTTGTCTCCTAAAATCCCTTCCCCACCCAATTTATCCCGCTTCTTCAAAATTTCTAATCCAAAAACTCACCCAAATTAGTATGCTATCAAACACCCATCTCTCTCTCGATCTCTCTAGAATGAAATAACTTCCACAGAGAGCCACCATGGCATCTGCGTATGGCTAAATTTAAATTCAATTGAACTTTAATCTGCACTCGATTGTAGTTCCATTGCCCAAATATGAAGGGTTTATTGAAGATCCTTGCTGAAAGAAGGCTAGACCTACTAACTTAAAAAAAAAGGTAAACGAATTTGATGTATTTGAAATTTTTATATTTGGTGTATTGGTTGTACAGTCTACTTAGGTTTTATTTTGTGATCTTTATTATGCATTTGGCGATACTAAAAATCAGTGGTCTGATGTATAATGGTAGGGTACCAAAAAGACTCGAATACCCTTAAGAACCACCCGCGGGTGAAAGAGGACTCCCTCAAAAGTTACCCGCTGAGCATATAAACCGCCCGCATAACTCAAAATAGAGGAAAAACTATAACAAGCTCTAGAGACTATGTGCGGGAGGATCCATAAACCCTCGGAAGTCATCCGCAGGGTACTATTCTCACCCGCAAAGATGACCAAAAGGTGACGTCAGAGGACAACTATTATTATCAACTCCTTTCTAGAAGATTTACCAAGATCCTTTCTTGGAAAGCACGAGACGTAACAGCCAATAGAAGAAGGACAGCTGGCGAGGTTGTTACAACCATGCATATGACCAAAATACCTCGTCCTATCATGTGTGGACACGTGTCCAGGTTGTTACAACCATGCACATGGCCGATGTAGCTCATCGTATCATATGCGGACACGTGACCAGGCAGTTACGAAAGCATCTTCTGGAATAGGACAGCTATAAATATCTTATTTCATCTCCATGAGGTATTCATTCACTCACCATTATCTACTCTAAATACCTAAGTACTTTCTATCCATCGGAATTGTACTTATTCTCACGCCGGATGGTGGTTATGGGAAGACCCCCCCCCCCTCTCATTCTTCCCGTAACAAGTTCACGGTGGTTGTTTTGCAGGTTTTCATCATTGGACTTGAGAGATCGGACTCGTATGTTAGTTTGGTATTTGTTTGACCCGTACCCTGTGGACTCATTGATCTAACTACGAAACGATTAGATCTGTGTTTCTTCATTGGCGCCATCTATGTTGTGCTAGAATTCTGAAAGTTTCTGTTGTTCCGAATGATATGAGTCAATCTCTTCAAGAGCCGACAGAAACTCCGGCAACAGTCATACGTTCCACCGCTGTCGGAGCACCTGGTGGTCCTACTCCAGGCGACTTGGGACATTTGACGACGGAGATTCATCGAGCTCGTACGGAACCAGATCTGGAAGACAGATCTGGTAATTCCGCCCCGGCAAGGTTTCTCCATCACAATCTCATATCCGAAGGAATTCAATCTCCTGAGGAATGGTTGCACTTGCAACAAGAGAATTCCCTGGCTGAGTACAAACGCATGATTCGTGAAGAACGAATCCATGCTCGAACTTTGGTTTATGATGATATTCCTCGGAAACCTTCATCTCCTCCTTCAACTGTGAAAGATCCAGATGCGGGACAGTCTTCAGACGAAGAGATTCTCTGAGGACGATTTGGAAAGAAGGAGACGTGACCATCGTCGCACAGTCACACGCGATCCTTCTTGCAGGGTTGAGTATGAAAGTTATGATCCAACGTATCATCCACGTGAAGTTAGTTATTTCAGTAGCGATAGCAGAATCCATGGAAGAGAGGGAACTAGTCGCCCGCGTGCGGTAGTTTGCCATGCTGAGTATCACAGCGATGCGGAAGAAGATTTCACAAAACCATATCGTCCCTCGGCATTTGCTGAGAAGTCAAAGTTCATCTCGCGCATCGCTACTGCTCCATTCTCAATTAATTTGAAGATCCCTACTACTTTAGAAAAGTACAATGGAATGTCTGATCCAAGTGATCACCTGTTGAATTTTGTGGCAGTTGGAGGAGTCAGCGGTTGGACTCTCCCGCAATGGTGTCATATATTTTCACTGACATTGACTGGGGCAGTGCGGGAATGGTTTGAAAAGTTACCTGATGAGCAGATCAAAAGTTGGGACGATCTGGTGGCTAAATTTTCTCAGCACTTCAATCAACACATACCCGTGATCCGTCTGAAATTCTAGATGTCGTTAGACGGGACAATGAGTCTATTGAAGACTTCATTTCCCGGTTCAATGATGAAAGTCTAAATATCGGAGGAATTAGTGAAGACATGTCGAGAGGAGCTTTTCGCAAGAACGTTCGGAGTAATGCCCTGATCCGTTGCTCAACTGGCAAGGATGGAATGCCCAAGGCATGGGACGATATAATGCCCACTGCAAAACTGTTTTCAAGAACTTAAAAAACCTTAGGGTTTGAAAGTCAGAAACAGACCTCAAAGGTGGAATTCCAGAACCCGCGGCTGAACAGAAAAGCCAATGGAACAATCTCATCAAGACTTCAACCTGCTGCAGACACTTTAAAGAAATTCGATGCAAGATCGCTGATTGGTAACAAAAATAAAGCAAGTGTTTCAACGCAAAACACCAACAACTGGACCCATTGACAAAAACTTCTTCAGAAATTTTTACTACTGAAAATGTGAAGTTTAAAACAACATCAACTGATCATGAAGAGAACCTTCCTCAATCCCAAAATCATTGAACGTTCCATGATGATATTGGTCATAACACAGATGAATGCGTAACCTTGAGGAACGAAATTGAAGTGGCAGTCAAGTTAGGAAAGTTAGAACACTTGGTCAAGAATCTAAGACAAGGGTCTAACAAGACTTCCGCACAAGATAATAAAGGCCTTCCTAAAAAGCATGTCAGGGATTTGAATGTTCATATGATTCAAGGAGGGCGAATAAGTGTGAACAAAAGACATGAGCCGGATGAAGAAGAATGAAAGAATGAACCCGTAGTTTTCCCGTGGGTTAGAGGAGTCCATGCAACAAGAATCCGCTGATAATTACTGCTCCGATAGGTCATTACCGCTCGCAGTACGTCCTCTTTGATACTAGAAGTCCATCAGATATAATGTATGAGCAGTGCTTTGAACAACTGGATGAGGAAGACAAGGCGAGGCTGAAACCAATTCACGTGCCTGTGTCTGGATTTGGATACGAGGTGATTCACCCACGTGGGGTAATTTCTTTTCCTGTCACACTCAGTGATGGAGTACACTCACGTACCGAGGATGTTGAATTTCTGGTGTTACCAGCCAAATCAAAACATGATATTATTTTGGGACGTGAAGCGATTGGTGACTTCAATGCTCATCCTTTAACAGCTCATGGTGTGGTTGGGGTTCCAACCCACACTGGAATAGCAATCATTTGCATCAACAAGCATTGTTTCACAACGGAGAGTTCAAAGCCAAGCAAAATTCCTAAGCAAGCAGAAAGAACTGAACCAGAGAAGTAGGTGTTGAACAAGCAGTTTCCAGATCAGACGGTTAAGATTGGACCTGCTATCTCCGAGATAGTAAGGACATTCTTGAAACAATTGTTAACAAAAAATATGGACGTTTTTGGCTGGCAGCCCGCATATATGACGGGTGTTCCGAGGCAGATTTCAAAACACAAATTACAGGTGAACCTAGCCTTTACACCAATCGTCCAGAAAAAACAAAAAATGGGTCCTAAGCAAACCAAAACCATGAATGAACAAGACCAAGATCTGTTAAAAGCTGGAATCATCCGTGAAATTCAGTATTAAACATGGGTTGCAAATCCAGTCAATGTTCCTAAGAGCAACGGAGCATGGCGGATGTGTATTGATTTCAAGGACCTAAACAAAGCATGCCCGTAGGACTGTTATCCGTTGCATAAAATCGACTTAAAAGTTGATGCGGTAGCTCCGTTCAAGTTCAAATGCTTCACTGATGCCTATAAAGGCTATCATCAGATCCGCATGGCGGCAGGTGATGAAGATAAAATAACATTCCGCACTGACCGGGGCACATTTTGTTACAAAATGATGCCCTTCGGATTAAAAAACACGGGTGCCACATATCATTGTTTGATGGATGAGGCTTTTAAAAATCAAATTGGATGAAATCTTGAGGTGTATATGAAGCTTTCTTAGCAGGCCTGCGGATAACTAAAAAACTTGAAGTTAAGCATTTAGAAGCACGGGTAGACTCAATGTTGATTGCTGGACAAATCAACGGGACGTACGAGGCAAAAAACGATGTGATGGCTTCATACCTGTCACAAGCAAAAGAATTGATTCTCCAATTTTCATCTTCCAAAGTCATCCACATCAAACGAAGTGAAAGCAAGTCGGCGGATGCTCTTAGCAAATTAGCTTCAACGAATTTTGAACATTTTGCAAAAGATATCCGCATTGAAGTTCTCGATCGTCCCTCTGTCCCGCAACATCAGGTGTTGGTCATACAAAGAGGCATTGAATCCTGGATGACACCAATTTTGGCATAATTAACATCAGGAGTACTCCCAGCAGAAAAAGCGATGGCTCGAAAAATCCAACATAAAGCTTTGAACTACCAAGTGCAAGATGGAGTTCTTTACCGCATGTCCTTCCCCGGTCCACTCTTGGGATGTGTGGACGCCGAAGATGCAAAATACTTAATAAAGGAAATTCATGAAGGCATTTGTGGCCTTTATGCGGGTCCAAGGATGGTAGTGGCCAAACTCATGAATGTGGGGTATTATTGGCCGGGAATGCATATGGACGCAGTAAAAGAAATTAGAAAATGTGACTCATGTCAGCGCCACGCACCTAATACCCTCAGAACAAAGAATGAATTAGTTCCGGTATCGTCTGCATGGCTATTTCAGAAGTGGGCCATTGATATCATGGGCCCATTCCCAGAAACTCCGTGACGCGTCAAGTTCTTGATCGTAGTAATCGATTACTTCACCAAATGGGTAGAGGCCAAACCAGTATCTTCTATTACTGCGGACAGCGTCAAAAAATTCCTTTGGGAATTTATCATTTGTCATTTCGGTCTCCCGCAAGAGCTAGTTAGCGACAATGGTACCCAGTTTACAGACGGCGGGCTTCATGATTGGTTAAAAGAGCTTCAGATTACTCAAGTGTTCACATCTATGGCCCACCCGCAAGCCAATGGCCAGGTCGAAAAAGCCAATAGAACCATTAAAGATGGAATTAAAGAAAGGTTGGGCACCAAACAAACAGGATGGGTGGATGAATTACCCCACGTGCTCTAGGCTTTCCGTACCCAAAAAAAGATAAGCAATTCAGAAACACCATTTAGTCTGACGTACGGTACTGAAGCTTTGATTCTAGCAGAAATAGGAGTCCCATCTGCAAGAGTGATATCTAATGAAGATAATGAAAACGAAAACGAACTGTGGATGAACCTAGCTCTCCTTGAAGAAAGGAGAGAGTTGGCCTTGATTCGTGAACATAATTACAAACGACAATTACAAAAGTACTACGATTCACGAGTTCATAAATGCAGTTTTCAATATAATGTAATCAAATAAATGAATTATAGATTTATTTCAATATAAAAACTATGCAAAACAGTTATACAAAATTAGTTGTCAGGCCTGTATAGTTGTTATAGAAGACAATTAGCATGAGGGAGTATATATACCCAAAGTTTTGCTTCTGACATCAACTTTGGCAACACTTGAGAATTTGGCAACACTCATGAATTTGGAAACTTTCCTGAATGTGGCTATACTCTAGAATTTGGAATTTCGCTTGATGATGATAACGATGATATCCAAGTGGAGTAAGAAACTCCAGGTCGTTTAACGGGGATGGACAAAGTCAAATCAATGGAAACTCCACGTCTTCATCCGATTATGAATCAAATAATTTAAGCAATGGGAAGACCTAGTTGAGACAACCCGGGTGAAGAATAAGGTGATCGAGGGTTGCAAGACCAAAATCGATTAGATTCTATGACTTGGAACATATGAAAATCATAGAAGAGTACATATATTTTTTCAACACCAGCTGTAGGGATCCATATACCACCGACTGCGAAGATGAAGCGTTGTATAATGAGATCAAGGTGAAGTACAATGTCACACCCCAATCTAAGGCGGAAATGTTGGGACACGAACTAATTGTTCACAACTATCAAGGTACTATCATGCAATAATTTAAAGTGGCAATATCTATTAATTGATATTAAATATCCAAAAAAAAGAAAGTATACAAATTAAAAATAAAGGCAACAAAATAATTCAAAATTCCAAATTTAAAACTAGCCTTTATTTATTGTCTTGATAATATATCTTCTAACATAAGCAATCCTAAATCTTCACCAATCATGAAATCAATTCAAACGATAACCTGCATATTCGTATAAAATAAATAGTTTTGTGAGTGAGTAAAACATCAGTTAGTTTAAATACAAAATAATAGAAAAGTGCAAAACTGTCATTTGTGAGATAAACAATAAAGTCAATGAGCAATTAAAGGTTTCGCTAAAACCATTTCCTTGCGAAATGGGCTTTGGTTACTACGACGGCTGTATGATCAAACTATTAATGTGATTATGATTGACCTCTTAGAATGAGATCATATAAAACAATTAAACATGTAGCAAGTTAGGCTTTTAATTGATATGCAAACAAGGATTAAACAATTTGCAAGTGTGAATACTATATAATATGTAAATATAATATAATATGCATATGTCCCCAAAATATTAAAAGTAGGTAAAAACGGGAGTGAGTACTCGTCTTATGAGCAAGAAGAATGAATACGATATGAACGGAAATCAATAAATGTCACGCTCGACGAGATATATCCATGAACGAAACCTAAGTATGAGTAATAGCGAATAACTGTGGATTAATGAATGGTTAAAAGAGATTTGATAATTTATTTAGAGTTTATTTTATAAAGATTATTATTATATATATATACTAGTAGGTACCCGCGCGATGCGGCGGTATTCGAAATGATATGTATATATCGCAAAATACAGATTTAGTAAGACCGTGTTAACATAGGCTAAAGTGAAAACAAATGCGCAAGTGAAGAACCATTCATGTATACACTGATATAACACAGGGGATATTAAAGAGATTAACTAAATAGAAGTGATGTTCGATAAAGGAGCCATTCTACACAAAAATATTGTATATTATTTGCAATCTAGAGTTTATTTTAAGATGTAGATATATATGAAGTTCCTAAGGATCTCATATTGAACTTATAAAACAAATTAGGTACACATAGTAATTTGAGTGGAGTAATAATTATCGATACATCTACCTTAAATGGAATAAACAACAACAAACTATAAACAATGAGCACTAAATAATAACTTGCAGGTAGTAGAAGAATCAAAAAAGTTAACTTGAAAGGCAGGAAGCTGTTACAAAATCATGAAAATGACGAAACATACCGTCTTTGCATATGTTTGAAGGCAAAATGACTTGTATAATCCGTATTAGCTACAAATAGTTTATTCCAAAAATGTACTATGAATCGTTTGACTTTATGAAAGTCAATGTTCATACAACTTGAAGGGTAAATCTTACAATTAAAAGTAAGTTAAACGTGTTATCAAAAACCATCTTGGCATTATGAAATTAATAATGCAATCTTTTAAGACACCTGCATTACCATAACCATATTACTAATACGGTTTCCAATCCAGTTATAACCAAATAACCCATACTAACAAGTTAACCAATATCCAGCCCAAAACCAAAACAAAATCCAACCGAAACCGAACCGAACCTATTGTGAATATCAAAACTGAACTGACCTTATTATGAAAACTGAAAAACAAATATTCGAAACCGCACTGAACCAATTGTAAAAGCTAAAAACCTAAAACCAAATAAACCGAGAGTAAACCGAACGGTTTTTAAAAATATTCTTGTCGAGGTGTCAAATGATCTTTAAATTGTAAACATCTAAACTAGAAATTTATTTATAGCTTTCATAAGTTGTAGCACGAAAAAAAATAAATAAGTATATCAAACTTTGAAAGCACATATAAAACTCTATTTTAATTATATATACCTTGCATAATGCATGCCTTGTAGCTGAGCCCAATTGTGTTTCCCTTACGCAAATGCATTTTCATTGAACATTAGAAGCATTCTCATCCTCACATGCGAATAATATTTCTTCTAACATAAGCAATCCTAAATATTCACCAATCATGAAATCAATTCAAACGATAACCTGCATATTCGTATAAAATAAAATAGTTTTGTGAGTGAGTAAAACACCAGTTAGTTTAAATACAATATAATAGAAAATGCAAAACTGTCATTTGTGAGATAAACAATAAAGTCAATGAGCAATTAAAGGTTTCGCAAAAAACCATTTCCTTGAGAAATGGGCTTTGGTTACTACGACGGCCGTATGATCAAACTATTAATGTGATTATGATTGACCTCTTAGAATGAGATCATACAAAACAATTAAACATGTAGCAAGTTAGGCTTTTAATTGATACGCAAACAAGGATTAAACAATTTGCAAGTGTGAATACTATATAATATGTAAATATAATATAATATGCATATGTCCCCAAAATAATTAAAGTAGGTAAAAACGGGAAAGAGTACTCGTCTTATAAGCAAGAAGAATGAATACGATATGAACGGAAATCAATAAATGTCACGCTCGACGAGATATATCCATGAACGAAACCTAAGTATGAGTAATAGCGAATAACTATGGATTAAAGAATGGGTTAAAAGAGATTTGATAATTTATTTAGAGTTTATTTTATAAAGGTTATTATATATATATATATATATATATATATATATATATACACTAGTAGGTACTCGCGCGATGCAGCAGTATTCGAAATGATATGTATAAATCGCAAAATGAAGATTTAGTAAGACCGTGTTAACATAGGCAAAAGTGAAAACAAATGCGCAAGTGAAGAACCATTCATGTATACACTGATATAACACATGGGATATTAAAGAGATTAACTAAATAGAAGTGATGTCCGATAAAGGAGCCATTCTACACAAAAATATAGTATATTATTGGCAATCTAGAGTTTATTTTAAGATGTCGATATATATGAAGTTCCTAAGGATCTCAAATTGAACTTATAAAACAAATTAGGTACACATACTAATTTGATTGGTGTAATAATTTTCGATACATCAACCTTAAATAGAATAAACAAGACCAAACTATAAACAATGAGCACTAAATAATAACTTGCAGGTAGTTGAAGAATCAAAAAGGTTAACTTGAAAGGCAGGAAGCTGTTACAAAATCATGAAAATGACGAAACATACCGTCTTTGCATATGTTTGAAGGCAAAATGACTTGTATAATCCGTATTAGCTACAAATAGTTTATTCCAAAAATGTACTATGAATCGTTTGACTTTACGAAAGTCAAAGTTCATACAACTTGAAGGGTAAATCTTACAATTAAAAGTAAGTTAAACGTGTTATCAAAAACCATCTTGGCACTATGAAATTAATAATGCAATCTTTTAAGACGCCTTCATTACCATAACCATATTACCAATTCGGTTTCCTATCCAGTTATAACCAAATAACCCATACTAACAAGTTAACCAATATCCAGCCCAAAACCAAAACAAAATCCAACCGAAACTGAACCGAACCTATTGTGAAAATCGAAACTGAACTGAACCTATTATGAAAACTAAAAAACAAAATATTCGAAACCGCACTGAACCAATTGTAAAAGCTAAAAACCTAAAACCAAATAAACCGAGAGTAAACCGAACGGTTTTCAAAAATATTCTTGTCGAGGTGTCAAATGATCTTTAAATTGTAAACATCTAAACTAAAAATTTATTTATAGCTTTCATAAGTTGTAGCACGAAAAAAAAATAAAAAAGTATATCAAACTTTGAAAGCACATATAAAACTCTATTTTAATTATATATACCTTGCATAATGCATGCCTTGTAGCTGAGCCCAATTGTGTTTCCCTTACGCAAATGCATTTTCATTGAACATTAGAAGCATTCTCATCCTCACATGCAAATAATATTTCTTCTAACATAAACAATCCTAAATCTTCACCAATCATGAAATCAATTCAAACGATAACCTGCATATTCGTATAAAATAAAATAGTTTTGTGAGTGAGTAAAACACCAGTTAGTTTAAATACAATATAATATAAAAGTGCAAAACTGTCATTTGTGAGATAAACAATAAAGTCAATGAGCAATTAAAGGTTTCGCTAAAACCATTTCCTTGCGAAATGGGCTTTGGTTACTACGAAGGCCGTATGATCAAACTATTAATGTGATTATGATTGACCTCTTAGAATGAGATCATATAAAACAATTAAACATGTAGCAAGTTAGGCTTTTAATTGATATGCAAACAAGGATTAAACAATTTGCAAGTGTGAATACTATATAATATGTAAATATAATATAATATGCATATGTCCCCAAAATATTAAAAGTAGGTAAAAACGGGAGTGAGTACTCGTCTTATGAGCAAGAAGAATGAATACGATATGAACGGAAATCAATAAATGTCACGCTCGACGAGATATATCCATGAACGAAACCTAAGTATGAGTAATAGCGAATAACTATGGACTAAAGAATGGGTTAAAAGAGATTTGATAATTTATTTAGAGTTTATTTTATTAAAGTTATTATATATATATATACACTAGTAGGTACTCGCGCGATGCGGCAGTATTCGAAATGATATGTATAAATCTCAAAATGAAGATTTAGTAAGACCGTGTTAACATAGGCAAAAGTGAAAACAAATGCGCAAGTGAAGAACCATTCATGTATACACTGATATAACACATGGGATATTAAAGAGATTAACTAAATAGAAGTGATGTCCGATAAAGGAGTCATTCTACATAAAAATATAGTATATTATTGACAATCTAGAGTTTATTTTAAGATGTCGATATATATGAAGTTCCTAAGGATCTCAAATTGAACTTATAAAACAAATTAGGTACACATGCTAATTTGATTGGTGTAATAATTTTCGATACATCAACCTTAAATAGAATAAACAAGACCAAACTATAAACAATGAGCACTAAATAATAACTTGTAGGTAGTTGAAGAATCAAAAAGGTTAACTTGAAAGGCAGGAAGCTGTTACAAAATCATGAAAATGACGAAACATACCGTCTTTGCATATGTTTGAAGGCAAAATGACTTGTATAATCCTTATTAGCTACAAATAGTTTATTCCAAAAATGTACTATGAATCGTTTGACTTTACGAAAGTCAAAGTTCATACAACTTGAAGGGTAAATCTTACAATTAAAAGTAAGTTAAACGTGTTATCAAAAACCATCTTGGCACTATGAAATTAATAATGCAATCTTTTAAGACGCCTTCATTACCATAACCATATTACCAATTCGGTTTCCTATCCAGTTATAACCAAATAACCCATACTAACAAGTTAACCAATATCCAGCCCAAAACCAAAACAAAATCAACCGAACCTATTGTGAAAATCAAAACTGAACTGACCTTATTATGAAAACTGAAAAACAAATATTCGAAACCGCACTGAACCAATTGTAAAAGCTAAAAACCTAAAACCAAATAAATCGAGAGTAAACCGAACGGTTTTCAAAAATATTCTTGTCGAGGTGTCAAATGATCTTTAAATTGTAAACATCTAAACTCGAAATTTATTTATAGCTTTCATAAGTTGTAGCACGAAAAAAAAATAAAAAAGTATATCAAACTTTGAAAGCACATATAAAACTCTATTTTAATTATATATACCTTGCATAATGCATGCCTTGTAGCTGAGCCCAATTGTGTTTCCCTTACGCAAATGCATTTTCATTGAATATTAGAAGCATTCTCATCCTCACATGCAAATAATATTTCTTCTAACATAAACAATCCTAAATCTTCACCAATCATGAAATCAATTCAAACGATAACCTGCATAATCATATAAAATAAAATAGTTTTGTGAGTGAGTAAAACACCAGTTAGTTTAAATACAATATAATAGAAAAGTGCAGAACTATCATTTGTGAGATAAACAATAAAGTCAATGAGCAATTAAAGGTTTCGCTAAAACCATTTCCTTGCGAAATGGGCTTTGGTTACTACGAAGGCCGTATGATCAAACTATTAATGTGATTATGATTGACCTCTTAGAATGAGATCATATAAAACAATTAAACATGTAGCAAGTTAGGCTTTTAATTGATACGCAAACAAGGATTAAACAATTTGCAAGTTTGAATACTATATAATATGTAAATATAATATAATATGCATATGTCCCCAAAATATTAAAAGTAGGTAAAAACGGGAGTGAGTACTCGTCTTATGAGCAAGAAGAATGAATACGGTATGAACGGAAATCAATAAATGTCACGCTCGACGAGATATATCCATGAACGAAACCTAAGTATGAGTAATAGCGAATAACTATGGACTAAAGAATGGGTTAAAAGAGATTTGATAATTTATTTAGAGTTTATTTTATTAAAGTTATTATATATATATATATACACTAGTAGGTACTCGCGCGATGCAGCAGTATTCGAAATGATATATATAAATCGCAAAATGAAGATTTATTAAGACCGTGTTAACATAGGCTAAAGTGAAAACAAATGCGCAAGTGAAGAACCATTCATGTGTACACTGATATAACACATGGGATATTAAAGAGATTAACTAAATAGAAGTGATGTCCGATAAAGGAGCCATTCTACACAAAATATAGTATATTATTTGCAATCTAGAGTTTATTTTAAGATGTTGATATATATGAAGTTCCTAAGGATCTCAAATTGAACTTATAAAACAAATTAGGTACACATAGTAATTTGAGTGGAGTAATAATTATCGATACATCTACCTTAAATAGAATAAACAACACCAAACTATAAACAATGAGCACTAAATAATAACTTGCAGGTAGTTGAAGAATCAAAAAAGTTAACTTGAAACGCAGGAAGCTGTTACAAAATCTTGAAAATGACGAAACATACCGTCTTTGCATATGTTTGAAGGCAAAATGACTTGTATAATCCGTATTAGCTACAAATAGTTTATTCCAAAAATGTACTATGAATCGTTTGACTTTATGAAAGTCAAAGTTCATACAACTTGAAGGGTAAATCTTACAATTAAAAGTAAGTTAAACGTGTTATCAAAAACCATCTTGGCACTATGAAATTAATAATGCAATATTTTAAGACGCCTGCATTACCATAACCATATTACTAATTCGGTTTCCAATCCAGTTATAACCAAATAACCCATACTAACAAGTTAACCAGTATCCAGCCCAAAACCAAAACAAAATCAACCGAAACCGAACCAAACCTATTGTGAAAATCAAAACTGAACTGACCTTATTATGAAAACTGAAAAACAAATCGAAACCGCACTGAACCAATTGTAAAAGCTAAAAACCTAAAACCAAATAAACCGAGAGTAAACCGAACGGTTTTCAAAAATATTCTTGTCGAGGTGTCAAATGATCTTTAAATTGTAAACATCTAAACTAGAAATTTATTTATAGCTTTCATAAGTTGTAGCACGAAAAAAAAAATAAAAAAGTATATCAAACTTTGAAAGCACATATAAAACTCTATTTTAATTATATACACCTTGCATAATGCATGCCTTGTAGCTGAGCCCAATTGTGTTTCCCTTACGCAAATGCATTTTCATTGAATATTAGAAGCATTCTCATCCTCACATGCAAATAATATTTCTTCTAACATAAACAATCCTAAATCTTCACCAATCATGAAATCAATTCAAACGATAACCTGCATATTCGTATAAAATAAAATAGTTTTGTGAGTGAGTAAAACACCAGTTAGTTTAAATACAATATAATAGAAAAGTGCAGAACTGTCATTTGTGTGATAAACAATAAAGTCAATGAGCAATTAAAGGTTTCGCTAAAACCATTTCCTTGCGAAATGGGCTTTGGTTACTACGAAGGCCGTATGATCAAACTATTAATGTGATTATGATTGACCTCTTAGAATGAGATCATATAAAACAATTACACATGTAGCAAGTTAGGCTTTTAATTGATACGCAAACAAGGATTAAACAATTTGCAAGTGTGAATACTATATAATATGTAAATATAATATAATATGCATATGTCCCCAAAATATTAAAAGTAGGTAAAAACGGGAGTGAGTACTCGTCTTATGAGCAAGAAGAATGAATACGGTATGAACGGAAATCAATAAATGTCACGCTCGACGAGATATATCCATGAACGAAACCTAAGTATGAGTAATAGCGAATAACTATGGACTAAAGAATGGGTTAAAAGAGATTTGATAATTTATTTAGATTTTATTTTATTAAAGTTATTATATATATATATATATATACACACTAGTACGTACTCGCGCGATGCAGCAGTATTCGAAATGATATGTATAAATCGCAAAATGAAGATTTAGTAAGACCGTGTTAACATAGGCTAAAGTGAAAACAAATGCGCAAGTGAAGAACCATTCATGTATACACTGATATAACACATGGGATATTAAAGAGATTAACTAAATAGAAGTGATGTCCGATAAAGGAGCCATTCTACACAAAATATAGTATATTATTTGCAATCTAGAGTTTATTTTAAGATGTTGATATATATGAAGTTCCTAAGGATCTCAAATTGAACTTATAAAACAAATTAGGTACACATAGTAATTTGAGTGGAGTAATAGTTATCGATACATCTACCTTAAATAGAATAAACAACACCAAACTATAAACAATGAGCACTAAATAATAACTTGCAGGTAGTTGAAGAATCAAAAAAGTTAACTTGAAAGGCAGGAAGCTGTTACAAAATCAAGAAAATGACGAAACATACCGTCTTTGCATATGTTTGAAGGCAAAATGACTTGTATAATCCGTATTAGCTACAAATAGTTTATTCCAAAAATGTACTATGAATCGTTTGACTTTATGAAAGTCAAAGTTCATACAACTTGAAGGGTAAATCTTACAATTAAAAGTAAGTTAAACGTGTTATCAAAACCATCTTGGCACTATGAAATTAATAATGCAATATTTTAAGACGCCCGCATTACCATAACCATATTACCAATTCGGTTTCCTATCCAGTTATAACCAAATAACCCATACTAACAAGTTAACCAATATCCAGCCCAAAACCAAAACAAAATCCAACCGAAACTGAACCGAACCTATTGTGAAAATCAAAACTGAACTGACCTTATTATGAAAACTGAAAAACAAATCGAAACCGCACTGAACCAATTGTAAAAGCTAAAAACCTAAAACCAAATAAACCGAGAGTAAACCGAACGGTTTTCAAAAATATTCTTGTCGAGGTGTTAAATGATCTTTAAATTGTAAACATCTAAACTAGAAATTTATTTATAGCTTTCATAAGTTGTAGCACGAAAAAAAAATAAAAAAGTATACCAAACTTTGAAAGCACATATAAAACTCTATTTTAATTATATATACCTTGCATAATGCATGCCTTGTAGCTGAGCCCAATTGTGTTTCCCTTACGCAAATGCATTTTCATTGAATATTAGAAGCATTCTCATCCTCACATGCAAATAATATTTCTTCTAACATAAACAATCCTAAATCTTCACCAATCATGAAATCAATTCAAACGATAACCTGCATATTCGTATAAAATAAAATAGTTTTGTGAGTGAGTAAAACACCAGTTAGTTTAAATACAATATAATAGAAAAGTGCAGAACTGTCATTTGTGTGATAAACAATAAAGTCAATGAGCAATTAAAGGTTTCGCTAAAACCATTTCCTTGCGAAATGGGCTTTGGTTACTACGAAGGCCGTATGATCAAACTATTAATGTGATTATGATTGACCTCTTAGAATGAGATCATATAAAACAATTAAACATGTAGCAAGTTAGGCTTTTAATTGATATGCAAACAAGGATTAAACAATTTGCAAGTGTGAATACTATATAATATGTAAATATAATATAATATGCATATGTCCCCAAAATATTAAAAGTAGGTAAAAACGGGAGTGAGTACTCGTCTTATGAGCAAGAAGAATGAATACGGTATGAACGGAAATCAATAAATGTCACGCACGACGAGATATATCCATGAACGAAACCTAAGTATGAGTAATAGCGAATAACTATGGACTAAAGAATGGGTTAAAAGAGATTTGAAAATTTATTTAGAGTTTATTTTATAAAGGTTATTATATATATATACACTAGTAGGTACTCGCGCGATACGGCAGTATTCGAAATGATATGTATAAATCGCAAAATGAAGATTTAGTAAGACCGTGTTAACATAGGCTAAAGTGAAAACAAATGCGCAAGTGAAGAACCATTCATGTATACACTGATATAACACATGGGATATTAAAGAGATTTACTAAATAGAAGTGATGTCCGATAAAGGAGCCATTCTACACAAAAATATAGTATATTATTGGCAATCTAGAGTTTATTTTAAGATGTCGATAGATATGAAGTTCCTAAGGATCTCAAATTGAACTTATAAAACAAATTAGGTACACATACTAATTTGATTGGTGTAATAATTTTCGATACATCTACCTTAGATAGAATAAACAACACCAAACTATAAACAATGAGCAGAAAATAATAACTTGCAGGTAGTTGAAGAATCAAAAAAGTTAACTTGAAAGGCAGGAAGCTGTTACAAAATCATGAAAATGACGAAACATACCGTCTTTGCATATGTTTGAAGGCAAAATGACTTGTATAATCCGTATTAGCTACAAATAGTTTATTCCAAAAATGTACTATGAATCGTTTGACTTTATGAAAGTCAAAGTTCATACAACTTGAAGGGTAAATCTTACAATTAAAAGTAAGTTAAACGTGTTATCAAAAACCATCTTGGCACTATGAAATTAATAATACAATCTTTTAAGACGCCTGCATTACCATAACCATATTACCAATTCGGTTTCCAATCCAGTTATAACCAAATAACCCATACTAACAAGTTAACCAATATCCAGCCCAAAACCAAAACAAAATCCAACCGAAACTGAACCGAACCTATTGTGAAAATCAAAACTGAACTGACCTTATTATGAAAACTGAAAAACAAATCGAAACTGAACTGACCTTATTATGAAAACTGAAAAACAAATATTCGAAACCGCACTGAAACAATTGTAAAAGCTAAAAACCTAAAACCAAATTAACCGAGAGTAAACCGAACGGTTTTCAAAAATATTCTTGTCGAGGTGTCAAATGATCTTTAAATTGTAAACATCTAAACTAGAAATTTATTTATAGCTTTCATAAGTTGTAGCAAGAAAAAAAAAAAAGTATATCAAACTTTGAAAGCACATATAAAACTCTATTTTAATTATATATACCTTGCATAATGCATGCCTTGTAGCTGAGCCCAATTGTGTTTCCCTTACGCAAATGCATTTTCATTGAATATTAGAAGCATTCTCATCCTCACATGCAAATAATATTTCTTCTAACATAAACAATTCTAAATCTTCACCAATCATGAAATCAATTCAAACGATAACCTGCATATTCGTATAAAATAAAATAGTTTTGTGAGTGAGTAAAACACCAGTTAGTTTAAATACAATATAATAGAAAAGTGCAGAACTGTCATTTGTGTGATAAACAATAAAGTCAATGAGCAATTAAAGGTTTCGCTAAAACCATTTCCTTGCGAAATGGGCTTTGGTTACTACGAAGGCCGTATGATCAAACAATTAATGTGATTATGATTGACCTCATAGAATGAGATCATATAAAACAATTAAACATGTAGCAAGTTAGGCTTTTAATTGATATGCAAACAAGGATTAAACAATTTGCAAGTGTGAATACTATATAATATGTAAATATAATATAATATGCATATGTCCCCAAAATATTAAAAGTAGGTAAAAACGGGAGTGAGTACTCGTCTTATGAGCAAGAAGAATGAATATGGTATGAACGGAAATCAATAAATGTCACGCACGACGAGATATATCCATGAACGAAACCTAAGTATGAGTAATAGCGAATAACTATGGACTAAAGAATGGGTTAAAAGAGATTTGATAATTCATTTAGAGTTTATTTTATAAAGGTTATTATATATATAAACACTAGTAGGTACTCGCGCGATGCGGCAGTATTCGAAATGATATGTATAAATCGCAAAATGAAGATTTAGTAAGACCGTGTTAACATAGGCTAAAGTGAAAACAAATGCGCAAGTGAAGAACCATTCATGTATACACTGATATAACACATGGGATATTAAAGAGATTTACTAAATAGAAGTGATGTCCGATAAAGGAGCCATTCTACACAAAAATATAGTATATTATTGGCAATCTAGAGTTTATTTTAAGATGTCGATAGATATGAAGTTCCTAAGGATCTCAAATTGAACTTATAAAACAAATTAGGTACACATACTAATTTGATTGGTGTAATAATTTTCGATACGTCTACCTTTGATAGAATAAACAACACCAAACTATAAACAATGAGCACTAAATAATAACTTGCAGGTAGTTGAAGAATCAAAAAAGTTAACTTGAAAGGCAGGAAGCTGTTACAAAATCATGAAAATGACGAAACATACCGTCTTTGCATATGTTTGAAGGCAAAATGACTTGTATAATCCGTATTAGCTACAAATAGTTTATTCCAAAAATGTACTATGAATCGTTTGACTTTATGAAAGTCAAAGTTCATACAACTTGAAGGGTAAATCTTACAATTAAAAGTAAGTTAAACGTGTTATCAAAAACCATCTTGGCACTATGAAATTAATAATACAATCTTTTAAGACGCCTGCATTACCATAACCATATTACCAATTCGGTTTCCAATCCAGTTATAACCAAATAACCCATACTAACAAGTTAACCAATATCCAGCCCAAAACCAAAACAAAATCCAACCGAAACTGAACCGAACCTATTGTGAAAATCGAAACTAAACTGAACCTATTATGAAAACTAAAAAACAAAATATTCGAAACCGCACTGAACCAATTGTAAAAGCTAAAAACCTAAAACCAAATAAACCGAGAGTAAACCGAACGGTTTTCAAAAATATTCTTGTCGAGGTGTCAAATGATTTTTAAATTGTAAACATCTAAACTAGAAATTTATTTATAGCTTTCATAAGTTGTAGCACGAAAAAAAATAAAAAAGTATATCAAACTTTGAAAGGACATATAAAACTCTATTTTAATTATATATACCTTGCATAATGCATGCCTTGTAGCTGAGCCCAATTGTGTTTCCCTTACGCAAATGCATTTTCATTGAACATTAGAAGCATTCTCATCCTCACATGCAAATAATATTGAACTCCATGATTTTGGATATACCTGTCAAGAAATTGCAAACAATGTTTAAGTTTCTATTTTTATTAATAACAATAATCAGAAATTTAAATGACCCGTAAAACAAAATATAACGTGCATAGTGTGTCTTATTTGAGCATCATTCAAACAATCAAATCTCCATTGATGTGTACTTACGCGTCTATTAAAATATGATGAATTGGATATTTAGCTTTTGCACAAGATCGTGTTTTAAATTTATATAAGTGATTTCTACAAATACTAAACACACATAAAATAGGCAAGTGTACCTATCGTATATGTAGAATAGTATTGGTAATAACCAAGTATCGATCCGTGGATACAAAGGTTTCTAATAATAAATCGTTGTTTTACTTTAACCGGAGGTTTTAATCATTTTGAGGTTAGATTTTTAACTTTTTATAAAATGTAAATACTTATATATATATAATATATAGGTGACCAAGACAAGAAATTCTAAACGAGTTGTTCAATTATGCGAAGGTTACCATCTAATATCAAGAGTCCACTCCATTTTAACATTGATAATTAATATATAGACATGTAATAAACTTACCGTAGCAATATATGATTTATAGCTCCTTAACCCAAAGTGAGCATCTACGGCACTAAGGAGATGGTATGCGCATTTTAAAGTCCACCCTTTCCTAATGTCATACCATCTCAATGATGTCGATTTAAGTTGGCAAGTAGTTTCGTTAAGTAGAGAGATTAGGATTGACTTCAATTTCTCGAATACAAATTCTAACAACTTCAGGTGGTTGTAGTTCATCACACAACCTCCCATTGGTTAATTTAAGTAGGTTATAATTACACATTCCGTTAACATATGGTTTCTTTAGCTAATTTGATATCCTAAGCAAAGCCATTTTCGGATTACCAAGGTTTAGAAAAATACACCATAACTTATATCTCATCATTTCTAAGTACAATATAAGGATCCATGTTTCGATAATGTATCAAAGTATTTCTATCTTTCAAGAACATGAATCGATCATGAACGATTGCCAATGTTATTGACAACCACCAACTTTGATTAAGTAATTTAAGATGGTGAAACATTTCTCATCAAAAGATAATTGTAATATAACCATGTACTTAACTAGACTACATCACATGTCTTGATTAATTATCAAGTAAAATAAAGCTTCTTCATAGATTTTAGATGGTAAAAGGAGTTTAGCTCATAATGAGCATAGTGATAAACATTAAGATGATTGATAATAACAAATACATGATTAAACTTAGAACAATCTAACCAAATGTATATGAATCCTTCTTCTTAATTATGGTAATGATGGTTGATGATGATGATTAGTGATGATGACCTCCAAGCCTTCAAACTCTTCACTAAATATTCAAAGTGAGTGTTAGTGTGTGTTTTTATAAGAGAGAATCGGATAGAAATCTTTTCAAAGCACACTTGATGAATGCAACATGAGCCACTATTTATAGGCAATCTGGACGATGAGGCACGGCCCCGTGCAAGATGAGCACGGCCCCGTGTATTTTTATGACATGTGCCAGATTTGTTTTGTCTTTTGTGTGAGGTGGCAACGGCCCCGTGGTTAGCAGGCACGGCCCCGTGGTTTTTAGTGACATGTGCTAAATTCTTATTTGTCTTTTCTGCATTCCCGTCCACGGCCCCGTGCATGCTGAGCACGGCCCCGTGCTTTTGTTCTCAGATTTTGTCTTTTCTTGTGTTGAAAGCATGGGGGCGTGTTTCTTGAGGCATGGGAGCGTGTTTCTTTGTTTTCTTATGTTTTCTTCTGTTTTTCTTCGTCTTTTTGCTTGTTTCTTTGTTTGAGGCTTGGTTTCACCTGAAATTATGTTTTATTATGATAAGTAGTCTTTTATGCTATGTTATTAGATAGAATTTACAGTTTTTAGAGATTATTTGATGCCGAAAAGATATATATTTCTATGTACATCAAACATCCCCACACTTGAACATTTCTTGTCCTCAAGCAATCATCTTATAAATGTTCTCTAAAAGCAGCAAATCTTGATTATAGCTATTCCTTATGTGAGCTCCAAGAAGATGACAGACTTTTGTTTTTATGAGTTTCCGTTTATGCAAAACGTCACGTTCTCACAATGTTCACTCACACTCGGTTTTATATCTGATCATACCTGTGATGTAGGTATGTGAACACTCTTAGCCAAAATGTAACCTATGATAAATAAGCTTGTAAAAAGTTCAAATCTCCACCTTTTGAAGGGTTGCATAGATCGGAATGTAAACCGTGGTTTTGTGTGAGTAGGGATTGGTATTTTGTGGTGCTTTTAAGGGTAAATGGTAAATACAACTTCTAATGTTTGTTGAGATGTCTTCGATGGTTAGCTCCTTTTTCTTTGAGAGTTTTTTTTTTATACCTAATGACTCTTTTAAGGTCAGATCGTCAAGACCGGTTTTGTCGAGGATGTGGATTAATTCTTCCTCAATCCTGTTATGAATATAACTTCCAACTCTAGTGGATCGTTCAGCTTTGAGCCTAATAGCCCCCACCCTCATTAGCTCGGTATATTCATGCTGAGACTGAGTTTGACTTTTTCTACATCTTCCTTCGTGGGACCAGTTTCCACAACCTAAGCATCGTTCATATCTTTTTTCTCTTCTCTTCATTGCGTTTTTGGAAATTCCACAGAATGGTGGCCTTTGTTCGTTTTGGTGCCACTTTTTCCTCACCTCATTGCTAAAGAGAAAGATTCTCTCCCTAAGTTCTGGAGGCAACCTAGGTTTTGTAAAGTGTATGCAGCAAAGGAAATTGAAATCGAAAGAATGCATTTCCAGTTCTTTAGGGTCTGCCTGTAAAAGACCAGTGTTGTATTTTACCAGTGGAAATGGATAGGGTGATCGGGTTTTTGGGTTCTGTAATGGGTTTGATGGAATTGTGTAAATATTACCTTCTTCCTTATACAATGCTTCATGCGGTCTTGAAATGAAAAATTATGACAAGTTCTAAATCACATGAACATATGACTCACTCAAAGCTTCCGAAAAAATATATGGCATGAGGTTTATCTCACGGTAACGGAGGCATTGGGTATTAACGCCATATTTTGCATAAATTTATTCTCAATATTTCAAAACTTTTTCTTACTTTTTTCATTTTTATGTAATGATTAGTTATTTGCAAAAACTTTCTTGGTTTTCTTTTTAGGTTTAGAATAGTCTTCGTTTGCTGCAAAAAATATTTGTTTTAGAAAATTTTTATAATTAGTTGGACAAGTACTTGGTTAAGTAATTTTCCTCCCCACACTTGAATCTCACATTGTCCTCAATGTGACAAGATTTGAGAAAATGTATAAAAATTCTAGTTTGCATGTTATGGGTGAAAATGGAGAGTTACTTCCCTACGGGTTAACGAAATTTCAACAGAGCGTCCCCTGTTTTTCATCCGTTTTCCTGTTTTTGTACATGTATAATATAAAACTGCAAACAACCACAAACAACCAAGCATAAGTTGTTGAAAATTAGATATGGAATCATCCATCCCTTGCCCTATCGGGCTAAATTAGTACCTAAATAATGTCTTTGGCACCCACGGCCATAATAATATCCAAACCAACACAAACACAAATAAACAAGTATGATGAAAAGTAAATTGTTTAAAACACACATAATAAGTTCATAAAACTACCAGCCCCAGCCCGTGCCCGTGCCCATGCCCATGCCCGACCTACCTGTGCCGCCAGTCATTAGTTACTTGTGTATGGCTTACGAATCCTTGTCCGTTTGTATTCAGCTTCCATTCTTTTTTTTCGTTCGCCTTCCATCATTATTTCATACTGGCTTTTTGGGTCCCAGATGTGGCCGCGGCTGTTCACGAACCTCCAAATTTCTGGTTCTACACTGAGTATTTGAGCTATCTGCCACTTGTAACAGAGGTTGAGGTCGAGAGCAATAGGTTTTGGACTTTCGGTCCCTTCCACGTCTACATCATAAGCTTTGTAAAGTTTGTAGATCCATGCGCCACCGAAGAGCGGAGCTCTTGGATCTACAGCTGTTGCATTAGTTCTGAAAAGTTGACAAAAAAGATAAGTGATGTTGCAATCAATTTCATTTCTTATGCAATAAAGTGCCCATAAATCCCGTAAATTCACCACTCCTCTATTTCGGCCACGTGTTGTTAGCGTCTTGCTTAGTAGCTGGTGAATATACTTCTTCAATGGATCTCGTAAGGCTATGTTTTTCGACGTATTGACGTGGTTTGTTTCATCCTCAAAGCCCAACAATTCCCATGCTCGTGCCTGTGTGTCTACAAACCAGTTATTGTCTTCCTTTTCAAATCCTACTCTTGCGTGGGTCCAGATTACTTGTTCTGTTTCTTCTTTCGTGTAAATTCCCATATCAATCCCGAGTTGGGTGATTGACGTTCTGCGCCACACACCTCCGCATCTGAACTCAATTGCATTTTTGTCCTACATATTCAATTTCTTCTTCTTGATGTTAAATGATGCCAAGAATTCTTTTGTTAGTTCCGTTACAGCCTCTCCCTCTTGCTCAAAGACCTTCTTCCACGGCCCAGTTACCAATATGTTGTATCGGTTCCATTGATTAACTTGGCGTAGGGTGTCTTGGCAAGCATATAAATTTGGTTCTGGGATTCGTCTGTTTAAGTGGCTTAATCTCTCATGGGCTTGCCTTTCTCTTGCATCATCTCCGTTGAAGACTAAAAATGCATGGATTTCTTCCCCATACTCAGCCATCTGAAATTCACACTTATATTAGTCAAAATATATGAAAAAAATTACATTTTCTGAAACATAAGGCAAAGCACGGTGCCGTGCTGCTGCTTCTAGTTCAGTTTCCTTGAATTTTGACTTTTGGTTGACCATGACTCGTGTTGTTTTGGGTACGGCTCGTGTTTCTAATATCGATTTCTCACTTACTCAGATTTGAACCTTCGTTTCCAACCGGTTATAACACTTGGGTTTAATGGTGGGTCGGGTAATTGTGTAAAAACCCAAAACCCTATTTGTTTCTTTCAATTAAACCTCAACCATCAATCTTTCAACAACTTATTCATCTAAATCAAGCATAATAACCCATACCCTCTTCGGGTTTTGACCCGATTTGGTCGATTTGAACAATTTTAGGGTTACCCTAAACCTAGAATGACGAATTTAGACAATACATTTGTTAAATTAACATACCTTAGGTTTAGAATTGATGAATTGATGAAGAAATTCATGAAATAGTTGAGGTTTCAGCGGTTCCCGTGGTGAAAAGTAGGGTTAGAAGTGATAGAAAATTATTTTATTAAAGTTAAAACTCGTAACTGCCCAGACACCAAAAACACGGCCCTGTGCTTTTGAGCACGGTACCGTGCTGCTGAGTGCAGACAGTACTGTTTGTTTATTTTGTTTGTCGAGCTTGGTTTATTTTTAACTGGGTTTTTATTTTCTGGTTATTTTAAACTTGATAATTAAAAATCCTAGTTTTCATTAAAACATAAAAATAAAGACATAAATTAAGATAGATGAAAAGTTACAATAATTCTCGGGTCCTAACACATTATCCTAGCAGGAACAACCTAAACTTGCAACAAAGTGAGAACTTCAACGGCCACCATTCCCGAACAAGTCCTGGATGTGTGGTGGTGCTCGTTTGGCTTCCACGAGTTCGTCAAGCTTCTTGTTTAGCGTGACGAGTTCTCGGTTGAGAAAGTTGAGCTTGGAAGTTACATCCTTGTGGTGGCCATCCACCACATGGAAGTTTTCGAACCTGAGTAGTTCCACTTTGTTGATCAGCTCGACTACTCGAGCCTCAGTTTGCAAGTTTGTTTCAACTTGGTCCTTTACAATGCATTGCAACCTCATGATTTGTTCCTCGAGAAATGAAGATTCATGCGGCTTCCCTTTCTTCACTGGCTTCCATTCCACCCGTTTTCTTTCCATTTGGGTAATTTTTGTTTGGTGTGAATGGAATAGTGAGATTATGCATGCATTATATAGGGACTGGGAAGTTGAACATGGCCCCGTATATTAAGAAACACGGCCTCGTGCTGCTAGAAGAATAAATGTTCCTACGTCAGAGAATTGTACGGAGTCAGCGCGTATAATGCTGAAGATTCTAGGGTGACCACGGTACCGTGTTTAGGAAAGCACGGCCCCGTGCTTTTTGTCACAGTGATTTTTATTTAACATGATTTGCGAGCCGGAATTTTTAGAATGACGTTTATTGTGATAATTTTAGAAGTTTAGTCATCTAAAATTTACTTTTCATCAATTAAGGATCCTAGAACAATTTCGGGGTAAGCCCGGGTTTCCTAAGAAAAGAAAATAGTCGGGTTAAGCCCGAAGTCCTAACACATTGTGCTTAATGCACTTGATTACACATAAAAGCATAAAATTAAGTTTCCTAGAGTTCCCCGAAAGGCTCTCCTCCTCCGAATGGTCCCAGTGGTGGGAAATACGTGAAACCGAGAACTTGAAATTGGAGTTGCTCGTTGATGTCTCGGAGTTCCATTTTAATGTTTTCCACCAACTCGGTGAGTTGTGCAAGACGCATTTCCGCAAGGAGATTCATTTCGGTGAGTTCTTTCACGAGTTCTTGAAGTTTCAAGAGAAGCTTGGTTTTGGAAACATGGCGGGTATCATTCCTCGGATGTCGGGAAACGGGAATTGCTTCATTCATCTCAGTTGGCATGCTGAATTTTAAGAGGTTTTTGGTTTTGGTTTTGGTTTGTGCAAGGAATGCAATGACACAAGGTACCTTTTATAACCAAACAGGAAACCAAGCACGGTACCGTGCTTATGGAAGCACGCCCCCGTGTTTTTAGTCTGACAATTCAGTTACAAGCCAGTCTGACTGAGATTTTTGCGGCGTAGATGCCGGCCCGCATTTTTTGGCACGGGACCGTGCTTTTGAGAGCACGCCCCCGTGTTTTTGTGTTAAATTTTTTTTTTATAAAATATATACAAGGCCTAGTTTTTAGAAGGTCTTGGCCAGACCTTATTTCCTTATGCTTTTAATCAAGAAGTTTGGAGGGTTAATACCTCCAACACTTCTTCAAGTGGACCGTCGATATATGGTTTCAATCGATTTCCATTCACCTTGAACTTCTGGCCGTTCGCATTTGAAATTTCGATGGTTCCATAATCAAAAATTGTTTCAACTATGTATGGACCTGACCATCAGGATTTCAGTTTTCTTGAGAAAAGACGTAAACGAGCGTTATATAACAGTACACGATCGCCAATTTTAAATATTTTCTTTCCTTTTAAATGTGTGTCGTGTATGCGTTTAGTCTTTTCTTTGTATGACCATGAATTTTCATAGGCCATTGTCCTCAGTTCCTAGAGCTCCCGAATTTGATCTTCCCGGTTTGCATCGGCGGACGTTAGATCAAAATTCACTGCTCTGAGGGCCCAGTTGGCTTTGCGTTTCAGTTCTACTAGTAGATGACATGTTTTCCTGTAAACGAGCTTGAAGGGTGTCGTTCCTATGGGAGTTTTGTAGGCCGTCCTAGGGGCCCACAATGCATCATCTAATTTTTCTGCCAATTTTTGCGATTCATCCCCATACTTCTCTCCAGAATTCTCTTGATTCCTCGATTCGAGACTTCCACCTGTCCACTGGTCTACGGATGATATGGAGTTGCCAGGCGGTGGTGAACCCCATATCGTGCTAAGACCTTGTCCATCAGGGTGTTACAAAAGTGAGTACCTCTATCGCTGATGAGGGCTTTTGGTGTTCCGAATCTTGAAAATAACTTTTTCAGAAATCGTACAACTACTCGAGCATCGTTAGTGGGAAGAGCTTGCGCTTCTACCCATTTAGACACGTAGTCGACTGCTACTAGGATGTATTTATTTCCGAATGAGTTCGGAAACGGCCCCATGAAATCTATCCCCCACACATCAAAGATTTCACAAATTTGAATGCCTTTTTGAGCCATCTCATTTTTTGATGAGATGTTTCCGCCTCTCTGACAAGCATCGCATGCTTGGATCAAAGTATGTGTATCTTTGTATATGGTGGGCCAGAAGAATCCTGCATCAAACACTTTCCTGACCGTGGTGGCAGTACCGTGGTGTCCGCCTGTTGGCCCTTCATGGCAGTGTTTGAGAATGTCTAAGGCCTCCTTACCTGCTACGCATCTACGAATGACATGATCCGCACCTATCCTAAACATATATGGATCTTCCCAGAAGTAAAACTTAAGGTCGGAGAAGAATTTCTTCCGCTGTTGATGGGTAAGCCCTTTTCTAAGGATCCTACAGGCTAAATAATTAGCGAAGTCGGCATACCAAGGACTTTCGTCTTTTTCCTCTATCACTTCTTGAATGTGCATAAGAACTTCATGTGGGAAATTATCATTGATAGTTTCTTTGGGAAATTCTTTGGAAGTTGGACATTCTAAACGTGAGAGGTGGTCTGCGGCTACATTTTCTGCCCCTTTCTTATCTTTAACTTCAATGTCAAATTCTTGGAGTAGTAGGATCCACCGGATGAGTCTTGGTTTGGCATCTTGCTTGTTGAACAGGTATCGTATTGCGGCATGATCGGTATAAACTATTGTTTTGGAAAGAACTAAGTAGGATCTAAATTTTTCAAAGGCAAATACTACATCTAGTAACTCTTTTTCAGTTGTGGTATAATTTTCTTGTGCATCGTTAAGAGTTTTACTGGCGTAGTAGATTGGGTGAAAATGTTTTTCTTTGCGTTGTCCGAGTACGGCTCCAACTGCAAAATCACTTGCATCGCACATGATTTCGAATGGAAGGGTCCAATTGGGTGTGGTCATGATTGGTGCGTTGACAAGTTTGTCTTTCAGTGTATTGAATGACTCAACACATTCCTCAGAGAAGACGAATGGCGCGTCTTTCTCTAGAAGTTTGGTCATGGTTCTTGAAATTTTTGAGAAGTCTTTTATGAAACGTCGGTAGAAACCTGCGTCACCTAGAAAACTTCTAATGGCTTTGACTGAAGTTGGTGGCGGAAGTTTGGATATGGTTTCTATTTTGGCCCCATCGACTTCTAGTCCGTTTTGAGAAATCTTGTGTCCTAAGACAATGCCTTCCTTAACCATAAAGTGGCATTTTTCCCAGTTGAGAACTAGATTTACTTCCTCACATCTAGCTAACATTCTGTCTAGATTTTTCAGGCAATGATCGAAGGAGTCTCCAAAGACTGAGAAGTCGTCCATGAAAACTTCCATAGAGTTTTTGATCATTTCATGAAAGATGGCCACCATGCAACGCTGGAAGGTGGCCGGAGCATTACATAGTCCAAATGGCATTCTTCGGTAGGCGAAGGTTCCGTATGGACATGTAAAAGTAGTTTTCTCCTGATCTTCAGGAGCGATGGGAATCTGAAAATATCCGGAAAATCCATCAAGAAAACAGTAGAGCCTTTTTCCATATAGTCGTTCGAGCATTTGATCTATGAAAGGAAGTGGAAAATGATCTTTTCTTGTGGCATCATTAAGTCTCCGGTAATCGATGCAAACTCGCCAGCCTGTAATGGTCCTCATTGGTATCAACTCGTCGTTCTCATTCATTACGACTGTCATTCCTCCCTTCTTGGGCACTACTTGAACGGTACTTACCCAAGGTGAATCTGAGATTGGGTAGATTAATCCGGCATCAAGAAGTTTGATTACTTCCTTCTTCACCACATCTTGCATGTTGGGATTGAGACGTCTTTGATGTTGGACCACGGGTTTGTATTCTTCTTCCATGAGGATTTTGTGAGTACAAAAGGAGGGACTGATGCCCTTGATATCAATGATCTTCCATACGATGGCCTTCTTATGGTTTTTTAGAACCTTAAGAATTTCGTCTTTCTCTTCTTTAGAAAGGTGAGATGAAATAATTACTGGGAGTTAAGAGTCCTTTTCTAGAAAGGCGTATTCGAGATGTTTTGGTACTTCTTTTAATTCTAAGGCTGGTGGTTCTTCGATTGATGTTTTTGATTTTTCATTGTGTTCAATGATCTCGTATACTGCTTCAGATTCTTCGTTATAGTTATTGTTGAGATTTTCGTTTTCCAAAATGGGTTTGTTGAGTGTTTTGTCTAAGACTTGTGTTTCTAAAGGAGTATTGATGGAGGAATCTCGCATATAGCAACTTACGATAGAATCTATGACGACAACACAATATAAAGTGTCATCGTGTTGTTGCGGATATTGAATAGATTTTCCTATGTCAAAAGTGATTGCCTCGTCATTGACCCTGAGAGTGAGTTTGTCGGTGCAAACATCAATGATAGCCTTTGCGGTGGCTAAAAAGGGTCTTCCTAAAATTAGAGGTACGCTTTTGTCTTCCTCCATGTCTAGAATCACAAAATCTACTGGGAAAACGAACTTATCAATTTTGACAAGCATTTTTTCAACAATGCCCCTAAGATATTTAACGGATCGGTCAGCTAGCTGAATGCTCATGCGGGTGGGCTTTGGTTCTGTAACGATTCCGACGAAACCAGGTATACCCTAACCGGTAGACATTAGTTACGTCATATGTAATGTCGGGTACATGAGTTACCATGGTAATTATACGAGAATACATGGTTCGTTGTATTGATTGTATGTGAATATATAACTCATCGTATTGAATATGCGATCAATCGATCGATAGTTATTGAAATCCGAACGAATCGAGGGTTCAATTATAGACGATATCTATAATATTTAGTGATTTTACGAAGCATTAATGCTTCGGGATAAGTAAAGTACGGCACAGAAAAAGAATTTCGATTTAATGGTACGTCGGTACATTAAACGAAACCTTCAATACCAAACCGAGCAAGAGATGATCGATCAAGCCGAAAAAGATGCGCGATAATTAATAATATGATGTTTTAAGTTAATAAAAGTCATGGTTTAAGTTTTTAAAGTTTTTAAATCGGTTTTATATAAATTTCATTTTTAAGCCGAAAAACGACCGTTTCAGCCTCGTTTTAAGCCGAATTAAACGTTTAACCGAAAAACGAACTGAACCAGATTATCCAAAACATTATCCAGATCATGGAAATCCAAATGAGTGGACTAGATTGAACAAGTGGGTCCCACCCCACCCATCCACTAGTTCCGATCGGAACACACACACACCCACAAACCATTCATTTTCTTTTTTTACACACCCAACTCAACAAACCTTCAACTCTCTCAAACCTTTGATCAAAAACCCGAGTTTTCAAGCAAGAACACAAGGTAAAAACCGAGTAGTAATCGTGTTTATCTTCTTTTCTTAAGTTTTCTTTCAAGAAAATGAGGTTTCAAATGAAAAATGGGTGAAAACCCGAGATGAAACCGATTCTTGCATGATCAAGTGATGTATACGGGTTATACAAAGGATCTTGGTCCAAGAAATGAGTTAAACGAGTCAAAAACGAATTTTTACGGTTAAAATCTTTGTTTTAGTATCATAACTGTAACACCCCGTAACCGCAGCGGAAACGTACACGGGATGCAACAGACACATCTGATATCAACAGCATTGCTTATAAAGAAAATACCACTACATTAATTTATAACATATTACATTGTTGCGAGTTTCGTTACTGTCTAGGTGTTACACACATGTTTTACCGATAAGACATTAATATATATTCATTACAAAATACAGAGCAGCAAGCTTCCAACAGGTAGCACAGATAGTTAAGCACATATCAATCATTCCAACTTGGGCATACCTAGAAAGCATGTAAAGAAAACGGGTCAACTACGAATAGTTGGTGAGTTTCACTAATTTAAATAAACCATAGATCAGTATAAAAATCATATGTTAATGATGAAATTATGCTAAGCCCGTAAGTGAAAACTCTATTAACCCAAAAACACATTAAACGACCCCTGGGGACACTGTTAACCCAGAACATATCCAATAACCCCTGGGGACACTGTTAACCCAGTACATATCAAATAACCTCTGGGGACACTGTTAACCCAGAGCATATCAAATACCCTCTGGGGACGCTGTAACCCAGAACCATATCCAATAACCCCTGGGGACACTGTTAACCCAGAAACATATCCAATACCCTCTGGGAACACTGTTAACCCAGAAATATATCCAATAACCCTCTGGGAACTAAGTTACCCCAGAACAATTCCACCCGATAAACAAATTATCTATTCTATGCATCATACCATATATATATATATATAAATATACAAGTGTTTCCATACGATCGGTATGTACTTAGATAATTTAACACAAACATGTTTTCCGCCCCGGGAAAATATTTAAAACAGTTCATTAAAAGGGGCTCGTGAAAACTCACCTTTTTGTGAGTCTGTGGGTAATACAATGAACAGCTACGTGCCTGGATCTGTAATATAATATCTAGTCGTTACTATATAATTCCCATAAACTAAATCCGTATTAATCGGTACATCTGGGGACATTGTTAACCCAGTACTGTACTCGATCCGGGGACAATGTTAACCCCGTGACACTCCTAAGGACTCAGATTGTGCCATTACTTAGAGTCGGACGGTCAAAATTATCATTTTTATGTTTTCCTTGATTTGCGTGCCTAGCACGGTCATCCGTTTTTAGTTTCAAAAATGAGTTTATTCACACTTAACCCAAAAATGGTGTTTGACTGTTATTTTAGTTAAAGTGATGAAATTAGAGCTCGGTTTGACACCCCGTTTGGCCGCGGGGCCCGTTTCCGGTATTTCGGTGCCGGAAACGGTAAAATCGGGTAAAATTACCCAAATCATCCGAATTATTTTCGGATGATTTATTTTTACTTAATTTACTTAGATTTATGAAATTAGTCCTTTTTTAGAGTTTTCATGTACCAGTCAGCTCGCTTATGCGAGTTTTGCCGGTTTACACGTTTTAAGCTTTAACAATTTGTTTTTATGTTCCTTTTAGCACAAATAAATACCCGTTTAGTCTTGGGTCTTGAAATTTTGCACAGAACTTAATTTGACAGTAAGAAATTTCATAAAAATTTTCCAGATTTATTTTCTTATATTTTCATTTATTTATCTATTTTTAAACCTTTTTAATACACTAAATATGTCAAAAATACCAAAACACTTTAGAAAAATCCCAAATTTTTCTGGGATGATCCTTGCCATCATCATAACTCCCTGGAATTTTTCCAGAATTTAAAACTCATTTTTCAAGCCATTTTCACCCAAAACCGAGCTAGAAAGCCCTAGAACTCGTTTCACCGAAAAGCCTACTTAGACTTTTCCAACTGAGCTCAAATTTTGTGAGTGACTTTTATATGTTATAAAAAGCTTATCTTAAATTTTCCAGAATTTTTCATCATGTTTAGCTATTTTTCCCTAGTTTTGGCAAAAACCGAGCATTAAATTCACCAAATATTCATCTTTTATCCAAAAATTACCAAAAATTCGCAGATCTCATATTTTTATGTGTAGATCATCTCTGTGAAATTTCGTGACCCGACTCTTAGCACACGAAAATCTGTCCAAATTTCATATACACGCGAAAACCGAACTATCTTGTGTTTTCTAGCTTTAGATCGCAAGGATCTCGGTTTCTAGCCTTTGCTAGCCGCTAGATACAACACTTACAAGCACAATAACACTATACCAAGCAAACTATACCAACAATCAAACCATTTCTTTTCAAAGTGTCGGTTTTTATGTAAAAACAAGGGTTTTAACCGTAAAAATCCGTTCTCGACTCTTTTTACTCATTTCTTGGACCAAGATCCCTTGTATAACATGTATACATCTCTTGATCATGCAAGAGTCGGTTTCATCTCGGGTTTTCACCCGTCTTTCACAAGGAAATTCATTTTTACAAGATTTCAACCGTAAAATTTTATTCTAAACACTTTTAACTCATTACTTGGATCAAGATCCTTTGTATAACTTGTATACATCCCTTGATCACACGAGAATCGGTTCCATCTCGGGTTTTCACCCATATTCACTTGGAACCTCTTGTTCTCAAGAATTATGAAATTAAAAACAAGATTCAAGCCTCAAATTATGTATATACCTTGAAGATCTTGGTTAAAAACTCAAGAATTTGGATGAACACTTGAAGGATTTGAGAGAGTTCTTGTTTGTTTGATGGATAAAAAAGAAAAAGTGAGGTAAATAATACCCCCTAGGACCGATCGGTCCAAAGTAATGGGTGGGGTGGGGCCCACACATCCATTCTAGGCCACATATTTGGATTACGCAATCCGGATAATGTTGTGGATAATCTGGCTCAGTTCGTTTCTCGTTTAAACTCGTAGTTCGGCTTAAAACGAGCATAAAATGGTTGTTTTTCGGGTTAAAATAAAATTTACCTAAAACTGATTTAAAAACTTTAAAAATTTAACCCATGACATTAAAACATCATATTATTAATAATTACGCATCTTTTTCGGCTTGATTGATCGTCTCTTGATTGGTTTGGTGTTAAAGGTTTCGTTTAGCGTACCGACGTACCATTAAATCGAAATCCTTTTTCTGTGCTATAATTCACCTATCCCGAAGCATTAATACTTCGTAAATATCACTAAACATTATATACATCGTCTATAATGTAATTCCCGATTCGTTCGGGTTTCAATAATCGTTCATTGGTTAATTGTAATTCCAATACGATTCACTATATAATCGAGTATGATTCGTACTATGAATCATATATACTCGTATATACGTACTATAACTCATATAATCAATATTTAAATGACACGTAAATAGTATATACCGGCTAGGGTATACCTGGATTTGCCGGAATCGTTACAATAACCGTAACCATGAAAGAAATGGCTTGATCGTGAGTGTAACTTGCTTGGTATTGTGGTATGTTGTTTGTAGGCTCTGTATTTAGTGGTAGATAAGGCGGAAAGATGAGTTTGTAGCTTGTAGTGGCGGAAAACGAAAGGTATATTCGGTTTTTGTCGGCGTATGTGTTTTTGGACAGATTGTTGGTCGTTTAGAGTTAGGTCACGAAATTTTAAAGAGGTGTTAAACACATGGAAATATGAGATCTGTGAATTTTTGGTAATTTTTGGATGAAGGATGAATATTTGGTGAATTTAATGCTCGGTTTTGGCTAAAAATGGTGAAAAATAGTTAAATATCATGAAAAATTCTAGAAAATTTTGGATAAGCTTTTCATATCATGTATAAGTCACACACAAAATTTGAGGTCCGTTGGAGAAGTCTAAGTAGGCTTTTCGGTTAAACGAGTTCTAGGGATTTCTAGCTCGATTTTAGTAAAAATGGCATTTAAAAGAAGATTTTAGTTTTGGAAAAATTACAGGGGACTATGTGGATGGCAGGGGACATCCAGGGGAAATTTGAGATTTTTCTAAGATCGTTTGGTATTTACGACATATTTAGTGTTTAAATGGTGTTTAAAAATAGATAAGTAAATTTTAAATATAAGAATTAATTCTGGAAATATTTTTATAAAATTCCCCACTGTTAAAAAGTGATTTGTGCAAAATTTCAAGATCCGAGAGTAAACGGATAATTATTTGTGCTAATTATCAAACTTTTAAAGTTAAAACGCGTAAACCGGTGAAGTTCGCTTAAGCGAGCTGACTGGTGTATGAAAACCTTAAAAATGGACTATTTTCATATAAATGAGTTAAACAAGTAAAAATGAATCATCCGAAAATAAGTCGGATGATTTGGGTATTTTTAACCGATTTTAACGGTTTCCGGTACGCCAAAGACGGAAACGAGTCCCGCGGCCAATCGGGACGTCTAAACCGAGCTATAATTTCACATTTTAAATTAAATTATCAGACAACCACTATTTTCGGGGCGTGTGTGACCAAACTCATTTTTGAAACATAAAACGGATATTCGTGCTAGGCACGCAAAACGAGATAAAAATTGCAAAAAAAAGTGTTTGTGGGTCTACCCTACTATATTAAAAATTACCTGTTTGTTATGATCTGTTATGCTATGTTACCTGTCGTATTTGTTTCCAACATATTTTACTGGTTAATAAAGCCCTAAGCTCCTAATTGACTTAATATATGTTAATTATAGTTGCATGTGTTATTTAGGCTCAAAGAGAACTGATAAGATATAAGGAAATTGTAAAATTACAAGCTGCGGTACGAGGGCATTTGGTTCGTTGTCGTGCGGCTGGAACGTTGCGTTGCATTCAATCTATTGTTAAGATGCAAGCTCTTGTTCGCGCCCGCCACACTAACGTGTCTCTTGGAAAAACGTCTACCCGGAAAAAGGTAAACGTATGTGATTGGTTTTATGTTGATGTTTGGAAATCATTTATTAACCAAAACTTGTTATTCCTGCAAACCAATTTGTTCCATCTATTCCTTTGCTTCAACCTTTAATTATTATATGTTGTTTTTTTATTTCTTTTTTCAAGGGAAACAAGACTCTAGAACCGTGCCGCATCCAACATATATCTCAATTGAGAAGCTACTCAGTAACCGATTTGCTATCCAGGTAATAAAGCTTGTTCTTTTTTATTATCTTGAACGGTTTTAACTTTTCCGTACTAGTGGCAAAATGGCCTGATCGGGCAAGTTGGTTATGGGTAGAGATGCACAAAACAACTTGGTTAGGAACTGAACCCCGGTTATATACGCGAACCCAACTTGGTTTCATAACCGGGTTGGACCTAACCCAAACCATAGGGTTGAAATTGGGTTGTAACCGTATACCTTGAAACCACTTTGAAACCGGCAAAACCCGACTCCAACCAGTTAAAAGTTAAAATCTGGTTGTAAACATGTCTAAGTCGCTCCTTTCCCCCCTTCAAAAAACTAGTGCCAATTGCCGACGCAACCTAGTTTGGCCAAAACCCAGTTTTGACTTTTGTTAACCCAACCTAACTCGGTTTCAACCTGAACCGATTAGGGCCACGAACCTTATTTGTGCACCCCTAATAATAGGTCAAGTAGGGTTCATGTCAATGCTTTTAATTCTTTGTCATCATCATCATCGTACAGAGCAAATCCCACCAATAGCAAAGCTATGGTAGGGTCGGAGGAATGTAAGATGTAGACAGTCTTACTTCTACCCAATAGGAATAGAGATGCTGCTTCCAATGAGACCCCCAGCTCGAAAGTGGTTTTGCATCAAGCCTTGGACATAAGACACATAACACGCAACCATCGGGAGCCCGGCGGATTGGTGCATGTACCCTTGTATTTCGGCTATTAACGCCACCACATGATGCCTGATTAACCTTCTACCACTTTTAACGCTATTTTCACGAAATTAGTAAGTTAAACGTCAAAATTAGTGCAATATCACTTTTGCCCACCCAAGGGCCCACACATATATACATTATATGCTTCGACCCCAAGCGGGGCGCAGTTTTTAATTCTTCATACGCTCCATTTCGAGTTGGGCTGACCCACAAGCACTTCTTTGTCCTTAATTGTTTTTAAATAGTTTATGTGTTAAAAAGGTTTATAATATCTGTATTAGAAAAATGACTTTCTATACATTTTAATAGAACTATTTAAAGAACAATTTCTGGTATTTTTTGCTCTGTTAAATTTATAAGGCTTTTTAAACTTTACCCAAAAATCAACCCATTTTATTCTGATAGCCTTTTGCAATTTACTTTATTAATAAATATGAAACTAACAATCTAATTTCTATAAAAGCTACTGGAATCTACACCAAGAACCAAACAAATCAACATCAAATGTGATCCATCAATAGATGATCCATCTTGGAAATGGTTGGAAAGATGGACATCGGTATCTTCTCCCCAACTTCGGGACCCACATGAACCGAAACAAGTACAAGACAAAGTCATAGATACTAAAAACCAGACTGAAAACATAGTTTCTGAACAAAAGTCTGATAATCTTTCTGATGAAAGTACACATTCAAATAATGGGCCTGGACTCGGGCCTGAGAAGCCCAACCCTCCTTCCAAAAGGGCTGCATTCATTGCTGTCCAGTCAAGATTCGAGGAGTTGACTTCTAACAACAAGTCGTTGACTTCCATGAATTCTGCAAACCAAAAACACGGGAGCGCAGGTAAAAGTCAATCAGTTGACCCTGTGGGACCACCTGTTTACGAAAGCTTAAAACTGGGCCATAGTCGAACAGGTGGGTCTGAATGTGGAACTGAGCTTTCGGTCACATCCATGCTCGACTCACCCGATCCATCAGAAGCTGGAAACATTGAATCCTACAAAGAATCCAAACTTGACGAGTTGACTCACTCCGTTTCAAATTTATCAGAAACATACGACTACAACGCATCTACTGAACATATTGAGTTGGAACCCGAAACGGGCCGTCAAATGAAGTCATCAATGCATAAAGAATCCGAGTCCCCAGTAAGACCGTCTAGCCAGATCTCAAACAACAAAAATGCTAAAAAGGTTCCAACAAAACCGAAAGCGTGGTCAAATAGTACAAAGTCAACTGTAAGTTCAAACCATGGGTTGGGTTTAAGAAACAGTTTGGACCATTTGCCTCTAGAGAGCAAACCCGCAAACCGAAGGAACTCGTTTGGGTCACAAAGTTCTGAACCGGTTGTTGATCAGGAGCCTCGGGATAGTTGTAGTAGTAATTCTATACCGAGTTATATGCAAATTACTGAGTCTGCAAAGGCAAAAGCTTTGGTGAATAACTCACCAAGATCAAGTCCGGATGTGCACGGTAAAGAAGGTTATCTGAAAAAGAGACACTCGTTGCCCGGTTCGGTTAGTGGTAGGCATGGTTCGCCTCGGGTCAGGCGGAGCCCACAACAGACCACCAAAGGATATAATAATCCAGGTATTTTGTTAATTTGCTTTATTTTTATTGGCTAAATTGTAAACATGTATTCAGCTTTGGTTTTATTTATATAATGTAAATGAGCCAAGCCGCTCGTGGGCTGCCTGAGACCAGCTCAATAAAAGTTTGAATTGAGTCGATCTTGAACGTACCATATTGATATAAATTTAGTTATTTTTATTATGTAATATATAATAAATGTTACCTATATAATAAAAGTAGTTATATATTTATATAAGTATGATAAAAATAACTAATAACTAAATATAATAGTTATATAGGGTTTGGATCCTTCAGAACTTTTCAAATAATTTAAGACCTGTAAGAGCTCTTAACAACTAATCACGTAATTTATTTAGTATATATGTATTTTATATTATTTGAAAGAAGTCTTGTCACTTTTAATATGTAATTTTGTGATTACATATGTGTAGTAACCAATTTACATATACGAAATTATAAGTTTACATTTAATAAATGATAAGACTATCGTCAAATATTTTTAAATATATAAAATAAATGAATAAAAAGATTGGTTGTTAAGAGCTCTTAATATTTTTAAATTCTTGGAAGTTCTGAAATTATTCTAATCCTAATTATGAGTAAAATAATTAGATAACTGAAACATAATAAACGAGCTGAGGCCGAGCTTGAGTTTGAGAAATCTCTCGCCAACCGAGCTTGAACCATAGATCTAGAGATCAAAATGAGTTAAGCTCAAGCTGGCTCGACTCGACTCGACTCTTTTACACGCCTGACCTATATCTTGATAAAAAAACCCGAAACTTTCAAATATTTTATCCTATATCTACACGGGTTGCCATGTCATAAAAAGTCAGAATGGTCAAACTTAGTGGCACATTTGCCATGTCATGATTTTTGACATTTCTAATATGTGATTGGTTTATGCGGTTTTTACAGAGAGGAAGTGGCAGAACTAATGTAAAGCATCACACCAACGAGCATTTTTTTATTCTCGGTAGGACGTCTGTGCCAAATGTTATTTTTTGAGGGGTCTATAATCTATTTGAGTGTTTGTTTGTAAACTAAAGCTGTGTGCCATTTTTGTATTGCTATATTTCGCCGTAAAGTTATGAATATTCTCTCTTTAAAATAAAATTTGTTGGACAATTTTAAAATGCTATATTCTCTTTGAATGTTAAGAGGTTACAATTTTATCTTATTTACGTGTAAAATACTTGTTAGACAAGTTGAATTGTCATTTAGGGGGTGTTTGGGATTGCTTATTTTCATTAATTTATAACTTATAAACTTTTTGAGAAGTAATAAGGTGTTTAAGATTGCTTATTTTCATTAATTTATAACTTATAAACTTTTTGAGAAGTAATAAGGTGTTTGAAATTGCTTATCTTCATTAATATATAACTTATAAATTTTTTGAAAAGTAATAAGGTGTTTGAGATTAAGAAAAGAAAAGTTTTATAAGTTACACTTTTGTAACTTATTAACTTAATGAAAAGTTATAAGAAAGTAAAATAAGGAATTCCAAACACCATTTAATTGTTGTTTAAAATGTAAACTAACTTGTAGATCTATTATTTAATTTTTTTATAATAATTTAATAATGTAACCTATTTAAAATGTACAAAAGTGTGTGGGTGGGAACCCAAATCTAACATTTTCACTTGATGAATGGTTGCATATATTAAGTACCTACTTATGGTCTTTTAGATTCTTGCTTCCCTTATTTTTCATTACAGAATAGCCCTATATTCGACCGGAACAAACATTTTCAAGTCGGTTTGCTTAGTTTTCGCAACCGGATTAACATAATGTTATTTAGGGATGATATCGGGATCGTACCGGTACCGACCGGTCCCGGTCTCGAAAATCGTGAATTCTTGGTACCGGTACGGGATCGGGATGACACCGGGATTGAAGGTAAAATTTCGGAAAATACCGGTCCCATACCGTACCGGTAACGAAACTCAAAACTTTGGTAACCGATTCGATACCGACAGTACTAAATCAGTACTGATTTCGATACTGGTACCAGTACCGATTTTGGTCATCCCTACTCCTTATGTTACGTGTAGATTTTAGAGAGTAGATAGAGAAACTAAGAACAAGATTAACAAACTCATCAATATTTCATTCTCTTCATGTTCGTCTATTTAACGAACTGTATTACAATGAAACTTTACAAATACAACCCTTGCACTTTCTATCGATTGACTCAAACTTACCCCTATACTATTTATCACGTGACACCATCGGGGTAAAATATTACTTAAAAGTTAAAACCAACACATCTTTGTCTAGGAGGTAAGCTGGCAAAATGGACAGGACGGTTGGATTGTGTTAGATAATGGGTTAAAGCAACAAAATCGGTTGGTGTAAAAGATTAAATTGTTTCCGGTCAAAAGGTGATGCGACAAAATGGTTGGCCTTGAAATCCGTTGGTTATGAAGGATAAAAAAGATAATTTAGATTTACATGATATATTTGATTTTGATGATGGCTAATGGCGATGGTGGGAGAAATAGTGGTCCATGGCGGCAGTGACGATGGTTGTGGCGGTGACGGTGATAGTGTAGGTAAACTGTTTTGGGGCGGCAATGGCAACACCAAGGTGGTGTTGTCCTGTTGTGCACCCAAATTAAACCGTTTAACAAAAGTAATATCTCATAAAATGATAACCAAATTTCAAAAGTGTTTCAATTATGTCACTTTTGCAAAAAAAATTTAAAATTGGGTCACTAGATATTTAAATCGAGCCTATCAATTTTTTTGCGCGAATTTTTCAAATCGGGTCACTAGATATAAACACAAGCTTATTATAGTGGATTTGCACACTTTCATTTGGGTGGACTAGCACATCATGCTAGCTTTGAAGAAGTTATTGAGTGAAAGTTCTTGAGCAGTGTGTTGCGTGAGAGAAAAACAAGAAACGTGTTAGGTTTGGTTAATTTCTAGGTTTGATGAATATGAACGTGATAATAGTGCAAATAATAAACACATGGAATAAGGTATGATTTGGGACCTTAACTGAGATGAGCTTTGTTGGAATGAGTTAATGTTTTAAAATGAATGAATGAGTTGCTTGAGGGCAAGCAACGGGTAACTACAGGAATGTAATGGTGGTCTGTTGGACAACCCTTAAGTTCTAAAAGATCAATTAATAAATATACATTTAATCGGTTTATTTTGTGGAATGACTACGTTTAAATGTTATTTCAGGAGCAAGAGACGTAAAAGAAGTGGATGGGATGTGTTGGAATGAAGCTAGTCGAAAAGGGGAGATAGGACAACGGAAGATGAACATGAAACAAGAAAACAAAATAGTTTCCAAAGCCTCCACTGTAAGCTAAGTGGTTTCTGAACAATAAACTCTGCTGTATGGTAGAGTTTTCCCAGCGCAGGCCAATTTAAGGCAACCGTAAGCTACGCTGGCCATCGTAGCTTACGGTGGGCCTGACGTAAAACTTGTAACAACCCATTTAAAATACGTTTTTGGACGGCTTTTAGGTATCGTTATCATATCTTTCAGTTGGAGACGATCGAAGGGCGATTAGAGGTTCCATAACATTATTGTGAGTTGTGTAATCATTGGATATCAGTTTTTGATTCATATGCATACTATAATCGAAGGGATGACGAGCCAAATCATGGTTGGCTAATTTCCTTTGTGTTTCATTTGGATTGTAAGGTTTCGTATTGAATGTTATATGGATGCTTATGTTATTGCTAAGATAGTAGTTTAAATCTTTATGATTTCATTGCTATGGTGTTTATGTATTGATGGATAAATTGTTAGTTTGTTGATTTTGTTTTCTTAACCGTCAGTTCTTGATGCCATAGGCAATTGAGATTAATCAGGAGGAATTCGGGGTTGGATATATTAACTTATTAGTGGGTGGTTACATTGCGTTTTATAATCCAAGTATTAGTCCCCATCTATCACAACCAACCGCATATTCTCGAACTATGTTTGTGTAGTTCATCTTAGGTTAAACTTAAATATTAACATTCATGGAAACCTGAAACCGAGTGAGAACATATTCTCGCGTATTTGATTTAAAATTTGTTACTTGCTTTTAGTTCTTTTTGTTAATCAAACCAAACAATAAAATCATTGAGTTTATTTTCTACAATTCGTTTAATATAGTTAATTTACAAAGTACGGATTTTTAGTTCTGCATTTTTTTTCAAATCGGGTCACCAGAAATTCAAATCGAGCCTATTGGATTTTTTGCGCTTTTAGAAAGCAATGAAGGTGAACATGTGGTGGTTGGGATTTGTAATATATGTAATTATATTTGAAAATAAAAAGCATTAATTATAATAAAAAACAAAAAAATAAAATCAACATAACCACTCCACATCAACATAAAAAAATTGATAAAAAAATTTCTTCATTAAAACGAAAGCAAAACCTGATAAAAAAGAGTGTGTTAAAACCTATAATTTAATAAAATATGAAAATTAAATGACTTAATTAAAACATTTTTTATAGTTAAATGAGCTAATGAACTGGAACTCATGATTTCTTTAAGTTCATTGCTTAACAATATGTTTAAAATGTATTTAAATTGCATGGTTATTCTTACAAAAAGTAAATCAAGTTAAATTTTTTAATATGCAAAGAAATTTAATGACTGGCGCTAATGCGCACAATGTTCACGTCACGTCATTTTTTGTGTGTGTTTGTTACAAGCTACATTTGTTATTAACGTCAGAGATTAACAATAAAAATGAGAATTTTATGTATTCGCTAAATGATTAACGTTATTATTCTCAATGTTATGTATTCACTAAAACAATAACCTATATGCTAAATGCGAACAGTTACTAGTGTTTGAGCTAACCTTCTGTGTTAGAGAATAAAGATCATCTCTCTTATCCGGTAATTAGATTTTCATAGTTATTGTGTAGATAGTATAGTTATGGGCAATGTGACATGATCAAGAAATAACTTCTTATTAAAAATAAAACTAGAGAAATAATAAAGAAATGATTTTAAAACAAAAAATTCAAATATATATATATATATTCTTTCATCCTTGTTAATATATGTTGTTATTTTCACCCAAAAAAAAAATATTTTTTGTTAAATAAAAATAAAAATTCGTAAGGCACATATGCAATACATAAACCTTTAATGTTATTATTACATAATTGCAATAGTGTGTATTGCATATATTCAATAGTGTTGTATTGTATGCAAAAAAATATAAAAAAAGTCGATGCGTTACACATATGTAATAGTAAATATTCCATATGTGCAATAGTGTTGTATTTGCATATATGTAATAATGTGTAGTAATATGTGCAATAGTATTGTATTATATGGGGTGTGTTTTGATTAACATGACCATGTCTTGATTTCCTGACTTTTTTGTCTTTACTGCATATGCTCTAGGCATGGTCATGTCTTGATTCACCATGGGGAGTGTTGAGTGTGTTTTCACCGTTTACCTTCGTTTTTCTTCGTATTTCAACTTGTTTTATTCATTATGACTATATGTATATATAGATAGAAACTATAAGCATTAGTGGTTATTTATTATAATATAGTTGCCGAAATTGCGCTTATTTGGAGACATTTTAGTGTTGAAAAGATGTATAAATTCTTATACATCAAATCTCCCCACACTTGAACATTGCTTGTCCTCAAGCAAGCTTTGAACAAACTATTCGAAACAACACATTAACCGAAGCTATACATCCCGAGAACTTTCAGAAGGTCCCGCTAATCTATAAGAGAAAAATATGTTAGTATATGTAGTGATACTTAAAACTATGGTTTGTTTTTATGAGTTTCATTTTATGCAAAACGTCACGTGCTCACAATGTTCACACACACACTCGGCTTTATATCTAGACTACATGTAATGTTGTATGTTAAAAACTCTTGCCAAGGTATGACATACAGAAAATATGTTTGTCGATAGATCAATTCTCCACTCACATTGTGAAGCACTGCATATGTCACAAGATATTATATTTCCAAAGGATTTGGTGTCATATCCCGACTTTGGCCCTAGAAGTGTGACCACGAGTTGGTACATGTTTTATAAAATATCAGAGTTTATGGGTTAGTTTTAGTGGAAGACTTTTATGTTGATTAAAATATTAATTTACATTGAAAATTTACTTGGGAATTAAATACCCAAGTATTCGTTTACAAAATGTTTGTTAATATAACAAGGATTTCATTATCAAAAACTGACCCATCTTGTAACGTGCTTCTATCTCCATGATGACTCCAATCCTTGCTATTTCTTACTAATACTTAGTTACATACAATGGGTGTAAAAATACGTCAGCTATGTGCAGGTGAACACGTATGACTCTAAAAATAATTAAACTATGGTTACAATACACATATAGTTTTCTATACAAGCTCAGCCAAAATATCTACTATTCCCGAGATTTTGTACCACTGCCATACACACACAATTCAAGAGTTCTCTGATAGCTGATGCCCAATTGAGAACTGGTTATGACTGATTCTAGCATGTTGCTTTGTTCAGATATATTTGGATCCAGACACATGTGTAATCAGTCTGATTTGCTTTAATTTTCTATTTTGTATTATAACATTTTAAATCTTTGCATGAACTTTTGACTAACTTTTTTAAGATAAGCAACCCGTCTATCTTTTAAGAGTATAAATATGCTTTTGACGGAAAAGGTTTAACGTATTCACTTGTACCGTAGGTGTGCGTTTGAAAACCTTCTTGATTGTGAATGATATTAACCTATACGTGAATAGGTTCTTATAAATATTTGAATGGTGTTTCTTGATTAAGCTAATGCCCTTGAGCTTAACCTTGATAAAGTTTTCAACTTTGTCTTTGAATGAATATACTCATTTTATCGTGACGTTTGATATACCATGCTTTGGCTTAATAGGTTCTAACACGCTGGTGAGTTTCGCCAGGTAAGTAAACGGGTCTCGTGGTTGATTGGGGTTTATATGTATTACTTTTCCTTAGGCAATAAACTCACTACTAGTGATATACCCTTAAGTTACTACCTGCTCGTTAAAATATAACTTGGTTAACATTACTTCATCAAGAAGTCACTTTTTATGAAAACTCTTTATGAATGTTTATAAAATCTTTTCAAGGTTAAAGACCATAGCCTTTATTAATGTCTAAGCTATAACTTGAATAACTTAGACATAATTCTTACCTTAAACGAGCACTCAAAATACTAATAACAAGAAAAGAGTGAACTTGACGGGTAGGATCTTGATCTAAACACGCTTATACGATTTTTAAATTGTTTAGGACTCCGATACTTGCACGAACTTCGAGAAAACAGAACGTCGACTCGCCATAGCAATTGGGCACGATTTCCTAGTTTATGTGTCTGTAAAATGAAGGTGTTTCGGGAAGAAATGGGTCCACTCCCGTAACTCCCTATTTATAGGTAATTTCTGTACCCCATCGCGATACGCAATGTGTAACAACTCGGATATTTCGAAAACTATATCTTTATTAAAACCCGACACATTTCGATGTTCGGAAAATTTTTCCGCATTTATCGAGTAAATTAACTATTATCATATTATTATTTAATTAAATATATTTTATATATTAATAACTTACTCATTTTGGCAATTTTAACCCTAAACTAAGTTATTGTCTATTTTTTTTTCCACAACTAAACATGAGGGACCATTATGTAAATCTGATATATTAAAATATAATTGTTTTGGACAAAAATCAGCTAAGGATCAAGTATCCAAATCGGTTAAGTGAGGTAAGGTGCTAACTTGATAATAACAAGTGTATAAGTGTGATATCGGTGAACACAATGGTTTGATTACGAGGGAAAAAACCCTTAACCAAGATAGTCTTACTTCGGTCAAAATTTATCAAGGCAATCGTTGGTAAAATAGCTCCGGTCAAGGATTACAAGGATAATCTTTGGTCGAATTATTTTAGTCAATGATCAACAGGATAACCTTCGGTCGATTAGTATATGGTTATTGTGGTCTCCGGCACAAAAAACCCCCGGACGGTGAAAATTATCACCGTCGAGTTTATTAATAATCAAAAAGTGGTTACAAATGTTTTTGGAGTATATGATCGAAATTACAATGTAAGCTAGTGTGTAGAGAGAATTATTGAATCTGCTCTAGTGTGTGTGAATACAAGTGTCCTTTCTAGTCGATCATTACTCGTTTTAAATAAGAAAATAATAATAACAATATCTCCTAATTAGACGGAAGTCTTCCACTAGCCGCTCCATGACTTTGACCACGTGCGTATAGTCGTTCAGCAACGAGATAAGCGGAAGAACCAGTCGTTCAGCCGTTGGTGATATTTAAACTTCGATCTTCTAGAGAGTTCGTCCATAATCAGCTATGTTGAATTAGGATCCTATATCCATATTTCAGCTATCGGATGTTCCACGAGGATAATTGATGCGAATGCGTCTCCAAGTTGATACACCTGTCTAACACATCACCATACTAAATGCAATCAATAGTAAACAAACAATACCGAGGATCGTCGATCCTTTATATCCTGACATGTATTTCAAGGATAAACTATCCATAAGACAGTTAAGGATAAAGGATCCTCAGTATAAAAATCGTGGCCTAACAATTGCCCCCAAAATGGCAGGTGATTGTGCGAAACAACTTTCATTTTGAAATATAAAAACCCTGCAAAATAGAAGGCGATTAGACGTGTGTTAGGCGGTTCAATATCTATTAACCATAATTACTCGCCGCCTATATATGCGATAAATATAATTTTCACATAACCACATATTCAAGCGTCTTCCAGGTATTCTTCTTCCTGCTTATTTTCTTTCAATATGTCAACTGTTTCTACATCTTCTTCCTCTTCCCTTTTCCACCCCGATGACCTTTACTCACAAAACCTTCTTCAATCACCGTCCTCACAAACCTGTAAATTTACGGACTCGGATATTGATGGAATCCGGTCATTCTTTCCCGCCGATACAGTTTTTCGACCCTTCGATTCTTCGGTTCGAAGTGACAGCATTTCAAAGAACTGGATTTGCTTTCCGGCTCAGCCTTTTCTCATTGGTTACAAGTATCCCTTTCCTACTTTCACCCAAAAGCTCTTTAACTTGGAGGGGATTTTTTACATCCAGGCCGGGTCAATGTTGTGGAGAGTCCTTCATACAATAGAAAGGATAATCGTAGAGGAGGGAATCGAGTTTGGCTTAGAAGAATTAGCATATCTATACAATCTTGTTACCCACGGTTCCCATCGCTTTATCTTTAAATAGAGACCCTACCAAGAAAGTCCCATTTCAAAGGTCACCCTTAATAGCACCTTCTGGAAAAACCAATTCTTCTTCATAAGACGAGATTCCATCCCAGGTGGAAACAATCTTCCCAAGAAGTGGACACCAAGGGGTAGGATCTAGGATCCTTAGATAACCTAGATAGGATACTTTATTCTTCCGCTAATAACTTTTATTATTTGTACAGTTGAAAATTGGGATTTGCTGATTGATCTTCCGGGAGTTGAAGACAGAGTGAAGAGGTTTTTATCACTGGACCCTGCGATTAGGACTTTTCAAGCAAAATTTGTTGAATCTTTTCAAAGATCAAACTCAGAATCAATTATGTCAAGTAAGAATAATAACTTTTAGTATAGAAAGTGTTAATAATTGAAAACTTATCTGTCAATTGCCGTTTATAGGTGCTCCAAAATCAGGAAAATCTGCCTCCAAGTTTTCCCTCAAGGATATTGATTGCATGATTACTAAGAAAAAGACCCCGAAATCAACTCCTACATTTGAGCCTCGTTCGATCACAACCCGAACAAAGTCAGGAACCAAGAGAAAGAAGAGCTCAGACATGGAAGATCCCTTTGATGCTGAAAATCAAATTCTGAACATGCTCTCCACAGTAAGAATCCTTTATCTTTGTTAACTCTTACTATCCCAAGTATCTCGCCAAGCTTACTCCAATTTCTTCCGCAGGCCATAGATTCTGCCCGACACCATTACGAGAAGACTGTTGCTGAACATGAAAAGACTCTCGCCGCGCTGAGATCAACTGCTGCTGCTAAAGAGAAGGCTCTCTCAAAGCTGACCAAAAAGAAAAGAGAGATAGAGGCACATGCTGCTGCTTTGGCCGTCCAGATGCAGGACGAAATCAACCGGGTTGTCGAAGAAGCGAAAGTATGGGCAGCCAAGTCAATCCTTGAGGCCAGGATCAAAATGTTTACGGAAGCCAATGATCCATATTTTGATAAATCTTCTTGGGAAATCAAAGAATGGAGGAAAGCCTTGATCGATTTGGATGGGGCCGAAGAGGAAGCTGAAGCTATAAGGGTTGAAACGGGCGAAGCAGGAACAAGCGGTGTGAAGGGTCAGGAGGCAGAAACAAAGTTATGAACATGCGATGAAGGATAACAAAGACAAGGCCTAAGCCCGTTTATTTTGTTTTTATTGTGTTTTTATGAACAATTTCTATGGTCTGTAATAAACAATAGATATTTAGGATAAAGGATCTATGATCCTTAAGACAATTGGCGGGGGTGACAAAGGTGGAGGGATCCTCTGTTTGTGGGGATGAAGCCTTTGTTGCCTATGTTTTTAATTTTCCTGCACTTTTAAACTGTTAGTAACTTCTACTTAACCCGGATGGATGGTCCATCTTTTCGTATGGTGAAGTCCAGGTTAAGTAATTTTGGATAAGTCCTTGGGGCTTATTCTAGTTAATATAAATCTTTTGAATATTTTCCTTTTATTTATTTTAAAAAACTTGTTGCATATAAATTTAGCATTGTTAATAGCTGGATAAACAGTCTTGAGTAAAAGATTCTTAGGATAGAAGATCTTTAAAAATCGTTACGAATAGAATATCCCTAAACCACAAATATTAGGATAAGACATCTTTATTAATAAAAATTATATTGTTAGGATAAAGTATCCTGAAAATACCTAAAGACTTTAGTAACCAAATAACTTTAAAAGAATAGCCTTTCTAATCGGAATATCCAAAGTCATTGCAATAAATATCAAACTTAAGTTAATCAATAAAGATCATACCAGAAGGTCTATATAGACCTAGGTTACCAGAAGTATTGAACTCTAAATGTTCCTTACTAGAACGACTTTAGAATCCGGGATCCTTAGTTTCTTGATCTTCAGTAATAACTTAGAAAATTCACTTCAAATAGTTCATATTATTAACTGGGGTCAAACCCATTAGACTGGGGACAAGCCCAACAAATATTCTGGGGACAAGCCCATGCAACTGGGGACAAGCCCATGTAACTGGGGACAAGCCCGTGTAATCTGGTGTTAAACTGGCGACATGGCCCTTGAGAAGAGGTGAAAACCCCTTAAACCTTAGTATATGGTATGTCTACCATAATTCGTAGGATCCTCCATATAGCCGAGACAACGAAATTGTCAGCCACTAAGCGTGTACTGGTCCCGCTGCCCCGAACTATATGTTGGATAACGTGCGCAACTGGCGATCGTGAGAAAGGTGAAAACCTTTAAACCTTAGGGGATATGACCATCGGGGATCATATCCAGTCGTGGGAAAGGCCAAAGAAAGTTGTAAAGTACCTTATATGTAAAGGAGAGGTGGCCAACCTCTTGAACATCAAACGAATCTCTACCATCCTGCATGATTACTCAAAACTTGGAGAAGATAAAGTGTTAAGAATATATTATCCTTAAATTAATAATAATAATTTTAAAAAGAATAATAGATCAGAAAGATGTTACCGCTTTAAGGATCCTAGATCCTTTTTCTGGATAATATATCTTTTCAGGATAGTGGATCCTGATCAGAAAAAATATTTCTTGAGGTGGATGGCATTCCATGCTCTTGGTAACCTGTTGCCTTCCATTGTGAGCAAATGATATGCCCCCTTTCCCGCTTCAGATTCAATTTGATAAGGTCCTTCCCATTTGGGTGCTAATTTCCCATCGGCCGGATTTGTGGTGTTTTGGAAGGCTTTCCTCAGTACTAGATCTCCTTCTTGAAATATTCTGATTCTGATACTTTTGTTATATGCCCCAGCTACCCATTGTTGATAGGCTGCCATTTTGATTTTTGCTAGATCTCTGAGTTCTTCTATAGTATTTAAGTCTTCAAGAAGGACTTCTTCATTAGCTTCAGGATCACGGATGATGGTTCTCGCAGTAGGAACCACCATTTCTGTGGGGATTACAGCTTCTGATCCAAACACCAAGGAGAAAGGTGTCTGGCCTGTCGCATTTTTGGGTGTAGTTCTGTCTGCCCAAAGAACATAAGGAAGTTCTTCAGCCCATTTTCCCTTCTTGGATCCTAGTTTTTTCTTTAGATTGTTGATGATGATCTTGTTGCTAGACTCTGCTTGGCCATTGGCTTGAGGGTGAACAGGAGTTGAAGTAATCATTTTGATGCCCCAACTGTCACAAAAGTTAGTAGTTCTCTTCCCAATAAACTGGGAACCATTGTCACAAACAATTTCAGCGGGAATACCAAATCTAGTTATAATATTTCGTTTAATAAAAGATATTTCTCGAACTTGTACAAATGCTTCTGCCTCAATCCATTTGGAAAAGTAGTCAGTCATAGCAAGCATAAAGACTTTTCCACCTGGTGCTTTTGGCAGTTTGCCTACAATATCCATACCCCATTTCATAAAAGGCCATGAGGAGGATATATGATATAGAGGCTCCGCTGGTTGATGAAGGATGTTCGCGTATCTTTGGCAAGCATCACACTTCTTTGAATACTCCACTGCATCTTTCTTCATTGTTGGCCAGAAGTATCCAGTTCTGAGTATCCTGGAAAATAACGCTCTTCCACCTGTGTGATTGCCGCAATCTCCTTCGTGAAAATCCTTAAGTACTTCTTGGATCTCAGGATCATCGGTGCATCTCAGATATGGACCTGCAAGAGATTTCCTATACACCATATTATCTAATAAAATATATTGAGATACCTTGAGTTTGAAGGACTTGGGATTTTCTGTGGCTGGAATTTCTCCACTCTGAATATAGTTCTTGATAGGATGGATCCATGATCCTTTACTATTTGAGGATAAAGGATCCCAGAGCACGATCTCTTTATCTTTTGTTATCTTCCCAACTTCCTGTTCTCCTATTGTTGGCGCGAGAATGTGGATTATTGGGATTTTCAAATCTTCAGGGATCTTCAGAGATGAGGATAAGTTTGCTAAGGCATCTGCCCCAGCGTTTTCTTCCCTCGGTACCTGTGTAATACTAAATATTTCAAAGGATTTTGAAAATTCCTTCACAACATCTAAATATTTCATAAGTTTCTCACCTTTAACCGCGTATGAGCTGTTAAAGTGGTTAGTTATCAATAAAGAATCTACATAAACTTGAAGATACCTGATACTCATGCTTTTGGCTAATTGCAAACCTGCGATTAAAGCTTCGTATTCTGCTTCATTGTTTGTTGTTTGGAACTCACAAGCTATAGACTGGGGTATTATGTCCCCCTGTGGCGATTTCAGTAGGATCCCTAATCCTGTTCCTCTCACGTTGGATGCTCCATCTGTGAAGAGTATCCAAGGATCCTTGGTCTTTTCTAGTTGTTGGACTTCCAAGTCAGCTTCTTTTTGTAGATCACTGGTGAAATCAGCCACAAAGTCCGCTAATGCTTGAGATTTGATTGTTGTTCTTGGCTCGTATTGTTTATCATATGCACTTAACTTTACAGCCCACTTAGCCATTCTACATAGTATACGGGATGTTGTTCACCTTCATGATCCTTTACCAAGACTGCACTCACTGCATTTCCTGAAACAGCAAGATATAGATACAAGGATTCTCCATCCAAAGGCTTCATCAGAGCCGGAGCTGAGGATAGGTAATTGATGTGCGAAAAAATATATATAATATAAATAAAATACAAGTCGCAACTAAGCTTTAAAAACCAAACAATCTATCCTAGTTCACACAAACGGCAAGTGTACCTGTCGCGTATAGCACATATGAGGAAAGTCCGGATATCGAACTCGAAGACACGTGAAAACGTTTATAATCACTAAACTCTAACCAAGACTCACCAAAATATTTAATTGATTTTTTTAGATTCGATTTAACTACTTAACTTAACTAAATGAAAACTTTTATCAAAACTTCGGAAACTTTGACTGCAGTGATAAAAACGTCTACCTAGGTAAGAATCATATTGAAGGAGATGACAAGACAATGGATTGAAAACTCTCACGACACGGGTTCTAAAGGATGACACAACTAAGGTTCGCTCAAGAAGGTCATATCACCTCTCGGTCTCACTAACAAACTCTAACTCATCTTAGTTGATTTTAAGAACAAACCGGGAAAACAAATTATTAACGTGTTCTAATGCCGAATCACCTCTCGGACTCACCGACACACTAGCCTAATGGAAATGAATACTACGCAACCAAGGATAGAGGAACAATTCAACTTAACTTAAACTAGACCAACTAATCGCTCAAACATCTAAACCCGACAAGAACAAAACCCGCTCTCGCGCGATCTTAATTCTAACAAGTAAAAGTAATGAGACGAGTTTACTTCTTATCACCTCGGTCTCTAAGAAGGTGTTTCACAACTGATTTTATCTAATTAATTTACCCACTTATCCCTACGGTTGTACTTCCCGCAAATAAACCCTAAACACAAAGTAAAGAGCCTTAAACATGCAACAACTAATCAAAACCGATTCAATTAATTAAAGCACGAGGTTATTAGGTATAATCAAACAAAACACAGCCATTAAACACAATCTAATTTACTATTAAATCAAACTTTACATTAACAATTTAAACCATGATCATTAACAATCCATATTACTAGTCAAAACCTAACAATATTCATCAAACCTAGGTAGAACAAACAAGATTAGCTACTCATTAAGTTTTGACAGCCATTAACATTCAAGTAAAACATCATAAACATCAACATAAACATAATCAAACTCATTCAAAATCCAAGAATAACTAAATCAAAGTCAAACAATCAATTACTTGCAAAACAATCCAAAGAAAAAGATAAATTCAACTAGTTAGGGTTCTTGAACAAGAAATAAAGTTTATGAATGATTACTTAGGGTTTATGAGCTGAGTTTATCAGTGTTTATGATGCCTAGCAGCTGCACAAGACTCTCCTTGGTGTTCTTCTTCCTCTCCAGCCATTCCTATAGCCACCACAGCCGCCACAAGCTTCTTTTTTTCTGTTCCTTTGCTGCTGCCGATCACAACTTTGGGCAGGAGTTAGGGTTCTTTTTTTTTCAGGATTTAGGGCTGGATAATGGCTGAAAATTAAGTTAATTAACTTAATATAATATCATGTAAGGCTTCTAACTTGTGGGCTTGGGTCGGGCCTTGAGTTATAGCTTTAAAACTTGACCAAAAAGGCCCCTAAAGTCTTCCAACTTAACTCTTTTTTCACCATCTTTCATAAACCTACAATTAACATTTAAACTTTGTAAATTATTGCACTTAACCCCCAATACTTTCATAAAATAAACAATTAAGCATAAAAACCATGATAAAATCACAAGGAAAGTAATTATGTTTTACAACACCTCAAACATCCCCACACTTAAGACTTTTTCGTCCATGAAAAAGATTTGACTGCAGTTGGATCAGAATCGGAAAATCAAAGTCAAATCAAACATATAGGTTAGATTTTAAAGCTCAGAACAACGCAAAAACCGCGATCATCGATATTGTTGTCCACCTAAACCCATGCCTTAATCTTTATCGGGACAAATAAGATCCGACAATAATACTTAATCTTTTTTTAATTTTTTTTCTACAACTAAGTAAAATAAATTTCCATCCCCACACTTAGAACGAAATCGTCCTCGATGAGAACAAGGAAAAGAAATAAAATAAAAATAAAACGTAAAGTATAAAATTAAAACTTGAAAGAGCAGAAATTAAAATAGAGAACGGGTTACTCCCCTGGTTTAGATGCAGATTCTTCATCAGCTGTGTATGACTCGAACGAACGACCGTATAGCATTTCATTTGCGGCCGCAACCTCGGGTGAACCAGTTCCAAAACGCCAACAGAGCTACCATGCGCATAATAATACCTGTAACAACTCAAACTCGCTCGCATGTAGCGGCGTACAAAACAGAAAACAAAAACATAAAAAATAAACATATTTTTGTGTTTTTGATTTTTTTTTATGTTTTTATAAATATAAATGAAAATAAAACAAATAAAAATAGATAATAAAGAGGATCATAATACAAACTCTACAACTCGGGCTGTCTCCCGAGTAATGCATCCATCACGACTATTCCTCGGTAAATGAGTCAAGGTAGAACACCTCGACTGTCTGATCAGTTATCGGCTCTCCTATGTAGTGCTTCAATCTATGGCCGTTCACCTTAAACTTCCCGCTTCGATCATGTATCTCAATCGTGCCATACGGGAAAACCTCAGTGACCTTGAACGGTCCTTACCATCGGGATTTCAACTTTCCCGGGAATAACCTCAACCGTGAGTTATACAGTAAAACCTTATCCCCACACTTGAACTGCTTATTTACCCTTCAATTTCCTGTCATGCAATTCCTTCGTATGCTCCTTATACCGAAATGATTGTGCATATGCGTGATCCCGGAGCTCCTCTAATTCGTGTAATTGATGGAAACGAATACCCTCTGCGGCGGGTAAATCAAGATTAACCCTTTGAAGGGCCCATGAAGCGCGGTGTTCCAATTCAACAGGAAGATGACAGGCCTTCCCATAAATCATCCGAAATGGTGTGGAACCAGTCGGAGTCTTGTAGGCTGTATGGAAGGCCCACAGAGCGTCATCTAATTTGTCGGACCAATCCCAACGATTTGAACCAACCATTTTGGTGACACTCGTCAATTTCAGGTTAACTCCGTTAATTCAAACTCCGTCAATTCAAACTTAAGATCACTTGATCTATAACGCACATCTCACTACATTTAAACTAGGGTTTTAAATGATGCTTGACAATCACTACATATGTAGTCTTTCGGGATTGCACCGAAACGCAAACGAGTTGACTCAAACCATTGGTGAATAAACGAAAAACATCCAAACAATAATTATTTGATAATTATGTGTTAGGCTTATGTGTTATGTGATAATATTATGTAAAACATTAACTCAAGATGCAAAAGGCTATGTTATGCTAGAAATTGATTAATTAGAAGCTTAAGGGGGTTAAGTGTAACATAATTATATATATAAACAACATATTAATAACCTAAACCCTAATCCCCACCCCTCCCCCCTACAACCCGATCGGCCCCCTCCCCACACCCCCTTTTGGCGACGGCAATCATCACCACCACCATATCACCTCCGTTTTGACCTTGTTTTTCATAATCGGAGCATCCCGCACTTGTTTCTAGGCATCTCTCACTTTCCTCTTGCTCTTTTCTGTGTTTTTAAGGTATAAACATAAAACCCTAATTTTGTAAATCATGTGTTAAGTGTTCATATGCTTTGTTTTGATTAGATGATGCTTGATTATGCTTCGGTTATTGATTTAGATGATCATGTGTGATTTTGAACGGTGAAAGATTGTTAGATCATTGATTTTTCGTAAATCCTAGAGTTACTAATGATTTTTATGGATAATTACGTTTATTGCATGATTGGAGATATGTCGTATGCTTAGGATGCATGCTAGACGATTGTGTGTGCTTGCTGATTTTTGACAGCAGTGATAGTTAAACTTGAACGAGGCGTAACTTGTTAAATATAAAACCAAACTGGAATATTTATGAGTCTAAAAGGTAGTGCTCTGAGTCTAGTTTTCAGAAAACCCAACCACGCCTGATTTGGAGGTGTTTTGGTTGCTCAAACGATTTAAATGTGATCAAAGGTCAAAACTGGTACTGGACAGATTGTAAGTTATGTTTAGACAACTGTAACTGAATGTTAATTTGGTAATTGGTCAAGATTGTTAACACTAAAGTGTACTAGGTTGAGTCTAGTTTCCGTAAAGTCCAAGTTTGTAATTTTTGGACGGGTAAAAGTTAACTTTTGTTATTTTACAAAACTGAAGTGCAAGTCTGAATTGTGAGACCTGCTGTTAGGCTGTTTTGTAATTATCATATCTCATGAACTACAAGACCAAATGGGTTGGTTCCACTTCTGGAAGTTGACATGTTGAGTTATGAACCTAACCCAATTGCTCTTGTATTAATTGGAATTACCATTTAACGGGAATAACAAATATCATTCTGTTGCGCATGATTCTGACTGCTGTGAGTTTACTGTAATGTTTTGACCATTGTGAGAAAACTATGTGGAATAAAAATACAATAAAAATAGTTCTGGAAACCTAACTTACGTGTACTTTTGTGACGATTTTTGGTGAATTAATTGATATGTTAAGATCTGTTGAATAGAGTAATCTTTCAAGTAGAAATCTGTCTTGATAGAACTAGTTGCTGAACTATATGAAAATACATGAAACGTGCTTGTTGTTAGATAATTGCTATGTTTTTGACTAAATTGCCCTTGTGGGGAATGATTGCTAGTAATGTACGATATTAATACTTGACACGAAAGTAGTTGTTCACACATGTAACGTATCACCAATGTGTTTGTTGAGTCACACACAATTCATAAACGAAACACGAAACGTATCTCACGCATAGGTATTATGTGCCGAGTCTAGAGACTCAATAATAGTTCCAACACTTAGAAAATCTCATTCTTGTTTTAGAATGCTAGTGAGGATTTTCTGTGACATGCATCTCTTGGGTGACTTGTTTTTGAATTCTTCGCAAACAGTGAGTTTCACGTTCCCCTTTTACTCTTTTAAAACCTTTTTACTTGGGGGAGATAACATACTCCAAAACGCTTTAGATTTTGTTATTAGTTATATATCACTTGTAAGGCTAAGTAGCAAGCGAACCAACTAAAGTCCTTCATAACATCGAACCGTTTAATATTGGATAATAGCGAGTCACTGTTGAGTAGTACTACTGGGTTTGACAAACCCCACCCAACGCTAAACCCGACTGGAGGTCGAGTGGGTGTAATCTTGGCTAACACATTTTCCATGGTCGGGATAGACATGGTGGCAAGGAAATTGATAAACAGTCAGCTTCGGTGTCGAACACTTAGTAATACTTGTTGTATAGGCTAGCTACCTATCGATATATAATTGACTTAACATTATCTGGTAACGCAAAAGCAAAACGCAAACACTTAAACGCAAACATTTTCTTTATTTATATATGTGAACTCACCAACCCCGTGTTGACACTTTTAGTATGTTATTCTTAGGTAGCCGAGGCGGGCGCGCGGTATAGGAACATGCATTACATTGAACTCTATCGTTTTTGCAAACTCGTTTTTAAACTGTTATTAATTGGGTTTTAAGTCGTCCTGCGTGACGCAACACTTGGTTTATGATTTTACGCTTCCGCACTTATTTACATTTAAATGTTTCATGGTTTGAAAACTTTACTTATGATGTTTGATTGTAACTAATGATTCCGATCCTGTTAGTTCACACCCTCTGACGGTAAAACTCCGTTAGTGGATTTTGAGGGTGTGACAGATTGGTATCAGAGCCATTGGTTATAGCGAACTAGAATTTGCATGCATACTAGACTATAACCGCAACGATCCATTAGTTATAATTTCTACGCACTGCATATATATTTTATTCAGTCTTTCATTACCCTTATCTCTTTACCTCATTCACTCATACGCGCGCATACACGACTTATCCTGTAGGGATGTCGACGCCACCATCATCATCATCCGACCAGATGACTCATGCTCATGGAAAGGAACCGCAGCTACCTACCTCATTGCCACCCCGAGTTCTCGCAGCTGTTGTTTCCTATTTAGAGCGTGACACGGGTTTTATGCGCTTGGCGAGAGAGAACGTTTCCGGATTTATAAGAGATGGAACCGAGGCTAGGGAGGAAATTTCCGTCCTGACAGCGGCTATGAAGGAAGTGCAGGATACTAACGATCAACAAATGAAGATAATGAGAAAAATGCAAGCAGAGATGATCGATTTGCAAGAGCAACTCCTTGTGGCGAGATCCCGGACAGAGATAACTCTAGAGCGTTGCGATATCTTACAGACGCAAATTGCTCAGAATGCAGCAGAACCTGAGGAAGAACTTGAGGAGGAACCCGAGGAAGATCCCGAGGAGGAACCCGAAGAGGAACCGGAGGAAGAACCGGCTGAGCCGGAGGCACACTCAGAGGTGTCCTCAGACGATGACATCTAAGGATGATAACACCCAGATGGAGGGGTTGTCTCCATCCAAAGTATTATTTTCTATGATTTTAAGGATTGGTTTTAAATACTTTGTAGCGAATACAATGGTTTTAATCATGAATTATTATTTGGATTATATTATGGTTGTGATGTGATGTTTTCTTCTTTTTTTTTTCTTTCTTACCTACCTTTTATTACATGTATGGTGTGTTGCATATGAAACCGAGAATTCATGTCTAACATTTTATGCTGTGATTCTAGGAGATGGCTGGAAGAAAAGCTGGACATGGTCGCGGTAACATCAACCTAACCGCAGCAGAATTCCAAACCCTATTGAATGACCATGCGGCGGCAGCTCTAGCCGCACATGTTCAGAATCAAGCCGGAGGTCCAGCTGGAGCGTGTACTTTCAAGAACTACCTGGATTGCAAGCCCAATTCGTTTAAGGGCACTGAGGGAGCCATAGGTTTCCTGCGTTGGGCTGAGAAGGCCGAGTCAGCTTTCGAAATGTGTAACTGTCCACCCGCCAGTAGAGTCAAATTTGCTGCTGGAACACTGGAAGATTCTGCTCTCACTTGGTGGAACTCCAATGTGCAAATTCTTGGGTTGGAATTGGCGAACGCTATGAACTGGGAAGAGTTCAAGAATATGATGCGGGAAGAGTATTGTCCTAGAGAGGAAATCGCGAAGTTGGAATCTGAGTTTTGGTCGTTGAAAATGGTGGGTTCCGAGATTGAAACCTACACCACCCGTTCCGACGAGCTAGCAGTAATGTGTCCACGGATGGTAGACCCGCCGAGTAAGAGAATCGATATGTATATTGATGGGCTGGTACCACAAATTCAGGGAATGGTGACGTCTTCCAAACCGGCTACAATTCAACAAGCGATCCGGTTAGCTCACAAACTGACGGACTAGGCAGTGACACAAGGTGCGTTACCACCTAGAGGTTCAACCTCTAAAACCCGTGACAACCCGAGCACTGACAACAACAACAACAACAACAACAACCCGAGCAATGGAAAGAGGAAATTCGACAACACCAGAACCTCATCATCGAACCCCCCATAGCAACAACACTACCGTAAGCCCGAACTCACTCGGAGCTTCAATAATCAGGGTTCCAACAATAACAACAACGGTGGCGGGCATGTTTCGAGTGGCTATGCTAGGAAGTACCCGAAATGCAACAAGTGCAACTATCACCATGCTGGGCCATGCGACCGTATCAAATGTCTGAGATGCGGAAAAATGGGTCATCAGGCTAAGGAATGTAGGGGAGACCTAGCGGCAAAGGGTGCTCCTAAACAACCTACGGCGACTAAAGGGTGTTTCGAGTGTGGTCAAGAGGGTCATTTCAAGAAGGATTTCCCCAAACTAAAGCAGAATGAGAACAATGGAGGCAGCAGCAGTGGCGGAAGCAGTGGTAAAGGTAGAGCTTTCGTCATTGGGTCGGGCCAGGCCCGCAGCGATCCGAATGTGGTGACCGGTAAGTTTCCTGTGAACGACTGTTTTGCTTATGTTTTGTTTGACACTGGAGCTGATAGGAGTTTTATATCGAAAGCCTTTAGTAAACTCTTAGACTTAACTCCAACCCCGTTGGATGCTAAGTTTCCTGTCGAATTAGCTGACGGTAAGTCTATAGAAACAACTCATGTACTTGCGGGATGTAAGTTGGAACTGTCGGGTCATACTTTTGATATCGACCTCATACCTTTTAACTTGGTAGTTTCGATGTCGTTGTCGGCATGGACTGGCTATCCGAGAACCGAGCAGAGATTATATGTCACGACAAGATAGTCCACATCACTACCCCTTCCGGCGAGATCATTTCGATCCAGGGCGAGAAGAGCGGAATGACCACCAGCGTCATCACCCTCATGAAGGCGCAGAAATATCTACGAAAGGGTCATCCGGCAATTTTAGCCCATATTGTCGAGAAATCCGCGGAGGAGAAGCGAATCGAAGACATACCGATTGTGCGAGATTTTCCGGAAATCTTCTCGGAGGATTTACCTGTACTCCCACCTATTCGACAAGTCGAGTTCCAAATCGAATTGACCCCCGGTGCAGCACCCATAGCACGAGCTCCGTATCGGCTCGCACCGGCAGAGCTTCAGGAGTTGTCCACTCATTTGCAAGATTTGTTGGATAAAGGTTTTATCCGACCTAGCTCATCACCATGGGGAGCCCCTGTCTTATTTGTCCGAAAGAAGGACAGGACTTTCCGCATGTGCATCGACTACCGAGAGCTGAACAAGGTGAGGATCAAGAACCGTTATCCCTTACCCCGAATTGATGATCTGTTCGACCAACTCCAAGGATCGAGTTACTACTCGAAGATCGATCTGAGATCTGGTTACCATCAATTAAGAGTGCGCGAAGAAGATATTCGAAAGACGACATTCAGAACTCGGTACGGTCACTACGAGTTTTCGGTTATGCCTTTTGGCTTAATCAACGCACCAGCCGTATTTATGGATCTCATGAACAGAGTATGCAAGGCGTACCTCGACAAGTTTGTGATTGTTTTCATTGATGATATCCTCGTCTACTCCAAGAACAAGACCGACCACGAAGAACACCTGAGATTGATCTTAGAATTGCTAACGAAGGAACAACTGTACGCTAAACTCTCGAAATGCGAATTTTGGTTTCGTGAGGTTCACTTCTTAGGACATGTGATCAATGAGAATGGTATCCATGTCGATCCCGGTAAAGTAGAGGCCATCAAAAACTGGGAAGCACCTAAGACTCCGACTGAGGTGCGACAATTCCTAGGACTGGCCGGCTACTACCGGCGTTTTATCGAGGGATTTTCAAAGATTGCTCGAACCCTCACCGCTTTGACTCACAAGGGTACTAAGTACAATTGGGGTGACGCGCAAGAATCCGCTTTCCAACTGTTGAAAACCAAACTCTGTAGCGCCCCTATCCTAGCCCTTCCCGAGGGAACATAAAATTTTGAGGTACATTGTGACACATCGATACAAGGTCTCGGTTGCGTGCTGATGCAACTCGAGAAAGTTATAGCCTATGCCTCTCGACAACTACGGATTCACGAGAAGAATTACACGACCCATGACTTGGAACTCGGAGCTGTGGTGTTTGTTCTTAAGATATGGAGGCATTACTTGTACGGTACCAAGTTTACCATTTACACCGACCACAAGAGTCTCCAACATATCTACGATCAGAAGGAGCTGAACATGCGACAGCGTCGTTGGGTCGAGCTGCTTAAGGATTATGATTGTGCCATCAAGTACCACCCTGGCAAGGCCAATGTAGTGGCCGATGCTCTCAGTAGTAAAAAAACCGATAAACCTAGGCGAGTGCGAGCATTACAACTCACGATTCACGCCAACTTACCCGATCAGATTCGCGATGCGCAACTCGAAGCCTGGAAAGACGATAATATTCCATCAGAACTCATGCGAGGCATGAACAAACAACTCGAAACCAAATTGGACGGGGTCCGATATTTCAAAAACCGGATTTGTGTCCCTCGATACGGAGAGTTGAGAACTCTAGTGATGGACGAAGCACACAAGTCCCGATATTCCATCCACCCTGGCTCAGATAAAATGTACCATGACCTGAAAGCACTTTACTGGTGGCCAAACATGAAAGCTGACATTGCCACCTACGTGAGCAAATGCTTGACTTGTGCAAGAGTCAAAATAGAATATCAGAAACCATCTGGCCTGCTACAGCAACCGGAACTTCCAACGTGGAAATGGGAACACATTTCAATGGATTTTATCATGGGATTTCCCAAAACACCGACGGGATGCGATACCATCTGGGTGATCGTTGACCGGTTGACTAAGTCTGCACACTTCTTAGCAATCAAGGAATCGGACGAGATGGAAAGACTGACTCGCATCTACATGAAATAAGTAGTGTCTAGACACGGAGTGCCTGTCTCAATCATATCTGTTCGAGATTCCCGTTTCACTTCGCACTTTTGGAAGTCACTACAGAGCGCACTAGGCACCCGCCTTGATATGAGCACAGCATACCATCCTCAGACGGATGGGCAAAGTGAGCGCACCATTCAGACCTTGGAGGACATGTTGCGTGCATGCGGGTTGGATTTCGGAAAAAGTTGGGAACCTTACTTACCTTTGGTAGAGTTTTCGTATAATAACAGCTACCACGCAAGCATTAAAGCAGCGCCGTTTGAAGCGTTGTACGGACGGAAGTGTCGATCACCTCTCTGCTGGGCAGAGGTGGGTGATAGCCAAATCACTGGCCCAGAATTAGTACTTGAAACCTCTGAAAACATTGTCCAAATCCGAAACCGTATGGCAACATCACGAGATCGCCAAAAGAGTTACGCCGACAAGCGCCGAAAGCCTCTTGAATTTCAAGTGAACGACCAAGTATTACTCAAAGTCTCACCTTGGAAAGGTGTGGTTCACTTCGGAAAGCGAAACAAACTCAATCCACGATACGTTGGCCCTTACCGGATAACTGAGCACATTGGTCCGGTGGCGTACCGAATGGATCTACCAACGGAACTCAGTAGTGTACACAATGTATTCCATGTATCCAATTTGAAGAAAATGCCTTTCCGATGAAACCCAAGCAGTCCCTTTGGACGAGTTGCAAGTTGATGAACAGCTACGCTTCATCGAAGAACCAGTCGAAGCTTTGGATTGGGAAACCAAAACACTCAAGCACAGCAAAATTCCAATCGTTAAGGTTCGTTGGAACTCGAAACGTGGACCGGAGTTCACGTGGGAACGCGAGGATCAAATGATGAAAAAGTATCCTCACCTTTTTGAAGGGTTGACCAAACACCGAAAACCGCGAAAGCCGTTAAACCGTCAGAAAACACCGGAGGTATGAATTAAATTTCGGAACGAAATTTCTTTCTACTAGGGGATGATATGACAAACTGAAAATCTTTTTCTTGCTTTTTCAGAAACCCATCGCGACTTAACTCAAATTTTCGGGACGAAAATTCTATCAACATGGGAATGATGTAAACACTCGTCAATTTCAGGTTAACTCCGTTAATTCAAACTCCGTCAATTCAAACTTAAGATCACTTGATCTATAACGCACATCTCACTACATTTAAACTAGGGTTTTAAATGATGCTTGACAATCACTACATATGTAGTCTTTCGGGATTGCACCGAAACGCAAACGAGTTGACTCAAACCATTGGTGAATAAACGAAAAACATCCAAACAATAATTATTTGATAATTATGTGTTAGGCTTATGTGTTATGTGATAATATTATGTAAAACATTAACTCAAGATGCAAAAGGCTATGTTATGCTAGAAATTGATTAATTAGAAGCTTAAGGGGGTTAAGTGTAACATAATTATATATATAAACAACATATTAATAACCTAAACCCTAATCCCCACCCCTCCCCCCTACAACCCGATCGGCCCCCTCCCCACACCCCCTTTTGGCGACGGCAATCATCACCACCACCATATCACCTCCGTTTTGACCTTGTTTTTCATAATCGGAGCATCCCGCACTTGTTTCTAGGCATCTCTCACTTTCCTCTTGCTCTTTTCTGTGTTTTTAAGGTATAAACATAAAACCCTAATTTTGTAAATCATGTGTTAAGTGTTCATATGCTTTGTTTTGATTAGATGATGCTTGATTATGCTTCGGTTATTGATTTAGATGATCATGTGTGATTTTGAACGGTGAAAGATTGTTAGATCATTGATTTTTCGTAAATCCTAGAGGGTTTACTAATGATTTTTATGGATAATTACGTTTATTGCATGATTGGAGATATGTCGTATGCTTAGGATGCATGCTAGATGATTGTGTGTGCTTGCTGATTTTTGACAGCAGTGATAGTTAAACTTGAACGAGGCGTAACTTGTTAAATATAAAACCAAACTGGAATATTTATGAGTCTAAAAGGTAGTGCTCTGAGTCTAGTTTTCAGAAAACCCAACTACGCCTAATTTGGAGGTGTTTTGGTTGCTCAAACGATTTAAATGTGATCATAGGTCAAAACTGGTACTGGACAGATTGTAAGTTATGTTTAGACAACTGTAACTGAATGTTAATTTGGTAATTGGTCGAGATTGTTAACACTAAAGTGTACTAGGTTGAGTCTAGTTTCCATAAAGTCCAAGTTTGTAATTTTTGGACGGGTAAAAGTTAACTTTTATTATTTTACAAAACTGAAGTGCAAGTCTGAATTGTGAGACCTGCTGTTAGGCTGTTTTGTAATTATCATATCTCATGAACTACAAGACCAAATGAGTTGGTTCCACTTCTGGAAGTTGACATGTTGAGTTATGAACCTAACCCAATTGGTCTTGCATTAATTGGAATTACCATTTAACGGGAATAACAAATATCATTCTGTTGCGCATGATTCTGACTGCTGTGAGTTTACTGTAATGTTTTGACCATTGTGAGAAAACTATGTGGAATAAAAATACAATAAAAATAGTTCTGGAAACCTAACTCATGTATGCTTTTGTGACGATTTTTGGTGAATTAATTGATATGTTAAGATCTGTTGAATAGAGTAATTTTTCAAGTAGAAATCTGTCTTGATAGAACTAGTTGCTGAACTATATGAAAATACATGAAACGTGCTTGTTGCTAGATAATTGCTATGTTTTTGACTAAATTGCCCTTGTGGGGAATGATTGCTAGTAATGTACGATATTAATACTTGACACGTAAGTAGTTGTTCACACATGTAACGTATCACCAATGTGTTTGTTGAGTCACACACAATTCACAAACGAAACACGAAACGTATCTCACGCATAGGTATTATGTGCCGAGTCTAGAGACTCAATAATAGTTCCAACACTTAGAAAATCTCATTCTTGTTTTAGAACGCTAGTGAGGATTTTCTGTGACATGCATCTCTTGGGTGACTTGTTTTTGAATTCTTCGCAAACAGTGAGTTTCACGTTCCCCTTTTACTCTTTTAAAACCTTTTTACTTGGGAGAGATAACATACTCCAAAACGCTTTAGATTTTGTTATTAGTTATATATCACTTGTAAGGCTAAGTAGCAAGCGAACCAACTAAAGTCCTTCATAACATCGAACCGTTTAATATTAGATAATAGCGAGTCACTGTTGAGTAGTACTACTGGGTTTGACAAACCCCACCCAACGCTAAACCCGACTGGAGGTCGAGTGGGTGTAATCTTGGCTAACACATTTTCCATGGTCGGGATAGACATGGTGGCAAGGCAATTGATAAACAGTCAGCTTTGGTGTCGAACACTTGTGATACTTGTTGTATAGGCTAGCTACCTATCGATATATAATTGACTTAACATTATCTGGTAACGTAAACGCAAAACGCAAAACACAAACGCAAAACGCAAACACTTAAACGCAGACATTTTCTTTATTTATGTATGTGAACTCACCAACCCCGTGTTGACACTTTTAGTATGTTATTCTCAGGTAGCCGAGGCGGGCGCACGGTATAGGAACATGCATTACAATGAACTTTATCGTTTTTGCAAACTCGTTTTTAAACTATTATTAATTGGGTTTTAAGTCGTCCTACGTGACGCAACACTTGGTTTATGATTTTACGCTTCCGCACTTATTTACATTTAAATGTTTCGTGGTTTGAAAACTTTACTTATGATGTTTGATTATAACTAATGATTCCGATCCTGTTAGTTCACACCCTCTGACGGTAAAACTCCGTTAGTGGATTTTGAGGGTGTGACAATTTTCTCGAGAATACGTTTGATTCCCCGATTACTCACTTCTACTTGCCCACTAGTCTGTGGGTGGTAGGCGCTCACAAGCCGATGGGTGACCCCATAACGCTACAACGCCTTATCCATCTGCGAGTTGCAAAAGTGAGTACCTCGATTACTGATCAAGGCTTTCGGGACTCCAAAACGAGCAAATAGACTTTTAAGAAAATGGACTACCACTCGGGCATCATTGGTGGGTAGAGCTTTGGCCTCAACCCACTTAGACACGTAATCGACGGCCACGAGTATGTATTTGTTTCCACGCGAAGATGGAAACGGTCCCATGAAATCAATACCCCAAATATCAAAAACCTCACAAACTTGAATGGCATTCTGGGGCATTTCGTTTCGCGAAGAAATGTTGCCGACACGCTGGCAACGATCACAACTCTTAACGAATAGATGAGCATCCTTAAAGATAGACGGCCAGTAAAAACCAGAATCAAAGACTTTCTTTGCCGTAGAACTCACACCGTGGTGACCTCCAGTCGGTCCCACATGACAATGGCTCAAAATTTGCAATCCTTCCTTGACATCTACACACCTTCTAATAAGCTGATCAGCACCAATGCGGAAAAGATATGGATCGTCCCAAAGGTAAAATTTGATGTCAGCAAAGAATTTCTTCTTTTGCTGGTAAGGCATCTTTGGGTGGTATCCGTCAGCAAGATAGTTCGCGAAATCAGCAAACCATGGAAAACCTTCCTCTTGTGCAGTAGCAAACATCAGACTCTCCGTCGGAAAACGATCGTCGATCCTAACTCCCGAATCTCCTAAATCAACTCCCTCTAGACGTGAAAGATGATCAGCCGCCACATTCTCGGCCCCCTTTTTATCACGGATCTCTATATCGAACTCTTGAAGCAACAGGATCCATCGGATAAGACGAGGCTTAGCATCCTGCTTGCTGAAAAGATATCTAATAGCGGCATGATCCGTATAAACAATCGTTTTGGACAAAACCAGATAGGACCTAAATTTGTCGAAAGCGAACACCACAGCTAAAAGCTCTTTTTCGGTGGTGGTATAACTTTCCTGTGCGCCATTTAAGGTCCGGCTCGCATAGTAGATCGGATGGAAAAGTTTATCCTTCCGCTGTCCAAGAACCGCTCCGACTGCGAAGTCGCTCGCGTCACACATCAACACGAATGGTAACGAGCAGTCGGGAGCAACCATGATTGGGCCGTTAACGAGTTTGTCTTTTAGAAGATCAAACGCCTCGCTCTGAAAAAACAAATGGAGCATCCTTCTCCAAAAGTTTGGTCATGGGTCTCGCGATTTTAGAAAAATCTTTGATGAACCGGCGGTAGAACCCGGCATGACCTAGAAAGCTACGAATTGATCTCACAGAAGTAGGCGGGGGAAGATTAGAAATGGTCTCGACCTTTGCCCGGTCAACCTCTATCCCCGCACTTGAGATTCGATGACCTAGAACAATGCCCTCGCGAACCATGAAATGACATTTTTCCCGGTTAAAGACTAGGTTGGTGTCAACGTAGCGGGACATCATCCTCTCGAGATTTGATAAACAATGATCGAAGGAACTCCCAAATACGGAAAAATCGTCCATGAACACCTCCATGGAGTCCTCGATCATATCATGCAAAATGGCCACCATACACCTCTGGAATGTGGCCGGAGCGTTACAAAGTCCGAACGGCATACGTTTTTAAGCAAACGTTTTGTAAGGGCAGGTGAAAGTGGTTTTCTCCTGGTCGTCGGGAGCTATCGGAACCTGGAAGTACCCGGAGAAACCATCTAGGAAGAAGTAATACTGCTGACCTGCTAAATGCTCCAACATCTGATCAATGAATGGGAGAGGAAAGTGGTCTTTCCTGGTGGCATCATTCAATCGGCGATAGTCGATGTAGACTCGCCATCCCGTCACAGTCCTCGTGGGAATAAGCTCGTTCCTCTCGTTGGTGACGACAGTCATGCCACCCTTTTTAGGGACCACTTGGACTGGACTCACCCAAGCACTATCAGAAATGGAGAAAATGATCCCCGCATCAAGGAGTTTAATGATCTCCTTCTTTACGACCTCTTGCATTTTCGGATTAAGCCGCCGTTGCGGCTGGACGACAGTTTTGAAATTTTCCTCCATGTGGATTTTATGAGTGCAAAACGAAGGGTTGATACCCTTGATGTCGATAATCTTCCATGCAATAGTCTCCTTGTGCTCTCGTAGAACCCTCAACAACTTCTCCTTCTCGACCTCGGTCAAAGCAGATGCAATGATAACCGGAAGCTTCCTCTCTTCATCTAAAAATGCATACTCAAGGTGGGAAGGTAAATCCTTAAGCTCTAAGGAAGAAGGAGGACTCTCGACTAAAGGTCGGTCCATCGGATCGTCTCGTACGATCTCAGCAGACACACCAGATTCAGGGGTATGCGACTCGGTGTCGTCAATTAAGGACTGATTGGTTACGACAACCATTTCAATCTCTGGAATCTCCCTATCGAGAATCTGGGTGTCGGAGGAAGATCCTCCACAAATTTCGCTGAGAAACTCCCCAACATGCTCCATGATGGTATCAATGAAGTATAAGGAGTCATCAGCAGACTTGGGGTGTTTCAGTGACTGTCGAACTTCAAAGGTGACGTTCTCATCCCCAACTCTTAAGATTTATTTACCCTCGCAGACATCGATCAATGCCTGTGCAGTGGCAAGGAATGGTCGGCCTAAGATGAGTGGGACACTATCGTCATCGTTCATTTCCAGGATGACAAAGTCCACCGGGAAGATGAACTTGTCGACACGAACAAGCATGTTCTCGACCACCCCTCGGGGGTATTTCACAGAATGATCAGCAAGCTGGATACTCATACGGGTAGGCCTCGGTTCGCCTAGACCCAACTTGCGATACACGGAATACGACATGAGATTAATACTGGCACCAAGATATGCCAGCGCATGGACGACCGTATTATCACTCAAGATGCAGGGAATTGTGAAACTCCCAGGATCGGACATCTTTTCTGGTAACTTTCTCTGCAAGACTGCAGAGCAACCAGCACTCAGAGGAATGGAAGAGACTTCGGCTAACTTCTCTTTTTTCGAAAGAATATCCTTAAGAAACTTTGCGTATTTGGGCAATTGCGTAAGTGCCTCAAGGTAAGGAATATTAAGATGAAGTTGCTTCATAAGATCAAGTAATTTTGAGTTCTGCTCCTCGTCTCTATCCCTACGGACTCTCCCGGGATATGGGAGTCTAGGTTTGTAGACTCTCGGTGGTGTGCTGGGTAATGGTTGGTTCTCGGCCTGTGTTGAACTTCCGGGGTTGTGCCTCTGATGCACCTTGGCCGGTGGAGACTCCAACTGAATCTCCTCGTCTACCTGCTCCTCTACATCTACCGCAGGCTCGTTAATGACTCCTCTCGTCGCCTCTTGAATCACGGGCTCGCTACGTTCCCCTGCACCGCTCCTTGTCGTCACAGCCTTCGCGAACGCCTTCGGATTTTGTTCAGTGTTACTTGGAAGTGTACCTGGCGACCTCTCATTTAGACGACTTGCTATCTCTCCTATCAGACGCTCAAGATTTTGAATTGACGCACCTTGATTTCTCATGAATGACTCGTGCTCCCGGAATTTCTCTTGAGTTTCTTTGTGACGGGAGTCCTCTCGAGTCATGAGTTGTGACAGCATCTGTGTCTGCTGTGCCATCATCTCCTCTAACGTGGGCTTCTTCTCCCCACTACTCGTTCCCTCACCAGAATCCTGGAATAGGCTCTGACGTTGCTGGAAGCCGGACTGATTTCCCTTCCTCCAGTTGGAATTTTGGTTACCTCTCCACCCCGAATTATAAGAATTGAAAGAATGTTGATTTCGGTTTGGATTATTAACGAAGTCGACTGCCTCCTCCTGGAAACTTACGGGGCACTGAACAGTATCATGTCCCCCTCTACAGATCTCGCATAACTTACTTTTCACCTGCAAGTCCTTCACGATCTTTGCTAACGCTTCAACTTGTGCCGCAAGTGCGGAGCTCGTGTCGACCGAATGCATGCCGCGTGATAGGGAATCGACGGTTTTGGTACTCTTAACTGGTGGTCGCTGGTATCCACTCATGGCTAAACTGTTAAACAAGGCAATGCACTCATCCGTATCCTTCGTTGTCAGTAGGTTACCTCCTGCAGCTGTGTCGAGCATACTCTGAGTTGCGTACATCACTCCGTTGTAGACTTCTCAACAACCGCCCAGTCTTGTAGGCCGTGGTTTGGACATAACGAAAGTAGATTTTTGAACCTTTCCCACGCCTCGTAGAAGCTCTCGGTGTCCTCCATCTGGAAAGAATGAATTTGGTTACGCAAACGAGCGGCCTTAGTCGGAGGATCATATTTTCAAGAAATTGGGTCTGCATGGCAGCCCAAGTAGCAATGGATCCCTGTGGGAGGGAGTCAAGCCACAGACTCGCATGATCAACGAGTGAGAACGGAAAGATTCAAAGTTTGATGGCGTCTTCGGATACGCCGGCAAGATGAAACGTGTCGCAAATTCGTGTGATGCGAGTGATATGAGCATGTGGGTTCTCATGGAGTAACCCGTGAAATTGAGCAGAATGAGCAATCGTGTTAAGAACATTAGATGGAATCTGCCAAGTCGTTTGAACTCCTATAGCTGGTGGAGCAATGCTGGATCTCGCGCTAGCATAGACCGGACGGGCCCGGTCTGCAACTGTCCTCCTCGATTGTGACATTCGTCAATTTCGGGTCACTTTTGTTATGTAAACCCGACCCGTTTGTAACCCGAACATTTCAAATATATAAAATATTGGATCTTGTCATTTAAAATATATAAAATATATTTTTTTTATTATGCATTGTTTGACCATTTAAACACACCCATTTTTATGCAAACCATAAAATAATCTTTATACCCAACCCTTCACTCCTTCCCTATATATACACACCCATCTTCATCATTTTACTCTTGCTACATCTCCAAAAACTCTCTCAAACTCCATAGATTCAAGGTTGTTATTTCTTATGTATTCTTGAAGTTTTGACTTCTCAAGTCAAACTAACTATAGTCTTTCATTCTAACTTGTTCATCTAACATTACTAACTCTTGAATATGGTGGTACAACATATATATAATACACACCCCTTGTTTCCTTTATTTGTTACTTCACCGACTTTGGTTGGTTAAGTTTCGAATGTCATAAGGCAAGGCTTCATGGAGGACTTCGTGTTCTTGATATATATTTACACACACATAACTTATTATACATATCACTTATTACTAACTTCTAACCCTTTAGTTTGTTCATCTTATTTACAAGTTCCATGGTGTGGGTTTGTATAAGACTAACCTCGGTTTAACCGAAACTAGTCCAAACCGGAAACCGAACTTTTGTTTACTAGTTTTGTTAAAATAGTTGTTTAAACATGTTTATTGCTAGATTTGAGTTTCAAAAATCATTTTTACAAGTTCTTTGATATTAAGCATATGGAATCCATCTATGAACTCGTTGGGAGATGGAAAGCGAACTAAACCGAAACTTTTGCTTAAAAGACTTGTAGTTAACTTTTTTTGTTGTAAAAATTAAGTTTTCTTCATTTATAAACCAATATACAAGTTCTATGATATTTGGGCATGTAGAAACCATCTATGAACTATTTGTGAGATGGAGACCGAACTATACCGACTTTTACTCTCTTAAGACACACAAGTGTGTTTTTAGTTATCAAGACTTGTATATTTCTTTAAAAAATAGTTTACAAACTGATTTTAATTATTTTCTTAAGTACTTGGAATAGTTGGATCCAACTTGATCTCATAACATAGCTTGGACCGACAAAACCGAACACTCGCTTAACGTGCGTTGTTAGTTCTAAACAATAGATCTACATACTTGGTTAAGTGTTAATATGTTTTAATGAGTTATCTCATAACAATTAATATTTTGGAAAGTTGACTTTGGGTTTGACCATTTGTCAAGACCCGAACCGACAACCCGAACACTCGTTAAAAACCCGTTTTAGTATCTTTAGCATAATGGAACTTGCATTTTAGCATTTTCCCCACCTTATTACTTAACATTGGTTAAGTAAATATTAAGGTTAGATACTTTAACCCGGTTTTGAGCAAACTTACATTTTTTAAAAGGGTTATTATTATAAATTCTTAAATAGTTACATTTTAAACCTTGAACTTTAATTGATTAGTTTTTGCAACAATTATTTTATTTAAAGATCTTCAAGACAACCTTTCTAAATCCAAGACTTTCTTTTATTTAGGCTTCATACGTTAAACTCGTCGTTCCGGCAAATCTCCAAATAATCAATCTTTCAAGTTTATTACTTGAATGTGAGTAACTTCATACCCCGTTTTCTATCTTTTATTTTGGGGGTGACATTTCAATTTATCTAAACTAAATGTTTTATACTTGGGTCTTAAACCACAAACGTTGTTGTATACCTTACTTGAATAATTGCTCGATTTGGTGTTCTATGCTTATTTGACTATGTGTTTATCGCTTTTGGATGGTGGAACTATAAATCCTAGACCATTTGGCAACCCCTCATGGCAAGGTGTCGTTAACGTAATGCAATTAACGATAACTATAAAATCTTAAACTATTTGGCAACCCCTTATAGTTGGGTGTCGCTAACTTGTTAGCGATAACTATTTATCCAAGTTTATAGCTATTATTTATGGTTTTGTATACTAGTTTTGTGGCTTTTCATACTATATATCTATTGTTCAAACTTATGAATTGCTCACCAACCTTTGTGTTGATAAACTTTATTTTATGAAATGTTACAGGTTTGCATCTAGGTTGATTATGGAGTTCGGTGAAGAAAACGTCACAAATACCGTTAGGATATTAGAAAAACTGAACAATATTTGATTTGCTATATTTTGTTATATTTTTTTGTATTTGAGTTATGAATATTTGGTTATGTGACATTTTCGATGATGTGAAATGAAATAAGTTTGTTAAATATTGTCGCTTTAAATAGTGTCATGCGCTTATGAGCAATCGTTGCACCCCGGCATGTTCCGCCGCCTTTGGTCGGGGTGTGACATCGATGTTGGATTTGCGTCGCCCATAATCCTATTCCTAATGACGGGTTCGGAAAAAAGTAGGAGAAGAGAACGTATTACCGACGGATGTAGATGAACTGGAAGACGGTTTTGTACGACGTCTCTCAGAAAGCTCTCTCTCTGGTTCGGAAAATCCTTCAATTTCTGGTGGTCCTAGAGATCGAGTACGTCGCATACAACTATTAAAATAAAAAAAAGAAACTATAATTAGCTAAACTATGTTAGCACCGCTTATCATCCTCAAACGGACGGTCAATCCGAACATACAATCCAAACACTCGAGGATATGCTACGAGCATGTGTTCTTGATTTTGGTGGGAATTGGGATTCTCATCTTCCGTTCATCGAGTTCTCCTACAACAATAGCTACCACTCTAGCATTGATGTGGCTCCTTTTCAAGCACTTTACGGTCGTAAATGTCATTCCCCGATTTGTTGGAACGAAATCGGTGAAGCTCAAATCACGGGACCTGAAATGGTCCAAGAAGCCACCGACGTCATTGATCAAATCCGTAAAAATCTCCTAACCGCTAGAAATCGTCAAAAGAGTTACGCCGACAAACGGCGAAAACCGATCGAATTTAATGTTGACGATCTTGTCCTTCTAAAAGTATCTCCTTGGAAGGGGGTAGTCCGTTTTGGAAAGAAGGGTAAACTAGCTCCTCGTTTCGTTGGTCCTTTTAAAATTCTTGAGCGTGTTGGGAAAGTAGCGATCGACTTGAACTACCGCAAGAACTTGCCGGTGTTCATCCGACATTTCATGTTTCGAATCTCAAAAAGTGCCTAGCCGAGGGTAATCTTCATATACCCCTCGATGAAGTTCATGTTGATGAGTCTATGATTATGGTTGAACGACCCGTTCAGATTATGGATCGCAACGAGAAGAAAACCAAGCGTAGTCGTATTCGGTTAGTAAAAGTTCGTTGGGAATCACGGCGTGGCGCGGAGTTTACTTGGGAACGAGAAGACACAATGAAAGAGAAGTATCCACATTTGTTTGCATCGTCGTCTTCATCTTAATTTCGGGACGAAATTTCCTAAAGTAGAGAATACTGTGACATTCGTCAATTTCGGGTCACTTTTGTTATGTAAACCCGACCCGTTTGTAACCCGAACATTTCAAATATATAAAATATTGGATCTTGTCATTTAAAATATATAAAATATATATATTTTTTTTATTATGCATTGTTTGACCATTTAAACATACCCATTTTTATGCAAACCATAAAAGAATCTTTATACCCAACCCTTCACTCCTTCCCTATATATACACACCCATCTTCTTCATTTTACTCTTGCTACATCTCCAAAACTCTCTCAAACTCCATAGATTCAAGGTTGTTATTTCTTATGTATTCTTGAAGTTTTGACTTCTCAAGTCAAACTAACTATAGTCTTTCATTCTAACTTGTTCATCTAACATTACTAACTCTTGAATATGGTGGTACAACATATATATAATACACACCCCTTGTTTCCTTTATTTGTTACTTCACCGACTTTGGTTGGTTAAGTTTCGAATGTCATAAGGCAAGGCTTCATGGAGGACTTCGTGTTCTTGATATATATTTACACACACATAACTTATTATACATATCACTTATTACTAACTTCTAACCCTTTAGTTTGTTCATCTTATTTACAAGTTCCATGGTGTGGGTTTGTATAAGACTAACCTCGGTTTAACCGAAACTAGTCCAAACCGGAAACCGAACTTTTGTTTACTAGTTTTGTTAAAATAGTTGGTTAAACATGTTTATTGCTAGATTTGAGTTTCAAAAATCATTTTTACAAGTTCTTTGATATTAAGCATATGGAATCCATCTATGAACTCGTTGGGAGATGGAAACCGAACTAAACCGAAACTTTTGCTTAAAAGACTTGTAGTTAACTTTTTTTGTTGTAAAATTTAAGTTTTCTTCATTTATAAACCAATATACAAGTTCTATGATATTTGGGCATGTAGAAACCATCTATGAACTATTTGTGAGATGGAGACCGAACTATACCGACTTTTACTCTCTTAAGACACACAAGTGTGTTTTTAGTTATCAAGACTTGTATATTTCTTTAAAAAATAGTTTACAAACTGATTTTAATTATTTTCTTAAGTACTTGGAATAGTTGGATCCAACTTGATCTCATAACATAGCTTGGACCGACAAAACCGAACACTCGCTTAACGTGCGTTGTTAGTTCTAAACAATAGATCTACATACTTGGTTAAGTGTTAGTATGTTTTAATGAGTTATCTCATAACAATTAATATTTTGGAAAGTTGACTATGGGTTTGACCATTTGTCAAGACCCGAACCGACAACCCGAACACTCGTTAAAAACCCGTTTTAGTATCTTTAGCCTAATGGAACTTGCATTTTAGCATTTTCCCCACCTTATTACTTAACATTGGTTAAGTAAATATTAAGGTTAGATACTTTAACCCGGTTTTGAGCAAACTTACATTTTTTAAAAGGGTTATTATTATAAATTCTTAAATAGTTACATTTTAAACCTTGAACTTTAATTGATTAGTTTTTGCAACATTATTTTATTTAAAGATCTTCAAGACAACCTTTCTAAATCCAAGACTTTCTTTTATTTAGGCTTCATACGTTAAACTCGTCGTTCCGGCAAATCTCCAAATAATCAATCTTTCAAGTTTATTACTTGAATGTGAGTAACTTCATACCCCGTTTTCTATCTTTTATTTTGGGGGTGACATTTCAACTTATCTAAACTAAATGTTTTATACTTGGGTCTTAAACCACAAACGTTGTTGTATACCTTACTTGAATAATTGCTCGATTTGGTGTTCTATGCTTATTTGACTATGTGTTTATCGCTTTTGGATGGTGGAACTATAAACCTAGACCATTTGGCAACCCCTCATGGCAAGGTGTCGTTAACGTAATGCAATTAACGATAACTATAAAATCCTAAACTATTTGGCAACCCCTTATAGTTGGGTGTCGCTAACTTGTTAGCGATAACTATTTATCCAAGTTTATAGCTATTATTTATGGTTTTGTATACTAGTTTTGTGGCTTTTCATACTATATATCTATTGTTCAAACTTATGAATTGCTCACCAACCTTTGTGTTGATAAACTTTATTTTATGAAATGTTACAGGTTTGCATCTAGGTTGATTATGGAGTTCGGTGAAGAAAACGTCACAAATACCGTTAGGATATTAGCAAAACTGAACAATATTTGATTTGCTATATTTTGTTATATTTTGTTGTATTTGAGTTATGAATATTTGGTTATGTGACATTTTCGATGATGTGAAATGAAATGAGTTTGTTAAATATTGTCGCTTTAAATAGTGTCATGCGCTTATGAGCAATCGTTGCACCCCGGCATGTCCCGCCGCCTTTGGTCGGGGTGTGACAGATTGGTATCAGAGCCATGACAATTAAGATAGGTGGTTAGACGTAACGACCTAGAATTGTTATGCTTAGGGTCATATACGTGTGTTCATACGTGTTTACTCTATCTAATTGTTCATATCGCATGTTTATTTATTAACTTGTTTAAAATTCACCAATATCCTAAATGATCACATACACACACTTTCATAGTATTTCCAAGGTATCGTTACCTTAAAACGCAAAAAGTAGATTTTCATTGTGTTTTATGGATTACAAGATTAACTTGGATCCCGTTGTTCCAAATCCCTTAAAGGTTGCGTTTATTTCGGGTTTGTAGCCATCAAAGGAAACGAGAAATTATAAAATGACCATTTGACAAAAAGATTCCAATAATCAAAGGTGATTTACTTACCTGGGATGGTTGAGTTATAATGCTCGTTTTCTAGGCCATAAATCGTGTTATAAATGTCAATGCTTTAAGTAGTCGAATGCGAGCGTTCCGGTCGCCATCCTAATTTTCGGTGTTAAAACAATAGAATTACGGTGATTTCGTGGACTAGTGTTTTGACATGACGTTGTATCTCGATTTATTTTGTTATTATCGTTATTTGAGTCAAAAACATGAAAAGGTTTCGGTGGTTTGTACACATGTTTAGACTCCAATATTTTGTTTTATAAAACTTTTTAGTGTTAGAATATCAAGTCATGGTGGTTCATGCACGATTTTTCCAACTCTATAAATCTCAAAATCTCAAATTTTTAAGCTTTAAATTCTCAAAAAAAAAAAAAAAACCATTTACTATTGTTTTCGGTTTTGTTATTTATAAACAAATTTTTATATTTTATCTAACACTCCATACTAACTCTAGGATTCACAAATCAAAAATAGAAATCTTATTTTATTTTATACACCTTTGTATTCATTTCCTTTTTACCCAAAAACTTATCCCATTTTCTTTATAATTTTTTAGCATGCCTCCGCTAAGACGCCAACCGCGCAAGAACTCCACTCGACGTATGGCCGCCATCATCGCCAAGCAAATGGCCGCTGTGATTCCCGAACTAATAACCCAAATACAAGAAAACCAACCCGCACTCGTTGTTGCACCTATTGAGCCCAAACCCGCATCCTACCTGCTTAAACAATTTACTAGTGCCAACCCGTCCGAATTCTATGGAACCAACTGTGCGACTACGTTGTTGCAGTGGTTCGAATCTGTGGAGAATGTGTTTTTACACAGCGAATGCCCCGAAGCAAAAAAGATAAACTTCTCTTCAAGCATGTTTAGGGGAACCGCCCTAACATGGTGGGGTAGTGTCATGCACCTCCAAGGTACGGATGTGGCCATGGCTCTTCCATGGGCCGAGCTCAAGGCGCTGATGAAGAAGAAATTTTGTCCTAAACAAGAGCTCCAAAAGCTTGAGGTAGAATTTTGGGACCTAAAACAAGAAGGTGGTGATAACGCCGCTTACTCGCTCCGTTTCCACGAGCTAAGCGTTCTTGTACCTCACTTGGTCACCCCAACCGAACGTGAAATTGACAAATATATTTTGGGGGTTTACCGATGAAAATCCGGGACTCAGTCATGAGTAGCAAACCCGCGAACCTTGAGGAAGCCATCACGTTAGCCGGTTGGCTATCGGAAAATCACGGGAAGGAGGGTACCCTAACCCTCAAGAAAACAATCGAGAAAGCCAAAACCGAGCCCGCTCCCCAAGCCAAGATTGAACCCGCACCACAAGCTATAAACTACTCCAGCTCCTCCCGACACAACATCAACAACAAGAAGAAACCCAAGACTAATTACTGAAACTTTGCCGTCACCCAACCTCAACCACCACAACAAGCCCAAACTTTTCCCCAAAACCGAAAACCTTATATTGGTAACTCCCCACTATGTAACACTTGCCAACTTCACCACCCAACGAACTCGCCGTGTCGCCATTGTACAATTTGTAACCGATTTGGTCACTTCTCCAACACATGCCGATCCACCCAACGAAACCAACCCAACCAACCTAACCCACCAACCCAACCAAGAAGCTTTCCACAAAATGCCCAAAACCGCTATGCACCATACCCATCAAACCAACCCCAACAACCCCTAGCTTGCTTTAATTGTGGTGATCCCAACCATTTCCGCCAAAATTGCCCATGTTTAGCTTTTGCCAACCAAGCTCAAACCGTAACCATACCATACTACCAAACACAAGCTTACCATGTTCAAACTTACCAACCCCAAATTCCCCAACTCAATGCACCACTCATCCAACCCATCCAAACAATCCAAGCACCACCTCCACCTCCACAACAAGCACATCAAGTCAACCATGGTAATCAAGGGCGGGCGTTTATGATGAATGCAAATCAAGCTCAAGTGGCAAACGATGTTGGAACGGTATGTTTTTGGTGAACTATCATTTGGCTTCTATTTTATTTGATACCGGTGCCGATAGAAGTTTTATTTCTTTGAAATTTGAGTCGAAACTTGCGATGCCTCGAACTAAGCTTTCTCGACCGTTCTCTGTTGAAGTCGCCAATGGAAATTCTATTACCATCAATTCCGTCGTCCGCGATTGCTCTCTTATTTTTTCTAAGCATAAATTCTCCATCGATCTTATCCCGATGCAAATGGGTAGCTTCGATGTCATAGTGGGCATGGATTGGTTGTCTTTGCACCGTGCCGAAGTCGTTTGTTTTGATAAATACATTCGCATTCCGATTGTCAACAGAAAGGTTCATAAGGTCTTTGGAAACACAACGTCTCGAAGGCTAAATCTCATGTCGTGTGTTCAATCGCAAAAGTACTTACGCCAAAAGTACGTTCCGTTTTTAGCTCTCTCGGTGACAAAAGACAAAAAGGAAAGGAAGATCCAAGATATTCCTATTGTTCGTGATTTCCTTGATGTCTTTCCCGATGATGTTACCGGTCTTCCTCCCGTTCGTCCGATTGAATTCCAAATCGATCTTGTGCCCGGCGCGATGCCCGTGGCCAAGGCTCCTTATAGTCTAGCCCTGTCGGAAATGCAAGAACTATCAAACCAACTCGAAGAACTTTCCGATAAAGGCTTCATTCGTCCAAGATCTTCTCCTTGGGGCGCTCCTGTTCTCTTCATGAAAAAGAAGGATGGTTCGTTTCGTATGCGCATCGATTATCGAGAACTCAACAAACTTACTATTAAAAATCGTTATCCATTGCCACGTATCGATGACTTATTCGACCAACTTCAAGGCGCAACTTGTTTCTCCAAAATTGATCTTCAATCGGGTTATCATCAATTGCGTGTTCGCGAAGAAGACATTCCAAAAACCGCTTTCCGTACTCGATATGGACATTTCGAATTTTTGGTTATGCCCTTCGGGTTAACAAATGCACCCGCGGTGTTTATGAACCTCATGAACCGCGTTTGTAAACCATTCCTTGATAAATTCGTTATTGTCTTTATTGATGACATCCTTATCTTCTCTAAATCCAAAGCCGAACATGAACATCATTTGCGTTCCATTCTCGAGCTCCTTAGAAACGAACAACTCTATGCCAAATTCTCCAAATGTGAATTTTGGCTCGAGGAAGTTCAATTTTTGGGACATATCGTAAAAGACAAAGGTATTCATGTTGATCCCACTAAAATTGAGGCTGTTAAGGATTGGAAAACTCCAACGACTCCCACGGAAATTCGATCCTTCCTCGGTTTGGCCGGATATTATCGGCGTTTCATTCAGAATTTTTCCAAGATCTCTTTGCCTCTTACCTCTCTCACCCATAAGGGACAACCCTTCGATTGGGGTTCGAAGCAAGAGGATGCCTTTTGTACTCTCAAGGACATGCTTTGCAATGCTCCTATTCTAACTCTTCCCGATGGAAACGACGATTTTGTTGTATTTTGTGATGCATCCCATCAAGGACTTGGTTGTGTTCTCATGCAACGAGGTCAAGTCATCGCATACGCATCAAGGCAACTTAAGGTCAACGAGAAGAACTATACGACTCACGATCTCGAACTTGGTGCCGTCATTTTCGCTCTCAAAATATGGAGACATTACCTTTATGGAACAAAATGTGTGGTTTTTACCGATCATAAAAGCCTTCAACACATTTTTGACCAAAAAGATCTCAACATGAGACAACGACGATGGGCCGAATTACTTAGTGTTTACGACTGCGAGATTCGCTACCACCCCGGTAAAGTGAATGTTGTCGCCGACGCCCTAAGTCGAAAGGTTAATGTTAAATCCGTTCTGCTTCTAAGCGTCATTGTTCAAACCGATCTTCAAATTCATATCTTTCAAGCTCAACGCACCTCCGTTGAAGAAGGTAACATGTATGACGAAATGTCATGTGGAGCCGAACTTCAACTCGAAACCAAACCCGATGGTCTTTTGTATTTTCTCAATCATTTATGGGTTCCCGATCGCGATGACCTTCGTACTTGTATTCTCGACGAAGCTCATAATTCGCATTATTCCGTTCATCCCGGTGCGGATAAGATGTACTTCGATCTTCGTGCTACCTTTTGGTGGCCGGGTATGAAAATGGACGTAGCGTTGTTTGTATCTAAATGTCTTACTTGCTCGAAAGTCAAAGCCGAACATCAAAGACCTTTTGGTCTACTCGAGCAACCACCGATTCCCGTTTGGAAATGGGAAGACATTGCTATGGACTTTATCACCAAATTACCCAAAACCCAAAAAGGCAACGATAGCATTTGGGTGATCATCGATCGATTAACCAAATCTGCTCATTTCATTCCGATCCGCGAGAAGTATTCTGTCGAGCAGCTTGCTCAAATCTATGTTCGGGAAATCGTGTGCCGACACGGTTTGCCATTGTCTATCATCTCCGACCGCGATGCTCGTTTTACCTCTCATTTTTGGCGTTCACTTCAAGAAGCTTTGGGAACACGTCTCGATCTTAGCACCGCTTATCATCCTCAAACGGACGGTCAATCCGAACATACAATCCAAACACTCGAGGATATGCTACGAGCATGTGTTCTTGATTTTGGTGGGAATTGGGATTCTCATCTTCCGTTCATCGAGTTCTCCTACAACAATAGCTACCACTCTAGCATTGATGTGGCTCCTTTTCAAGCTCTTTACGGTCGTAAATGTCGTTCCCCGATTTGTTGGAACGAAATCGGTGAAGCTCAAATCACGGGACCTGAAATGGTCCAAGAAGCCACCGACGTCATTGATCAAATCCGTAAAAATCTCCTAACCGCTAGAAATCGTCAAAAGAGTTACGCCGACAAACGGCGAAAACCGATCGAATTTAATGTTGACGATCTTGTCCTTCTAAAAGTATCTCCTTGGAAGGGGGTAGTCCGTTTTGGAAAGAAGGGTAAACTAGCTCCTCGTTTCGTTGGTCCTTTTAAAATTCTTGAGCGTGTTGGGAAAGTAGCGTATCGACTTGAACTACCGCAAGAACTTGCCGGTGTTCATCCGACATTTCATGTTTCGAATCTCAAAAAGTGCCTAGCCGAGGGTAATCTTCATATACCCCTCGATGAAGTTCATGTTGATGAGTCTATGATTATGGTTGAACGACCCGTTCAGATTATGGATCGCAACGAGAAGAAAACCAAGCGTAGTCGTATTCGGTTAGTAAAAGTTCGTTGGGAATCACGGCGTGGCGCGGAGTTTACTTGGGAACGAGAAGACACAATGAAAGAGAAGTATCCACATTTGTTTGCATCGTCGTCTTCATCTTAATTTCGGGACGAAATTTCCTAAAGTAGAGAATACTGTGACATTCGTCAATTTCGGGTCACTTTTGTTATGTAAACCCGACCCGTTTGTAACCCGAACATTTCAAATATATAAAATATTGGATCTTGTCATTTAAAATATATAAAATATATAAAAAATATATATTTTTTTTATTATGCATTGTTTGACCATTTAAACATACCCATTTTTATGCAAACCATAAAAGAATCTTTATACCCAACCCTTCACTCCTTCCCTATATATACACACCCATCTTCTTCATTTTACTCTTGCTACATCTCCAAAAACTCTCTCAAACTCCATAGATTCTAGGTTGTTATTTCTTATGTATTCTTGAAGTTTTGACTTCTCAAGTCAAACTAACTATAGTCTTTCATTCTAACTTGTTCATCTAACATTACTAACTCTTGAATATGGTGGTACAACATATATATAATACACACCCCTTGTTTCCTTTATTTGTTACTTCACCGACTTTGGTTGGTTAAGTTTCGAATGTCATAAGGCAAGGCTTCATGGAGGACTTCGTGTTCTTGATATATATTTACACACACATAACTTATTATACATATCACTTATTACTAACTTCTAACCCTTTAGTTTGTTCATCTTATTTACAAGTTCCATGGTGTGGGTTTGTATAAGACTAACCTCGGTTTAACCGAAACTAGTCCAAACCGGAAACCGAACTTTTGTTTACTAGTTTTGTTAAAATAGTTGTTTAAACATGTTTATTGCTAGATTTGAGTTTCAAAAATCATTTTTACAAGTTCTTTGATATTAAGCATATGGAATCCATCTATGAACTCGTTGGGAGATGGAAACCGAACTAAACCGAAACTTTTGCTTAAAAGACTTGTAGTTAACTTTTTTTGTTGTAAAATTTAAGTTTTCTTCATTTATAAACCAATATACAAGTTCTATGATATTTGGGCATGTAGAAACCATCTATGAACTATTTGTGAGATGGAGACCGAACTATACCGACTTTTACTCTCTTAAGACACACAAGTGTGTTTTTAGTTATCAAGACTTGTATATTTCTTTAAAAAATAGTTTACAAACTGATTTTAATTATTTTCTTAAGTACTTGGAATAGTTGGATCCAACTTGATCTCATAACATAGCTTGGACCGACAAAACCGAACACTCGCTTAACGTGCGTTGTTAGTTCTAAACAATAGATCTACATACTTGGTTAAGTGTTAGTATGTTTTAATGAGTTATCTCATAACAATTAATATTTTGGAAAGTTGACTTTGGGTTTGACCATTTGTCAAGACCCGAACCGACAACCCGAACACTCGTTAAAAACCCGTTTTAGTATCTTTAGCCTAATGGAACTTGCATTTTAGCATTTTCCCCACCTTATTACTTAACATTGGTTAAGTAAATATTAAGGTTAGATACTTTAACCCGGTTTTGAGCAAACTTACATTTTTTAAAAGGGTTATTATTATAAATTCTTAAATAGTTACATTTTAAACCTTGAACTTTAATTGATTAGTTTTTGCAACAATTATTTTATTTAAAGATCTTCAAGACAACCTTTCTAAATCCAAGACTTTCTTTTATTTAGGCTTCATACGTTAAACTCGTCGTTCCGGCAAATCTCCAAATAATCAATCTTTCAAGTTTATTACTTGAATGTGAGTAACTTCATACCCTGTTTTCTATCTTTTATTTTGGGGGTGACATTTCAACTTATCTAAACTAAATGTTTTATACTTGGGTCTTAAACCACAAACGTTGTTGTATACCTTACTTGAATAATTGCTCGATTTGGTGTTCTATGCTTATTTGACTATGTGTTTATCGCTTTTGGATGGTGGAACTATAAACCTAGACCATTTGGCAACCCCTCATGGCAAGGTGTCGTTAACGTAATGCAATTAACGATAACTATAAAATCCTAAACTATTTGGCAACGCCTTATAGTTGGGTGTCGCTAACTTGTTAGCGATAACTATTTATCCAAGTTTATAGCTATTATTTATGGTTTTGTATACTAGTTTTGTGGCTTTTCATACTATATATCTATTGTTCAAACTTATGAATTGCTCACCAACCTTTGTGTTGATAAACTTTATTTTATGAAATGTTACAGGTTTGCATCTAGGTTGATTATGGAGTTCGGTGAAGAAAACGTCACAAATACCGTTAGGATATTAGCAAAACTGAACAATATTTGATTTGCTATATTTTGTTATATTTTGTTGTATTTGAGTTATGAATATTTGGTTATGTGACATTTTCGATGATGTGAAATGAAATGAGTTTGTTAAATATTGTCGCTTTAAATAGTGACATGCGCTTATGAGCAATCGTTGCACCCCGGCATGTTCCGCCGCCTTTGGTCGGGGTGTGACATCGATGTTGGATTTGCGTCGCCCATAATCCTATTCCTAATGACGGGTTCGGAAAAAAGTAGGAGAAGAGAACGTATTACCGACGGATGTAGATGAACTGGAAGACGGTTTTGTACGACGTCTCTCAGAAAGCTCTCTCTCTGGTTCGGGAAATCCTTCAATTTCTGGTGGTCCTAGAGATCGAGTACGTCGCATACAACTATTAAAATAAAAAAAAAGAAACTATAATTAGCTAAACTATATTAAACTAACAAAAAAAACAAAACAAATAAGAAAAACAAGTAGTAAACAAGGCAAGTCCTAACTCGAGTCGTTCTTAATACGCCTCAAACCGTGTCCCCGGCAACGGCGCCAAAAACTTGATGTGCGAAAATATATATATATATAAATAAAACACAAGTCGCAACTAAGCTTTAAAAACCAAACAATCTATCCTAGTTCACACAAACGACAAGTGTACCGGTCGCGTATAGCACAGATGAGGAAAGTCCGGATATCGAACTCGAAGACACGTGAAAACGTTTATAATCACTAAACTCTAACCAAGACTCACCAAAATATTTAATTGATTTTTTTAGATTCGATTAAACTACTTAACTTAACTAAATGAAACTTTTAACAAAACTTCGGAAACTTTGACTGCAGTGATAAAAACGTCTACCTAGGTAAGAATCATATTGAAGGAGATGACAAGACAATGAATTGAAAACTCTCACGACACCGGTTCTAAAGGATGACACAACTAAGGTTCGCTCAAGAAGGTCAGATCACCTCTCGGTCTCACTAACAAACTCTAACTTATATTAGTTGATTTTAAGAACAAACCGGGAAAACAAATTATTAACGTGTTCTAATGCCGACTCACCTCTCGGTCTCACCGACACACTAGCCTAATGGAAACGAATACTACGCAACCAAGGATAGAGGAACAATTCAACTTAACTTAAACTAGACCAACTAATCGCTCAAACATCTAAACCCGACAAGAACAAAACACGCTCTCGCGCGATCTTAATTCTAACAAGTAAAAGTAATGAGACGAGTTTACTTCTTATCACCTCTCGGTCTCTAAGAAGGTGTTTCACAACTGATTTTATCTAATTAATTTACTCACTTATCCCTACGGTTGTACTTCCCGCAAATAAACCCTAAACACAAAGTAAAGAGCCTTAAACATGCAACAACTAATCAAAACCGATTCAATTAATTAAAGCACGAGGTTATTAGGTATAATCAAACAAAACACAGCCATTAAACACAATCTAATTTACTATTAAATCAAACTTTACATTAACAATTTAAACCATGATCATTAACAATCCATATTACTAGTCAAAACCTAACAATATTCATCAAACCTAGGTAGAACAAACAAGATTAGCTACTCATTAAGTTTGGACAGCCATTAACATTCAAGTAAAACATCATAAACATCAACATAAACATAATCAAACTCATTCAAAATCCAAGAATAACTAAATCAAAGTCAAACAATCAATTACTTGCAAAACAATCCAAAGAAAAAGATAAATTCAACTAGTTAGGGTTCTTGAACAAGAAATAAAGTTTATGAATGATTACTTAGGGTTTATGAGCTGAGTTTATCAGTGTTTATGATGCCTAGCAGCTGCACAAGACTCTCCTTGGTGTTCTTCTTCCTCTCCAGCTGTTCCTATAGCCACCACAGCCGCCACAAGCTTCTTTTTTTCTCTTCCTTTGCTGCTGCCGATCACAACTTTGGGCAGGAGTTAGGGTTCTTTTTTTTTCAGGATTTAGGGCTGGATAATGGCTGAAAATTAAGTTAATTAACTTAATATAATATCATGTAAGGCTTCTAACTTGTGGGCTTGGGTCGGGCCTTGAGTTATAGCTTTAAAACTTGACCAAAAAGGCCCCTAAAGTCTTCCAACTTAACTCTTTTTTCACCATCTTTCATAAACCTACAATTAACATTTAAACTTTGTAAATTATTGCACTTAACCCCCAATACTTTCATAAAATAAACAATTAAGCATAAAAACCATGATAAAATCATAAGGAAAGTAAGTATGTTTTACAACACATCAGTAATCCTTCAGGGCTTTGAGAGCAGCTTCATGTTTTTCAGTCCACTCAAACTTCTTGTTCTTTCTTAGGATATCATAGAAGTCTTTACACTTCTCGGAGGATCTTGAGATGAACCTATTCAAGGCTGCTATTCTCCCGGTAAGTCTCTGGACGTCTTTCGCGTTAGCAGGAGATTTGAGATTGACAATAGCTTCGATCTGCTCCGGGCTTGCTTCAATTCCTCTTTTTGTGACCATATATCCCAGAAACTTTCTGGCCTTAACACCGAAATGGCATTTGGATGGATTTAGTTTCATGTTATACTAATCAAGGATATTTAATGCTTCCTCGATGTCTCTAAGGTGATCCTCTGCCTTCTTCGACTTTACCACCATATCATCTATGTTTACCTCCATAGTCTTGCCCAATTGGTCTTTGAACATCATGTTTACTAGTCTTTGGTATGTCGCACCTACATTTCTTAGTCCGAACGGCATAGCAGTATAACAATATATGCCGGTTGGAGTCACGAACGCTGTGTCCTCTTGATCGGATGGTTCTATCTGAATTTGTTGGAATCCAGAGGAAGCATCCATAAAGGTGAGCATTTCATGTCCAGCCGTTGCATCCACCATGGCATCTATATGTGGTAATGGGAAAGGATCATTGGGGCATGCCTTATTTAAATCCGTGAAATCGACACACACCCTCCACTTTCCATTCTTTTTTGAAACTACGACCACATTGGCTAGCCATCGAGGATATTGAACCTCTCTGATCATACCGGCCTTAAGAAGGTTTTCAACTTCTTCTTGTATGATCTTGTTCCTCTCAGGAGCGAATTTCCTTCGCTTCTGATGTACGGGTTTTACAGATATATCAAGGCCGAGTTTATGAGTGATGAACTCTTTTGAAATACCTGTCATATCTGAGTGTTTGAAGGCAAAAGTTGATCTTCTTCGCCCTAGGAAGGATATTATATCCTCCTCTAATTTGCTGGGGATGCTGGATCCTAGGAGCACTTTTATCTCTGGATCTTCGGGGTCCAATGATACTTCTTTGAGGTCTTTCTCCCGAGCTTCCAATACGTTCCTAGGATGTTGCTGTAATTGCTATGCTATAGTTTGCTTGGCTGCTGGCTTCATTGATGATGAATAGTAGGTCTTAGCCTCCGCTTGGTCGCCTACTATCTTTACAACTCCCCAAGGAGTTGGTAGTTTGATGCATTGGTGATAGGTTGAAGCTACGGCCTTCATTCCATGGAGCCAGGGCCTACCTAAAATAACATTGCAACAGGAAAGGTTATTTATAACACACAATTTTTGGTACGAATTTAACCCTTCGATATAAATTGGGAGGTTGATGTCCCCCAATGTCTTCTTGGTTTCACCACTGAAACCGACTAGCACCGATGTTCTAGGAATGATTTCTGAATCCAGGATGTTCATCTTTTTGAGGACGTCATGCTGGATAATGTTGACCGAGCTGCCCCCGTCTACTAGGATCCTGCGTACATAATGGTTAGATATAAATAAAGTAATAATCAAACCGTCATGGTGAGGATCTTGGATGTTCAACTTGTCTTCTTCATCGAAGAAGATTCTCTTGTCTGTTGTTAATGTGGTTGAGACTATTGGATGATCTCCGTTATCCATCTTGATCTCTTTGGCCATTTTTTTTGTTGTAGAGAAAGAAGTTCCATAGATGTCTGAACCTCCCAAGATGAAATTAACTGCTCGCACATCTGGCTTGTCTTGTTGAGGATCCTGGATCTTTGAATTGTAAAAGATTCTCTGATCAGTCATTCGAGTGGTGGGGATGAGTGGTCTTCTCTCATCATCCAACTCGAAACTCATCCCCACCACTCGAATTCTTCAATGGGACTTTCTTCTATGGCACAAGAATATCTAACTAATTCGTAGTCTCTGGAGACAAAGTTGATCACATGAGCATCCGACGGTGGTGGTGTTGCTTTCTGTGGAAGATCTTCAGGATCCTGGATCTTGGATTTCTTCCTTCCCAGGAGTTCTTTAAAGTGACCCTTGCTCAAGAGGTACCCAATTTCTTTTCTCAAGCCAATACACTCATCAGTCGCATGGCCAAAGTCTTCATGGAAGGTGCACCATTTAGACTTGTCCTTGAAGCCGACAACTTTCTCATTATTTCGGGGCCACCTTGCTTTTTCTCCCAGATCCTTCATGGCACAAATCAAGCCATGAGTATCTACAGAGAAACAATAGTCGGAGATGCAAGGGTAATCTTCATCGTCATCACCTTCTTCAATTGCCCGCACGTTCTGATTGTTGAACTTGGCGTATGGCTTTGCATTGTTGTTCCTGTTCCAGGATCCTTTATTCTTCTCGGGTGTTTCTTGTTTTGTTTGTCCCCCGAGACGATCCTGGATCTTTTTATCTTTTTCCAAGCGGATATACCTTAGTGCCCTGCTTCTGACTTCATCTAATGCCCTGCATGGAGTCATTACTAAATCATCATAAAAATGGGAGCTCTTTTGAATTCCCATCTTGAATGCTTCAACAGCAGTAGTCATATCAAGGTTTGGGATATCCAGAGCTTCATTACCGAACCTTGTAACGAAATCCCTACGGGATTCATAACTAGGCTGGATAACGCGATATAAATCACTAGTTAACCTCTCAAATTTCCGACTACAGGAAAATTGAGTGTTAAACAAATTGACTAAATGAGAGAAAGATGTAACCGAGAAAGGTGGAAGACTTAGTAGCCATTTCAGTGCGGCCCCCGTTAGTGTGGCTCCAAATCATTTGCAAAGGCAAGCCTCTTTGAGTCTTTCATGAACATGATTAATTTCCATCCTTTCCCTATATTGGGCAACATGTTCCTCAGGATCGGTGCTACCATCGTATGTCTTCATGTTGGGAGTTTGAAACCGCTTCGGGATCTCAGCATCACATATGGGCGGAGCGCTTGTGACTTCCCTCCGGTATCTCAGGGATAGGGCCTATCACCCCCGGGACACTGGATATCATATCCTTTAGCTTCTGTAACTCCCTGGCCATGGCCTGGTTGATACCTGAATCCTGCATGGGAACATGGTTAGTATCTAAAGACATAGGATCGTACCAGTTACTTCTCTGTTGGCTGGCGTTTGGTACTCCAGACGAGTATTTGGGAAAGGAGGAGTCAGCAATAGGGGTGGGTCCTCCTGAAGCTATGGTTTGCATGGGAATTATGTCTCCAACGTGGACTTCGGAAGACTGAACGTGCTGCATTCTTGAAGATCCTTGATCCTGAACAAAGGATCCTTGGGGTTGGTAACCATAGGAGCCTTGAGGATATAACCCAGATAATCCTGGCGGCATCATTGATGACCCCTGCTGCAATTGCAAGGGTCCTTGAGCTTGTAGACCCATGGATCCTTGTTGAAGGATATGTGATCCTGACTGGAAGAGCGAGGATCCTTGAGCCTGCTGACCCATGGACCCTGGTTGCAGGATAGAGGATCCTAGCTGAAACATTGAGGATCCTTGAGCCGGTTGACCCATGGACCCTGGTTGCAGGATAGAGGATCCTGGCTGAAACAATGAAGATCCTTGCGAAAGTTGAGCTAAGGATCCCGACTGGTGAAATCCAGCATCCTAGGCATTAGGGGAGTGAGATCTTCTGCTGGCCTCTTATTCTTCATGAGATCTTCTATATCACGAAGGATCCTCTGATTAGTCTTGTTCTGTTGCTCCATATACGCGTTTACCTGTGAAAACATAGATGAAACATCACTGTTAGTATTAACCACCGGGGTAGCAGCAGCGGTTTTTGAGCTCTGGAAGAATGGTAGTTGCGTCTTGCTTCCAGCAGCAGCAGATCGTTGCGTTCCCGTGATTGGTGGAGGCATCGGCGGCAAAGTCCTCGATGAGAGAGGAACCGTAGCCGCATGGTTGATGAAGCAGAGGTTGATTGAGAGGCCATTGATATTGATATGGATATGAAAAAGTTGAGAATGATAAGAATAATATAGATTATAGCACCAATTGCCCCACGGTGGGCGCCAAATTGTTTTGGACGAAAATCAGCTAAGGATCAAGTATCCAAATCCGTTAAGTGAGGTAAGGTGCTAACTTGATAATAACAAGTGTATAAGTGTGATATCGGTGAACACAATGGTTTGATTACGAGGGAAAAAACCCTTAACCAAGATAGTCTTACTTCAGTCAAAAATAATCAAGGTAATCGTTGGTAAAATAGCTCCGGTCAAGGATTAAAAGGATAATCTTTGGTCGAAGTATTTTAGTCAATGATCAACAGGATAACCTTCGGTCGATTAGTATATGGTTATCGTGGTCTCCGGCACAAAAAACCCTCGGATGGTGAAAATTATCACCGTCGGGTTTATTAATAATCAAAAAGTGGTTACAAATGTTTTTGGAGTATATGATCGAGATTACAATGTAAGCTAGTGTGTAGAGAAAATTATTGAATCTGCTCTAGTGTGTGTGAATACAAGTGTCCTTTCTAGTCGATCATTACTCGTTTTAAATAAGAAAATAATAATAACAGTATCTCCTAATTAGACGGAAGTCTTCCACTAGCCGCTCCATGACTTTGACCACGTGCGTATAGTCGTTCAGCAACGAGATAAGCGGAAGAACCAGTCGTTCAGCCGTTGGTGATATTTAAACTTGGATCTTCTAGAGAGTTCATCCATAATCAGCTATGTTGAATTAGGATCCTATAACCATATTTCAGCTATAGGATGTTCCACGAGGATAATTGATGCGAATGCGTCTCCAAGTTGATACACCTGTCTAACACATCACCATACTAAATGCAATCATTAATAAACAAACAATACCGAGGATCGTCGATCCTTTATATCCTGAGATGTATTTCAAGGATAAACTATCCATAAGACAGTTAAGGATAAATGATCCTCAGTATAAAACTTGTGGCCTAACAATAATTATATCCATTAACCCACTTAGCCTTACCTAGTTACCCGACCCATTTCCTTAACCGTGACCCGTTTATGTTTCTTGGACCTTAATTATTGTGTTTTACTTGGACACCAAATCATATGATATATTAATCTTGCCTTATGTGACATGCCGACATTCGTTATTTTGGTAATCGATCAAGTAGGGATTCGTAATCCTTAATATAACCACCATCGCCAACCCATTGACCATTATACAAGAAAACGAAGTTCATAATTCAATTAGAGGTACTGGCAGCATCCTTAAACCATCTCGAACCTAATCCCTTTAGTTAATTTTGTTATTATCTGCCTTCTGTATCCGTCTGGTTTGATGTACAGCCAGCCATAGTCCAAGCGTTTTGAGCATCAATGTTAAGCATTACAGGTAATGTAATATATCATTGAGATCGTCTGTTAACCCTCTTCAATAACCCCAAGATCAATTGGATTAACTTTAGCGGATTAAGCCAATTGATCTTGCTGGGGTTCTCAGGGCTTAGGGGTTATTTATCTTATTGGTTATATAGTTATGCTTCCTGAAACATAACATGAGTTAGACACTTGCTTGGTTGGCTGGAGCATTATCTTCTAAGTCTTGGAGACGGCTGGGGACGCGGGTTCGATTCCCTCAGCACGTCTTTTTAGCGATATTTTTTATAAATTATCATTTTAATTACTTTTAATAAATAATAATTAAAAAATCAATAGATAATCAATAGTTTATTAAAACCGACATAATAACTCGTTGTCATCCCGAACTTTGATTATGACCATGAATATATGCATATATTTATATTTATGTATATTTAGTTATTAAAAAAAATTGATATATGTTTAAAATACATAACAAAATATATATGTATATATTTCAATACCCTATTATTTTACATAATTAGGCAAGTATTTTATAAACCAAATGTGTGTGTGTGTATATATATATCATTTATTATAACTTTAATTAAAAAAATAAAACATATAAATAAAAGACTTTTATAAATGATTCTATTTTATATAAACTATTATTTACAATATTAATTGATAGGTAATTATTATTTATAAACTTTAAATAATTAGTATTACACAAACACCCGTTCAATCTTGAGTCTCTTTATATAAGATTATAAATACTCATTATTCGAGTATTATGCTTATAATTATAATTTTTATATAATTAAAATATGTTATTTTCTATAAACCCTTGTAAAATAAAGTGATAATGTAATTGATAATAAATTAATGCAATATTTATTTTCCGTATAGAACACACCCAATCATCATCTAAAACTCGAACTCTCATATCCGATCTAGTTCATTAACTTAGCGTATCCATATTCTATCTTCCTTTATAGGCTTTATCGTCAACGCGTGATTTCCACAAATCGCCATCCTCATTGTTATCTTTAGCCTATTGTTCGTCTATTGTGGTGAGTACCACATTCCCCTATTTTACTTGTTTTCCATGTTTTTGGGACATATGCATAAATTGTATTTCTCATATATACTTATACACAAAACTGCAACTTTGTCTTATGTGTTAACAACTTATACCTTACTTGTTTATGTGCTTATTTGCTTTGTATGCTTCCGCATTCGGAGAGGTCCAACATAATCTCAGTTTAGTATGATCATACGCCAGTCGTTATAGTCTTTGTGCTTCTCGACATCTCAGTTATACTTGCTCATTTGGTTAATTTGTTATTCTCATATGACTTGTTGCAACTACATATTTTTGTTATATACTATATGTACATTTAAACTGGTGTGTTGCTCACTCAACCTTGTGTTGACAAACTATATTATTTTCAATGCATATGCAGGTTATCGTGTGACGTGATTATCAAGATTGTTTGAAGCAACTTAGGATGCATTTTAGAGAAAAGATACAAGAAATTAATTTTGGATGTTTAATGCAATTGTTTATTTATAACTTTGATGTACATAAATATTTGTTTGAAATTATTAAATAGATATTAAAACTTATAATGTTACATGATAGTAACCTTGAGAGCTATGACAATCAGTGCGCTCCCTGGCATTTCTGCCGTAGGTTGGGGTGTGACATATTGGTATCAGAACCGAAGGTTTAAGATAGGTCGTTAGAAATTTCCTTAGACACATGTTTAGGAACCCTATACGTGCCTATCTGTTTACCTTTATGTGTTCAAATTAAATTGTTTACAGCTTTCTTAGATATTTATTTATTTATTATCTATTGTATTGTTATGCACACACACACAAATTCCGAGGCTATGCCTCAACATTCAAAGAAAACTTTTCAAAAATTAGATTGCTTTTTAGTTTTGGGAAATTCCTTAAGAATTCCCACCTGTTGTTTTCACTCATACACCTTAAGGCTAGGTTATGTGGCTTTTCCCTATGATAAATGAAAGGGGAAGAGAAACTGTGAGTTGGGCACTGGCAAACCGGTTCCAAAAACCAAAGGTAAGACGCTATTCCTTACCTGGGTGATAACCTGACCACAGTACTCAACCCTATGGACCCGAGCGAGACCCATAAATTCCATATGGCCGACACCTTAGGTTAATTTTAACCGAATTCACGGTAATTCATGGCTAAACTCAGTTTTCCCGATTGTTGTGTTCCGTTATTTAAATGGTTAGTTGGGTGAAAAATCCATGGAACCCATGGGCACTACTAGTATTCATTTCTTAACTTGTTTTCGTATTTTTGTTGGAGTAATAAAACGTGGTGATTCACAAGATACTCCGACTACCCATATTTATTTCGATAGTTCATTATTTAGTTTGGTCGGTTAAAACGCCGTGTAACGCTCATTGGGCCGACAAACTTCATTGCATTGTTAGTTCGTTAATTAGTTGGGACAATCAAATTGCCATGTAACGCTCATGCGCTATCCAACTCAGTTGTTTTTTGTTAGTTCGTTGGGCCATTCAAATTGCCATGGAAAACTCATGGGAGGCCAACATCCACAATTTATATATCGTTAGTTTATTGTAAACTTAATAATATAAATTTTAAACTGACTTAACTCCTCATGTAGTCATCACACATTAATAACTATTTACGCTATGTACCCCCCCCCCTCATCTTATAAACTTTTACTTTTAATCCTCATGATGCAATTCCCTTATTTCTCAACGCAACATTATTATAAGTTATCTTCATATTTAAACATTTTACTATTATTATGATTTCCTCAATTTATCCTTCATCTTACAAATCCTCATTTTTGGCCCTTATAGAATGTCTCATTCAATAAACCACCGTTATCCTCGACATCAATCGTCTGATTCTCACAACCACCGTATGGCTTCCTGTATCGCCAAAGAAATAGCTGATGCGATCCCTAGGATAGTGACACGAATTCGCAACATCAATGCAACCGATTCAAATTTTCCCGCTAATTCCTCTACTGGTGACTACAAACCATCTACCTCCACTCATCCTCACAACAAGAATCGTAAGAACCTTGCTGCAACAAATCCTACCCACCCGCAAGTCTCCTCAAACAAGAAACCTTACCTCGGCCCTTACCCGTTGTGCTCCATTTGCAACCATCATCATCCAATTAAATTCCTATGCCGTCGCTGCACCCATTGTAACCGTTATGGTCATCTTGCTAACACATGTCGTGTCCCGCCTACTGCACATGCTGTTCCGCAACAACCTACCCCTCATGCTAAACCTGATGTTCCTAATACTCGTGATTGCTACCTTTGTAAGAACCCAAATCACCTCAGAAATGCGTGCCTTCAACTTACCCAAGCTCGTCAAGCCCAATCTACGACTACACCATATTACTTGACCCATGCTTACCATGCTCAAACCCACCCACCTCATGTTCTTCAAGCTCCTTTCATCAATCCAAGTCAACCTTGCCTAACCCAACACTACCAAACCTCACAACCGCAAGCTCAAGTTTACCGGACATATTTCCACCAAACAATCTTCTTGCAAACTGTTCAAGCCCACGTAATCCAAGCAATGCCGAATCAATCTACCTCGACTGCTCCGACCCCTATGAACGCAACTCCTCATGGTGCTCCAAGTCACGTCCATTAAGCTAGTCAACGACCATGAATACTTTTGCCGTTATCTTTATCTTTCCCACCTAATTTTTTTCTTTTTCTAACTACGTATTGTAACGCCTCTTTATGGATTTGAATTATTTCCCCATTTGAACTATTTATCTTATATGAATAAAATCTCTTTTGTTTAATAGATTGTTTACTAAAGCCTACTTCTATCTTATTTCTTACCTTCATTAACCTTAACTACTTATAAGCTACCACTTCTTGAACTTTAAATACTTATATCTTTACAAGTCGTCTTAAAATTTCTTTGCTTTACTGAAATTCACTGCAACTTTTGAAACTGTTTTTATACATTGGTGATTTTCTGGTGTCCTAATTAAAACTCCTTAAAACTTTTGTTTTCTCAAAATCAAGTTCTTTAAATGTTTTGTAAATCCACACGATGAGACGAATCATGTGGACCATCCGAAAATAACAATAATTATGGTCCGGAACATAATTATCGAAGTCCTCGCATGGAAAGCATGATATGTAAGATTGTGTGTCATAATAGAGAATTGAAAGTGGTTAGGATAACGGTACAAGTGTAAAGATGATAAGGACATGGTGGATACGACACTGGTACATCCTATATATAAGTGCCCTTATCGGATATTCATTTGGAGCGTTCTTTTAACTACTAAAGGTTCTGTGTCATGATAAATTCTTAAGTTTTATTTTATTTTTTTTTTCTTTTTCTTAAAATTTAACGATGTTGTTATAGTTTTCTTTAATTTCGGGACGAAATTTCCTAAAGTAGGGGAGACTATAACAACTCGGATCTTTCGAAAACTATATCTTTATTAAAACCCGACACATTTCGATGTTCTGAAAATTTTTCCGCATTTATCGAGTAAATTAACTATTATCATATTATTATTTAATTAAATATATTTTATATATTAATAACTTACACATTTTGGCAATTTTAACCCTAAACTAAGTTATTTTCTATTTTTGTTTCCACAACTAAACATGAGGGACCATTAGGTAAATCTGATATATTAAAATATAATAATATCCATTAACCCACTTACCCTTACCCGGTTACCCGACCCATTTCCTTAACCGTGACCCGTTTATGTTTCTTGGACCTTAATTATTGTGTTTAACTTGGACACCAAATCATATGATCTATTAATCTTGCCTTATGTGACATGCCGACATTCGTTATTTTGGTAATCGACAAAGTAGGGATTCGTAATCCTTAATATAACCACCATCGCCAACCCATTGACCATTATACAAGAAAACGAAGTTCATAATTCAATTAGAGGTACTGGCAACATCCTTAAACCATCTCGAACCTAATCCCTTTAGTTAATTTCGTTATTATCTGCCTTCTGTATCCGTCTGGTTTGATGTACAGCCGGCCATAGTCCAAGCGTTTTGAGAAACAATTGGTAAGCATTACAGGTAATGTAATATGTCATTGAGATCGTCTGTTAACCCTCTTCAATAACCCCAAGATCAATTGGATTAACCTTAGCGGATTAAGCCAATTGATCTTGCTGGGGTTCTTAGGGTTTAAGGGTTATTTATCTTATTGGTTATATAGTTCTGCTTCCTGAAACATAACATGAGTTAGACACTTGCTTGGTTGGCTGGAGCATTATCTGCTAAGTCTTGGAGACGGTTGGGGACGCGGGTTCGATTCCCTCAGCCCGTCTTTTTAGCGATATTTTTTATAAATTATCATTTTAATTACTTTTAATAAATAATATAAAAAAATCAATAGATAATCAATAGTTTGATAAAACGACAAAATAACTCGTTGTAGTCCCGAACTTTTATTATGACCATGAATATATGCATATATTTACATTTATGTATATTTAGTTATTAAAAAAATTGATAAAGGTTTTTATTTATAAAGGTTTTGTTTAAAATACATAACAAAATATATATGTATATATTTCACTACCCTATTATTTTACATAATTAGGCAAGTATTTTATAAACCAAATGTGTGTGTATATATATATATATATATATCATTTATTATAAATTTAATTAAAAAAAATAAAACATATAAATAAAAGACTTTTATAAATGATTCTATTTTATATAAATTATTATTTACAATATTAATTGATAGGTAATCATTATTTATAAACTTTAAATAATTAGTATTACACAAACACCCGTTCAATCTTGAGTCTCTTTATATAAGATTATAAATACTAATTATTCGAGTATTATGCTTATAATTATAACTTTTATATAATTAAAATATGTTATTTTCTATAAACCCTTGTTAAATAAAGTGATAATGAAATTGATAATAAATTAATGCAATATTTATTTTCCGTATAGAACACACCCAATCATCATCTAAACCTCGAACTCTCATATCCGATCTAGTTTATTAACTTAGCGTATCCATATTCTATCTTCCTTTATAGGTTTTATCGTCAACGCGTGATTTCCGCAAATCGCCATCCTCATTGTTATCTTTTGCCTTTTGTTCGTCTATTGAGGTGAGTACCACATTCCCCTATTTTACTTGTTTTCTATGTTTTTGGGACATATGCATAAATTGTATTTCTCATATATACTTATACACAAAATTGCAACTTTGTCTTATTTGTTAACAACTTATACCTTACTTGTTTATGTGCTTATTTGCTTTGTATGCTTCCGCATTCAGAGAGGTCCAAGTCGTTATAGCCTTTGTGCTTCTCGACATCTCAGTTATACTTGCTCATTTGGTTAATTTGTTATTCTCATATGACTTGTTGCAACTACATATTTTTGTTATATACTATATGTATATTTAAACTGGTGTGTTGCTCACTCAACCTTGTGTTGACAAACTATATTATTTTCAACGCATATGCAGGTTATCGTGTGGCGTGATTATCAAGATTGTTTGAATCAACTTAGGATGAATGTTAGAGAAAAGATACAAGAAATTAATTTTGGATGTTTAATGTAATTGTTTATTTATAACTTCGATGTACATAAATATTTTTTTGAAATTATTAAATAGATATTAAAACTTATAATGTTGCATGATAGTAACCTTGAGAGCTGTGACAATCAGTGCGCGCCCCGGCATTTACGCCGTAGGTTGGGGTGTGACACAATGGAGTTAATTGTTGGCCATCGCATATCACGATGCCACAATTATGAAAGATTGCCACGTGCTGCCGCACGGCCTGTCACAACGTGCCACGTGGTGACACGTGGTTGGACACATGTACCTGGTTACTTAACGAGGTCATCACGTATTGCGATGGTCCTATAGGTTTGGCGAGATCGTGCATTTCCTCCAAATTTCCAACATGTTGAAATCTGCATTATAAATGGCCCTAAATTGTTTTAAGCAAGTCTCAATGATGTTGACATCGCACGTGCCGCTTCCTATAGTGTTTGTAATGCGGCTGTGAATTTCGGAGAAGTTGTGCATTTTTGTGTGCATTGTCTTCCATTTGTTGGAGACAGAATCATCCCCGCGGTAGCAATCTCGACCCATTATAGCAAAGAACTTAGTACATATCCCATCCCAAAATTCTGGTTCGTGTTTTCCGTAACCTTCAATACATATAAAAGCCTAGTATTAGTTAACCAAAAAATAAAACATGAAATATATATAAATAATGTTATAATTTACCTTGAACTGAGTCTCCGGATGAGTCGATCCACGCTAGCGCCAACGCCGATTCCTCATCCGCTTCCCATTTTTTCTTTCAACCCTTTTAGTAGTTGTTTTTTATGACTTCGTTTTGCTAGGAACTTGCGGTTCGCCTACTTGGGTTTCGGATACTTGGGTTTCAGGTACTTGCGTTTGGGTTGTTTAGGTTTGGTGTGTTTAGGTTTCGGTTACTTGCGGAGGCATAAATGGCATTGGCATTCGACAGAATATATCGTTGTTAAACGGTTGCATGGTTGGAGGCATTACGGGTAGATGTTGGTTGGCATAAAGAAGGTTGTTAGGGTCATTGTTTTTGCGAGCATACTAGCCCACCACCTTTGAGATGGATCCCACGGGTTCGCGTTTGAGCTTGAGCTTGTGTTCCGGGTTTGGGTGAAATTTGAGAGTTGTTTGAGTAAAAATTGGAAATATGGTTTGAATTATATAGAAAATAATTAAATATATGTTTTTAAATAACCGTTATATAACCGTTTAGAGAGAGGGGCCCACCTTCACCCACCCGACGACGCCCATCGTTCAAACATTGCTCCCATCCGCGCCCTTTTCCCTACGGCGTCCCTCGGCGTGGTTTCTGGCGCCCAAAACAAGCCCTAAGGGCGCCCCATAGCGTAGAGTCTAAATAATTGCAGTCATAACTCAGTCAAATGGCCAATTAAATATAATTATAATTAGCTTTAATCAAGGAGAAATAGATTGGCTGTCATTTAATATATCATGTCTTTAAATATAGTTGTTTAGAGTGATAATGGGGAGTCGAATATTATTATCGAAATTGTTCTTTTAATTGGAGATTTGTCATCTCGATTTGGTTAAATCGGAGTTCTAACCCTTCTCGAATTGGGTTGTCTATTTGAGTAATTGAGTCAATTGATCGAGTTCGAATTTTGATTCCATCAGTGTGCTTTAAGAACTATCAGTCTCCCATTTTAATGGCCGCAATTTATATGTTATGGGCGTTAAGGTTTAGGGTTATGATGGATGCGACATGTTAGCATCAAACCGGTTTGTAGCCTCTTTAATCGTGGTGTGTTCAACAACTCAAAAGCTTCTTATTTAAGTTGTTTATTTAAGTTGCTCAGGTTTGTCTTAATGGGTTTGGGTTTTAGGGTTTGTAAGTGTGTATAATTCCTATTAGTTAGGAACTTGAGTCATAATTGGTTGCCTTGTAATATGGTCTGGTATTCAAAATCGACCCTTGTATATTAATAAACTGTAACTTGAGATGTACAAATTACAAGACTCGTGACCGTTTCAATATTGGACTTCGGGAATGTTTGTTTACATCCGAATGGAACCATTCAGATGGACACATCTGATTCATTCAGACTTCAGACTGTTTGGTTCCATACAGAAAAACATCTGAATGGTTAAAATTTGGGTCTGAATCATTCAGACTCATGTAGTTGCTGAATGGGACAGAGGCTCATTCGGATCTGAATGAACCAAACAACCCCTTCATCACAACCCATTGAAGACTTAAATTCCTTATTAATAAGTATCATCCAAACTTAAAGGATAAAGCAAATAGTCCTATGTTTATCATGACCCATTAAGATAAACCTAAACATTTTAAATAAATAAACAAAAACTAATCAACAACCAACCAAAAGACAACGCAAGTCGACCCTTAAACAAACTTGAACTCCAAACTTCTTTCTACAAACCTGTTTCACTTCTTAACATGTGAATCAAACAAGATTAATTAAGTCCAGCGGAAACAAACTCAAACAAAGCGAAAATCCCAAATAACTTGTAACATCATGAAATTTCCAGAGCAAAAATGCCAAGTTTCAAAGTACAAGGACTAGAAATGAAAATTATTTTTTTCTAACTGATCGCGATACGCGATCCTCTTAGCCCCAACGTTATCACGTATCGCGATGACGTGGTCTGGCAACATGCACGTGTCCCGCCACGTGCCCCCACGTGGCACTGCGTCAGCCATGTGGTACACGTGGCAAAGCTACTGGGTGATTCATCAAGCCTAGTCGCGATACGCGACGACCTTCCTTTGAGCCCAACGCGTATCGCGATCCATTAAAGTATTAAATAAAGATCCGTTAACCCATCGCTATACGCGATGGATCTTTAACAAGACCCATAGCGTATCGCGATGGGTCAGCTGACCGGAGGCTATAAATAGGGCTACTAGCCCATTCATTCTTCACCCAACTCAGTTATTACATCTCTCTCTCTAAAAATCTCATTTCTCACTACCTCGTAAAACGTGCACCGAACCTCCTCGAAATATATGCCAAAAACCGACGTTATCTTGAATTTCGTGCCATAAACCAACGATGTTATCTTGAAGAGTGTGCCATCCCAAGACGACCCGACACGAAGTACGTGTCGACGAGTTTTGAAGACCGGCGTGCCTCGATTTGCGTGTCAAGGAAGAGTTGATCAAGATTTCTAAGTAAACGTAAAGGTGTCGAAGTGCTACTCAAGTATCTGGGGAATAATAAGCCAACCAAGGTAGGGATAATGCCCGGATAAAATATTGTAAAATATTAAAAGGCTTAAAACCCTAGGCGAGGATATACTCGATACCTCGAGAATAAACAAAAGAAAATATAAACAAAGAAATATAAATAAGAGATGCAAATATAAAGTAATTCTTTTTTATTTATATTATTATTATTATTATTATTATTATTTAAATTGTAATTTAAATAATGTGTAAAAAATAATGTATACTTTTCGTTAAAAAGAAGAAACATAGTATTTAGAAAAGTAAACAAGATAAACTAAAGGTTTTAAACTTGTAAAAGAAAGAAGGGTATATTGAACTAAAGGTTCATAAAGATAATATAATCGAGGTAAAGATTATACAAAAGAGACTAAATATCTTTAGCCAGATTAAAGATATGGTAATAACAAAAGGTTATACTCTACTATAGGTCCGAGATAGCAAAGACGAACCGATCAGTGAAGTGAAGTTGATCCTTTCTAAAGGTGAATACGCCCAACTTTTATAAATTTGTATTATCGAGTCAAATAAATTAAATACATGAGATTACGTATCTCTAAAACATTAGGAACAAAAGTAATCGCTGACCCTCAGGCTGTCGTGTACGTTTGTTTGGATCCTTACTTATGTGGTAGACGGTGGGCACACCGCTCCACACCTGGTTATATGCCTCGCCATGACGTGTCGGGCCTAAGTTAGGTCCGAGAGAGGGTAATCATGTGTATACTTATGGTAGCTAAGTAATCGCGAACGCTGCGGTGTTTGCTGAGCGGTTTCGAGTAGAGCTTAAGTTTATAATTGTGTTTTGTTTTTAACTTAATTATTCCTAAGCCACGATGAGCCGGACCAAATTATGTCTCGAGGGGTAATTAAATAAATAATATATTTTATGAGTCAGCTTATTCACCAGCATGTGTTGCTGACGTATTTTTTAAATATTTTACAGGTAATGAAGGTTAGCCGCTTGAAGCATCGAAGTTGGAATAGGCGATCTGATGGCTCAGATCATTTTTGTTAAATATTAAACTTAAATGGTGGTTTGTATAAAACAAGTAATATTTTGTAAACGCTAACCGGTAACTTTTAAATCTCGTGTTTTGTTAATGTAAATATTATATTTTAATCCACGCTAATATTTCCGCAATTAATCCGTAAAGCTGGTTTATTTATAAAAACGATACTAGTTGTTGGTCGCACGCCCGTGCCGTAGATGGGGGTGTGACATAACTTGATAAACTCAACACATTATGGCTAATTATTCCTTATTCCATGCAACACACGTGACTTTATATTTAAGCATAACCTACTTGAAAATTAAGCCTGAAAACCTATGTGAATTACTTTCACAAAATCCGTAGGGGTTGTTGGTTAATCATCGATCTCGTTAAAGTCCCGTTATATATTTCGTTAGTTTATTAAGGAATAGATAAACTCTGTTAGAATGTTCAGTTAGTGTAGTTAGGGTACAAAGTGTAATTAGTTAATAGTTGATGTATATTGTTGTAATTAGTTAGAAAATAAACGAAGGGTTGCGTCGTTTATACGAACCGTCGTGATGGTAGAATGTAACGCCAACGAGGGTATAAATACCTCCGGCCACTATCACTTGTAATCATCCGTTTCATTACAAATCAATAATACAAAGATTCGTTTATTATAACTGTTGTTATTTACGTATTATTGTTCGATTATTCGATCCCGTGGCCCTCAATTGGTATCAGAGCGAGGCTCTAAAAAAACCCCAAATTCGGAACCCTAATCGGTGGTAAGATCGAACAAAAGAGAGGAACATACCTGCAGATTAGAATTCATAGAAGAACGAGAAGAAGACGGAGAAGAAGCACTGATTGAAATAGGTAATCAATTGGTCAAGTTCCGATCAAGGAGAATCCGATTAGTTAGAAATCTGGTGGTTGGTCGATGTAAGGCCCCGCTACCGGTGCCCTACATTTGCTGTTGGATTTACTCATAAACGCAGTTCTAAATATCAGAGTTAATTAAAACTTTCGCGGAATAATATAAAACATCAACCATTCGTTACAAATATCCATAATTTGTATTTTAAAACATAACATAAAATATAACATTCAAAACATCATGACGATCTTTAGATGCCAACCTCTTCAAACCTGCCATGTGTCCATCTTAAACCAGTTGTCTCAATCTGTTAACCTGCGTGCATACTAAAAGTCAGCTACGGTGAGTGAGTTCTAGTTAATAACATAACTTACTTTACATATACATATACGTGACCGAAGGTACGCATTACATACATAACATGTACTTCATTCGTCCATACACATTTATAGCTAACCTTACATTATAAAGGGCATTTCGCCCTACATACCTCGGATATTATTAGGGTCCGGTACCCTCCATCCTCAGATATTATTAGGGTCCGGTCTCCCTTCATCCTCGGATATTATTAGAGTCCGGTCTCCCTTCATCTTCGGATATTATTAGGGTACGGTACCCTCCATCCTTGGATATTATTAGGGTCCGGTCACCCTTTCTTCCATACCTTCATACCATACCTTTCTATATACATCATTGTAAGTTTCATACATACATACATACATACATAAATCATTCATTCTTCACATACAACCTTTATCATCAAACCTTTACCTGGCAGTACATGCAATATCCGAAGATCTTTCATGTACCGACAAGCAGTCAATCATACCTTTCACATAAAACATATATGGCATACACTTATCACTTAGGATAAGTGTATTAACTAATCACATCGAGTATGCACATAGCCCCGAAAACATAACAAGGAATGGGGCTAGAAACTCACCTGAACTCGATTACGTATAACAATTATACGTATCAATTATCTATCGCTACCCATAACGTGTCTCCAGTTTATTTATAATCCTCAACGAACGGGGGTACGGGGGCAGTGCCCCTGGCAGCGGGGTCTAGGGGCGGCAACCCCTAGCAGGGTCCAAGGGGAAGAGCCCCTGGCTGGGGTCGAGCTGACTTATCTTAGCGAACTGGTCCATGTAGCGAATTGAACCCTTTAACGAACTGGTCCTTTGACGAATCAGTTCATATAGAGAATTGGATATTCTAATTCGTTATCTTCTTTAACGAATGGTCATGGCGAATCAGAAGCTAGTTCGTTATTTTATCCTCAACGAATTGCATGACGAAATGTTTCTAATTCGTTAATTCCCCGTTAACGAATCACCTCTAATTCGTTAACTTCCGGTTAGCGAATTAAAGTTAGGTCAGGGAATGTCAGAACATTCCCTGACACCTTTTACCTCGTATTAACTTTTCCGGCGCCGTCACCGGAAAAACGTGGTTTCGCCGGAAAAACGAGTTTTAACTCGTTTTTCACCGTTTTTTGCCCCGTTCGATCCAATCTGAGCCAGGGTGACCCCTAAGCTCATCTTAGGTTCGGTTTACACCCGATTCCACCCGGATCTCATGACTTAAACGATTTAACGGTGTCGGCTCGTCGTTTCGTGACCATATCTAACGAGTTTAAGCTTAAACAACATCATACTACCATTACCTTGGGTCGGTGCTCGGTTTCCTTGGTGATTTCGGCTAGAGAGAGAAGAGTAACTAGAGAGAGCTTAAGTGTGTGTTTGGGATGGTGTATGGAATATGTGAAATGAAAGATTAGGTGGTGATTATGGTTTATATATTTATGGGTCATGGGCTTAAGCCCATGGTCTTTCCTTCTAGCCCAAGTCCATAACTCATATTCATTTAACCAACACAAGCCCAACTCATATTCTATTTATCTAAACCGATAACGACCCACTATAAAATAGACGAGATTTATTTTATTATTATAGCCAAAAGTAGGATGTTACAGTTGAGAAAGAGCGGCCGGGGTATTGGTATATTATTGCCAGTAAAGTCAAGAAGCAAATAAAGAGAAGTCCAAAAGTATATTGGGATTTTAATTTGGAAACGTGGTCAAGAAAGAAAAAACAAGGAAAAGTTAAATGCTTTCCTTATATATATTTAGAAAATATATATACAAGTTTATTAGAAAGTAAAAAAGAAAGGTAATTGTTTTAAAAAACAATTATATTTGGAATTAAATTCAAGAATTTGATTTTGGAAAAATTAAAAAAAATTGAATAAAAAAATCGAACATGTGTGATTCGAATAGCAAGACTCCGAACCTTCGTGATTCGTTGAGAATAAGTGGCTCCGAACCTTCGTGATTCGTAGAGCAAGAGTAAGACCTGTGTGGCATCTAAGACCTGTGTGGCAATCTAAGTCCTGTGTGGCAACCTAAGGCCTGTGTGGCAATAAGACCTGTGTGGAAAACAAAGACCTGTGTGGCAAATAAATCCTGTGTGGTACAAATCCTATGTGGTAAAAGCAAAAACCTATGTGGTTCAATCGAGTAAGAAGTAAATATGTCTAGCAAAGAAGATTCATCAAGTAGATCAACAAAAATTCGTGAGCAAGGGAGTATATCTCTTCAATGTCCAAAATTGACTGAGTCAAAATATACGACATGGGCATTATTGATGGAGACAATCTTAAAGGCTTATGATCTTTGGGAAGAGGTAAGCTCAGAAGAAGAAGTTGATGAAAAGAAGGCATATACAACCAAGGCAATGATCCTACAAACGTTTCCGGAAGATATTTTGATACAAGTGGCACAACACTCGACAACAAAAGAAGTGTGAGAGGCAATAAAAGTTCGACACCTAGGAGCGGATCTAGTTCAGAAAGCACGTCTACAGACATTAAGGAGCAAGTTGGAGAAGTTAAATATGAAAGAAAATGAAACCGTGAGTGATTTCTCTGGAAAATTGGGAAGCATAAGAGCCAAATTTAAAAGTTTTGGTTCCAATCTCAAGGATAAGATAATTGTAAAAATTGCTCAATTCAGTTCCAACGAAATTTCTACCAATCGTGGCATCTATCGAGCAACATTCGGAAATTGACAAAATGCCATTTGAAGAAGCGGTAGGAAGAATAATAGCTTTTGAAGAACGCCTTAAAAGTCAAGACGAACCAGAAGACGATAACGAAAGAAAGCTTTTGATGGCTAGTAATCATCCTAAGAATTGGCGTCATGGAAAATGTCGTGGTAATAGAAGCCAAGACAAAGATCAAGGAAGAGAACCTTTCAAAGAAGAAAGAAGACGTGGAAATGCGAGTCGCTGAAACAAATGCAAAAGTGATCTCAAGTGCTATGAATGTAATAAATATGCTCACTTCGCATATGAATGGCTAAAGTGGAAAAACAAAGAAAAAGAAGATTCGGAGGCTCATCTCATACATAGTTTAACTACACTACTATGAAGACAAAGCAAGCCGTGTTGAAGATCGAGATTAAGGGGGTGATTGTTGGTTAATCATCGATCTCGTTAAACTCCCGTTATATATTTCGTTAGTTTATTAACGAATAGATAAACTCTGTTAGAATGTTCATTTAGTGTAGTTAGGGTACAAAGTGTAATTAGTTAATAGTTGGTGTATGTTGTTGTAGTTAGTTAGAAAATAAACGAAGGGTTGCGTCGTTTATACGAACCGTTGTGACGGTAGAATGTAACCGCCGGCGACGGTATAAATACCTCCGACCACCATCACTTGTAATCATCCGTTTCATTACAAATCAATAATACAAAGATTCGTTTATTATAATTGTTGTTGTTTACGTATTATTGTTCGATTATTCGATCCCATGGCCCTTAGGGGGGAAGCACAAAAACTAATCACCAAGATTGTTCAAGAGATATTAGCTACCATGCAACCTCATGGTATGGATCATAATCTGATTGATATCGAGTCTCGTATAGATGAATTGCATGAATTATTAAAAATGGAAGCAACCACAGAAGTTTACATTGTTGGGATATATGGATTGGGGGGAGTTGGTAAGATTACTCCTGCCCAAGCTATATTCAGGAGAATTTCTTACAAGTTTTAGAGTAGTAGCTTTGTGACTGATGTTGGAAGGCAAAAGAGATATATGTGCCTTGCAATAATAGATATTCTAGTAATGCCCCAAAAGTTCAAGGTTAGGCTGAGGGGTGTGGGGCTTCAACGGGGGCGCTAGAGCCCCTCCGCTCGCGCCCCCAGGCGCTAACACCACACCACCGGGGCGCTAACGGGGCGCTAACGCGAAAAACAATGCAGGCGTGAGCTGGTTAGCGGGAGAAGAGAGAGAGGAGCACACCTTTTGAGGTATTTTGGACCGTTGGGAGCCGAAAAAAACAAAAAAATATATATATTTTCTATATAGGTTTACGGAAAAGAGCCGTTGAGCTCATATTAAATTAAAAAAAAAATATTTTCTTAAACTATAAATATATACCTTTATAAAATATACTTCATTTCACAATTATACACATTTCCTCCTAAAATCCTTTCAAAACTAACACAAAAAAATGTCGTTGTTTGAATATATTTATAAAAAAATTAAAAAAAAATTTCGCTGGAGCCCCTCCACACCAGGGGCCAGGGCTCCAACGGGGGCTCCAACAACCCCCTTATCCAGTTTCTCTCTCTGCCACACGTCATAATATTATTGGTTGGAGCCCCCACTAAAGCCCCCATTAAAGCCCCCCACACCCCTCAGCCTTAGGAATCCAAAGGACGGGGCCGGAATGATAAGATCATTATTGAGCAATAATTGTGTTCTTGTTCTTGATGATGTGGACAATGTTGAGGAACTAGAATTCCTGGCTACTGTACATGAGTGGTTTGGTCCAGGAAGTAGAATCATTATAACCACCAGAGATGAGCATGTGTTAGCCTATGCAAATGCATGTTTCTTCAAGAGTAATTGATAACTTTGGTTTTGAGGCAAAGATAGGAATTAGTGTTCCTATCGAAAAATGTTTGTATTCGTTGCAAATAAAAAGCTACGTATGCTTGATCTCATTCAAGAATTGGTAGGAAATTAGTCCAAGATAGTTTCTCAAATAGCAGGTTTTTGCAAGACGAGGACATTTGTGACTTCGTTAGAAAAAGCAAGGTACTAAATCTCTCTTTATTTTTATAAATAATGTTTCACTCCTAGAAAATGAGTCATTTCCTTACGGAGTTTTTCGATGGAAATCCCACTTTCCAACGGTTTTTTTAAAAAGTTACATGGAAAAAACACATATTGGGAAAATCATGTCTAGCCTTTTTCCATTTCCTTCAAAATTGTTACAGAAGTATTTTGTTGCATAGTTTTCCAACAAAAATAATAAACATAATTGATAAATATGTTTTTTTGATGGAGATCGAGTTTAGCATATTGTTACTATTTTGTTGCAGTTCTGTAACAAAACCACTTCTAGTTTTTTTTTTTTTTTTTTTTTTTTTGTTGGAAATTTGTTGCCATTACATGTTGTAGGAAAATTTTCTAGTAGTGTTTTGTGTGTGAGTGCGGTTAGATCTTATGTAACTTGTTTTTTGTAGAAGCTAAAAGCAACTGAAGCCATAACGGTACACAACAATATAAGTGAAGAGATCCGGATTTAAAGGCTGATGTTTTTGAAAGCATGAAGAATCTACGGTTGCTTGATGTTTTTAAAGGATTTACATATGGTGAGCCTACGTTTCTCCCTTATGAGCTAAGGTGGCTTTCTTGGATGGGATAGCCATTTTCATTTGCGCCATTAGAAGACATGCCTAAGCTGGTTGGGCTTGAAATGAAGTTTGGCTATACTGAACTTTTATGGAACGGATAAAAGGTTGTAAGGTCACCAAATAAGTTCCATAGGAACATTTATAAGGTTGCTACTTGTAAAGTGGGTTTAATTCTAAAAAAACATTAATTATAGTTTTATCGTTTCTCTCTTTGTTGCCAAGTCATGCAAAACTTAAAATTCATCAACCTTCACCATTCCTTTGTTCTATTAGAGTTTCCAGACGTCTCAAATGCCCCAAACATAGAATGGTTGATATTAACCGAATGCCAAAATTTGGTGGGTGTTCATGAGTCTCTTGGGTTTCTCAAGAAACTTGTATCTTTGGACATGAGAGATTGCAAGAATCTTAAGAGCCTCCCAAATTAACCAGGATCTTATGCAAGGATCCTGAACCAGTTACTTGTGCATTGACAAACCCATGCTAACCATGCTTAGAAAAGGACTTGAAAGAACATAACCGTGTGTTGTGTATCTGTTGGGTCCTTTGTTGTGATGGTTGTCTCTGGCTGTGTGTTTGGGTGGGATTTTCCGGTCGAGTCATTTCGAAGTGTGGTATGTTGTTAGGTTTTGCATTTCTTTGTTGAAAATAATGCAAATCATGGGCTATGTAGTAGTCATGGAGTCTTGAGTTCTGTATGGGTCGTGGAGTCCTAAGCTATGGTTTGAGTCCCTTGATAAAGTTGGGTCAAGATGTCTAGTGATTACCGATTTTTTTTTATATTTTTTTGGTTTGATTATTTTCTGAGTAATCATATTGGCTATCTAAGCATTAGATTCTGAATAAAATGTACGCATTCTAAAAGTTCTTGTGTTTCATCTCTAGTATGCTAGCATGCTTCTTCTTGGTGTGAGATTTTGAAATAATGCTTTTATTGTAGGATTAAACACACACATGAATCGAACACAAACACGAAAGCAATAACGAACACGAGGATTTAACGTGGTTCGATCTAAACTGACCTACGTCCACGGGTGGCAACTAGATATTATTTTATTGAGTGACAAATTGTTACAAGTACATAGCGTTGTTTAAATAGAAATTGAACTAGGGTTTGTAAATTATTGAACAAGAAATCCAAACCGGGCCGGTCTTCGGTCTTCGGTCTTCGGTCTGGCCACCCTACGCCAGTCTTCTCTTTGGACTTCAAATAATAAACCGGGCCACACAAGGCCTACGAACCCAACAATCTCACACTCGGAGGCCTTGAGTACTCTCTTCCGCACTCCTGATTGTACTTCTATAATTCGAACATTAACCATCTTCTAGTTGCCACCGTCTTCTCATCAATTAACCTGAAGGCCCGTTGAAGCTCCCCGAAGCTCCAACACGTCAGTCATGGCTAAAATTGCCACTGGACTATTCTCTGTCCCTACCGGCTCCCACTTACACAGACTGCCGAATTCTGGAATACCTTGAGAACAAACAATACTCTCCATATTAAGCAGGTAATCTTCTGGAAAGAGACTTTAACCGTTGAAATATTAGTTCTCTTAACCCACTGTCTGGTAACTCTGGCAAAAGCTTTGATTGAGTGACTGCCAGTGCTCTCACTGCCACGAAAACCTCTGACTGGTTTTTCTGAACCTATTTTAGCACCTTCAGCCTGAATCTAACGTGTTGCTCTAGATTAATCTCCTACAAAACAAACCTTCTTCTGCCCAGTAGACTCTGTGAACCGGACTTTGGTCTTCTTCTCAACTGGGTCGGTCACTCCCTCTGACGATAAACTAACCATATACAATGAACCCCTCTTTCTTCCTCAAGCAATGAAAAGATTTCCCTTTACAACTTTTCACTGCCATTCCCAAATTTAACCTCATGTCCCTGTTCATCCAACTGCCCGACAGAAATCAACTTTTTCTTTAAGCTTGGAATCACCCTGACATCCTTCAAGATCCATGAACCAGTTGAAGTAACTAAATTCATGTCACCCATGCTCGTAACATCAACAACATCATTCTTCACCAGTTTAACCTTACCAAAATCACCTTCCTTCAAATTTTGCAATGCTTCACTGTTGTGGGTAGCATGAAATGAAGCACTAGAATCCATGACCTATGAATCAACATTATCCTCAACACTAAGAACTAAAAACTCATCCTCTGGGTATTCTTCTGCAGTGTTGACTTCTTTCTTTTCATTCTTATAATTCGTACACTGATTCCTTAAGTGTTCCTTATCTTTACAACCCAACATTCAATATCTTTACGAGTCCTAGACTGACTCCTATTCATGCTCCCACTGCCTCGTTGTTTTCCCCTACCTCTACATTCAGTGACTAATATATTACTTGATGATTCACCTGAACTTCTGCGTCTTGAATCTTCTCCAAGAATCAAATCCCGAATCCCATCAAAAGTAATTTTTGTAGACGAACTACAAACCGTAGTCACCTTTTGCGACCAATTGTCGGGAAAAGAGGATAATAACAAAAGACCTTGAACTTTATCATCAAACTTCATGCCGAATGACACTAAGCAGGAGAGGTTCAAATTAAGATTATTATTATGCGTTGTAAGTTACCCACCCTCTTTCATTCTGGTTGTCATTAGCTCCCGGATATGATAGACCTCATTTGTTGCCGAAGGCTTCTCATACATGCTGGATAGTGCCTACATCATACCACGGGCTGTGGTTTCTTTCATGACGTTAAGCGCCACATCTTCCGACAACGACAAAGTAATACAAGCCCTAGATTTTTTGCCTAACTTCTTCCAATCTGCTTCTGACAACTTTTCTGGTTTTTCATCCTCAAACACTACATCCAAGTCTTTCTGACAAAGTAGCGCTTCAATCTGCATCTTTCACCAACCAAAACTTCTGTCCATCAAAATTCTGTATCGAAACCTTTCTGTCTTCTGCCATGACAATGACTAAAACGAAAACCAGGATAAAAAAATAGAGATAGACACAGCAATGGCACGATTTTGAACTTAACGGATGCTCTACTGAACTCTGTTAAATAATCAACCTATTTAAACGCAACGGAATAACGAACTGAAATCAGAAACTAAAACTCTAAACTGAAACGATAAAACCTGACAAAAGCGGTTGACACTAGTTTTGGTTTCTTTAATGCTTCTTTTGATTGACAACGGTTCTTCAACAAAAATATGATCTTGATATAGCTGTCCTTGGCTCGTTCTTTACAAAATAAGATCTTGATCCAATAATTATCTCTTGCCAAACTATCCCACTAAAATTACATGAACCAATGGGTCCTACTGCCCTAACTTCAGCCCAGTTAATAATATAATTTGGTCAAAGAATCATCCGTTAGACCAAACACCAAGTAAAATAAATGAACCCTTTATTTTTTCTTTTCCGATGTGACGGATGACAACAAGAACAAGAAATTGTTGCTCCTTCTTTTCCTTCAAGTCACAAACTTCAAGAGAAAAATGAAATAAACATCTTCTTCTATTCCCCATCAAACACAAACGACAATAATAAAAAAGAAGCACTCTCGTTCCTTACTTGACAATCTGACGATCCTAAACTTTCAGCCTTCTTTTTATAGCTCGAAACCTTTAGGCTAAGTGGCGGCGCAAGGTGGTAATGCTATGATTAATTGCTTTCGAAAAATAGACATGACCTGAAAAATACGATCGTCGGTGGCTACCGGTAGCGGCGGCGAAACCCTAGCACAGTAGAGTGGCGGCGATTGTATGGTTTAACGACGACTCGACTGGTTCTCGTGTTCTTCGTGTATAATGAACCTCAGCTCTAATACTATTTGTTAGGATTAAACACACACACACACGAACAGAACACAAAACACCAAAGCAATAAAAAACACGAGGATTTAACGTGGTTCGGTCTAAACTGACCTACGTCCACGGGTGGCAACTGGATATTCTTTTATTGAGTGACAAATTGTTACAAGTACAAAGTGTTGTTTAAATAGAAATTGAACTACGGTTTGTAAATTATTGAACAAGAAATCCAATCCGGGCTGGGCTTCAGTCTAGCCACCCTACACCAGTCTGCCCTTTGGAATACAAATAACAAACCGGGCCACACAAGGCCTATGAACCCAACATTTATATCATTTGAAAGACCCTATGAACTTAATCTTATTAGAGCACTCCCGGCACTTCCGTCGAAGTTCTTATCTTTATCCTTATAATATATATCTTAAAAATTTTTAGTTTTTTTTCCTTATATATAACACCCAACATCCCATTTGGTATATTTACCAAGAGTAAACTGTGGTTTTCGTCCTTATGGTTTGTTTAAATATGCGATTTAGTCCAACAGTTTTAAATTTGTGATTTTCGTCCCTGTGGTTTCATTTCATTTGCAAGTAAACCCATTCACACTAACGCCATTAAGTTTGATCGTTAAACCCATCAGTGTACCCCTCATGTGAGGGGCATTTTTGTCCTTTTTTATCTCCGAATACACCCCACCTCCTCCCGTGAGGTGGCTTGCGAATTAGGGTTGTGGTTTATTTGGTAAAAAGAAGGACAAAACTGCCCCTCACATGAGGGCACATTGATGAATTTAACGACCATGCTTAACGGGGTTGTGGGGTCGGGTTTAATTTCAAGTGAAATGAAACAACAGAGAGTAAAATCATAAATTTGAAACTATTAGACTAGGACTGCAGATTTGAACAAACCACAGAGACAAAAACCGTAATTCTCTCATTTATCAATTTAGTGTAGCAATTGGGAAATTTATATGGATAAGGTATAAGTATATCAACTATAATGGAGAAAGAAAATTGACCAAACCTTATTGTTTTCCTTATAATTTAATGAAATGAGATGGTAGACCAACTACAATATGAATGTTTTTAATAAAATGCGGCGGGGGCAACAATATACAACACGATGCTTGTTTTCTGTTAGTTTACCAATTATCTCGTAAAATACAATGTATAACTAGGTTACCAACCCGTGTCCTACACGGGTGGAAATTAGAAAATTCGTCACGTAAAGAAATTTGATTATAGATTTGAATATTAGATTATTTATTTTATTTGACCATTGTAAAATGTTTTCTTATAGCTTCATATAAGATATATTTTTTTCTATGTAATTAAATAAATTTGTACATGTTAATTAACATAAAAATAAATTTAGATTGGGCCAAAGATAAAATTAATAAATGTTTGGAATATTAATAAACGTTTGGTGAATCCCGTAAACAAATTGGAATCTTGAACTATTCATATAAATTGGAATCACAAAATTGTTTGGAATCTTAATAAACATTTTGAAGTAAACTAAGCATTCATGTCATGTGGTTTCATATCCATCCACATGTTCCACTTCCACTAAGGCTAAGCAATAAAAACCAAGTTGGTTTCATTCTCACGTAGGAACACATCATGTCGGAAGATACATTGTATTATCATGTATGCTTGGATTCTATTGCTCTATTAAATACATTATGATTGAATAAAATGTTACTTATCAGACAAAATGTTAAAACAAATAGTAATCTGGTTTGGAAAAATAGTTAAAGAATGATAAATTACCCTCTCATCTATTAGTATCGTCTCTATTGATCAGTATTCGTTTGGTTTGCTATTGTCCTTCAAATGTCATATCTTTATAATACGAACTTTCAAAATACAATACCCTTTTCGGGCATTGTGATCATTCAACATGATAATCTTGGGTTGTTCTATTGGCATGTTTGTAAAATGATAAAGTAGACCTTGAATGCAGTAATATAAAATAAAATTATAGATCATGAATGTTAATGAAAAGAATAAGTTGCAGAGAATTGGTGTGAAATGAAAGAATTAGTGATGTGTTATACGTTTGAAGTAAATGCTGAATTACTTTTGGAATGAAATTATTAAAAATTATATTTACTATAATTATAATAATGTAAAATTAAATAAAATTTAATTCTCTATGAAAATGTCAAAATTTAAAAATATACTTATATTATTTCCAAATAACAGATAATGAATATCATATGTGTTTCTAAATTTTATAAAAGTATTAACTGAGCAATATATGATAAACCAAAATATTTTATGACTATTTTAATAGATATGTTAATTAATGGTCGATTAAAAAGGGAATGTTATTTCTAATTCATTTAATTTAAACTGAGACCATGGAATGAAATTAGAATGGAAGCTATGATATTTAATGTATGCATCTACGTATAAATTAAAAATTAAATAATTAAATTATAATTGTAAATTTCAAACCAAGGTTATGGTCCATTATTGAATTTAAATTGGAAGTTACCATACTTAATATTTGTTTATCCATCTTAATTAAAAATTAAATTAAATAATGTCACACCCTCAAAATCCACTAACGGAGTTTTACCGTCAGAGGGTGTGAACTGGCAGGATCGGAATCATTAGTTATAACCAAACCAAAGAAAAACGTTTAAATGAAAGTAAATGCGGAAGCGTAAAACCTTAATTCAAAAGTTGCGTCACGCAGGACGACTTAAAAACCAAAAGTAACTGTTTAAGTTTAAATTTGCAGAATAAAAGTGTTTTCAATAATGCATGCTCCTAAACCGCGCGCCCGCCTCGGCTACCTGAGAATAACATACTAAAAGTGTCAACACAAGGTTGGTGAGTTCACAAGTAAGATAAGATAAATTGTTTAGCGTTTTGCGTAACCTCGTTACGACGTTTAAATGTTGCGTAACCTCGTTACGGCGTTTGAGTGTGTAACCACGTTACAACGTTTAAGTATTGCGTAACCTCGTTACGACGTTTGAGCGTGTAACCATGTTACAACGTTTAAGTGTTGCATTACCAGATAGTGTTATGTTAAATTATATATCGATAGGTAGCTAATCTATACAACAAGTATTGCTAAGTGGTTCGCGACCGAAGCTGACTGTTTATCAAGTGCCCGTCACCAGGTCCTCCAGACCATGGTATGTGTTAGCCCAAATTTACACCCACTCAACCTCCAGTTGAGCTATAACGTCGGGTGGGGTTTGTCAAACCCAGTAGTACTACCCAAAAGTGACTCGCTATTCCAAATATTAACCGGTCCGATGTGTGGGACTTCAAGTTGTTACAAATGCCGCTTAGCCTTTACAAGTGATATATAATTTATAACAAAATCTTTCATATGCGTTTATCTCAGAAAATATGTTTATCGGAGTATGTTATCTCCCCCAAGTGAAAACGTTTGAAAGCAGTTTAAGAGTGGGGTAAAGTGAACTCACTGTTTGCGAAGAATATCCGATCTAGATCACCGAGTGATGCGCGTCGTAGAAAACTCTCTAGCGTTCTAAAACAACAAGGAGATTTTCTAAGTATCGGAACGTTTAACGAGTCTCTAGACTCGGCACATAATACCTATGCACGTAACATGTTTCGTTTGTGTATTGTGTGTGACTCTACAAGTACAATCGTGATACGACATATGAGTGAGCAATTACTTCCGTGTCATGTGTTAATAACCTACTTACTAGCAATAATTCCCGTAAGGGCAATTTGGTCAACAAACAAAGACTAACTAACCAATATTTCCCGCAAGGGTAATTTGGTCAATTCATGGCAATCAACTAGCAAATATTTCCCCGCAAGGGTATTTTGGTCAAAATTACAACAATTATATAGAAACTACCATATTTCATGCATTCCTATACAACTCAGCAGCTAGTTTCGTTATGACAGAATTTCTACTTGAAAGATTGTACTAGTTCACCGATTATAATGTCTCAATTAATTCACCAAAAATTACCACAGAAACATACATGTCTTAGGTTTCCAGAACATATTTTATCTTATTTTTATTCCATATAGATTGCTCACAATGATCAAAACATTACAGCTAACTTATATCAGCCAGATTCATGCACATCAGAATGTTATTTGCAATTCCCGTTAAACGAAAAATCCAATAAATGCAAGACCACTTGGGTTTGGTTCCTAACTCAGTGAGTCAACTTCCAGAAGTGGAACCAACCCAATTGGTCTCGTGGTTCATGAGATATAATATTTACAATATAACCTAACAGCAGGTCTAACAGCTCAGCTTTGCATCACGTTTTTGTAAAATCATAAAAGTATACTTCTACTTATCCAAAAATTACGAATTTATACTTTATAGAAACTAGACTCAACCTAGTTTACTGCAGTACCCACAATCTCAATCAATTTTCACGTTTACACTTCGTTACAGTCAGTTAAACATCGTATATACATTCTGTCCAGAATCTGTTCACATCAAAACTCAACATAACCATAACCTATGAACTATCATGCATCCATATAACCTTCTAGATACTATAACTACTATCCATGCATATCAATCATACCATACATACAAGATTAGGGTTTGTGTTCTAATTCAAATCAAAGACAATCAATGAATCATGTAACAACATCAAGAATCATATTAATCTATCATCCAACTATCAAGAATCATATTAATCATATAACACCTAGAATCGGCTGAGTTAGGGTTTGCATACAACTCATTAAACATCAAAATTACACAACAAGGAGGTAAGGGATGATCAAGTATACCTTCCTAGCACCTAGTTCTTGGATTAAACTCTTGATTTGATGTGTGTGTGTGGAAGATTGTGGACGGCAGCCGTGAGTAGGGAGGAGCAAGGGGGCCGATCGGGTTTTTAATAATAATAATAATAGTTAGGGTTTAGAGTTTATGTTATATTTATAGGCCAACAAGTTACATTCTAGTCCCTAAACTTCCAATTGTTGTTTTTCTCTAGAACATTCCATCATACTTGAACAATAAGTTAACATGACCATACTATTATCACATAGCACATAATCCTAACACATAATAATCATATAATTAGTGTCTTGACGTTTGTCGTTTATTTGTCAATCGTTTGCGTTAACTCGTTTGCGTTTCGGTGCAAATCCCGAAAGACTACACATGTAGTAAGTGTTAAGCGTCATTTAAACCCTAGTTTAAATGTAATGAAGTGTGCGTTAAAGATTCAACAATCTTAAAGTTTGAATTGACGGAGTTGAGTTAACGAGGTTAACCTGAAATTGACGATTGTCACATCATTCCCATGTTAAAGAATTTTCGTCCCGAAAATTGAGTCAAGTCGTGATGAGAGCCTGAAAAAGTAAGAAAAATTTTCAGTTTGTCATATCATCCCCTAGTAGAAAGAAATTTCGTCCCGAAATTTAGTTCATACCTCCGGTGATGTTTGACGGTTTGCCGGGTTTCGCGGTTTCCGGTGTTTGGTTAGCCCTTCAAAAAGGTGAGGATACTTTTTCATCATTTGATCCTCGCGTTCCCACGTGAACTCCGGTCCACGTCTCGAGTTCCAACGAACCTTAACGATTGGAATTTTGCTGTGTTTGAGCGTTTTGGTTTCCCAATCCAAAACCTCGACTGGTTCCTCAATGAACCGTAACTGTTCATCAACTTGTAGTTCCTCCAAAGGGACTACTTGGGTTTCATCAGATAGGCATTTCTTCAAATTTGATACGTGGAATACATCGTGTACGCCACCGAGTTCTGTTGGTAGATCCAGTCGGTACGCCACCGGACCAATGCGCTCAGTTATCCGGTACGGACCAACATATCGCGGGTTAAGTTTGTTTCGCTTACCAAAGCGAACCACACCTTTCCAAGGTGAGACTTTGAGTAACACTCGATCGTTTACTTGAAATTCGAGAGGTTTTCGGCGCTTGTCGGCGTAACTCTTTTGTCGATCTCGTGCTGCTGCCATGCGATTTCGGATTTGAACAATCTTTTCCGAAGTTTCGAGTACCAGTTCCGGACCAGTGATTTGGCTATCACCCACCTCTGCCCAGCAGAGTGGTGATCGACACTTCCGTCCGTACAGCGCTTCAAACGGCGCTGCCTTAATGCTTGCGTGGTAGCTGTTATTATACGAAAACTCTACCAAGGGTAAATGGGGTTCCCAACTTTTTCCGAAATCTAAGACGCATGCACGCAACATATCCTCCAGGGTCTGGATAGTCCGTTCACTCTGCCCATCTGTCTGAGGATGGTATGCGGTACTCATATCGAGACGTGTGCCCAGTGCGCTTTGCAGCGACTTCCAAAAGTGTGAGGTAAAACGAGAATCTCGGTCGGAAATGATGGAGACAGGCACTCCGTGTCTCGACACTACTTCCTTCATGTAGACACGAGTCAGTCTTTCCATTTTGTCCGTTTCCTTAATCGCTAGAAAATGTGCCGATTTAGTCAACCGGTCAACGATCACCCAGATGGTATCGCATCCCGTCGGTGTCTTAGGCAAACCCGTAATAAAGTCCATTGAGATTTGTTCCCATTTCCACATTGGGAGTTCCGGCTGTTGCAGTAGACCAGATGGTTTCTGGTATTCTATCTTGACTCTGGCACAAGTCAAACATTTGCTCACGTAGGTTGCAATGTCGGCTTTCATGTTCGGCCACCAGTAAAGTTCCTTTAAATCATGATACATTTTATCTGAGCCAGGGTGGATAGAATATCGGGACTTATGAGCTTCGTCCATCACTAGGGTTCTCAACTCTCCGTATCGTGGAACCCAAATCCTGTTCTCAAAATATCGGACCCCGTCCGACCTGGTTTCAAGTTGCTTGCTCATGCCCCGCATGAGTTCCGATGGAAGATTATCATCTTTCAAAGCTTCCAGTTGCGCATCGCGAATCTGATCGGGTAAACTGGCATGAATCGTGAGTTGCAATGCTCTCACCCGTCTGGGTTTATCTGATTCTTTTCTGCTAAGGGCGTCGGCCACCACATTGGCCTTGCCAGGGTGGTACTTGATGGCACAATCATAGTCTTTAAGCAGCTCGACCCAACGACGCTGTCGCATGTTCAGCTCTTTCTGATCGTAGATATGTTGGAGACTCTTGTGGTCGGTGTAAATGGTAAACTTGGTACCGTACAAGTAATGCCTCCATATCTTAAGAGCAAACACTACAGCTCCGAGTTCCAAATCATGGGTCGTGTAGTTCTTCTCGTGAACCCGTAGTTGTCTAGAGGCGTAGGCTATAACTTTCTCAAGTTGCATCAGCACACAACCGAGACCTTGTATAGATGCGTCACAGTGTACCTCAAAATTTTCCGTTCCCTCGGGGAGGGCTAAAATAGGGGCGCTACAAAGCTTGGTTTTCAACAGTTGAAAAGCGGATTCTTGCGCGTCACCCCAGTTGTACTTAGTGCCCTTGTGAGTCAAAGCGGTTAGGGGTTGAGCAATCTTTGAAAATCCCTCGATGAAACGCCGGTAGTAGCCGGCCAGTCCTAGGAATTGTCGCACCTCAGTCGGAGTCTTAGGTGCTTCCCAGTTTTTGATGGCCTCTACCTTACCGGGATCGACATGGATACCATTCTCGTTTATCACATGTCCTAAAAAGTGAACCTCCCGAAGCCAAAATTCACATTTCGAGAGTTTAGCATACAGTTGTTCCTTCTTCAGCAGTTCCAGAATTATCCTTAAGTGTTCGTCGTGGTCAGTCTCGTTCTTGGAGTAGACGAGAATATCATCGATGAAAACAATCACGAACTTGTCGAGGTACGCCTTGCATACTCGATTCATTAGATCCATAAATACGGCTGGTGCGTTGGTTAGGCCAAAAGGCATAACCGAAAACTCGTAGTGACCATACCGTGTTCTGAAAGCCGTCTTTGAAATATCTTCTTCGCGCACTCTCAGCTGGTGATAACCGGATCGTAAATCGATCTTCGAGTAGTAACTCGATCCCTGAAGCTGGTCGAACAAATCATCAATTCGGGGTAAAGGATAACGGTTCTTGACCGTCACCTTGTTCAATTCCCGGTAGTCGATGCACATCCGGAAAGTCCCGTCTTTCTTTCGGACAAACAAGACAGGGGCTCCCCAAGGCGATGAGCTAGGTCGGATAAAACCTTTATCCAACAAATCCTCCAACTGGGTGGACAACTCCTGAAGTTCCGCCGGTGCGAGCCGATACGGGGCTCGTGCTATGGGTGCTGCACCGGGTGTCAACTCGATTTGAAATTCGACTTGACGAATGGGAGGGAGTCCGGGCAAATCCTCCGGGAAGACTTCTGGAAAATCTCGCACAACCGGAATGTCTTCAATTCGTTTCTCCTCCACAAGTTTCTCAACAATCTGCGCCAGAATTGCCGGATGACCCTTTCTTAAATACTTCTGTGCCTTCATAATGGTAATGATGCTGGTGGTCATGCCGCTTCTCTCGCCTCGGACCGAAATGATCTCGCCTGAAGGGGTGGTAATATGGACGATCTTATCATGACATATAATCTCCGCTCGGTTCTCCGATAACCAGTCCATGCCGACAACGACATCGAAACTACTAAGCGTAAAAGGAATAAGGTCGATGTCAAAGACATGACCTGACAATTTCAACTTACATCCCGCAAGTATATGAGTTGTTATTACAGTTTTACCGTTGGCTAATTCAACAGGAAACTTAGCGTCTAACGGGGTTGGAGTAAGGTTTAAAAGTTGGCTAAAGGCCTTTGACACAAAACTCCTATCAGCTCCAGTGTCAAACAAAACAGAAGCAAAACAATCGTTTACAGGGAACTTACCAGACACCACATGCGGATCTCTGCGGGCTTGACCTGATCCAATCACAAACGCTCTTCCTTTGCCATTTCCTCCACCGTTACTGCCACTCCCATTACCCCCGTTATTGTCGTTCTGTTTCAGCTTGGGGCAGTCCTTCCGGAAATGACCTTCCTGTCCACATTCATAACATCCCTTAGTCATCATCGGTGGCTTAGGAGCACCCTTCGCCACAAGGTCAACTCTACAATCCTTCGCTTGGTGACCTATCTTTCCGCATCTTTGACACTTGACACGGTCACACTGCCCAACATGGTGAAAGTTGCACCTATTGCACTTTGGATGTTTCCCAGCATACCCGCTCGAAACCTGCCCGTTACCGTTGTTGTTGTTGTTGTTGTTGTTGTTGTGATTCTGAGTGTTGAAACTCCGAGTAAATTCGGGCTTCCGGTAGTGTTGCGGTGGGAGGTTTGAGGATGAAGATCTGGTGTTGTCAAACTTTCTTTTCCCGCTGTTCGGGTTGCTGTTGTTGCTGTTGCTGGCATGGTCATTATTCGGGTTGTCACGGGCTTTTACAGTCGAACCCCTTGGTGGTAACGCACCCTGGGTCACAGCCTGATCCGTTAGTTTGTGAGCCAAACGGATCGCTTGTTGGATCGTGGCTGGTCTGGAAGACGTCACCATACCCTGAATCTGTGGTGCCAACCCATCAATGTACATCTCTATTCTTTTGCTCGGCGGATCCACCATCCGCGGACACATCACTGCCAACTCGTGCGAACGAGTGGTGTAGGCTTCAATCTCTGAACCCACCATTTTCAATGACCAAAACTCCGACTCTAACTTCGAAATTTCTTCCCTCGGACAGTATTCCTCTCGCATCATGTTTTTGAACTCCTCCCAGTTCATCGCGTTTGCCAGTTCCAAGCCAAGGATCTGGACGTTCGAATTCCACCAAGTGAGGGCGGAATCCTCGAGTGTCCCAGCAGCAAACTTGACCCTATTGGCATGGGGACAGTTACACATCTCAAAGGCCGACTCGGCCTTCTCAGCCCAACGCAGGAAGCCTATAGCTCCCTCAGTGCCCTTAAACGTACTGGGCTTGCAGTCTAAGTAGTTCTTGAAGGTACACGTTCCATTTGGACCTCCTGTTTGATTCTGATTGTGTGCAGCCAAAGCGGCAGCAACATGGTCATTCAGCAAGGTTTGGAGTTCAGCTGCAGTCATGCTGATGTTACCTCGTCCTCGTCCAGCGTTTCTTCCGGCCATTTCCTAGAATCACAGTATAAAATGTTAAACATGAATTTTTCTTTCATATACAACACACCATACATGTAATAAAAGGTAGGTAAGAAGAAGAAAGAAAAAAAAAAAATCACATCACAACCACATATTAGTCTAAATAAAAATTTTTGATTAAAACCATTGTATTCGCTACAAAGTATTTCCAATCAATCCTTAAAATCGTAGAAAAATAATAGTTTGGATGGAGACAACCCCTCCATCTAAGTGTCATCATCACTAGATGTCGTCATCTGAGGACACCTCTGAATGTGCCTCCTCCTCAGCCGGTTCCTCCTCCGGTTCTTCTTCGGGTTCCTCCTCGGGATCTTCCTCGGGATCTTCCTCAGGCTCCTCTTCGGGATCTTCTTCAGGTTCTACTTCGGGTTCTACTTCAGGCTCTGCCTCGGGCTCGGCCTCAGGTTCTGCTGCGTTCTGATCGAGTTGCGTTTGTAGGATATCGCAACGTTCTAACGCTATTTCCGTTCGGGTCCTTGCTTCTTGGAGTTGTTCTTGCAAGTCTATCATCTCGGCTTGCATCTTCATCATAACCTTGGTTCGTTGTTCACTAGTCTCTTGCATTTCTTTCATTGCCGTTGTCATGCGGGCAATCTCCTCTTGAGTCTCGGTTCCATCTTTAAACAGTCTAGCAACATTTTCTCTAGTGTAGCGCATGTAACCCACATCACGCTCCAAACAAGAAACGACAGCTGCGAGGACTCGTTCCACAGGTTCGGTTATGGGTGGTAAAGTGTTAGGGTAACCAGGGTGGTTCGGGTGAGGCAATGGGGGAACTTGTTCACGGTAGACCATACGTCTGATCATGTTGGGATACCATTCCCAGCTAACGTCGTTATCATACAGGCCTCCGGATGGGCGGTACCTCTTTGGTGCGGGAGCTTCGAGTTCCGGGACTACACGGGGTGGCGAGGCAGTAGGTAACTGCGGTTCCTTCCCGTGAGCATGCGTCATCGAATCGGATGATGATGAGGGTGGCGTCGACATTCCTACAGGTAAGCCGTGTATATGCGCGCGTATGAGTGAAGGAGGTAAAGAGATAAGATTTAAAGACTACACAAGCCTATGTAGTGCGTAACTCTATAACTAATGGGTCGTCGCGGTTATAGTCTAGTATGCATGCAGCTTCTAGTTCGCTATAACCAATGGCTCTGATACCAATCTGTCACACCCTCAAAATCCACTAACGGAGTTTTACCGTCAGAGGGTGTGAACTGGCAGGATCGGAATCATTAGTTATAACCAAACCAAAGAAAAACGTTTAAATGAAAGTAAATGCGGAAGCGTAAAACCTTAATTCAAAAGTTGCGTCACGCAGGACGACTTAAAAACCAAAAGTAACTGTTTAAGTTTAAATTTGCAGAATAAAAGTGTTTTCAATAATGCATGCTCCTAAACCGCGCGCCCGCCTCGGCTACCTGAGAATAACATACTAAAAGTGTCAACACAAGGTTGGTGAGTTCACAAGTAAGATAAGATAAATTGTTTAGCGTTTTGCGTAACCTCGTTACGACGTTTAAATGTTGCGTAACCTCGTTACGGCGTTTGAGTGTGTAACCACGTTACAACGTTTAAGTATTGCGTAACCTCGTTACGACGTTTGAGCGTGTAACCATGTTACAACGTTTAAGTGTTGCATTACCAGATAGTGTTATGTTAAATTATATATCGATAGGTAGCTAATCTATACAACAAGTATTGCTAAGTGGTTCGCGACCGAAGCTGACTGTTTATCAAGTGCCCGTCACCAGGTCCTCCAGACCATGGTATGTGTTAGCCCAAATTTACACCCACTCAACCTCCAGTTGAGCTATAACGTCGGGTGGGGTTTGTCAAACCCAGTAGTACTACCCAAAAGTGACTCGCTATTCCAAATATTAACCGGTCCGATGTGTGGGACTTCAAGTTGTTACAAATGCCGCTTAGCCTTTACAAGTGATATATAATTTATAACAAAATCTTTCATATGCGTTTATCTCAGAAAATATATTTATCGGAGTATGTTATCTCCCCCAAGTGAAAACGTTTGAAAGCAGTTTAAGAGTGGGGTAAAGTGAACTCACTGTTTGCGAAGAATATCCGATCTAGATCACCGAGTGATGCGCGTCGTAGAAAACTCTCTAGCGTTCTAAAACAACAAGGAGATTTTCTAAGTATCGGAACGTTTAACGAGTCTCTAGACTCGGCACATAATACCTATGCACGTAACATGTTTCGTTTGTGTATTGTGTGTGACTCTACAAGTACAATCGTGATACGACATATGAGTGAGCAATTACTTCCGTGTCATGTGTTAATAACCTACTTACTAGCAATAATTCCCGTAAGGGCAATTTGGTCAACAAACAAAGACTAACTAACCAATATTTCCCGCAAGGGTAATTTGGTCAATTCATGGCAATCAACTAGCAAATATTTCCCCGCAAGGGTATTTTGGTCAAAATTACAACAATTATATAGAAACTACCATATTTCATGCATTCCTATACAACTCAGCAGCTAGTTTCGTTATGACAGAATTTCTACTTGAAAGATTGTACTAGTTCACCGATTATAATGTCTCAATTAATTCACCAAAAATTACCACAGAAACATACATGTCTTAGGTTTCCAGAACATATTTTATCTTATTTTTATTCCATATAGATTGCTCACAATGATCAAAACATTACAGCTAACTTATATCAGCCAGATTCATGCACATCAGAATGTTATTTGCAATTCCCGTTAAACGAAAAATCCAATAAATGCAAGACCACTTGGGTTTGGTTCCTAACTCAGTGAGTCAACTTCCAGAAGTGGAACCAACCCAATTGGTCTCGTGGTTCATGAGATATAATATTTACAATATAACCTAACAGCAGGTCTAACAGCTCAGCTTTGCATCACGTTTTTGTAAAATCATAAAAGTATACTTCTACTTATCCAAAAATTACGAATTTATACTTTATAGAAACTAGACTCAACCTAGTTTACTGCAGTACCCACAATCTCAATCAATTTTCACGTTTACACTTCGTTACAGTCAGTTAAACATCGTATATACATTCTGTCCAGAATCTGTTCACATCAAAACTCAACATAACCATAACCTATGAACTATCATGCATCCATATAACCTTCTAGATACTATAACTACTATCCATGCATATCAATCATACCATACATACAAGATTAGGGTTTGTGTTCTAATTCAAATCAAAGACAATCAATGAATCATGTAACAACATCAAGAATCATATTAATCTATCATCCAACTATCAAGAATCATATTAATCATATAACACCTAGAATCGGCTGAGTTAGGGTTTGCATACAACTCATTAAACATCAAAATTACACAACAAGGAGGTAAGGGATGATCAAGTATACCTTCCTAGCACCTAGTTCTTGGATTAAACTCTTGATTTGATGTGTGTGTGTGGAAGATTGTGGACGGCAGCCGTGAGTAGGGAGGAGCAAGGGGGCCGATCGGGTTTTTAATAATAATAATAATAGTTAGGGTTTAGAGTTTATGTTATATTTATAGGCCAACAAGTTACATTCTAGTCCCTAAACTTCCAATTGTTGTTTTTCTCTAGAACATTCCATCATACTTGAACAATAAGTTAACATGACCATACTATTATCACATAGCACATAATCCTAACACATAATAATCATATAATTAGTGTCTTGACGTTTGTCGTTTATTTGTCAATCGTTTGCGTTAACTCGTTTGCGTTTCGGTGCAAATCCCGAAAGACTACACATGTAGTAAGTGTTAAGCGTCATTTAAACCCTAGTTTAAATGTAATGAAGTGTGCGTTAAAGATTCAACAATCTTAAAGTTTGAATTGACGGAGTTGAGTTAACGAGGTTAACCTGAAATTGACGATTGTCACAAATAAAATCCAACCATGACTTGCACAGTTACATAAATTCAAACCGAGATTTTAGCAACTTTAATAAGATATATATAAATATGTATATATAAATAATTAATAATTTTTTTTTGGTGTTAGATTGGTGTTATATTGAATAAGCACAAAAATTATATACCATTTTCAAAGAAAATTACCCAATCCACATATATTAAATTATAAACCATTTTCAAAGAAAATTATACTTGTAAGGCCCCGTTACCGGTGCCCTAAATTTGGTGTTAGATTTACTCATAAACACAGTTCTAAATATCAGAGTTAATAAAAACATTCGCGGATTAGTAAACATTCATGAAACATTACAAATAAATCCATAACTTTGTCTTATTAAAACATATTGTCTTTCAAATCAAAATGTTATTTCTAAAATGTCTTGAGTCTTCAGATGCCAGACTCTTATTCTTCTGCCATGTGCCCCCGCTCAAGCCAGCTACCTCATTCTACTCACTGCGTGCATAATAAAAGTCAGCTACGCTGAGTGAGTTCTAGTTAATCACATAACATACAATACATACACACTTACATACTTTCATTCATACTTTCAAACTTGCTTACCTTCATTCATTAATTTATTCTTTTATATTCATACCTTACGTTTTAAAGAGCATTACGCCCTATAACCTTCGCATATATTATTAGGGTATGCAACCCTTTAACCTTCGCATATATTATTAGGGTATGCAACCCTTTAACCTTCGCATATATTATTAGGGTATGAAACCCATTAACCTACGTATATATTATTAGGGTATGCAACCCTTTAACCTTCGCATATATTATTAGGGTATGCTACCCTTTAACCTTACCTTACCTTTCATTATCATTTCCATTATCACATCCATACATATAATATCATACATATCATAGTCGTACACACTTCCTTTATTCACATACATATATCATACATACTACACTATACTTTCCTTAACAATACGTGCAATACCCGAAGGTCGTTCACGTACCGTCAAGCATACATTCATAACTATCACATTCATCATCTAGACATACACTTATCATTTAAGGTAAGTGTATTAACATTCACATTGAGTATGCACACAACCTCGAAAACATAACAAAGAAATGGGGCTAGAAACTCACCTGAACACGGTTACGTTCACCGTTAATTGTTATTCCTTTCTTGAGCTGTGCACGGCTAACTGTATAACAACTACACGTATCAATTAACAATCACTATCTATATTGTGTTTCTAGTTCAATTATAACCCACAACGAACGGGGTCCGAGGGCAGCGCCCCTGACAGCGAGGTTCTAGGGGCGGCAGCCCCTAGCGGGGTCCAAGGGGCAGAGCACCTGGCTGGGGTTAACTTATTTTCGTTAACTGTCTTAACACATTTTCCATTAGGATTTTAATTTATTATTTAATTCACTAACTCCTTCGCCATAACGAATTAAGCCTAATTCGTTAGCTAATTCGTGATCTTTTTATCTTGATTCGTCATCTTTTCATCGTCTGATTCGTCCTCTGATTCGTTACCTTATCATAACGAATTGGGTAAATAACGAATCACTTGGTTCGTTATCTTTCCATGGCGAACTGGCGGGTAACAAATCACTTGATTCGTTATCTTAGCATAACCTAGTTCGTTATTTGAACATAGAGAAATGGTTGAATAACGAATCACTTGATTCATTATCTGAACTTAACGAATGTCGAACTAATTCGTTGTCTAATCCTAACGAATTGCATCAATCTTATCAGACTTTGACTCAGGTCAAAGTCAAAATTGCCAAGAACAACAAATAGTCAACAGAAACGGATTTTTACAATTGAACCTCAAATCTTAACGAAACAACATGATTTTGGTATTCATGAACTCGTAATCACATCGCTTACAAACCCTAATCCTCAAATCAGCCAAACTTTCGTGTTTAAGAGGTGAGATTTGGGCGTATGTGTTACGGGTTCTTTAGGTTAGCAATTAACCTATCAATCGTTAATGGTTATCAGCAAGAATCATCACGTTTGGTTCGTTTTTACCATATGTATACCGATCTAAAATTATCTAAATGAATCCGGACCTAAATGAATGATCCTAATTATAAACTTACCTTAAACGAGTCGAACTACGAACACGGTTAAGCCTTGATGTTGTTTTGGTTCTTCACAACGATCTAGCACCAACAAATCTCGGGTTTTCAACTTCGTATCTAGGGTCGGTTTAAATGATAGTCTTGTGTGTGTTTTTGATGGTGTAGGCTATGGTGTAGAGATGGAAAAAAGTGGAAAGGTTTAGGGTTTAAGGGGTATTTATACTCCCTTAAGCCCATGGAACTAAGGCCCATTCCATATTTTATTCTATCTTCTAAAGTCCAAGCCCATCATCTTAAAGAAAAATGCATAACTTTCACTGATCCTGTACTAAAAATGCATAAATTTCAATCAAATAAAACAAACTTGAAATGCATAATTTTCAATCAAACAAAACAAACTTGAGAACACAAAAGAACCTGATCAAAGTGATGTTTGACAGTGAAGATGAAGGCAACCATCATTACTACGCAGATTTTAGGGCTGAAAGTGAAATAAAAAGCAAAAATGAAGAGCCCTGAACTCAATATCTGTTATCACAAATTGCAACATCAGTAAATTGTAGATTCCAAAATAGCCCTAAATTCTAACTTTAAAGAGTTGCATAATTTTAAAAGCCACATGAACAAGAAGCAACAATCACAATTAAATCAACATAATAAATGAGATGAATCACAAAATCAGAGAAAATTTATAAGCACGCCCAAAATTGGACCTATATTTGGTCGTCGCCTTCCCTGTCTCAGTGTCAATTTCTTTTTAACGATGGCTGATGAACTGGTAACACATTAAACTTGGTGTAGATCATAAATTAAATAAAAACCTATGGCGAATTTAACATTCGCAGCAATCAAACCACTTAGCAATTGAAGACGACTATGTCGAAAAGTCCAGCAATGGAGTAATTTTGGTTGTACACAAGACAAGGTTACTTGTGCAAGTTTTGCTCACATCTAGGTATAGGGAGAAGGTTATATATATAGGGTTTAATTGCAATTAAACATTCGCCGGAGATCCTATGGAACGTCGTCGCTGAGGTGAGGGTGATTAATTTTAACGGCGTCTTATCCATAAATTTTATTTTAGCAGGGTCTTGAAATTGTAAAATTACCATTGTGTCCATCTAAAATGTTTTATACATAATATAGATATAAATATAGATATATATTACTAACCCCGGAAGACTGTAACTGCTTTTTGGATTAATGTACAGAGTCAGATCAGCTCAACTTTTAATCCTAACCCTGCTATTGAGTAGATAAATTCAAAATGGTGTGAAGAGAACAATGACGCGATGAATAATTTTCCAGTCACTATCACCGAACTCATCTCCACACATATATGCAGGCCCAAAATCCACATCACTGAAAGTAAACAACAAACAAGCAATTATTGTTTGACCAGCTTGACTTTCATAGGATACAAAGATTCATAAAATAGAAACTGAAAGCTAATTTGATACAAATTAAAGGACGATTTTCTGTAACATCTTAAGAACTTGATACAAATGAAAGATTTAACAATTAACTTTATAGACTTAATTTTGTACACCCACACGACGTATGCGGAAGCACCCTGGCACCCTCAGAAGTCATTCGCAGGACAAAGTATTTGTTCGCCTAAATGACCAGGATGTAATGCCTAAGGACAGCTGTGATTAACTAATTACTTTCTAGAATATTTACCAAGATTCTTTCTTGGGCAATACGTGATCTCTCGGCCAATGAATAAAAGACACCTGGCAAGGCCGTTATAACCGTGCACATGGCTAGGGATATTTATCATCCTATCCCAGAAGGACGCGTGCCCAGGTTTTTATATATGCATATGCAACGTATAGCCAAACCTATCATTTGAGGACACGGTCCAGGTGGTTACGAGAGCATCTTCTGAAAAGAACAGCTGGTCCAATCACCTTCCCACATACTTCGGCTATAAATACCTTCTTAACCTTCATGAGGTATTCATTCACTCCCACCGTATTCTCTCTACATACTTAAGTACTTTATCTTCATCGGAACTGTACTTATTCTCACGTCGGAGGGTGGTTACGGGAAGACCCCCCCCCCTCTTGTCCTTCCCGTAACGAGCTCACGATGTCTGTTTTGCAGGTTTACGTCATTGGACTTCAGGGAATTGGGCTTATATCGTACTGGTTGTTATACGTATCCTACCCTGTGGACTCATCGGATCTAAGACCCGTCAAGGGGAGTAGATCCGTTTTTCTTCATTGGCGCCATCCGTGCTTTTGTTAGAATAACAATAATTCTGTGTTTTTGGTTTGTTGTACGATATGAGTCAAATTCCTGAAGGGCCGACGGGAACTCATGCGCCTGCTTCACATGTTACTGGTATAGAAATACCTGAAGGTTTTGCTTCAAGTGTTCTTGCACGTATCACGACTCCTGGTTCACGAACTGTTGATGTAACACCTGGAGGACATAGCATCGAGCATGTTACTACACCAGTTGGACCAACTCCTAATGATTTAGGACGTGTCACGGCACCAGAAGGTACGAATCTGGGTGACCTCGGGTGTATTATGAGGGAAATTCGCCAGACTCGTTCAGAATTAGGTCTGGAAGACGATTCTGGCGATTCCGATCTGGCGAGAACTCATCACCATAATTCCAGATCTAGAGGGCCACTGCCCCCAGAGAAGTGGCTCCGCATTCAACAAGAGAATGTGGCAGCCGAGTATGAGCGTAGAGTGCGAAACGAACGTTTACATGCTCGCACTCTGACTTACGATGAATCTCCCAGTATATCTCTTTCTCCTCCACCAACAGGGAGAGGAAGTCAGATCCGTCACAGCCAACAAGCATAACAGGATTTTGGTGAAGTACGGAGACTGCGTCCCCTTCCTCGTTTAGACATCCGGATGCCGTCTTACGTAGATGAGCTCGACAGTTATGATTCGACTTATCACCCAGGTGGTTACAGTTTCTACACTGGTGATAGTAGACTGCATTCGAGGGAGAAGATCAGCCGTCCGCGAGACGTAGTCCGTCACACTCAGTATCACAGTGATGCGGAGGAAGCTTTTAGTAAACCATATCGCCCAACAGCCTTTGCTGAAAAATCAAAATTCATAGCGCGTATCGCAACTGCACCCTTCCCAATTAATGCCAAAATACCTACATCGGTTGGCAAATATAATGGAATGACTGATCCAAGCGATCATCTCCAAAACTTCATGGTAGTAGGTGGTGTAAGCGGATGGACGCAGCCTGGTGTCACATGTTCGCATTAACACTAACAGGGGCGGCGCGTGAATGGTTTGAAAAACTACCAGACGGTCAGATTTCTAGCTGGGATGATATGGTGAAAAAATTTTCCCAGCAGTTCAGTCAGCAAAAGAAGCACACTCGTGATCAGTTAGAAATTTTGGATGTTATCCGCCAAGATAACGAATCTGTGGAATGCCACAAGAACGGGATGATATCATGACCACGGCAAAGTTGTACGCTAGAACCGAGAAAACTTTGGGTTATAACAATTCAAAGCAAAAGTTAAAGGTGGAATTTCAAAATCCACGAATTTTGTACCCTTGACCAGATGTTCAAGTTTTCTTTATTTCACAGCTGCTTCAATTTCATTTTTCAAGGCCACACACTCGTTGGTATTGTGTCCGATGTCGTTATGATGTGAGCAGTGTTTTTTGTTATCGAGGAACGATCTTCTTGGTAGTGGTTGAGGTATTCGAAAATTCACAATCTCGGTGGTGAGAATTTCCGAAGGAGTTTTAGATAACGTAGTCCAACTGTTGGAGGATCATGCTGAGTCTAGACTCCAGCTAAATCGGCAATAAAAACAAGCAAAACTTTTCAGCACGATCCTCCAACAGTTGGACTCCGTTATCTAAATCTCCTTCGGAAATTCTCACCACCGAGATTGTGAATTTTCGAATACCTCAACCACTACCAAGAAGATCGTTCCTCGATAACAAAAAACACTGCTCATATCATAACGACATCGGGCACAATACGAACGAGTGTGTGGCCTTGAAAAATGAAATTGAAGCAGCTGTGAAATAAAGAAAACTTGAACATCTGGTCAAGGGTACAAAATCAGGGACTAGTAAAGCTCCCGCGCGAGATAACTTGGGCCCATCTAAAAAGCAAGTCAAATATTTGAATGTTCACATGATTCAAGGTGGACATAAGGTTGGGGGAAAATGAGAGAGTTCCTGGACGAGGAATGGAAGAATGAACCTGTGATCTTCCCAAGAATTAAAGGCGGACCGAGTAACAAGAATCCTCTAATTATCACCGCTCTCTTTGTTCACTACAGATCGCAATACGTCTTCTTCGACACTGGTAGTACATCTGACATTATGTACGAACAGTGCTTCGAACAACTCGATGACGAATATAGGGAAAGGTTAAAACCTATTCACGCTCCAGAATCTGGTTTTGGAGGAGAGGTGATGCACCCACGAGGGGTTATATCATTCCCGGTCACTCTCAGTAACGGGATTCATTCAAGAACTGAGGAAGCTGAATTTTTAGTCCTACCAGCAACTTCCAAACATGACATCATTATGGGGCGGGAAGCAATTGGTGACTTCAATGCTCATCCGTCCACAGCTCACGGTGCGGTCGGAGTTCCAACCCGCACCGGCGTAGCAATCATCCATGTCAATCGACATTGCTTCGCAACTGAAAGCTCAAAACCCAGTAAAGTTCCAAAACAAGCTCAGAGGACTGAACCAGAGAAGTGAGTTTTGAACAAGAAATTCCCTGATCAGACAGTTATAATCGGACCCGCTATTTCAGAACTTAGTGAGGACTTTCTTAAAAAATTTGTTGACCAAAAATATGGACAACTTCGCCTGGCAACCCGCGGACATGAATGGTGTTCCTCGGAGTATTGCGAAACACAAGTTAAGGGTGAATCCATTATTTACCTCAGTTGTACAGAAAAAGCAAAAGATGGGACCAGAACAGACAAAAGCTATGAATGATCAAGTACAAGAATTGCTTCATGCTGGAATCATCGGGGAAATCGAATATCAAACATAGGTGGCTAATCCGGTCATCGTTCCAAAGAGTAACGGAACATGGCGGATGTGCATAGACTTTAAAGACCTAAACAAAGCCTGCCCGAAGGATTGCTACCCACTACCAGAAATTGATCTCAAAGTAGCGTTGTGGCCCCGTTTAAGTTTAAATGCTTCCTCGACGCCTACAAAGGCTATCACAAAATCCGCATGGCGGCCGGTGATGAGGATAAGACAACGTTCCGCACTAACCAGGGGACATTTTGCAATAAAATGATGCCCTTTGGATTGAAAAACGCGGGTGCCACGTATTAGCGGCTGATGGATCAAGCTTTCAAGAGTCAGATGAGTCGGAATCTGGAAGTCTACATGGATGACTTGGTGACCAAGAGCATTGACGAAGATCAAATGCTGAGACACATCAATGAAACTTTCGAAACTCTAAGAAGTATTAACATGAAGCTGAATCCGGCTAAATGTTCTTTCGGGATGGAGGAAGGAAAATTCCTTGGAGTCATTGTTACGGGCACGGGTTTTATAGCCAACCTGGATAAGGTCCAGGCAGTGGCTCGCATGCCTTCTCCTTCATCCCTCAAGGAAGTACAGACACTCAATGGAAGATTGGTAGCATTAAACAGATTTTTGGCCAACCATGCAGCTAAATCTTATCCGTTCGTTTCAGCTTTGAGAAATTGTCTCAAACAAGCACAATTCAAATGGACCGCGGAAGCTGAACATGCGTTCCAAGAAGCCAAGAAATGTTTGATGGAGTTGCCCACTCTAACAGCTCCTTATGCGGGAGAACCATTGACGTTATACTTATCGGCATATGATATTGCTGTAGGAGCCGCACTACTGACAGACAGAAAGAATGTCCAAACACCAATATATTACGTCAGTAGAACGCTATCAGATCCAGAGACCAGATACTTGATGCTAGAAAAGCTTGTTCTAGCACTGGTCTATGCAGCCTGACGGCTCCGCAGATATTTTCAAGGACATCCCATAAACGTATTGACTGGGTACAAACTCAAGAACGTACTGAGTAAGCCAGAGCTGTCCGGGAGATTGGCAAAGTGGTCCATCGAATTGGGTGAACACGCGATAGAATATAAAGGACAGGTGCTGGCAGACTTCGTCACTGAAGTTCCGCAACACAAAGAGAAGGAATGTTTGGTTGAGCAACAACCCCAAGCACATCCTGAACAAGGACAAATGTGGTCATTGTTTACGGATGGAGCTTCAAGCAGTGAGGGATTGGGTGCAGGCCTCAGGCTAGTCAATCCCAAAGGCCATGAGTTCACATACGCCATGTAGTTAGACTTCAAAAGTACTAACAACGAGGCGGAATATGAAGCTTTTCTTGCAGGAACGCGGATAGCCAAAAAGCTTGGGGTGAAGAATTTAGAAGCACGGGTAGATTCTATGATGATTGCGGGACAAATTAAAGGAACTTACAAAGCAAAAAATGATGTCATGGCTTCATATCTGTCAAAAGCAAAGGACTTAATTCGCCAATTTTCCTCTTTCAGCGTTATTTACATCAAGAGGAGCGAGAACAAGTCAGCGGATGACCTTAGTAAGTTGGCTTCAACTAATTTGAACACTTTGTTAAGTATATTCGTGTTGAAGTTCTTGATCACCCGTCCGTTCCACAAAATCAAGTTCTGGTAATTCAAACGGGCGTCAAATCATGGATGACACCGATCAAGGCTTATCTATCATCTTGGGCCCTCCCGGCTGAAAAAGCCGAGGCTCGTAAGATAAAACATAAAGCCTTGAATTACCAGATGAATGACGATGTTTAATACCGAAGATCCTTCATGGGCCCATTATTACGATGTGTAGATACGGAAGATGCGAACTATCTAATAAGAGAAGTTCATGAGGGAATTTGTGGCCTACACGCGTGCCTAAGGATGGTGGTAGCAAAGATCATGAATGCAGGGTATTACTGGCCTGGGATGCATCTAGATGCTGTGCAAGAATTCATGAAGTGCGATTCTTGCCAACGTCATGCTCCCAATACCATGCGCCGAAAAAACGAACTGATTCCGGTGACATCTGCTTGGCCATTCCAGAAATGGGCTATTGACATTATGGGACCTTTCCCAGAAGCCCCTGGACGAGTCAAATTTTTTATAGTGGCCACTGATTACTTCACCAAATGGGTAGGAAGCCAAACCAGTTGCATCAATAACGACATCAAGCATTAAGAAATTCCTTTGGGAATTCATCATTTGCCGGTTTGGTCTTCCGAAGGAACTAGTAAGTGACAATGGGACCTAGTTTGCGGACAGCGAACTACAAGAATGGCTGAAAGAACTTTAAATCATTCAAAATTTTACATCTGTAGCCCATCCGCAAGCAAATGGTCAGGTTGAGCGAACCAACCGAACAATCAAGGAAGGGATCAAAGCAAGGTTAGGAACTAAACGGACGGAATGGGTTGACGAATTGCCCCATGTACTTTGGGCCTTCCGCACCCAAAAGAATTCCATTAATTCTGAGACGCCCTTTAGTTTAACCTATGGCACTAAGGCCATGATCCCAACCGAAATCAGGATTCCATCCGCAAGAGTCTTGTTGATCGATGATAATGATCATGAACTCCGGATGAATCTTGACCTTCTTGAGGAGAGGAGGGAGCTGGCATCGATCCGCGAGAACAATTATAAACGCCAACTGCAGAAATATTATAACTCGCGGGTCCAAAAATGCGAATTTGATGCGGGAGACTTTGTCTTCCGCAACAATGAGGCTTCTGGCCAAGAGCCTCCGGGCAAGTTAGCCCCAATTTGGGAAGCCCCTTATAAGATAAAACAAGTTTTATCCAAGGGTGCTTACAAGTTAGAGAATTTGGATGAGACTGAGATCCCTAGAACTTGGAATGTGGCACAGTTAAAGAAATGCTATATGTAGCAACTGCGTTTATTTTTCATTTTTGGCCTGCGTGCCCAAATAGACTTGCAGAGAATGTGTAATGATATCTTTCGGCTTATGCCTAGTTTATGAAAATTTTATTATCATGAAATACATGTTTCTATTTGTACGTAATCCTTTATTAACAAGAAAGAAGATCCTACAAACACTTATATTATGAAACATATGACAAAGTGTACTAGACAAAGTAAACTTCTTATTATTTATCAAAAGGGATTACAAGAAAATACGATAAATACAGGGAAGATAAATCTATGTTTATGACGTCGCGCCGTCATATTCTACATTTTCGCCTTCCGCGTCATTCTGATTTTCTTCATCTTCCTCATTAAGGCCAAGGAGATCTTTCAATTGCTCGATACGGTCTTCCTTGTTTGCAAGCTCAGATATCTGCTCCTCAATCGAAAACTTTAACTTGTCAAAAGTTTTCGTTTATTCGATTAGTATTGCAGCAGTATCCTGGTCGTGCAAGATGAATTCCTCTGGAAGCTTGGCTTCTGAGGCAAATTTATAGCCTTCCTTTAAGACCATCTGAAAGCCGGCTTGCTTAGACGCAATTAAAAGCACGACAAAACAGTCCCCAAGCTCATCGCCCTCCCGGATATAGGCAATAACCTGATAAATATAAAAGTAAGCAAAGTGTTTTACATACGATTATGACAATGCAAAAAGGCACAATTACCTGGGGGACTCCTTCTGCCAGCAACCATTTTTTGTCCGACTTAGCCCGTACAAGCTCCATTTTATGGCCGGCACATTCCAAGGCATGTTCCCAGCTCTTAGCGGTGAGGTCGGTTTGGCGTTTGTCATTGGCTGCTGATTCAGCCTTCAAAGTTTTTATCAGTTCATCCCGTTCATCCAGCTGCTACAGGAGAACAGTTTTGGCTTCCTCAGCAGCTGAAGGGTTAGCCTTCTCCGCTTCTAAAGCATGTCGGCTCTCCTTGGCCTCATCCATAGCCCCGAGGGCTTCTTTCTTGGCTTCGGACACCTTAGCCTCCAGATCATCCCACACATGATTCATCCCCAACTAGTCTCGGAAAATTTCATGGCTGGTGGACATAGCATTCGCCGAATGATAAGAATATGTATTCAGAAATTATTTGAGAATACGATGGCGCTACGCTCCCTTTCTGCGGGAGGAAGGCACTCTTGTAAATACTCCATACAGACGTCCGTATCCCTAAATATTGAATTTTGGCGTACGTTCCAGTGCGAACGGTGTATGGGAGCTTTCTCCTCGTGACGAGAGAGAGATGCTTGCGGCCCATATGAAAAAAGAACTAAACCCTCCCTTATCTCTAAAGCGTTGGAAGGTGTGGAGGGATGCAGAGGCATCAGGATCTTTAAAATCACCATATTTTTTCTCCTTAAAAGGAGAAACATCCGTAACAACAATCGGATCCTGGGTGGTCTTGGGTGGTGAAGGTGGTGGAGGTGGAGGTGGAGTTGATCCCCTCAAACCTGAAACGTCTTCGGAAAAGTCTTTTAGGGCCACTGTGAAACAACAATTGCTCATCAAAGCATGTTTGACGAAATACAGTTACCAAACCGAAACATTATAAAACTTACCCGGAGAAACATCTTTGGAAGCAAGCTGGTGAAGGCAAGCTCCCAATTTCGTCCGATCCTGCTTTTCAGACGGAACGACCTTGGTAGGTTGAACTTTGCGTTTCCCAGCAGCCTTGGAAGCGCCCGCATCAGCAATTGTACGCTCACCTTCAACGGTGACGTCATCATCTCCATCACCACCAGCTTCCTTGCTCGTGGTCGGATTCGGATCTTGCTAACGGGTCAGACCTACAGTCGGGGATAACGTGTTAGTAGTACCAACCGATAATTACCCTTCGCAGAGTGATGACTCCTCACTAGAGGAAAGGATCACTATCACTCCGCTATAGGTAGCAGCAGTAATGGGTCGAGGTTGAAGAATACCCTCACCTTTCAAATAAAATTTCTCACCTGTCGCATACATCGCCTCGAAAACTACGGGTTTCGGGCGAAATGCGGTGGGGAACAAAAAATTGTGACAGGTACGCACAAGTATGGGCTCGTCCTTTGGGTCAATAGGACGACGCACCATGAGACCTTCCTCACGGTCCAGAAGTGTACTAAAGACAGAGCCCTCGCCTATAGACATAAAAATAGAAGTCAGAATTAAGAAGAAAAATAAAGGATAGAGTAATAGTATACTTACTCTTGTCCGGTATCTCGTAATATGGCTACAAACTAGGGAACGGCCACAAAGGCTCATCTTAGCACTCATCATCGCCCCCTCAGGAATCGCGTGCATGGGGGTTGGTGTGCTAATCAACGTGGTGTACCAACCGGAGTTCACTATGGTGGTGGTAGCAACCACGGGCATTTCATCATCCGATTTCCGGCGGGTCATGGTGAACGAGACAACATCCTCCCGGATCCAGAAAAATTTTGGCTTCCAACCGTAAAGGCTGCGGATCCACTCATTACCAATCACCGCCTTCCCGATTGTGGCCCAACTATACCACCCATCTCGATAAGTCATCTTATAGAAGACCGTGAGCATGCCGACGGATGATTCAAGGCCTCGGGACTGACAACAAAATTCAAAATGACGAATCCTCAGCATCCCGAAAGGATGAATTTGCGACAGGTGAACCCCATATGTCATCAAGATAGATTGTACGAAATTTGCCACAGGGAAGCGAAGGTTCCTTGAGGTAAAATGGTCTGTATACACGACCATTTTTCCTGCCAGAGGGTCGGTAGAAATAGAACTGTCGGCTGGTCGTTCAGGCTCCCACTCAGGAAACACTTCTCCTTGAGGTTGAAAACAACCTCGTGAATAGCAGGAGCACTCTTCTTATCGCTAGCCATTTTAATAGAGTTGTGTCAAAGATTGACTAGAAAACCCGATAACAAAGCTGGAGAAGCTAGAAGTCATAAACTCAGATATGCTTGATAAAACGAGTAAGAAGATAAGAATGAACTGGAGACCACATGTGATCTATTTATACACACTGAAATTAATGTGATCGATTGATTGACAGAAGAGATAGACAAAGCGGACCATTAGATGATCGACACGTCAGGCGCGAAAGACAAAAAAGCGAAAACAGGCTGTTAAAAGGCATTGTGCACATCTTGTCAGTTGTCCCTTGATATTTCTCTTTCCGCCTCGTCATCATAATCATCCAACTTGAAAAAAATTCAAATTACGGATAACTCAAAATATCTCACAAACATATTATTCTTCATACAATATAATATTCACAAGACAAACAGTTTCTTTTCATTCATAATCAAAAGACGGTTACAAAATATGAAAAGAAGTTACAAGTCTTAAAGACTAAGTCTATCCTAAGGATTAGGAGCTGATACATCTTCCGGAGGTGTTGATGGAGTGCCCTCAGGAGGAGTAGACGGAATGTCTTCAGACTCGCCATCTAGATAGTTCCTCAACTATTGCACACCATCGTCGGCTGAGGCAAACTCCGGAAGCATACCCTGCAAAGGAAACACTAGATCATCGTATTCTTTGATCCGCATATCGTACTCCTACTTAACATCAAGACCGTGAAGCGGATGATCTTCAAAGGAACGACCGTTTTGAGCATACATCATCCTTTCATTAAAACCTGTCACGCGGCCGGCCTGGGAAGAAGCGGTCATCAGGGAGGCAAAGCTATCAGTTTGCTTAGGACTTCCCTTAATATGTCGAATGACCTAATAAAAGAGAAGTGGTTCATTAGCAACAACATTAAATGTGTAATGAAAGACGTATAAAGGAAACTTACAGAGTCAAGTCCTCAGCTAAGCAAACACTGTCGATCTTGCTATGCGCGCTTCGCCCTCTCCTGAAGTTCTCGGAACCCGTCAGCTATTTTTTGTTTGTCTTTAAAAGATTCAGCTGCGCGAGCTTCAACATCGTCACGTGCTTGAAGGAGCGAGTTATAGGCAGCTTGCATTTCAGCAGCACCTTTATCCTTAAGCTCAGCTCGCTCCTTCTGCAGCTTCAACTCTGCCTCAAGCTCCTGAATTTTGGTACCTTGGCGGGTCACTTGGCTTTCCAAAACTGAATTAGCATCAAGTGCTTTGGCTAGGTCCTCCTTCTTTCGCTGAGCATCGTTGCGGGCAGCTTCAAGATGCGAATTTTTCCTCTCACAGGCTTCCTTCTATTGGCGGACAACAGTAGCATGCCGATCTTTTTCACTTTTAAAAGCAAATTTCGGCGTCGGATAATTTCCACTTCGCCGTGTTCACCACTGAACGATGCTCCTCGGCTTCTTTTTTAGCTTCCTCGACAACTTGAGAAGCTTCCCCTAGCTTTCCGCCCATCGTCCGCCACAAACGTAAAATTCTCTGCCCACAAGCCAAAGTGTTGGCCAAGGACGAAGAAAAATCAGTATGAAGATCGTGGAGAGAGCGTCCACGTTGCTGAATCATCTCCGCAGGTGGCACACATTGGTTAATAAAAGCCATAAAAACATTTGGGTCTATAAAGCGGGAACCGTTCGCAATATCCCAATGCGGGGTAAACGAGTTGAGGAGAACATGAATAGATGAAGATTGCTGAGGAGCATCATGGGATGACACCCTTTCAACGTTTTGAAAGGGACGTCCAGATCGAAAACCTTTCTCTTCGCCCGTAGGTAGAGGGGAGGAGGAGAAAGAAAATTGTGGAGGAGGACGAGGCGGGGATTCCTCGGTTCTGAAGCCTTCCTCGTTCACAATGGGGTCATTCTCCTGGAAACCAACAGCTTCCCCAGTCTGAAAAAAGTAGTCTAAGGAGTCAAGATTCGAACCCCCTACATTTGTCTCGGCAGGAGGGGTAGGGGGCTATCTTCCTTCTCCTTCTCCGGAGGAGGAGACGGCTGTTTCTCGGAATCAGGCGTTGGCGATGGTATTTTGTCTGATATAGCAACCCCACTAACAACCATCGCCAGATCTGCACAATAAAACCATATTTAAGCATCGGTCAAAACAATGAAACGCAAAAATACTAATACTTACCAGCCATCGTTCTCATGCGTTCAGCAAGACTTGCCCTCTGCTTCTTCAGACGATAGGTCCGTTGCTTCTTTGTCACTGTTCCCCCTCTGGCATCCGCAGAACTTGTGCCCGCGTCACTTGAATGAGAAGACCGAAGAGTCCTCTTTCGCCTTAATTCTGCCAATAGGTGCGAGACAGATGAAAAATCAAAAGCATCATATAAGCTCTCTTTTTCCTGGGTTGCAGAATCGTCACTCGACGATAGAATGACGATTACCCCATCAGAAGTAAGGACATTAAGCGGAGGAGGGTTCAAAGCATACGCACCTGACTGAAAGGTAGCGTCCGAAACTATGGGTTCGGCACGCACCTTAACCGGAAAGAGGAAGTGTTTCTCAGTCTTCTCGAGAACAGGTTTGTCTTTCGCATCGCGAATACTCTTCCTTGTACAACCCCTGTCCTCAAAAAGAGCATTCAGCATGGGTCCGGGACCTGAAAGAGAAACGTAAAAAATCAATCAAAAAAGCCTCAAACAGACCGAAAAGAAAGAGGGAAACTTACGATCGTCTAAATCGATGAAAACAGGCTCCAAATATGGAGATGGCCAGAGACGACTCATACCCGCCCATACAAGGGCTTCCTCGGGCAATGCACGCATTTGGGTCGGTTCCGAAACTAGGATGCGGAACCACTCCCGACCCTCATGAGAGGCTGTAACAACTTCCGGGAGTGCCTTGTTCGCCGGACGACGAACCGTTACCTCCGGAATGACATCCTCGGAGATCCTGAAAAACTTACCATGCCCGTTCTTGGAACCACCTTCGGTAGCGTGGCCAATAATCTTATCGGCTGGCACTTGAACCAACCATCTCGGTTGATCATCAGGTAAAAAACAGGAAATCGATCAAGCCGAGGCACCATCTCGTGTGCCATACTTATTCTCACGCTGGAGGGTGGTTACCGGGAAGACCCCCCTCTTGTCCCTCCCGTAACGAGCTCACGATGTCTGTTTTGCAGGTTTACGTCTGATACAAATAATTATTTCAAAGATGTAAAAAGCGGCATATTGCTAACTGCAATGTCGCCACCCAAGATCTTGCTGCAGTAGGAGTTTATGCATAAAGAAAATATTTTGTTTTCTGTGGTGTTGCAATATCTAATAAATCAAGTTAGGGGTTATATGAAGCAGGTTCAACAAAATATTTTGAGAACAAGAATGTAGACGACACAAATCCAATAACAAATGTGGTGGATACAATTTTCTAGTTTCCACGTAAGTGTTTACCTACTGACATATCTAGTGTATACTTTTCCGAGTTCTAGCCACCACCCAAGCCATGTTTGTAGGTCGTTACATCATAGCCAGCTTGATTTTAGCTCAGTTATATGTCTAACGGGTCAAGCCGGATATTGTAACCATGGCTCTAGCATTACCTGAATTTATGTCCAATAATCAGCGTTCCTCGACAAGACCTCGCGCAGTTGTTTTTCCCATGAAACCCATTCTTTTGAGCATGTTCCTTTACTGGACTTTAATCTGAATATTAAGAAAACACATAAACACAATTACAAAAAGGCAAAAGAACAATATAATTTAAGCATTTACAAAAGGGCAGAATCTGAAATGTTGTACCTCTTCGTTGTACAGGTGATAGAACATTAGTAGTACGTATCCGACATGTGGCGATGATTTATCAACACTTCCACTCAAATACAACGCTAAATAGTGAGACAAGTATTTAAATACTGCGTAAGTGGGAAGAAAGCTACAGTTGCATACAAACTGAATAAAAACAAACGTACAAGATGATCAAGTCGATCAAGTTCACGGTACATGACAACTCGATCAAGTTCACGGTACATGATATATAATTGATAATGCAGCAAGAGAGAGCGGATTTGGTTCAGTTCCTACATGTTAACTACAATAAAAATAGCAAGGTAAAATTTAAATCCTAATGTATCAATTCACCCATTATAACAGCATTAAATGGTATTTGTGGAAAAAAATACAATTCATAAAATGCATAAAGGATTTACAAAAACCTTCGGAGGCGGGCACAATTGGTACCGGTGCAGATTTAGCACAACCAGGTATTCCTAAAAATAATATGTACAATTGAAATTAGTGAGAATATATGCATATACATGTATACCAAATTTATAATCATACACGTCATACCTGGAAAGAATACGAGGAGACCTTCGTTTTTATGAATGGAACTGGGAGCTGGGCTGGCAAAAAATATTTTGTTTGAACCAAATGACCAGCGGCAGCACATCCTATCAAACCTTGATTTTCTGGACTGTGTTTCGCGTAGGTGAGAAAGCACAAGACTCCGACCAAGCAAACATATTGAAGCAGAACATTACCGTATGTGATTTCGTGGTGCTATGGTTGGAGGGATGGAACTCACAACTGCAAACATGGGTCATACTTATAGCATATGGCTCATCATGTCAATTGATTTGGGCCTTGGATAACATTCAATTACGAGTCATTAGAGGGTTATTACTCCTAATTAATATAATTATAAATGTATTGTGATTGTTTATCCGGTGTATAAACCGTATGTATGCATTATTATATAATAAATGTAATAATTAATAACAAACTGGTTAATTAATTAACCTTTGGAGTGCCTCTGGTAGACAGGTGTTGAGAAATCTGATTAGTGCTTCGATGTGTAGACATGTCTTGAGAAGTCTGATGAGTGCTTTGACGTGATCGGGAGGTGGCGGTGCGGAGGCCGGAGCGGCAAAAAGGTAGGGTTAAGCAGGAGCTGCCATGGCTTGGGAAGAAGGGGATACGCAAGTAGGTATGTATGTGGATATATTATAATAATAATTATTATTAGAATATAATAGATAATAATAATAATAATAATAATAATAATAATAATAATAATAATAATAATAATGGTAACCATATGTATTATATTATTATATATATTATTCTATTATGTTACATAATATATACATAACAAGAATGCAATAGATACTAATATAATGGTAACAGTATGTATATATTATATTATTATATATAGTATTCTATTATATGTTACATAATACATACATAGTTGGATCATAATGAAAAGGCACAAATGGTACAAGAGTAAATACACAGGATATGACGCATCGTAAACTTGTACGAGACGCTTGAAGGGCGAAACGAGGTGATGGCAAATTACTTTTGCTACCCTATTATGAATTGTCATCTTTGTCATTCGTCTTTAATTGTGAAATGATCATCTTATCCATCACTTATGCTTAATAATATAATATAGATATATAGTATTAGTTTTTAAACAAAATGTATAATAAAAGTATTATAATGGTTAACTATATTTTTTTTACCGCTAATAGTCGTTAAACGATTTAAAATAAACTATTTATTTATATTATAACTTATCAGATATAATATAATTATTTAAACATTTATTTACTTACATTATTTTTTTAATATGATACGTATATCAAATTAGTTACACATTATTATTATTAGAATTATTTGTTTATATATTTATATTCAAATTATCATAATTATATCTCCAATTATATCTAAACTAATCAGTTATAAGTTCGATTATATGTTTATTATATCAAGTATAACTAATGACCTTTCAATAATAATAACAATAGAAATTCATCGTCAATCAATAACATTCTAATTACAAAGCATAACTCAAGTACGAAATCCTAAATTTGTTACACGTGTTATACCATTTACAATTAATTTATATTTTTATCATTATTAACTAGGGATCCTTGATTGTAAACCCCGAAGGGTTTATCATTCTCACATAATCGCCTGTACTTTGTTCATCTAATCAGGTGAGTAATCACTCCCTTATTTTACTGTTTTAAAATACTTTTGGGGACTTATGTGTATCTTCTATCAAACCTCATTTTTACATTGGTCTATCAAATGCGAATTGTTAATATATGTGTTGCGTATCAATTGAATGACTAGTTGCTACTTTTTATTTTCTTTTGTGTTTATTTATCGGATTCGGAGAGGTGCATCATACTAATCACATTATGTCATAGTGGCCGGCGTCCGATCGCATGACAATGGTTTCATCAACAACTCAATTATTCTATCATGGTAACAAATGCCCGATTCGCATGGCAACGGTTTAGCCCACACATTATTATTTGTTTGCAATATTTATATGCTATGATTTGATTGTTTATACTCACAGATAAAATTTTTGCGATTTTATTTTATATATTATTATATTGTAATTCAAAACTGGTGATTTTCTCACTCAACCCCGTGTTGACAAAAATATATATTTTGTACGCATTTGCAGGTTATCAGGTTGGATTGTTTAGCAAGATAAAGATCACGTGGAGATTTCTTTAGGACTTGAAACTTATTCAAGATTATAATATTTGTTTGTAATTTCTTTATAAGTGATGTACGTAAATGTAAATTGTTTTATTTAAATTATTAATTAGATATTGTCACTTTACAATTGCAAGATAGTACATTGTGAGTAGTGAACAATCAGTTCGCGCCCCGGCATTTTCGTCTTAGGTTGGGGGTGTGATATAGTAATCTACTCAACTCACCTGGTTGAAGATGCCTTTTCATAAGTTAACCTTAATGCTCGTTGAAGCTCCCCCGATCTCCAACAAATCAGTCATAGCTAAAACTATCACTGATTCATCCTCTGTCCCTCTCGGCTCCCACTTACACCAATTGTGGGATCCTGAGATATTCTAAGAACTAGCACTCTTCATATATAGCATGCATCATACTAAAGAGACTTCATTAGATGGAAAACTGGTTATTTTAACCCACTATCGTTTGGTAGATGTAATTGAAGCTTTGACTGACTGAATGTCAATGCTCCTACTGTCACAAACACCTTTGACTTGTTTTCTTGAACCTTTCCATACACGTTCAACCTGTATCTGACCCTGAAAAAGATTTATGCAATGGAATCATAACCGGAAAATACAGTCTTAAAAACATATAGATTATTTTAAAGGTTTAGAAGAACGCAAAAACCGCGATCACTGATATTGTTATCCACTTAAACTCATGCCTTAATCTTTACCGAGACAAATATAATCCAACAATTATATTACTCAGTGGTTTACACAATTAAGACCCACTAATTTTCAGCTTTTACCGGATGTGACACCCGGTAAATTTCTTAATCCTATAAACTAAGTAATCAACCTAATAATTAGGTGATTGTAAATATCGAGCGCGCCATGTTAGTCAGCGCGTGCATTTGTTATGTGCGCCCTGCGCGAGCGCGCCATGTTAGTCAGCGCGTGCATTTGTTATGTGCGCCCTGCGCGAGCGCGCCATGTTAGTCAGCGCGTGCAGTTGTTATGTGCAACCTGCGCGAGCGCACCATGTTAAGAACCAGCGTGAGCGTATGTTATATGCGCCATGCGTGAATGTTTTAGCTTTATGTTTTCATGTAACTTAACGTTATGTTGTCTATGGGTTGACCATCCCGCATAATGCTAAGGCGGGTGCATCCTACATCGTTTATGCGCGTGCGGAAGGGAACTAACCTCCCCGCATGGCGGGAACGTTGAGAACTAGTTTGTCTGAAGCTCCAAGATGGAATTGACTTCAACATGACTGATCACTATGTTGAAATACCAAGACCACCTGGAGAATCTACAAATGAAACTCAAATGTCCCTAACTGCGAGAAGGTTACGTATCTACCCGCAGCAAAGAAATGTCCTACACGCAGAAAGCTATGCGCACAAAGTTATACGCGCAGAACACTTAGTCTATTCTCCAGTTATAAGGAGATTACTCCCGCCCGAAAGGAAACAGTAGCGTGTTTCAGAGATTTTCCACCTTTTACTGTACACTGACAAAAGTACCTGAAAAAGCACACTGTAACATGAAAGGTCAACTGTCAGCCACCCTATTCTCACCAACCCCAGACCTGCATGTTCTGTCCAAATCAAATCAAAATCTTTTATCCACCACTCCACTCTTAAATGAATAATAATAATTTCCATACTTTATCATCATTACACCTAGATATGAAAAGATTTCAATCCCCTAAAGCAAGGGATTGTGTTCCCTTGAGTTTGCCTATAAATTTGTAACCTAAATTATCAACCAAAACACACTTCAAAGAATTACAAACTTGCACTAATCCTCTCCCAAGCATCCGTTGTTTCCAGCTCCGATCCTGTTACTAGGTAAGCCGAGAATATAACCTTGAGACCTACTATCCAACCCTTATATTCTCCTATTTCTTGATCTTAATATATATACTTCTTGTTATTTAATCGTATTCTAGACCTTCGATTCCGAGGCCAACACCAAGAAAACCCGAATCCCTTAACAAGAACCACAGGTGAGTCTCACAGCCCCTATTCTCACTGTTTTCACTGTTTTTAAACTACTTTCGGGGCGAGGGACACGTACTTAAATAATGTTTTATCATGGTATACTTACAAGCTATGCAAACGATTACGTGTTTAAGTTATGTTTCATGATGAGCAATGCGAACAGTTATCTATGGTATTTCGATGTTAGGGCACCAGATTCGAGTAAGTGATCACTTTACCATTGGAACTCTAAGGGTAGGGACTGCTGGTTTGATCCACCCACTCGTAGGGGTCGCACCTCTTACACAGACGAGTGCCTAGCACGGGGCAGTACTATGGGATTGAGCCCGCTTGTAGAGGTCGCTCCTCTTACGCAGACGAGCGCCTTGTTTTCCGGCACAACGTCCGCGCGTAACCCGCAGGACGGTATTATTCGCTCGTAGTGGCAGCGCCACTTACACAGACGAGCACGATTTTTCAGAAGTGTCCGCGCGTAACCCGCGGGACAGTATTACTTGTTTCGCTCGTAGTGGCAGCGCCACTTACACAGACGAGCACAGTTCCAGAAATGTTCGCGCGTAACCCGCGGAACGATTTTATCAGAATATGTTGATATAACTATGTTTTACCAAGCTTGTGCTTTAATGATGCTACCAGAATTATGTTTCAGAATGATTATGATGCAATACGATTTATCAAGTTACTAAAACTTGTGAACTCACTCAGTTTATACTGATTCAAATATTTTTACGTGTCTTTCAGGAGATAATTAGGTAGCGCATGGAGTCACACTTAGAGCACCTCACGCTGAACATCTAAACTAGCTTTTTGGAAGATTTTAGTTCTATCCCTTCGATGCGCGTGGTTGTTCCCGCCGCGCATGGGGATATGGCGTGGAAATCTTCAACAGTTTTTATACTTGGATGTTTTTATGTAATTTTTAAACAATGTAATGTATTGTATTAAACATTTCATGCGCAATGAAAATCTTTGAATGTTTGCAATGGCCCGTGCTTAATTATCAATCCCCACTCGCGCGCGCCCGGCTGTTTCCGCCGCTCAGGGCCGGGTGTGACAGATTGGTATCAGAGCACTGGTTATAGCGAACTAGGAAAAGAAGTTTTAACCTAGACTATAACCGTTGGGGAATCGCATGAAATATTTTTCAAAGAAAATATTTTCAAAAGAAACTATACACACTTAGGAACACGGGTCACACTGTCTAGTAAATAATGATAACATTATGTGCTCAGAGTACATGCGCTAAGTTTGATATATTTCCATTCTCTTTTAAAGCGAGAATGCCTCCAACTAAAGCCAAAGGAATTACCATGACACCCGAGGAACTCGCGGAAATAATCGCGCAGGCGATTGCGACACATGAGGCCAGCAAGGCCGAATCAAGTCAGGGTCGTCAGAATGAGACCCCAGAACCCGAATCAGGAGCCTTGGACAAAGGATGCTCCTACAAGACATTCATGGCCTGTAGGCCTTGGCCATTCAAGGGAACCGAAGGGGCCATTGGGCTCTACAACTGGATTGACAAGATGGAGACAGTTCTCTCCATTAGCAGATGTAGTGAGAACCAGAAGGTCCTTTACGCGACCTGCATGTTCCAAGAAGCAGCTTCGTCTTGGTGGAAGCTTCAAACGAAAACCTTGGGGCGAGAAGTTGCTCTCCACAAGACCTGGGAGGAACTGAAGGAAATGTTGATGAGAAAGTTCTGCTCTCGCGCAGAAATCCAGAGTCTGCAACAGGAATTCTGGAACCACACAATGGTAGGAACGGATATCGACGCCTACAACAACCGGTTCAATGAGCTTTGCCAGTTGGTGCCAGACATGGCAAACACGGAGGAAAAGAAGATCGAGAGGTATATTTTTGGGTTACCTCCTGTTGTTAGGGTTCCGCTCAACGCCGCAGCGCCTCCAACCTTTGATGAGGCGGGTAGCGCGGGCCATCACCCTTACAAGGGATACGGTCCGTGCGGGTTTGTTAACTACGCGCGGAACCGAGCAGCGAACCTCTGATCCCAAGAGGAAATGGAACTCTCACCACCGAGGGTCCGACTCCAAGCAGCCACCGTTCAAGAAGCAGGAAAGCGCAAGGGTTTACGCGATTCAGGCCGCGGAGCCACCACGAAAAGGATACAGTGGGCCTTACCCATGGTGCAACAAATGCAAGTTTCACCACGAGGGTGAATGCGCGAGCGTCACGTGCGCCAAATGTAACAGGCCAGGACACAAGACGGTGAATTGCCGTGCTAAAGAAGCTGGAGCCAGTGACAACTGCTACGCATGCGGAAAGCCAGGGCATTTCAGTCGGGATTGCCCGCAAAGGGGAAACCAAGCTCGCGGGAGAGCTTTTGTGATCGGCGCAGGCGAAGCTAAAGAAGAGCCGAATGTGGTAACCGGTACGTTTTTGCTTAACGGACATTTTGCATCTGTCTTATTTGATACTGGCGCTGACCTAAGTTTTATATCTGCTGAGTTTAAAAACTCCCTAGGCTTAGCAACCAGTAGGCTAGACACGCCTTATACTATAGAACTAGCCAATGGTAGGCAGTTATGCGCGAACGAAAGAACTGAAGAATGTGTAATAGTCATGGGAGGTCACGGGTTCAATATTAACTTGTTACCAATAGACTTGGGAAGTTTTGACATTGTGGTAGGTATGGATTGGTTAGTCGAGAACCACGCGGAAGTTATTTGCCATGAGAAGCAGGTTCGGATCCCACTGTTGAACGGAGAAACCTTGGTAATTCAAGGGGAAAGAAGGGGAGTTGCGACGAAACTGATTTCGTGCCTAAAGGCGCGTAAGTGCCTAAGGAAAGGGTGCTACGCCTTCCTGGCGCATGTAGTAGAGAAGAAAGGAGATGAGCGAAGAATTGAAGACTTACCAGTAGTGCGCGAATTTCCAGAAGTTTTTCCTGAAGATTTGCCCGGATTGCCGCAGCCGCGACAAGTCGAGTTTCGTATTGATTTGGTCCCAGGAGCTGCGCCAGTAGCTCGAGCGCCTTATCGACTAGCTCCATCTGAGATGCAAGAGCTATCCAATCAGTTACAGGAACTATTGGATAAGGGTTTCATACGCCCAAGCTTTTCACCTTGGGGAGCTCCAGTACTGTTTGTTAAGAAGAAGGATGGTTCGTTCAGAATGTGTATTGACTACAGGGAGCTGAACAAGCTGACAGTCAAGAATCGGTACCCCTTACCGAGGATTGACGACTTATTTGACCAGTTGCAAGGATCCAGTTATTATTCGAAGATAGATCTACGGTCAGGATACCACCAACTTAGGGTCCATGAGGAAGATGTGCCGAAAACAGCCTTCCGAACTAGATACGGCCATTATGAGTTCTTAGTGATGCCTTTCGGGCTAACTAATGCGCCGGCTGTGTTCATGGATCTGATGAACCGTGTGTGCAAACCATACTTGGACAAGTTTGTGATTGTGTTTATAGATGATATTCTGATTTACTCACGGACCAAGGCCGAGCATGAGCAACACCTGAGATTGATTTTGGAATTGCTAAGGAAAGAAAAGTTGTATGCGAAGTTTCCCAAATGTGAGTTTTTGCTTAGAGAAGTTCATTTTCTCGGTCACGTTGTAAACGAGAAAGGAATACACGTTGATCCTTCTAAAGTCAAGGCCATCAAAAACTGGGAAGCGCCAAAAACCCCAACTGAGGTGAGGCAATTCCTAGGGCTAGCTGGCTACTATCGACGCTTCATTGAGAACTTCTCCAAAATAGCTCTACCTCTGACCGCGCTAACTCAGAAAGACAAGAAGTTTGTTTGGGGCGAAAATCAGGAAACAGCATTTCAAATGTTGAAACAGAAGTTATGTAGTGCGCCAATTTTGTCTCTGCCCGAGGGGACGGATGACATCGTCGTTTACTGCGACGCTTCACATCAAGGACTCGGATGTGTCCTTATGCAGCGAGACAAAGTCATAGCGTATGCCTCGCGCCAACTCAAGACCAATGAAAAGAACTACGCAACGCATGATCTGGAACTTGGAGCGGTTGTCTTCGCGCTAAAGATTTGGCGCCATTACCTCTATGGTACAAAGTGTATAATCTTTACGGATCACAAGAGCCTTCGACATATACTTGATCAAAAGGATTTAAACATGAGGCAACGAAGATGGGTTGAATTGTTGAACGATTACGATTGTGAAATTAAGTACCACCCTGGAAAGGCGAATGTGGTAGCAGACGCGCTAAGTAGGAAGGAGCGAATAAAAACGCTACGAGTCAAGGCTCTAAGGTTGACCATTCACGCAGATCTCTCTACCCGCATCCGAGACGCTCAGCAAGAAGCCTTGAAACCAGAGTTTGTTAAAAACGAATGCCTTGGGGGTATGGTTAAGAATTTGGAACTAAAAGAGAACGGCAATCTATATTTCGCTAACCGCATATGGGTCCCTCTCAAGGGAGGATTGCGCGAGCAGGTATTGAACGAAGCTCACAAGACGCGGTATTCCGTACATCCTGGCGCAGACAAGATGTACCAAGATGTTAAAACGCTGTACTGGTGGCCCAATCTTAAAGGCGCCATCGCGACGTATGTCAGTAAGTGCCTGACGTGTTCAAAGGTAAAGGCTGAATATCAGAAGCCGTCGGGGTTACTTCAGCAGCCAGAAATTCCCATGTGGAAGTGGGAACAAATCTCTATGGACTTCATCACCAAACTGCCAAGGACACCTGGGGGTTATGACACAATATGGGTTATTGTGGATCGGCTAACTAAGTCAGCGCACTTCCTGCCGATCAAGGAAACCGATAAGATGGAAAAGTTAGCCAGATTGTATATTCGAGAAGTAGTTTCAAAACATGGAGTCCCAGTGTCCATCATTTCTGATAGAGATAGTCGGTTCACATCAAGGTTTTGGAGATCGTTACAAGGGGCTTTAGGTACTCGTCTGGACATGAGTACGGCATATCATCCTCAAACGGATGGGCAAAGCGAGCGAACAATCCAGACATTGGAAGATATGCTACGCGCGTGCGCAATCGATTTCGAAGGTAGCTGGGATACTCATCTCCCATTGGTTGAATTTTCTTACAACAATAGCTATCACACAAGCATTAAGGCAGCGCCGTTCGAAGCTTTGTATGGGCGCAAGTGTAGATCCCCACTGTGCTGGGCTGAAGTGGGTGACAAGCAAATGACTGGTCCAGAATTGATCCAAGAAACAACAGACAAGATTTTTCAGATAAGGGATCGCCTTAAGACAGCACGCGACAGACAGAAGAGCTACGCAGATGTGCGAAGGAAACCATTGGAGTTTCAGGTAGGGGATAAAGTACTTTTGAAAGTCTCTCCATGGAAAGGAGTCCCCCGTTTCGGCAAGCGAGGAAAGTTGAATCCGCGCTACATTGGACCATTTGAGATCCTGGAAAGGGTCGGTCCGGTTGCTTATAAACTCCGTTTACCCGCCGAACTCAGTGGAGTTCATGATACGTTTCATGTGTCCAACCTCAAAAAGTGTTTATCTGACGAAACGTTGATTTTGCCGTTGGAAGAGATTCACATCGACAAACAGCTGCACTTCGTAGAAGAACCTATAGCAGTAACCGATTGGAAAGAACAAAAGTTACGCAGAAGCAAAATCAAGTTAGTAAAGGTTCAATGGAACTCGAGGCGTGGGCCTGAGTTCACTTGGGAAAGAGAAGACCAGATACGCAAGAAATACCCACACCTCTTTCAGAGCATGGCTTCTGCCAGCAACGTCTCCTAAATTTCGGGACGAAATTCGTTTAACGAGGGGAGAATGTGACACCCGGTAAATTTCTTAATCCTATAAACTAAGTAATCAACCTAATAATTAGGTGATTGTAAATATCGAGCGCGCCATGTTAGTCAGCGCGTGCATTTGTTATGTGCGCCCTGCGCGAGCGCGCCATGTTAGTCAGCGCGTGCATTTGTTATGTGCGCCCTGCGCGAGCGCGCCATGTTAGTCAGCGCGTGCAGTTGTTATGTGCAACCTGCGCGAGCGCACCATGTTAAGAACCAGCGTGAGCGTATGTTATATGCGCCATGCGTGAATGTTTTAGCTTTATGTTTTCATGTAACTTAACGTTATGTTGTCTATGGGTTGACCATCCCGCATAATGCTAAGGCGGGTGCATCCTACATCGTTTATGCGCGTGCGGAAGGGAACTAACCTCCCCGCATGGCGGGAACGTTGAGAACTAGTTTGTCTGAAGCTCCAAGATGGAATTGACTTCAACATGACTGATCACTATGTTGAAATACCAAGACCACCTGGAGAATCTACAAATGAAACTCAAATGTCCCTAACTGCGAGAAGGTTACGTATCTACCCGCAGCAAAGAAATGTCCTACACGCAGAAAGCTATGCGCACAAAGTTATACGCGCAGAACACTTAGTCTATTCTCCAGTTATAAGGAGATTACTCCCGCCCGAAAGGAAACAGTAGCGTGTTTCAGAGATTTTCCACCTTTTACTGTACACTGACAAAAGTACCTGAAAAAGCACACTGTAACATGAAAGGTCAACTGTCAGCCACCCTATTCTCACCAACCCCAGACCTGCATGTTCTGTCCAAATCAAATCAAAATCTTTTATCCACCACTCCACTCTTAAATGAATAATAATAATTTCCATACTTTATCATCATTACACCTAGATATGAAAAGATTTCAATCCCCTAAAGCAAGGGATTGTGTTCCCTTGAGTTTGCCTATAAATTTGTAACCTAAATTATCAACCAAAACACACTTCAAAGAATTACAAACTTGCACTAATCCTCTCCCAAGCATCCGTTGTTTCCAGCTCCGATCCTGTTACTAGGTAAGCCGAGAATATAACCTTGAGACCTACTATCCAACCCTTATATTCTCCTATTTCTTGATCTTAATATATATACTTCTTGTTATTTAATCGTATTCTAGACCTTCGATTCCGAGGCCAACACCAAGAAAACCCGAATCCCTTAACAAGAACCACAGGTGAGTCTCACAGCCCCTATTCTCACTGTTTTCACTGTTTTTAAACTACTTTCGGGGCGAGGGACACGTACTTAAATAATGTTTTATCATGGTATACTTACAAGCTATGCAAACGATTACGTGTTTAAGTTATGTTTCATGATGAGCAATGCGAACAGTTATCTATGGTATTTCGATGTTAGTGCACCAGATTCGAGTAAGTGATCACTTTACCATTGGAACTCTAAGGGTAGGGACTGCTGGTTTGATCCACCCACTCGTAGGGGTCGCACCTCTTACACAGACGAGTGCCTAGCACGGGGCAGTACTATGGGATTGAGCCCGCTTGTAGAGGTCGCTCCTCTTACGCAGACGAGCGCCTTGTTTTCCGGCACAACGTCCGCGCGTAACCCGCGGGACGGTATTATTCGCTCGTAGTGGCAGCGCCACTTACACAGACGAGCACGATTTTTCAGAAGTGTCCGCGCGTAACCCGCGGGACAGTATTACTTGTTTCGCTCGTAGTGGCAGCGCCACTTACACAGACGAGCACAGTTCCAGAAATGTTCGCGCGTAACCCGCGGAACGATTTTATCAGAATATGTTGATATAACTATGTTTTACCAAGCTTGTGCTTTAATGATGCTACCAGAATTATGTTTCAGAATGATTATGATGCAATACGATTTATCAAGTTACTAAAACTTGTGAACTCACTCAGTTTATACTGATTCAAATATTTTTACGTGTCTTTCAGGAGATAATTAGGTAGCGCATGGAGTCACACTTAGAGCACCTCACGCTGAACATCTAAACTAGCTTTTTGGAAGATTTTAGTTCTATCCCTTCGATGCGCGTGGTTGTTCCCGCCGCGCATGGGGATATGGCGTGGAAATCTTCAACAGTTTTTATACTTGGATGTTTTTATGTAATTTTTAAACAATGTAATGTATTGTATTAAACATTTCATGCGCAATGAAAATCTTTGAATGTTTGCAATGGCCCGTGCTTAATTATCAATCCCCACTCGCGCGCGCCCGGCTGTTTCCGCCGCTCAGGGCCGGGTGTGACACCGGACCAGACCACCCCAACTTAACTTAAACCTCAAAATTAGCATATTTAAAACTTTTGTTGCTCTATCTTTTTTTTATATGAATAGTTAAGACGATCAAGGGTATTGTTTATCCACCTAAGCTTAAGCATCATAGTCTACCAAGCAGCCATTAGATATGTTATCAAGCAATACACCGAACCATTACCATAGGTGAGTATGCAAAATTTCATCTGTAGGGCTTACATGTGGCGTGTCCCTTGTGGTCCGTTTCTTAATGGTAATGAGACGCGAGCAAGGGGACCCCACATGGCTAACAACGTGGATGATCAAGTCTGTAATGCATTTGTACTTTTGTACTTTTTGTGATCATGTTTAAAGACTTATGTGGCATAAATCTGCGGGTTTGCTCTTTTTTAGCTTTATTTAAATATTCACAGCCCCACTTAGAAATTGTGAATACCCAGATGAATAGACTGCATACAGACCCATAGTCTCCAGACCCGGGGCATCCAATCAATACAAGATTTAAGGTTATAAAACCATACGCCAATTATGTGTAAAACACTAAAACTAAGCAGTTTAAGATTTATAACACAGGCTACACGGCATACTCTAACGTTAAACCTACCCAAGCATCATATGATAACGTATTCAAATTTTTTAAACTTTTCAAACTTTATGATTTTTCCACTTTGCATATTAAGAATTTGAGGCTTGAGTATGGCCTGACCTTTCATTACTTATTTTCCACGGACAAAACGCTTTACCCACAAGAAATTTCCGACCCATTTTATCAAATTGCCCTTTCATTCTCAAGGCTGAGCCTACCGACACATCCCAAATTAAGTGCGTTTTATTTTATATTATCTCTTATTATTAGTAGTTTGGAAAACCAATTTCCGATTTTTCTATCATCTTCCATTTTTTTTGCAAAACTTTTCATTAAACTCTTGGGACATTTCAAAATATATATTTTTTAAGCTTTCAATCAATCTTTTTTTTTCTTTTCTTTTTTTCTTTTTTTCTTTTTTTATTTTTGCCGAAAATATCAATTTCTCATCCCCACACTTAAATTTCACTTGTCCTCAATGTGAGATAAAGGAAATTACAAATAAAATTATGCAAAAATAAAAAAAATGAATTGGAACAGACTCCCCTGGTAAATAGATGATATGCCTCGTGAGTCGTGTTCCACGCCCTCCAATTCCCACGCGATCAGCAAGTTATCTTCAAATAACGTCATCTTTCATGAATAAAAGCATATTTCCTGAAACAAGTGGCATCCCCACAGTTGTTTAAAATCATATCCCATCAACTATCTCATAAGCAACCATGGAACAACCTGCAAGAAAGAGAAAAAACACCCGGCAGAGCAAAGAAATAAAAAACAAAATAGAAATAAAAATAGAAGAAAAAGATAGTACCGAGTTGCCTCCCGGGAAGCGATAAGTTTACAAAAAGTCTTCAGCCAGACTTAGTCCCGAAACCTCAATCAGGAGGCTTCTCCTTGATCCTCTTCCCATCGGTGCTCCTCAACACTTTCGTCTTATAATCAGTTGGGAAGAAACTAATTTCCAAACTCATGTAGGCCCAAAATACGCATTCGGCTCGATCCACCCATTATCAAAATTCTGAGAATATGACCAATTCGGCACACTTTGATTCCTAAGCCCGAATATCTTTCTTCTTGCTCTTGATTTACGTGGCGATCTACGAACAACTATTTCTAAAAACATATCCGCTTTACCGTGCAGACGTGGATGTTCTTTCACAACGAGATGCAATTCTTTACTCTTCAATTCTTTAGATATCTCTTGTGATTCCTCTTTGACATTTTTTTCTTCAGTGGCTCCCCGAATAACAAAACTTCAAGCTCCTCAATATCTCTTTCGGGGTTAAAATCTCTTTCATCCATATCAGCTAAGCAAACCAAATCTTCACCAAATTCATCCCTATACTCATCCTCCCAAGAGGGAATACGCTCCTCTGTCTTTTCCTGCAACCCAACATCCTCAAACTCGAACGTCAGCTCATAAAATTGTATTTGATACTTTAAGCCTTGCCGAAAATCATCCATTATATCTGAAAGTGGTGATTTTGTATTAATGCTATGGGTGACACGTAAAATATCGTATAATATCTCTTCTGGATGTGGTATGTGATCCATCATTGCACCAGATGAGTCTTTACAACCGATAATATTCCCCATCCTATCATATACCACGCAGAATTTAGGCTGATAGCTGTTTTTATCTAGGTGGTCCATAATTGCATGTATTTCTGACTCACATATAGTTAAACCTCTTTGATCTTTATGAGTATTTCCTTCAACTCTGGCCCCGTAGTAACAATCCATGAAGACCACTGCAAAGATAAACTTAAACAGAAAAGGATCACGAGCACCAAATAGTAGTAAAAAAAATATATTAAAGAAAACTAAACTAATTAAAAGGAATTAAACTAAACTCATACGACTCAAAACAAACGATAAAAAAAATAAAAATAAAATAAAAACTACTTAGACTCCTACGACTCAAACGAAAATAAAACAAATAGCACGTATATAGTAAGTAACTCTAATGAAAACTAATAACGCAATCGCCAAGAGTCCCCGGCAACGGCGCCAAAAACTTGATGTGCTAAAAGTAGTTATAATATTATTAACTAAAAATAAGCTAATCTAGACACTAAGTAATAATTCTAGACTCTTAACTTAACTAAAACTACTAACCGGCAAGTGAACCGGTCGACTCTAGTACAGCTAAGTAAGTCCGGATATCGAACCCACGAGACTCTTTAAATTACGTTAACTAGCTAACTTAGACTTAACTATTGACACGACTATTTATTTATTATCTTTATTAAGGGGGGTTTTACTTAATAAAACTAAATTTAAACTAATTAAGAAAAAATAAGCAAAATGAACAAGAGACAGTTTTAATTGATTTAAATCAGATGACGATGAAAAACCACCTAGGCTAGAATCCCCAAAGTTTCAGTTATCAATTATTAGGAAATACTTGTTTTGGAATGGGGATCATAAAATAATCACTTAAAAGAAAACCCGAACATGACCCCTGAACCTTCAAGAAGACACCTATGGATTTCTATTAAGTTCTTAAAAACACCAATTTTAATATTAGACTTCCTTACAGTTATCTAATTAATTATGATAGAGTACCTTTATAGTGAAATCCTACCTTACAGCGCGAAAATCAAAGGTAATTTGACAGACTTAATTGACTCGCTAGACAATATTAATTAATCAAACCTAGACGGACTCCTTGCGAAGAACTAAATCTAGCAATCTCAATCAACAAAGATCTAACAATAACCTATCACCTTATAGTTTTTTAGGTTAGCAGCACACTTTTATTCGTTTGACTAATAATATTATTCCTATGATCTTATTCGAATTCAATCATAAAATAGTTAAAAACACACAGTAGATGACCTAACAAAATCCTATCATATGAAACAATCACCAAGGATAATGTGGAATAATAAAACTAGAACAAGCAAAACCAAGTACGCATACGCATCAATCAAATAAACCAAATAATTTACTGAATCATAAAACCATAACGAAAAGCAAATTCCAAATAAAATAAAACTTCAAACAATGGTTCATCACAAGCCTAGGCAGTCTAAGGGTTTAGCCAACAACCATACTCAAGAACAAAAGAAAATAAATTGGTTCAAATAATGAATTCATAAAGATAATAATAAATTCAAACAAATAATAATGATGTTTGGTTGAGTTGGTGTTGAACCCAAACGATCTTTGCTCGAACCAAGGTGCCTGCTCTCTCTATTATTCTTCTTTTTGTCGGCCCCGTAGGATTCTGTCCACAAATCAGCCAACAAAAAACTCAAAGAAATAACAATAATAATCTGGGCTCTCCAAGTCAACACTCAACAGGGGCCACCCCTTGGTCGAACCCTCTCTCCCAATATAATAATCTCCTGGTCGTGACCTGCTGTGTTCTTTATATATTTTTCCCTATGCCATGTCTTTCTCTCCAAGTATTCTCAATTAGTTGACGTAGGTTTCTTTATGTGGGCCTCCATCCAATGCTCCATATTCACATGGATAATTAAATTTCTTTAGTTACACCCCATGTTTAAAATATCCCACAATTTACTTTTCCAGTCAATGTTGCTGTGTAGCAAACAAACGTAATATTAGTAAATAATAATAATAGTAATATGATTAAGACAGTTAATGAAAAGCTAATAAAGGGTAACGTAATAAGAGACTTGATCATATTTTATAATTTTATCTCGTTGTCTCTTGAAACCAATAAAACTCAAATATAAGCCAGTTACACTAGTTTTCAATAAAAACTAACATGAAAGTAGTTTAAAAGTGTAGGAAACATTTAAATAATAATATGTATACTTTAGACCACATAAAGATGCATCCTACTAAAGAGACTTTATTAGATGGAAAACTGGTTATTTTAACCCACTATCGTTTGGTAGATGTAATTGAAGCTTTGACTGACTGAATGTCAGTGCTCCTAATGTCACGAACACCTTTGACTTGCTTTCTTGAACCTTTCCATACATGTTCAACCTGTATCTGACACGTGGCTTTGGATTTATCTCCTGCAAAACAAATCGTCTCCTGCCCACTAGACTCTGTGAACCAGATTTTGACTTTCTTCTTAACTGGGTTTATTGTGTCACACCCCAACCTACGGCGGAAATGCCGGGGCGCGAACTGATTGTCACAGCTCTCAAAGTTACTATCATGCACAATATAAGTTTCAATATCTATTTAATAATTTCAAACAAATATTCATGTACATCAAATTTATAAATAAACAATTACATTAAACATCCAAAATTATGTTATTGTATCTTTTCTCTAACATGCATCCGAAGTTGCTTCAAACAATCTTGATAATCACGTCACACGATAACGTGCATATGCGTTGAAAATAATATAGTTTGTCAAAACAAGGTTGAGTGAGCAACACACCAGTTTAAATGTACATATAGTATATAACAAAAATATGTAGTTGCAACAAGTCATATGAGAATAACAAATTAACCAAATGAGCAAGTATAACTGAGATGTCGAGAAGCACAAAGGCTAACGACTGGCGTATGATCATACTAGACTGAGATTATGTTGGACCTCTCCGAATACGGAAGTATACAAAACAAATAAGCACATAAACAAGTAAGGTATAAGTTGTTAACACATAAGACAAAGTTGCAGTTTTGTGTATAAGTATATATGAGAAATATATTTACGCATATGTCCACAACACGTGGAAAAACAAGTAAAAAGGGGGAACGTGGTACTCACCTTAGTAATAAGTAAGAGATAAACGAATGCGGTAAGAACGGTAGTAAACAAAATTTACGCTCTTTGGAAGTTATCGACGAGAAATCCTAAGTAACAATAATTGCGGAAAAGAATATAAATAACTAAGATTTCAAAAAGAATCTTAAACAAGATAGACGTTCGGGATTTGAAGATCGGGTGCGTTCTTATGAAAGTTAAATATTAATAGGTTTATTCTAAATTTTATTATCAAAGTTTATCATAAACAATAAGATGTAATTATATAAAATACTTTATAATATTAAATGAATATTTATAAAACATTATAGTTTATATAAAGAGATATGTTCTAAATGATTATTTTAACTAAAAAAATACGTTTTAATTGTATTTATATTTATATTATTAATAAAGAGTTCTTTTTAAGTAAATGTTGTAAATAATAGTTAATAGATAATAAATATTTATATAACATAAAAACTTTAATAAAATACTCAATAATTATATATACTAATTAGGTATATTATGTATTTTAGTATATTAATTAACAAGATTATATATATATATATATTAGATTTATTACTCTTTTTAGTTATAAAAGCCTTTATAATTATTTTAAATAATCTAATATATTTACATACATGTATATAGTTTTTAACAAATATTCGGAAAAGTGCTCGTTTAATATGTCGGTCTAACAAAATAATAATTAATCACGGGTTTTATATTATTTATAATATCAATTATATTGTTTAATATATTAATATATGTATTAAAACATATATTAGAAATAAAAGCAATAAAAACGAGGGCTAGGGGATTCGAACCTGCGACCCCCAGCGACTCGTGCATTAACCCAACCACACACCAGCCAACTGGGCTGGTGTGTCACCTGGTACAAACACAACAAATCATAATATATAACCAACTAGTCCAAGAACCAGATTCATAGATAAACCCTAAATCCCTCAATCGGCCAAATCGTTAAACGATTGGCCGATTAACCTTAGGGTTAGTGAAGACGACACCTAGGCGAGCATAACCTATGAATCAATTACCTGATACAATGATCAAACGAAGATTGACGATGTATGACTATGGCCGGCTCAAAGAGGATCAAGAACACAGTCGATCTGATGATGATAATATAATTAAACAGGGGGTTAACGATTGAGAGGCTATAAGGATTATGTAATTACGTTTAATTGAATTTTAAATGTTTATAGCTGGTATAACGCGTCTCAAGAGGTGTCTGTTTAGGTCAACATGGTAAAAAAATCATTGTGATTGAATTTACTCAATTAGATTGTCGGTTGAGCCAAAATAGGCAATATAATGAAATCCTTGATCCAATTTCCATATAGGCTACGTAAATTAAGGTCCAAGACATCCCATACGTATACGGGTTTGCAAATACGGGTATGGGTCTGGGTCGGATCTTGGGTTAAACGGGTTAGAATGATAAGAATGGTAATATTTGCAACTTAGTCCTTAAGGTTTAAACATGGGAGTTTAAAGAGAGAAAAGTTTAAGTTTGGACTAAAATTGTAATGTATTTAAAGTTTTAAATATATAAATTAAATAAATAATTATAATGGTTAAATATCTCGATAAACATGGTGTTTTATCAAAAATAACCCTAACATGGAAACGGGTCAATTTGGAAAACTGAGTTGTTACAGTCTCCCCTACTTTAGGAAATTTCGTCCCGAAATTAAGGGATAGTATAACAAAACCATTAAAGTTTGAAGAGAAGAAAAAAAAATTTAAAAAAATAAAATTTAAAAATTTATCATAGCACAGAACTTTGAATAGTTATAATAACGCTCCAAATGCAAAATCCGATAAGGCACTTATATATAGGATGTACCAGCGGCGTATACACCATGTCCTTATCATCTTTACATTTGTACCATCATTCCAACTACTCTCAATTCTATATTATGACACAACTGTACACTTCATGATTCCATGCGAGGACTTCGATAATTATGTTTCGGACCATAATTATTTTCATCGTCGGATGGTCCACATGATTCGTCCCATCATGTGGATTTACAAAACGTTTGATTAAAACATAACTTTGAAGAAACAAAAGTTTTAAGGAGCTTTAATTTTGAACGCTAGAAAGTCACCAATTTATAATTTCAAAAGTTATAGTGGATTTTAATAAAGCAAGAAATTTTCTAAAACATCGCAAAAATATAAATATTTAAAGTTGAAGAAAGGATAACTTATTAAGAAGTAAGCTTTAATAAACACTCTATTAAACAAAAGAGACTTTATTCAAAGGATAGAAGTAAATAATCCAAATACGGGAATAATTCAAGGCCATAAAGAGGCGTTTACAATACGTAATTAAGAAAAATACAAAATAAGGTAAGATAAATAAAGGGAACGACAAAGGTCTTCATGATCGTTGAGTAACTTAATTAGCGTAACTTGAGGCACCATGAGGAGTTACGGGAGTAGGAGCAGTTGAGGTAGATTGATTCGTCATTTCATGGAAAACTAGAGCTTGAACGGTTTGCAAGAGGGTTGTTTGATGGAAATATGTCTGATAAACTTGAGCTTGTGGTTGTGAGATTTGATAGTGTTGAGTAAGTAACGTTGACCTTGATTTATGGGAGGAGCTTGAGGGACATGAGGTTGAAGGGTTTGAGCCTGGTGAGCATGGGTCAAGTAGTATGGTGTCACACCCCAACCTAAGGCGGAACATGCCGGGGCACGACATACATTTGTATCATAGCTCAGAAGACACTAAGTAAAAATACACGTGTCAGTATCTAAATTATTCATTCATATATCAATTTTCAAAAGCACAATCATTGTCTTAACAATAACGTTACAAATCGATAACAAATAATTTAAAACAAGAAAAAGTGTTCTTCAATCATCAAGCTACCTAAGGTCTCATCTACTTCCAATACTTGATTCATCCGATAAAGCTACCAGCGCCATGCGTGAAAATATATATTTTGTCAACATAAAGTTGAGCAAGTAAACCACGATTTTGAGTATATATAATAATAAAATGACAATTCCATGCGATAATCGTAAATCACTACAATTAGTGTAACAATAAATAAAAGTTGTCTTTTCAACCGAATCACATAGATAAGGGTTTACTCCGACGGCGTATGATCATACTAATGAGGATGAGGATGAGGATGGGGATACCAACCAACATAAAGTAAACACATAGTCACATTTGCACATATCAACTAATCGAGCAATTTCAATTACGCATATAGTGGAATCGTAGTGAAAACAATAATTTAATTGTGAACGCATAACCCCCCCCCCCAAAAAAATTTGTAAAGCGGTAAAAAGGGGGATGTGAATTTACTTACCTTTAATGAGGGAGATAAACGAGGACGAAATAATAGAAGAAAAATGCTAGGATGGAAAACGATTAAGCTTCCCAATATTTGCCGACAAATACTCCTAGATGTTAATAACAAGGATTAAATATAATCATAGTGGAATACTAATATTTATGATGGGTTTTGAGATTCGATAAAATATTATTAAATAAAAGGGTTATTGTTATATTTATAAATGTTATTGTTGTTATTGTTATTCCTTTTTATTTTTATTATTATTATTATTACTAATATTATTATTTTATGTTCGATATTTTACAAGGTGATATAAAAGTTGGAAAAGTTAAACGGAAACATCTAGAATATCAAATATAATTCGGTTTGTTAACGAGAGTCGTAAAATATATATATACATCTTATTTATTAAATGTATGGGTATATGGTACATAGTTATATATATATATTTATACGAGAAAAATGAAAGGAAATGAGTTGTTTTGGAGCTCGGTTTATCAAAATAATGATTATTTAATGTTTTAAACCCCAAAAAATAACAATAATATTTGCTAAAGGAAATATAACCAAAAATTAAGCAAAACCGGGCCTGGGGAGACTCGAACCCGCGTCCCCAGGCCGGTTCAAGAGTTTTAGCGTGAATGCACCTGTCACTGGGGCAGGTGTCTAACACATTTGTAAATCGAAACCCTTAAAATATATACAACAACTCTGATTCGCGTTCTTCCCCCTTATGAACCCTAGAAATCAAGTTGTCCAATTCGTTCATAGATTAGTTAAACTGGTTTAGGGTTATTATTCCTAGGTTAGAGGCGAACCAAAAGGATGTAACAATTACCAGATTAAGCAACGAATCGAAGGAGAAAAGGTGATTATACTTCACGGCTGGACACGAATTCAAATGGGGTATGGGCGGCTGTGTAGACTGAAAATAGATTAGGGTTTAGTGTCGTGAGGTATAGGTGAGTGTGTGTGCAGGTTTGATTGAAATATAAACGAGTTTATATAGGGCATTGGGTCAATGGCAGCCGCGGTTCGTCTATGGGTATTGAGCTGTCAATTCATTAATGTTTACCATGTATAGGGTGTTGGTGTGACGCGTTTACGGTAACTAAACGATTTGGTAAGGTCAATTTCCTTGATTATTCCTTGAATTAAGGTTCAAGAAAGGTGGGGGGGGGGGTATGATGGCTGATCGCAAGGAAGGAAGAAGAGGGAAAAGAATTTGTAACTTAATTGCATTTTGATCCTTGTTCTATGGTGGATGGTTCAAAAGTGACTTAAAGATTAGTCGAGGGTTAATTTTGTATATGAATTATAGTTATAATCAAATAAAATAAATAAATAAATAAAAATGTTAAACAACAACGAACTTTATTGATAAAATACCCGAACCCGAACCCGGGTCGGGTAATGGTTACAGAACCGAAAGGGAAACGGAAAACCCGAAATGTTACATATGGTGTAGTCACGGTTTGAGCGTGATTGGCATGGATAAGTTGAGGGCACATATTACGAAGATGGTTTTGGGTCTCCACAATGATAGCAGGCACGGGTATTAGGAACAACAGGTTGAGCATGAGGAGTAGGTTGTTGCGGAACAGCTTGTGCAGTAGGCGGGACACGACAGGTGTTAGCAAGATGGCCATAACGGTTACATTGGGTGCAATGAGAGCATAGAGATTTAACCGAATGACGATGATTACAAATGGAGCATAACGGGGAAGGACCGAGGTAAGGTTTCTTATTTGAGGATAGTTGCGGGTGGGTAGGATTTGTTGCTGCAAGGTTCTTACGTTTCTTGTTGTGAGGATGAGTGGAGGTAAGTGGTTTGTAGTCACCAACATAGGAACTAGTGGGAAAGGTTGAATCGGTTGCATTGATGTTTTGAATTTGCTTCACTATCCTAGGGATCGCAGCAGCTATCTCTTTGGAAATACAGGCAGCCATACGGTGGTCACGTGAACTAGATGATTGATGTTGAGGACGACGATGGTTTCTTAAATGAGACATTCTACGAGGACCATAAATATAGATTTATAAGTTGAAGGATAAGTTGAGGAAAACACTAGAATAATAAAATGGTTAAGTATATAGATAACTTATAACAACGTTGCCTTGAGAAGTAAGGGGAGTTGCGTCATACAGATTAAAAGTAAAAGTTTATAAGGTGAGGGGGTACATTGCGTAAATAGTTGTTAAATGACGTAGTCAATAAGATTAATGTGTGATGACTACATGAGGAGTTAAGTCAGTTTAAAATTTTGATTATTAAGTTTACAATAAACTAACGGAATATAAATTGTGGATGTTGGCCTCCCACGAGCTTTCCATGGCAATTTGAATGGCTCAACAAACTAACGAAAAACAATTGAGTTGGACAACCCATGAACATTACATGGAAATTTGATTGTCCCAACTAATGAACGAATTAACAATGCAATGAAGTTTGTCGGCCCAATGAGCGTTACACGGCGTTTTAACCGACCAAACTAAATAACGAACTATCGAAATAAATATGGGTAGTCGGAGAATCTTGTGAATCACCACGTTGATTACTCCAAAAAAAGTACGAAATCAAGTTAAGAAATGAATAGTAGGAGTGCCCATGGGTTCCATGGATTTTTCACCCAACTAACCATTTAAATAACAGAACACAATAATCGGGAAAACTGAGTTTAGCCATGAATCACCGTGAATTCGGTTAATATTAACCTAAGGTGTCAGTCATATGGCATTTATGGGTCTCGCTCGGGTCCATAGGGTTGAGTACTGTGGTCAGGTTATCACCCAGGTAATGAATAGCGTCTTACCTTTGGTTCTTGGAACCGTTTTGCTAGTGCCCAACTCACAGTTTCTCTTCCCCTTTCATTTATTGTAACAACACGAGTTATCAACTAATATATTATTATTGTTTATTGTATATATTCATTTTATCGAGATAACTTTCATTCATATACAAGTTACACCATAAACGATAGTTTTAACCTCTTATGCACCCACACTCAAACTGCATGGACCAATTTGCAAAGTTGAATAAAGTTTATATTATTATAAAACCCATTTTTACCAAACCCAAAACCCATACCCAGATTTTTAAACCCGAATACCCAAGACCCGTGACTCGTTTATGTTTTCTTTCACCCTAATTTTCATTTATAATCTAAATTGATTCGTCCATATCATTAATGCGCATTAAGCCGTCCTTATACCCCAATTAAATACGAAAGCAAATCTCAATTTGATTACAATCCTAAAAATAACGAACCGTCTATATCATATAGCAATATTGTTAGTGCACGGTTTTGCGTCTAGAGTCTTTGTAATTATCATTAATGTTTATTTGATATTTTAATGTAATATTTAATGTTTATATTTATCTAATTCGTTAAAGATATGTCTAGTTCGTTAGGAATGTTAGCGAACTAAGACTAGTTCGTTAAGGTTAAGTCTAGTTCGCTAGGGATGTTAGCGAACTAAGACATTATAATGTATTCCCTCCTGATTCGTTAGGGGATGTTAACGAATCAGGGGGAGGTTCGTTAAGTTAACTTATTTAACGAAGGGGATGCTGGTTCGCTAGGGGATGTTAGCGAACCAGGTCGCCTTCTATATATAGTGAACCACTGATCACTTGTAAGTAAGAGGTGTAGAGAGAAATTAATCAAGGTATTAACGTATTTGCAGATCTCTCTCACTCAAAGCTTAAATTAACATTATAATTACATACATACATACATACTGATAATATATACTACATACTAATAGCAATCGAACTAAGGTATTAGAGAGTTAGATCCAGATAATTAATATTAACATATAGATATTGATTAGAACGAGATAAAAAAAAGGATCAAACATGTGGTATCAGAGCTTTCGGGGCTCAATTCGCTTGGTTTGATTGTTATTGTTATAGTTTTCATGTTTATTTTCTGTTTGGATTGATTTTGAATCAATTTGAGCTGATTTGGATTGAATCTGGATGGATTAGAGTGAATCTGTTTTAGTTAAGGTTTTATTGGTATTTAGGTAAGTGGAATTGGATTGTGGATTGGATTTGTGATATTTATTGTGTTTTCGGTTTGAGTCCGTAAGCAGGGGATTGGTTTTGGTTGAAATTGATTAGCGTATTATGATAATCGGTTACGAGATGTGTTGAGCTGAATTCGCGTTGTGATTACGAGCATTTTGGTATATTACTTGTTAAGTTTGGTTAAGAATTGAGTGAGTATTACGAATCTGGAATCGATAAGTTTCTGGGTTTGATTTGGGTTGATCTTCATATTTCTGGAAAATTGTGTTTGAATGTTTGAAGATTTGAAGATGAATGCGATTCGTTATAAGGTTTCAGGCGATTCGCTATGTTATTTAATTTGATTCGCTATCAGTTCTTGCCATTCGCTAATCAGTTCGCTAACTGATTCGTGTGAGTTAATCAATTCGTGTCATATAGTTCGTTAACTAGATAACTGATTCGTTTGACACGTGTTTGTCTTGGAATTTGTGTCATAACAACCTTTGCCACGTGGCATAAGGTGTCAGAGTTTGTTACAAACGGTTGTAATAACCTGATTCGCTATAGTGTTGATTCGTTATCAACTGTAGCTGATTCGTTAGCTTATTCGCTAAGTTTATTTTGGCGATTCGTTACTGATTATTATCTGATTCGTTGAACTGATTCGTTATAATTCGTTCGATCAATTCGTTAAGTTGACTTGGTCATTTACTTGGTCAACTCGTTACATTGACTGGTGATTCGTTAAACCTATACTTCATTCGTTATCTGTTTCGCCATTTGGGTAATTCGTTAACCTTATTTGTGATTCGTTAAGTTGACTTGTTAAGTTGACTTTTGATTCGTCAAGATACTCCATTATTGATCAGTCTTAACTTTGTTAAGGATTGATTCGCTACAACTGTTCAAAGTTCGCTACAACTGTTCACAGTTCGCTACAACTGTTCACAGTTCGCTAAACATTGTTTACTGATTCGTTAAACACAGAGTGTAGTTCGCTATAACTGTACACTTGTTTATTTTTCAAATATGGCTGGTATGTATGCGTTGGCGTCTCAAAATATGTTGATGCAACAGATGTTGCAACTTGATACCGAGATAGGTTCACATTCTAAATGTCCAAGATTGATGAAGTTCAGTGACTTTGCCAAGTGGGAACCTCGGTTTCGTGCACATTTGGGTTCTGTTCATCCTGACTGCTCATATTGTCTTGATGTGGTTTATGTTGCACCAATGATTGGTGATGATACTATTGGGTATACTCCTAAAGCTGTCTCTCAATACTCACAAGAAGATAAGAAAGCTTTAGAAATCGAGATAAAAGCATATTCTACTTTGACTATGGCTTTACCAGAAAATATCTTTCATCAAGTTGGAAGTATCAAGAGATGTGCATCTTTGTTTCAACATCTGTGTATGAGAAGCATGGGAAACACAGCTGAGAGTAAGAAAGTGATGCTCAAGTTTCAATTTCGAAACTTTAACTTATTGAAAGGACAAACAGTTGAAGAGATGACTACAAGATTTAGTCATTTAATTGCTGAAATGGACAAGATGAAAATGGAAATTTCTGAAAGAGATAAAATTGACACTATCAAGAGTGTGCTTCCAAGTTCCTACTCAACATTTCTCATGGTTTTGAAAGAGAATGATTATTTTCTGAATGAAGATTTGACAGCACTTGAATTTCTACAAAAGATCGAAGCTAGAGAATATGATCTTAAGTGTCAAAAATCTTCCAAAGAAAATCAAGATCCAGCTTTCTAGGGTGGAAGTACGCCTCTCAGTTCAACAATCTCACCAATCACTGCTTTTCTTACTCATGCCGCAAGTGAAAAAGAATCTGCTATATTTAATGATCCAAAAGTCTGTTTCTACTCTGCTGGTAATTCAGGTTGTTCTGGAAGTTCTACTAGTACCAATCCATTTGCTACACCACCTAGTGTGAATATGAAGGAAACTGAGCAAAACTTTGCTTTTCTGACGGCATTTATGTCTTCATATGAAAACTTGGTGAGTAGTAAAATTGCCACAAGTGAGTTAACTGATGAGGATTATGATCAGATAGATCCGGATGATCTAGAGATCATGGATTTGAAATGGAATATGGCCATGATCGTTCGTAAAGTTAAAATATTCATGCAGAGAACTGGAAAAGATCTTCCAGCGTTAAACAAGAAGTTGGGTTTTAACAAATTAAAGGTGAAGTGTTATAATTGTCAAGAATTTGGGCATTTCGCGAAGGAATGTGACAAACAAAGAAAAGAATACACTGGACCTCGTGGTCAAAGTCAAAATGCTTCTTCACCACGAGGAAGTGATGCTGAAAAGAAACCATCTTCTTCTACAACACAAGCAATGTTAGCAGACGGAACTGATTGGTCACAACGGCTACTATGCAATGATGTTCAAGCAAATTTAGCTATGTTTGGGTTACATGAAGATTTTCAAGATGCTACTGGTAGTGTGATGTCTTCAGATAATGATTCTGGATCTGATTCTGACGACTCTTTCGACAAGACTTCTGATCAATGTTTGCTTGCATGGCTAAGATCAATGAGGTTAGTAATTCTATTTCTTCTACTTCATTTGGTAAAGCATCATGTGTTGACTGTGAATCTAACAACTCTAAGTTAGAAGCATTGAAAAATCAAAATGATAATCTTATAAGAGAAATTGCTTCTCTTAAGGACACTTATTGACAATCTCTTGAGTCTCAAATGAAATCTCGAGAAAAGATTGAAGCATTGTCGACAAGTAATCACGATCTCAAAGCCGAGTTATCTGTGAAAATGACCATCAATGACCAAAAGTTTCAGGAAATCTTGAAACATCGTTCTAAGATAACAGAGCTTGAGAATGAGGTTCTTGAGTTGAAGAACAAATTGGGTAAATTTCGAAATTCTTCATTTTTATTGAATGAAATTATTGAAGTTTCTGGAAAACAAAAAGATTCCAACAAAGGTATTGGTTTTGTTGAAATTCCACCACCTTTTCATAATGATTATAAAATTAATCCTTTTGCAAGAAAAGAAGAGGATTTGATTCAAAAGGAATCTGTGATTTCTGAGAAACCTAAAATGGTTAAACCTGAAATTGTCAAACCCCAAGTTGCTCCTCAAAAATCTCATGTCCAAAGCAAAAAGGTGTTTGTTGAACACAATGACGAGGTCATTATCGAGGATGTGTTTGAACCAGAGATTATACACAAGAATAAGAAAAATTCCCAGTTCTAATCATATTCTGTGCGAACCTCTCGAATTTGAGGAAGCAGTGTATGGTTCACACAAACCTTAAGAGAAAAAGGAAAATTCAAAGAAAATAAACTCTCTGAAGGCAAAGAAGTCAGTTAAACCAAAAATTTCTGATGAGGATTTAATGCGTTTCATTAATCCTTCTAGTTCTAAGCCATCTGCTGCTAGAGTTTTTAAGTTAAAGGGAATTGACACAATGTGCACTGAACAAGATATTCCAATAAGTATTATCAAACCTGAACTTATTGAGAGTGTTTTTGTCAATGAAACTTCAAAAATTCAAGAACTTGAACGTGTGTATGCTCAAACAAAAACATCAGTTCAATCTGATCCATTGACTAAGGCAAAACAATTTTTAAAACAAGCTAAGAAGATTAACTTTGTTAAGTCAACTGGAACAGATACACTAAAAAGTTTTTCAAACAGTTCTAATTTAGATTTTTATTTAAAGAAGAAATCTGAATTATCTGATGAGTTTGCTAAGAGCATGACTAAAAATGTGAGTCATCATCAATCATCGGCATCATTTATTCCAATTACTTCTAAACATCATCAGGTAGACATACGAACTTGTTTTTTATGCGGTCAACAAGGACATGTTGTGAAGAATTGTAGTCAACAGAACTTTCAAAATCTTCATCCTTTTATCAAGGATAAATCTAAGCCAATTCCAGTGGTTAAGGAGATTCTGAAACGACCTGTGTCGTATGCTGATGATACTCATATTTTATTCTCTAATGTGAATCCTCGGAAGGTGTTTCATATCAATGAGACACACGGTCAAGTGAAACCAAAATTCATTCCAACTGAACCTATATGTCAAAACAAGAATTCAAACATTGTTCAGGCAGCTTATTTAAGACGAAAGTCTAAGAAGCCGGTAACTTATTCACAAGTGGCTGAACAACAATTGAAAACTGTTAAAGTTAATGATCAAAGACTGAGGCATGTGCTGCCTTTTTGAACTAATCACTTTTGTTTATGTGTAGGGTCCATCCAAGACCATTTCTGGTGAAAACTGGATCATGGATAGCGGATGTTCTCGTCATATCACCGGAAATCTCGACCTATTAACCAATGTAAGAAATATTCAAGGGGGTTATGTAGCGTTTGCTGGGAATTCTGGGGGCATGATCACACAAGAAGGTGACGTTTCAAATGGTCATATTACATTTGAAAAAGTAAATTATTGTGACAAGGTTGATTATATCTTATTGAGTGTATCGCAGATTTGTGATAAAAAGTACACTACAATATTTACTGACAAAGAGTGTCTTATCTTGAAACCGGGTTTTATTATTCCCGAGGACATGGTTGTCATGCGATCACCACGATCAAATGATATTTATGTCTTAAACATGAGTTCTAAGATATCAACATCGATCGAAACATGTTTTGTTTCGAAAGCAACTGAGAAAGAATCGATTCTATGGCATCGAAGAATGGGTCACATTCATGTTAGAAAGATGAATTATTTAATGGCAAATAATTTAGTTGAGGGTGTTTCGTTAAAGAACTTTAAGTTATCTGATCACTGTGTTGCATGCAAAAAGGGCAAGCAGAAGAAGAAGATCCATCCTTCTAAGTTATTGAATTCCATTAATACTCCTCTTGAACGACTTCATATGGATTTGTTTGGTCCAGTGAATCGTGCGAGTATTTCTGGAGACTGGTATTGTCTGGTAGTGACAGATGATTATTCAAGATATTCATGGGTGTTATTTATGAGTTCAAAAGATCAAACACCTTTTTTGGTACAAAACCTTATTACTAAGATAGAATCACTGTACAAACAAAATGTGAGGAGAATCCGAAGTGATAATGGTACTGAATTCAAAAACACTATTTTGGATTTCTTTTGTATTCAAAAGGGAATTCACCAAGAATATAGTGCACCTTATGTACCACAACAAAACGGTGTTGGTGAAAGGAAAAATAGAACTCTGATTGAAGCTGCACGTACAATGCTTGCTGATTCAAAGCTTCCTATTCAATTTTGGAAAGAAGCAGTGAACACAGCTTGTTATACACTTAATCGGGTTCTAACAGTAAAACGACTCAAGAAGACAAGCTATGAAATATTAAATAACAGAAAACCTAATTTAAAGTACCTGGAACCATTTGGGTGTCCGTGTACAATGTTGAAGAAGGAATCGGGTAAATTTGATGAAAAGGCTATCGAAGGATATTTCTTGGGATATGCGTCTCCAAAGAAAAGAGTATTTAATTTTACATCTGGCTGTGTTGAAGAATGGTACCATGTGGACTGTCAAAAGTACACAACTTCTCCTCAAGGGAAAGGTCCAGACTGGATGTTTGACTACGATAGTTTATTTAATTCTTTTACTCCTTCGGCTGAACACATCGATGAAGATCTGGTTAGAGCATACTTTGAAGAACATTTGAACATTCCAAGCTCTACAATTTCTAATGCAGTTGAAGTTCAACCAGATGCTCCAACTGAAGACTCCCAAGTTGTTCCTCCAGTTGTTATTGACTGTGCTTCTACTTCTTCCGATGATGATCAAGTTGAGATTCAAGTTATTGATCTTGATAGTGATAATGCTTCATCTCCCGAATTGGGTGAACATTACACTAATTTATTTGATAATGTTGTTGTTCCTGAAAATCCTACTCTTCGGATTCATGGATATCATCCACAGGACAATATCATTGGAGAACTTGATGTGGGCGTTCGTACACGTCATCAAGTTGATTCGTCAAGCGACAATAACGTATTGTGTGCTTACACTAATTTACACTCTTCGGGAATTGTGAATATTGCAAAATTCAATTGCTTTCTATCTCAAATTGAGCCAACGACAGCTCGTAAGGCACTTGATGATCCTTCTTGGGTAGAAGCTATGCAAGAGGAATTACAGCAATTTGCACGATTGGGTGTTTGGGATTTAATAGACAAGCCTGCTAGAGTCAAGAAAGCTATTCCGACTAAGTGGGTATTTAAATGTAAAAAGGACGATCGAGGGGTGATTGTCAGAAACAAAGCACGTCTAGTGGTGCAAGGTTTTCATCAGCAAGAGGGTATTGATTATACTGAGTTTTATGCTCCAGTTGCAAGATTAGAGTCGATTCGAATCTTCCTGGCTTATGCTGCTTACAAAAATATCAAGGTCTATCAAATGGATGTTAAAAGTGCTTTTCTCAATGGTGAACTACATGAGGAAGTGTTTGTTCAACAACCACCTGGTTTTGAAGATCCTGATTATCCTGACCGTGTTTACCGTTTAAACAAGGCCCTGTATGGTCTACATCAAGCTCCAAGAGCTTGGTATGGCACACTCGCCTACCATCTGACTGATAATGGATTCAAACGAGGAACTGTTGACTGCACTTTATTTCATAAAACTGTTGGTGATGATCTTCTTCTAGTCCAGATTTATGTTGATGATATTATTTTTGGGTCTACAAACGACACTTTATGTAAGGAGTTCGAGAAGTCCATGCAAACCAAGTTCGAAATGAGCTCGATGGGAGAGATGAATTTCTTTTTAGGGCTGCAGGTTCATCAGTCTGATAAGGGAATCTTCATTCATCAGACTAAATATGTGAACGACGTCTTGAGCCGATTCAAGATAACTGCCGGAAAAATCCCTTCAACTCCTCTTCCAGTGGGTCACAATTTATCACCGGATGAATTGGAGGATACTGTTGATCCGACCCTTTATCGTGCTATGATTGGTTCTCTAATGTATTTAACTGCTTCTCGACCCGACATAATGTTTGCTGTTTGTGTGTGTGCTAGGTACCAAGCTAGTCCCCGAGTGACTCACCTGGCAGTGGTCAAGCGTATTTTGCAATATCTACGGGGAAATCCTGACATCGGGTTATGGTACCCCAAAGAGAATACTTTTGATTTTACCGCCTACTCAGACTCAGATTATTGAGGATGCAAGATCAACTTCAAATCAACGACTGCAGGATGTCAATTCTTAGGAAACCGGCTTGTTTCCTGGCAGTGTAAGAAGCAGACAACGGTCTCTACTTCAACCGCCGAAGCTGAATATGTTGCAGCCTCGAGTTGCTGTTCCCAGGTTCTGTGGATACAACAACATCTTCGCGACTACGGTTTAAATTAAACATGGCTGATCAAGAACAACAAAATCAACCACAACAGAAACAACCTCGTCAAGTACTACCACAAAAACAAGATCAACAAGCTGACATGATTTTATTACCGTCTGATAAGAAGCTGTCACACCCCGTTAAGCGAATTGCGGAAGCGTAAAACGGAAATGCAACAGATACAACTGGTATCAAATACATTGTTCATAAAGAAACATTACTAACTAATTTACAATATATTATATCGTTCTAACATCTTTTACAAACTAGGTGATACAATCAAACCGGTTCTTCAATTACTTTACTTCTAACTCAAATGCCCATGACATCAATCACCAATCAGACACGTAACGCACAGGAAATTACTTCTCATATCTGATTACCTGAAAAGCATGTTAAAATAGGTCAACTACGAATAGTTGGTGAGTTTCATAAGTTTAATGAAATCAGTTCTGCGTACCACACAGTCATAGTTTGTATGTACGCGCGTATGTAAAAATATGTATTTACGTTTGTATAAATATGTACAGCCATATCCTTGTGTGTGCATATGCACACATGTAAGTTTATAATATAAATTCGAAATTTCGGTAAAATCGTGATTGTTTGTTCGTACTACCTGTTTCCAATTTCCGTGTTTAACCAACCACTGTGGACCCCCTTCCTCCCACAACGGTTCCACATAAACTCAACCACTGTGGCCCCCTTCCGCCCACAACGGTTCCGTGTTAACATCAACCACTGTGGTCCCCCTTCCACCCACAATGATTCCACGTAAACTCAAACATTATATAGTGTACACGCAAATAATTAGTATATTCTACACATAGTATTTCCTACGGCTAATCACATAGCATGTATATAGACACATATACACATATAGTATTTATCACGTATCACCAAATACTGTGGCTCCCCATCCGCCCACAATACGCATAATCACATTATTTTCTTAACATTCATGTCATAATCAAGTTAGTTCGTTTAATAAGTTGCAGCAGAACTTGGCTCATAGGCCATACTCAACTTTAGTTTATAAGTTGCAGCAGAACTTGGCTCATAGGCCATACTCAACTTTAGTTTAGTAAGTTGCAGCAGAACTTGGCTCATAGGCCATACTCAACTTTAGTTTATAAGTTGCAGCAGAACTTGGCTCATAGGCCATACTCAACTTTAGTTTAGTAAGTTGCAGCAGAACTTGGCTCATAGGCCATACTCAACTTTAGTTTGTTACTATTGTGGCCACCCTTCCGCCCACAATAGCCCCATAAACATCATAGACCACGTTATCCCCATGGCCATTACAGACCATGTTGTTTCCCAAATTAGTTATTTTTAACATTACACAACGTGTTTGTATAAACATGTTGTCACGTGTAATTTCATTATGTTTTGCAATTCGTATTATCTCCGCTCAATATATCAATCAACGATAATAATCATCTTTCATCAGCACGTAGTCAATCATTATGTTTGTAGGGATTTTTCATATATAAATGTTTAGATATTTTATATCCTGATCCGTTTTCAGATAGATAACGTGTATAAACATGCTTTCCACCCCAAAAGTTCGTAAAATAGTTTAAAGAGTGGGGTCATGAAACTCACGGTTTTGTAGGCACTCAGTGCGAGATCAGCACGGGGTTCGTTTCCCTTGCTATCACTTAGTCCCTATAGTCCATATTATAATAATATTAATATTTTAATATTATTATAATCTCAGTATTAAATTGGGCTGTATAACTAATCTGGGTATAGCTGGTATGCCCAGAAAGTGGTAATAGGCTTAGGCTGTGATGTTGTTCAGTGTCTAATACTTAAAACCGAACTTGGCTCAGATTCCCGTTTTCCCAGCTGGGCCAAGTTGTTTGTTTACGCGTTCAGAAAACAGTTATAGGGAAATAAGCTTGGGTAAATGTATTGGTTAATAAAATGATTAAGCTATAAAGAATGATCACATACTAAGGTACCGGATTAGCCTCGGGGCCCGTTTCCGTTTATTCAGTTTGATTTAAGAAGAAACGCGCACAATCTATCCGGATTGTCCAGGTTTCTCATAGAAAAGTTCGTTTTTACTTAATTAATCCAAAAATATGATTTTTGATCACTCTTGGTGTTTTGATATTCCCGCAGGTTCGTTAGTCGCGAACTTACCTGTTTTTATAAAAACTGAATTTGCTTAATCTTCATATTAGTATAATTAATTAACCGTTAATCATTAAATTATGAAAATTTAGCCACTTATCAAATAAAATATGCAGATTTTTATAAAAATATTTCTGGAATTATTTATTGATTTATTAATTTATAAAAATTCATTTTATCAGCTATATTTCGCCTAAAAATCGTCTGTTTATCCCAAACAATTTCCAAAAAATTCACAAAATTTCCTGAATACTCAAATCATGTCCCAAAACAACCCGTATCAATTCCAGAATGTAAAAAGCTTGTTCAATATTCTTTTCGGCCCAAATTCGGCTATAAAAATTCGCATGAACGCATATGTACAAAACACCCTTAGACTTCTCCAAATGATCTCAAAATTCTAATGTGATCAAAATACATTAAATCTGAGTTCCCAGAAAAATTTCATAATTTTTGAAGTATTTTAGCTATTTTTCCCAAATAAACGTCCCAATTCGGTAATAAATTCGCCAAATATTCTCGGATGGTCGAAAAATTACCAAATTTGAACAGGGACTCAATGACATGGACCCTGATGTCCCTGCAAAATTTTAAGGTCTAATAATATGCATATCACAACCTTAAGCTAAACAGCCCGTAAGCGAGTGTTTCGGCATTACCTTAGCGGTTTTGGTTCGTTTCCGCCTTTCTAATCAACTTTTCACGCTCTTGTGCTCCTATGTAGGCTAGATACAAGTCCTATATCACGAACCAAGCATGTATCATCAAGAGACCAGCCATGGAAATTAGGGTTTTGGTTAGGGTTCTAAACCGAACTTTTGAACCGTAAAAACTTCGTTTAAACCCTGTAATCCATTTTTATGGCCAAAAAAACTTATCAATCCAGGTTCTTAACCATGTGTATGATCAAAATATGTTTTTGGATAATTTTTAGGGTTTTTGGATGGTTAGAAGTCATTTTTGATAATCAAGGATCAAGTTTTATGTAAAAACCATGTTTAATTCAAGTTCTAATGATCAAACATGAAGCTTACCTTGAAGGTTTCTTGGGTGTGTTAAGAAGGCAGGGGCTGAATGTCCAGAAATTGTGAGAAACATCTTATAAAAATATCAACTAATGGGTTTAAATGTGAAAAGGATTTTAAGGAGGGTTTAGTCCACTTTGGCGGGCTAGAAATTTTGGGCCTCCTTTGGGCCTAATTTTGGCCCATTAGTCTCGTTTTGCGTGCCCGAATATGAAATCCCGAGTCCAAGTTTATATCGGGTTTGGTTTTTGGCATGAAAAAACATATCAGGTACGACAAACAGTGCGAAAACGAGTGTTTTTCGGCTGTTTTTGTGTAAATTTATAAAAACGTAGTATTTGTTTGTAAAAATCGAAAATATTTTCATGGATCGGTTAGAACATCCCCAAAAAGTATTTGGTAGATCTTTTTCGGCTTAATGGATGATACAATGCTTGTTTCGGAACTATCTTTCGCGTTTAAGATCATAGCGAGTGGTTATACTAGCATGTTTTCGTTTAACTGATTTGCTATCATTCTAAGGCTTTAATATCACTATATTGACTTATATTAAACGCATATCACTTATAGATGGCACCCCGGGATATCCGGACCATAACCAGACCCGTTTGGTTATTCGTTTATTCGTTACGCAATAAGCGGTTAAACGCTTATTCGAGTTTGTAAGTACTAAGGTGTATCCGGTTTTGTCATGAATGTCACATTCTCCCCCAGTTAGGAAATTTCGTCCCCGAAATTCAATATGCCAATTACGCCCCTTTAGGGGAAAAATTTTATAATTATTCGTTTCAGAATCATTCTTCTGTTTCCGAACACGTTGATTCCCCGTTGTGGATTCCACCGAACTTTAATCGATGAAATTTTGTTATGTCGTAACTGTTTGATTTTCCCCGTTCAACATTTTCATGGTTTCCTTTATAGAGTTTAGTTGTATACAAATTTTCAGGTAGAACTACGTCCGTCCAGTCAGTACGGCACTCGTTCTGATTCGATATATACAAAATATCGTTAATGAGATAATTTTGTCTAATACATTACGGAGTTAACCTTCAAGGATTTTTCCAGTTCCATGTATTTTCACGTTAACTCGTCGGTTTCATTAGCTCAACTAACACCTTCCAAGAATCGTCATCTTCTCACATATATCGGTATAGTCCTCTAGTTAGCCTTAGGCGGCCTTCGGTTTGTTATTAATATTACAAGCTTTATTTATGATTCTCGAAATCAAATCGGATTTTGTATTTTGGGGGTCACCAATTTTTTTCAATTTTAATAAGATGGCGAGTTACATTCTTGCTCGTATAATATAGTATATTACCACTTGTATAATATTATGATGACTGTTAATGTACGAGGATTGAAATTACTGGTCTCACTTTCCTCTATTGTTTGAATAGTTTATTTGATTTGATTGTTTTATAGAGGATTATAGACCGTGCTTAGGCCAATTAGGGATCTAAAATTTCATACACAATTCACCAAGAGTAAGATTTTGTTAAGGCGAGTTTTTCAGTTGGATAGTTGTTACAAATCAGAAGAAGGTATTTGGAGTGGATTAGTCAGGAAACTATCATTCAGCTTGAATTTCTTTTTCGGGATGTTTAAGGAACACATGTTAAGGGTTCCATTTTAGTTTGTTTCCCACTTCCAATGGGGTATCTCGAATTGTTGTAGCATCTCCGAGGATCTTTAGTATTCCCCCAGAACTTATAATAGTGCACACTTTACAACACATGAGCCTATGATTCCTTCATAGATTTCGCTTGCATCTTTATACTAGTACTCAGTTTATCCGAACATCTGGCCTGACTTTTCCTTGTTCATCACTCAGTTATTAAGGCTATAAAAATTTAAAGTTCAAGTTTCGGTTACGGATAGTATGGTTTTCCTCATCCGTGTTTCATCATTGGGGTACTAGGATTTGTTCCGTGTACGGGATCACTTCTTTATCTAGAAGAGGCAGTATAACAGTTCTATTTCTATATATAACCTTCATTTGAACACAATTAACTAGTCCATACTGACTATTACACAATGACTCCTCACTTCCACCGGGAGTGCATCGATAGGGAATAGCTAGTTATTTAGGTTAAGAGGGTAGTTTTTCGAGTAATATGGTTAGTATTTATAGTCTTACTTTTGGTGGTTTCTATAGTATACAGAATTGTTATTTTACTAGACGGTATATTTTCCAAAGTAATAACTTGTAGGAAACAAACGTCTATCAGTGTCCGTAATAAATAAACTGAAGTATGTTAGGCATTACTAGGAACGTACATGTTACTACATTTGTTCTATCCGGTTTATTCACAATACTTGACCCCTAGTCGAGTTGGACGTCGATGTCGGTCCTTGCCTTTGTCTTCCCGTCGCAATTGGGTTCAATCTAGGGCAGTCTTTCTTGATGTGCTTCACACTACCACACTTATAACAGGCATTACGGTTTATTATGGGTTGGTTTTGGTAGACTGGTTGTTGTCGTGTTGGTTGCGGTTGGGGTAGTTGTGAGTCCTGGAGTTGGGTTGGTGGATTTATAGTATTCATAACGGTTCTACAATTTCGGGCATAGTGTCCCACCTTCCCACATTTGTGACACACATTGGTCCGACATTCACCAACATGATGATAACCACATTTTCCACATCTAGGCAAAAGCCCGTTATACTTATCTTGCTTCACATCGGAACTGATCATAGCGTAATTTTGTATTGCAAGGCGCGCACATTTATTCCGTTGTCTTTCTTGTATTCCCGCTCCATAATTGGTTCGTTTTGTACCAGATGATTCCCCGGGCATTCTTAATGAACCACTTCTAATCAAATCAGAAGTTACAATGCCGGCTTGTAACACGGCATTTTCGAAAGTTACAGGGCCAGTTGAATTAACCAAACTCCTGACTTCGGGGACTAAACCCCAAATGTAGCGTTCAGTACGATTAGATTCTGGAGTAACTAACCATGGGACTAGATGAGCCAGTTCGTTAAAGCGGTGGGTGTACTCCAAGTGATCTGCACCCTTCATTTCTAGATTCTAAAGTTCTTGTTCTAATTTCTGAATTTCGTTTATCGGACAAAAGTGTTTTATTATAAGATTTTTAAGTTCTGTCCAAGACATACGATTGGTTGCCTCTTGTCCTTGAATTTGCACAACAGTATTCCACCACATCAGCGCGTGGTCTACAAATGTAGAAGTAGCAAATTTGACAATACAATCTGGTGGACAGTTAGTGATATTAATGATGGATTCAGCCTTTTCGATCCACTTTACCAGTCCATTTGGTCCTTCAGTACCGCTAAATTCCATAGGTTTACATAGCATGAAGTTCTTAAGTTGATATCCGTGTTACGGGGGATTTTGATTGTTACAACTATTGTTCAAGTTCGGTGCATTATTTAAAGTAATATTGGTATTCAACGGGGGAGTATTAGTTGTGATAGTATCAGTATTTATCGGGGGAGCATTTGTGGTTGTATTAGTATTTGTCAAGGGATTAGTATTTACAACCGCGTTAGCGTTCGGCACTTGATTTGTATTCATAGTTGTATGGATACCAGCAGCGAATTGTGCTGCTATTGTCGGAAGTACTGTTTGTAGTTGTCGAGCGATCATCTCGGCTATATCTGCCTCAGACAACATGTTTACTTTCTTCGGGGCCATTCTATAACAATAACCAGTTATCCAACAATTAACAAAATTAACTTACACTAATGATCACAAAAGGAATTACAATAACAAGTAATCAGGTATTTTAATTAACACGTATATATCACACGGGTTTGTTCTCGAGTTTGAATACTAAGGATAATATGTAAAGTTAGCCTAACAAAGGCCAATGTTTATATATATATATATCAAAAGTTGTCACCTAGTGACAAGTAATTGTAATCCAGTAAGGGTAAGTGTTTGAAATGAAATATCCAATGCGTTACCCATATCAACATAGCATCCTACCAGATGCTTGCATGGGGTATCGAAGGCTATATACAACAATATCGTACTACCCTTATCTATCTAAGTACACATTATACAATTATATACGGTTTACAACTTGCCCGAAAATTATTCCGGTACGATCCCATCATTAGGCAATTGTTTTTCTTTAGCCTCTTCCATAAGTAGACAATTGCTCGTTATGAGTTTAGTTAGTGTATTTATCATATGAATGCACTAATATATTCAACTAGACCCTTAGAGGTTGTTAAATATAACTATAGAATATATTCCTTCGCCAGGTCATTCGGTGCACGCAAGTATGTTGGGCCTACTAAAAGTGGTAGTTTACTGGTTGGGTTAAGTATGTTCCGTTCCAGTCAGCATGTCATCAATTCGTGAGCATGAGGTTTCTCTCCTACAGTAACCAATTGGAATAGGAAAAATATAGGAGGGGTTGGATGTTCTTGTTCATAGATGGTTCGAAGAGTTTGCTAGTTAAGGAGGTTCATCAGAGTTAGTTGTACTGGTGAATTGTAAAGGAAATTATTATTATTAATATTTCTTTTTGAAATATCGTTAGTATATTATATGTACTGGTAGTCACGGTCTGTTTATAGAATTGGGGAATCAATAAAGTAGTTATTATATTTATAATTTGATAAATCGGACTCATCGCTAGGTACTTTCCTAGGAATAGTGTTTGTTTTCGAGAAGCGAAAGTGGAGCGACGAACGAAAAACTGTTTAGTTTACTGTTTGAAAACGAGTGTATAGGATAGGATTGGATCCAATCAGAAAAGTATTATATATATTCTTTTGAAATTATTGTATGTAGGTCACACCTCCCACAGTTCGTTCCCGGGCCTTGTATATTAAGCCCCTTTGTGGTTCTGTCACATCACCAGACTTAGTTAAACTTGTTGAAGCATTCTCATATTCTCACTCACAGGAAACACCGGTTCTTTATCTGTCGTAAAGCTACCCGATCTCGACATCTTTCGGTGCAATCGTTAATCAGAAGAAAACGTTTTTCGGTAGCTTAGATCATCGTAAAGGATATTATTAATTAATACCGAAATTAAATATTTTATTTGTTACGAACAGGTATAATATTAATTATAAAAAAAATATAATATAAATTTTGATACGATATAATTTTAATCATAATATGAATTAATATTGATTATAACCGAATATAATATTCGTTACAATAAGATTCAATATCATCGGTAGTACCGTACGTACACATATCCCTATACCTCATCTCAGATAAGCACGTATGCACATTTCATATATACTTCACATCACCTTTATGCACGTATGTTGCCATTTTTACCTATCAATATGTTCCGCGACTTCACCCCGAATTCCCTCGTACAAGCAAGTCTGTTATTACGTTCCGGACCATAATAACTCACTTGCCCTACGAGTTCTGTGACATCTGCCCCGATCCGACCCGACCCAGGTACCCGTTTTCTGATCCGATTCTTTTTATGATTTAAAATTTAATTATTTTCTTTTAAAACTTGACATTTAAAATATATATATTACTAATAATATTTTCCTTCCCGCCGTCCCGTCCCTCTTCTTCTCTCTTTCCGCCTTCTTTTCCCTCTTGTTGCCGTCCCGTCTCTTTCTCTCTCTTGTCGTTGTTCCGCCCTTAAGCCTTGAACCCCTTCTCTTATTTTTGTGTCCTTTGGTTCTTCCCGCCTAAGGTTGTCTGCGCAGCTCCACGCGCCAGACTCCTTACAAGGAAGCCTGCGCGAAGACCAGTTGCTCCTGCGATACGCGAGGCGAACTGTTCTCGCAGCGCGCTAAGAATTGTAGTTCTTCTCGCAGCGCGCTAAGAACGGTAGTTCTTCCCGCGACGCGCTAAGAATTGTAGTTCTTCTCGCAGCGCGCTAAGAACGGAAGTTCTTCCCGCGACGCGCTAAGAATTGTAGTTCTTCTCGCAGCGCGCTAAGAATGGTAGTTCTTCCCGCGACGCGCTAAGGATTTTAGTTCTTCCCGCGGCGCGCTGTGGACTGTTCTCTGTCTGCCTTCGCCCTCGCGCGTGCGCTCGATGCCTTCTCGCGCTAAACCCCTTTGAGTTTTCTTCTGTTTAATCTAGCCGTTTGCTTTTGTGTTGTCTTATCTTCTGTGCTGTTGACCTGACCTATCTTATGTCTGAAAAGTTACTTTCGGCGCAGCATGCGCACCAACTCCATTGGTTGGTAGAAAAAGTGACTGACATTATCTTTTGAGATCTGCTTTTCCATGCTTGACCAGTACCTTTATCTGACCCTCCCATGCCTGTTTACTGTTACCTGTCAGCTTTTCCTTTGCCCCCTGCAGCTGCCATATCTTTTGATATCTTTTGCTTTTGGAATCTTTTACTTTTTGGAGATCTTTTCCCCCTTTCTAGGGATTGTGTTCCCTAGGGTTTCCCTATAAATAATAATGCTATTTTCTTAACACCACACACACAAAGCACTTAACTCTCCTGTTCTCTCTTACTCCTTGCCGCTGTTCTTCCTCTGCCGTCTCCTCTCTCTTTGCCTTCGTCTTCTATCCTGTTCTGCCTTGCTTTTCCGGTAATATATATATATGTATTATATATAATAATAATTTACTTATTAATTATGCTAACTTATAATCAAGACTTAAATCAAATCATTAAAACAATAATCTTATTTATAGGTTAACTTGTGCTTGTTTAAAGTTGGTTCTTGCTTTATCTTACACCGCATCGTTTATCAAGTGAGTAATCTCGTACCTAATCCCTTTTTATTTTTAATGTTTTGGGATGTTCATGTGTTCATACAAACTTAGAGTCTTAAACTTGTTTATGAACTTTAGTCTCGCAGTATCCCATGTGTTGAGGATGTTTACTTGGCTGTTTATTTGTATGTGTGTATCATTAACCGCTTTGTTCGGCCTATTCCGAAGTTTTCATGGATCCATTAGATGAACACGGGAGACCTATCGTTTACGGTTTTCTTTGTTTACACTTGCACAGATGTTTTCTTGTTTTTGTGCTCATTTGGGAGCACGGATTGAACTATGAACTATGATCTATTTAGGCTTGATCACAATCTGATTACACCCTTGTTAAACACCAGACATACACGTGTTGCGCGCAGTGCTTATTGTTATCTATTATCTATTAAACTTGATTTCTCACCAACACGCAAGTGTTTGACGTTTATTTCAACACATGTTCAGGGTTGCTGTAGCTACATTTGGAGCTTGTGGACACGTAGGACGTTTTTACTTTTGGACCTAGATTAAAATGTATCAAGACAAGTTATTATTGTTCGAATATTTTGCCTTATAATATAATGATTTATGTTGATTTATGTTATCTTGTGTTTACGTTGCGCGTGCGTGAATGAATATATTTATTAAATATTGACACCCAATAGTGTCACGAGTAATGAAACAATATGTGGCGCCCCGATGTATAATCCGCCTTTGGTCGGGGTGTTACAGATTGGTATCAGAGCTCGTTGACTTTAGGATAGGTGGTTAGACGTAACGGCCTAGAATACCTAAGAGTCCCTTCTCGCGCATGAGAGAAATCTCATGTTTGCGCGCTTATTGTTAATTACTCGTTATTTATAAATATGCTTGCGCAGACGCAGCGTATGGTTTTATGTTTTATTTCGCGATATTTCGATTTTTGCTGAATTTCGATTTTTATTGGTTTTACTTACATATTCGTTTGTTGGGATTGAAAATCCGAAAAGTCATGGTGATACATGAATAGTTGATTTTCAATTTCCATTTACGACTATGTTCTGAGGTTGGAGACTTGAAAAGTCATGGTGATACATGAATTGTCAACCTCCAATACTCATTTTCTTGTATATTTTATATTGAGGATTGAAAAGTCATGGTGATACATGAATCGTCAATCTCCAATACTCGTTTACTCGTCATTTTAAATTGAGAATTCGGAAAGTCATGGTGATACATGAATTTTCGATTCTTGATTCGAATTTGTTACCTTTATTAAGTCTGCATTTAGGGTCATTTATTTTACTTTAACTTTTGACAGTAACTGACTCCGCGAAACCAAGCTTTATAAGGTTAAACTTTGCGCTAAGACATTAACCAAAAATTAAAACTTTTATAGAATGCCTCCGCTATCTCGCCGTCATCAGAGGAGAGAAGCCTCGCGCAGGCGTAGACAGCAACGTTCCCAGGAAATGGCCGCCGCAATAGCCCAAGCTTTGAGCCAAAACAATACCTCCGGTTACAACATTAAGTCCTTTAACGCGGGTAACCCTCCATGTCACACCCGGCCCTGAACGGCGGAAACAGCCGGGCGCGCGCGAGTGGGGATTGATACTTAAGCACGGGCCATTGCAAACATTCAAGATAAGATTTTCATTGCGCATGAAATGTTTAATACAAATACATTACATTGTTCAAAAATTACATAAAAACATCCAAGTATAAAAACTGTTGAAGATTTCCACGCCATATCCCCTTGCGCGGCGGGAACAACCACGCGCATCGAAGGGATAGAACTAAAATCTTCCAAAAAGCTAGTTTTAGATGTTCAGCGTGAGGTGCTCTAAGTGTGACTCCATGCGCTACCTAGTTATCTCCTGAAAGACACGTAAAACATTTGAATCAGTATAAACTGAGTGAGTTCACAAGTTTTAGTAACTTGATTAATCGTATCGCGTCATAGTCTTGGCGAAAATCATATTAAAACACATTTCTGATTTCATGTCTAAACATATGCTTGATAAACTGTATGAAAACATAGATCTGACAACATAATTCTGATAGGACCGTTCCGCGGGTTACGCGCGAACGTTTCTGGATAACGTACTCGTCTATGCAAAGTGGCGCTGCCACTACGAGCTAAAATAGTGTAATACCGTCCCGCGGGTTGCGCGTGGACATTTCTGAAAAGTCGTGCTCGTCCATGCAAAGTGGCGCTGCCACTACGAGCGAATAATACCGTAGCGCGGGTTACGCGCGGACGTTGTGCCGGAAAACAAGGCGCTCGTCCATGCAAAGAGGCGCGACCCCTACGAGCGGGCTCAATCCCATAGTACTGCCCCATTCTAGGCACTCGTCCATGCAAAGAGGTGCAACCCCTACGAGCGGGTGGATCAAACCAGCAGTCCCTACCCTTAGAGTTCCAATGGTAAAGTGATCACTTACTCGAGTTCTGGCGCACATACATCGTAAACCATAGATAACCGTTTGCATTGCTCATCATGAAACATAATTTAAACACAATCGTTTACATAACTTGTAAGTATACCATGATAAATCGTAATTTAAGCACGTGTCCCTCGCCCCGAAAACAGTTTAAAAACAGTGAAAATAGTGAAAATAGGGGCTGTGAGACTCACCTGTGGTTCTTGTTAAGGGATTAATCGAGATTCGGGTTTTCTTGGTGTTGGCCTTTGAATTGAAGGTCTAGAATACGATTAAATAACAAGAAGTATATATATTAAGATCAAGAAATAGGAGAATATAAGGGTTGGAAAGTAGATCTCAAGGTTATAATCTCGGCTTACCTAGTAACAGGATCGGAAATGAAAACAACGGATGTTTGGGAGATGATTAGTGCAAGTTTGCAGTTCTTAAGAGAGAAGTTTGAAGTGTGTTTGGGTGATAATTTGGGTTACATATTTATAGGCAAACTCAAGGGAACACAATCCCTTGCTTTAGGGGATTGTAATCTTTTCATATCTAGGTGTAATGATAATAAAGTATGGAAATTATTATTATTTATTTAAAAGTGGAGGAGTGGATAAAAGATCTTGATTTGATTTGGACAGGACATGCAGGTCTGGGGTTGGTGAGAATAGGGTGGCTGACAGTTGACTTTTCATGTTACAGTATGCCTTTTTCAGGTGCTTTTGTCAGTGTACAGTTAAAAAGTAGAAATTTCTGAAACACGCTACTGTTTCCTTTTGGGCGGGAATAATCCTCCCTAAATCTGGAGATTAGGCTAAGTGTTCTGCGCGTATAACTTTGCGCGCATAGCTTTCTGCGTGAAGGACATTTCTTTGCTGCGGGTAGGTGCGTAACCTTCTCGCAGTTAGGGACATTGAGTTTCATTTGTAGATTCTCCAGGTGGTCTTGGTATTTCAACATAGTGATCAGTCATGTTGAAGTTAATTCCATCTTGGAGCTTCAGACAAACTAGCTCTCAATGTTCCCGGCATGCGGGGAGGTTAGTTCCCTTCCGCACGCGCATAAACGATTTAGGATGCACCCGCCTTAGCATCATGCGAGACGGTCAACCCAATAGACAACATTAAGTTATGGACACATAAAACCAATACACTCGCGCATGGCGCATATAACATATGCCCACGCAGGTTCTTAACATGGTGCGCTCGCGCAGGGCGCACATAATATGCCCGCGCTGACTAACATGGCGCGCTCGCGCACGGCGCATATAACAAATGCCCGCGCTGATTCTAACATAGCGCGCTCGCGCAGGGCGAACATAACAATTGCCCGCGCTGATTCTAATATAGCGCGCTCGCGCAGGGCGAACATAACAATTGCCCGCGCTGATTCTAATATAGCGCGCTCGCGCAGGGCGAACATAACAATTGCCCGCGCTGATTCTATATGGCGCGCATAATATTCACAATCACCTATTTATTAGGTTGATTACTTAGTTTATAGGATTGGGAAATTACCGGGTGTCACACTCCAAAGTTCACAGGTCTTGAAGGAGCCACCGTGATGCTCCAGTGGCTTGAGAAAATAGAAAACACTTTCCTCCACACCCAATGCCCCTCAGACAGACGAACCCTATATGCTTCCAGTGTCCTGGAATCTAGGGCGCTTACATGGTGGAATGGAGTAGCTCATGCGCGTGGCGCAGAAGCTGCTTCTAGCATGACATGGGAGGAATTCAAGGAAATTCTGACGCGAGAATTCTGCCCTCCCAACGAAGTTAAGCGCCTGGAGGAGGAATTTTGGAATCTTAAGCAATACAGCGGTGAAGCGCGCGAGTACGCGACGCGCTTCCATGAACTAAGCCTGCTTGTCCCTCACCTTGTTACCCCTTACCGCCGAGCCATCGAAAAGTTCCTTGGGGGTCTCCCCATGGAAATTCAAGATTCTGTATGGGCCAGAAACCCAGTTACCCTCTCTGACGCCATCGAGTTGGCCGCTGTGCTCAGCGACAACCATGTCAGATCAGGAACCCTGTTCCTGCGGGGAGCTGAGAAGACCAAACCCACCAAGACTGCCCCTGAACCAACAGAAACCAAACCAGAACCCTCAAACCGTAACAACCTCAAGCGCAGGCGCAAAGCCTATGCGCTTACCAGCCCGCCCATAGTCCAGCAACCCGCCTACCAACCCCCAGTATACGCGCCTAACCCACTGTCGACTTACCCAACACCTCCTATAGTCCACAACTATGCCTTAACCAATCCCGCACTCCCTGCCCCGCCAACTAAGAAACCCTACACAGGAACCCAACCATTTTGCCCAACCTGTAGATTTCACCACCCACCTCAAGTCCCATGTCGACAATGTAACCGATGTGGCCGCGTTGGTCACTCAGCCGAGTACTGTAGAGTCCCTCCCGCCAATCCAATTGCGCCAACACCACCAGTCTACCCGCAGAACCCACAACCAACCTACCCAAACCCACGACCCAGATCGTGCTTCAACTGCGGTGATCCCAGTCATTTCCGGAACGCGTGCCCGAGACTACAAGTGCAGATCACGCAAGCGAATCCGGTGAACCAGATTTCGAACCAAGTGGCACGCGGACGAGCTTTTAACATAACCGCGCATCAAGCGCAAGCGAATAATGACGTAGTTAATGGTACATTTTTGCTTAACGGATTTTATGCTTCTGTACTTTTTGATACTGGCGCCGATCGAAGTTTTATTTCTCACGCGTTTGAGCAGAAGCTTGCGCGACCGCGCAACGATTTAAAAGAAAATTTTTCAGTTGAATTGGCTAATGGCGAAACTGTTTTAATTAACTCCGTGATTAAGGATTGCACGCTTAACCTTAACGAAAACGATTTTCTGATCGACCTCATCCCCATGCCTCTTGGAAGCTTTGATGTTATCATTGGTATGGACTGGCTCTCGAAGAATCGCGCCGAAGTTATTTGCGCCAAGAAGTTGATTCGCATTCCTCGAGAAAATGGTGATCTTCACATCTATGGCGAGAAACCCTCCGGTGGTCTTAAGCTTATGTCTTGCGCCGAAGCCCAAAGACTCATGCGAAAGAAGTGTATTGCATTTTTAGCCCATGTGGTTAAACCCGATGAAGGAAAGAAGAAACTTCGCGAAATCCCTGTTGTGTGTGACTTCCCTGAAGTTTTTCCCGATGATCTTCTTGGTATCCCTCCCGCTCGTGAAGTCGAGTTTCGTGTTGATCTTGTCCCTGGTGCTTCCCCCGTAGCCAAATCTCCTTATCGTCTTGCACCCGCTGAAATGCAAGAATTGGCAAGTCAACTTCAAGAGTTGACCGCTAAAGGATTCATTCGCCCTAGCTCTTCGCCCTGGGGTGCTCCGGTGTTGTTCGTTAAAAAGAAAGATGGTTCGTTTCGCATGTGTATCGATTACCGTGAGTTGAACAAACTCACCATTAAGAACCGGTATCCCTTACCGCGTATTGACGACCTCTTTGATCAACTCCAAGGTGCCTCTTGTTTCTCCAAGATCGATCTCCGCTCTGGCTATCACCAGTTGCGCATCCGCGATGAAGATGTTCCGAAGACTGCTTTTCGAACTCGTTATGGCCATTTTGAATTCTTGGTCATGTCCTTCGGTTTAACCAACGCACCCGCCGTTTTCATGGATCTAATGAATCGGGTGTGTAGGCCTTTCTTGGATAAATTCGTGATTGTGTTTATCGATGACGTTCTGATTTATTCTAAGACCAAGGCCGAGCATGAGCAACATCTTCGATTGGTATTGCAAAAGCTTCGAACCGAGCAGCTCTTTGCCAAGCTCTCCAAGTGTGAATTCTGGTCTGATGAGGTACAGTTTCTTGGCCATGTTGTGAACAAGATGGGGATTCATGTCGACCCATCCAAAATTGAAGCAATCAAGAACTGGATTACGCCGACCACTCCTACCGAGATCCGTTCCTTTCTGGGCTTAGCTGGTTATTACCGGCGCTTCATTTCGAACTTCTCGAAGATCGCTTTGCCTTTAACAGCTCTAACGCACAAAGGTAAACCGTATATTTGGGGCTCAAAGCAAGAAGAAGCCTTTCTGACGCTCAAGCGTTTGTTGTGTGAAGCTCCTGTCCTTGCGCTACCTGAGGGTAATGATGATTTTGTCGTGTATTGCGATGCATCCAACCAAGGTCTCGGTTGTGTTCTTATGCAACGAGGCAAGGTTATCGCTTACGCATCAAGGCAACTCAAGGTTCACGAGAAGAATTATACAACTCACGACCTCGAACTAGGCGCAGTGGTATTTGCCTTGAAGATCTGGAGACACTACCTTTATGGTACTAAGTGTATCCTCTACACTGACCATAAAAGCCTTCAGCATATCTTTGATCAAAAGGAACTCAACATGAGGCAACGCCGATGGAACGAACTCATCAGCGATTACGATTGTGAGATCCGGTATCATCCTGGTAAGGCTAATGTGGTAGCCGATGCGCTCAGCCGCAAACCCTGCCAGCTTAACTGTATCTTGCTGCGCACGCAGCTTCACTTTGCGCCGATTCAGAGCAATCTTGAATCACGCATTCGCGACGCGCAGCGCGCATCCATCAGTAATGGTAACCTTCGCGCCGAGTTAGCGTGTGGCGCGGAAGCTCACTTTGTCCCTAATCTGAGTGGAATTCTCTGCTATCTCAATCGCATCTGGATTCCCTTTGATGAGAATTTTCGCGCTGATATCCTGAGTGAAGCGCATAAATCTCGGTATTCTATTCATCCCGGCGCTGATAAAATGTACAAGGATTTGCGCATTACTTATTGGTGGCCCGGTATGAAAAAGGATATTGCTGTGTTCGTAGCTAAATGCCTGACTTGTTCTAAGGTAAAAGCTGAACACCAACGCCCATCTGGTTTGCTCGAACAACCAGAAATTCCTACGTGGAAATGGGAAGGTATAGCGATGGACTTTATTACCAAGTTACCTTTGACAGCAAGCAAACATGATAGCATTTGGGTAATAGTGGATCGATTGACTAAGTCTGCTCACTTTCTGCCCATTCGTGAAAACTACCGTGTTGAGCAACTTGCGCAGCTTTATGTCAAGGAAATTGTCTGCCGCCATGGTACTCCTTTGAGCATCATATCCGATCGCGATGGCCGTTTTTTATCTCGCTTTTGGAAATCTCTCCAATCTGCGCTAGGAACTCGCTTGGACATGAGTACGGCATATCATCCTCAGACTGACGGTCAGTCTGAGCGAACTATTCAAACTCTTGAGGATATGCTCCGATCTTGTGTTCTTGATTTTGGAGGTAATTGGGATTCACACCTGCCTTTGATCGAGTTCTCTTATAATAACAGCTATCATTCCAGTATTGGTATGGCCCCGTTTGAAGCACTTTACGGTCGTAAGTGCCGCTCCCCGATTTGTTGGAGCGAAGTGGGTGAAGCTTAAATCACAGGACCCGAACTTGTTCAAGAGACAACCGATAAAATCGCCAAGATCCGTGATCATCTGCTGACTGCCAGAAGCCGACAGAAGAGTTACGCAGATCGCAGGCGAAAGCCTCTCGAATTTCAAGTTGGTGATCTTGTTCTCCTCAAAGTGTCGCCTTGGAAAGGTGTTGTCCGCTTTGGGAAGAAAGGTAAGCTTGCTCCTCGTTATGTTGGTCCATTCAAGATTCTCGCGCGTGTGGGAAAAGTTGCCTACAGACTTGACCTGCCGCCCGCGCTCAGTAATGTGCATCCAACGTTCCATGTTTCCAATCTCAAGAAGTGTTTAGCCGACGAGAACCTTCACATTCCACTTGATGAAGTTCAAGTTGACGAATCCATGCATTTCGTTGAGAAGCCTGTTGAGATTATGGATCGCGAGGTTAAGCAAACCAAGCGCAGTCGCATCCCTATCATGAAAGTTCGCTGGGAGTCCAAGCGCGGAGCCGAGTTTACATGGGAAAGGGAAGATCAAATGAAGATCAAGTACCCGCACCTGTTCTCTGCGCAACCTACTTCGAGATAAATTTCGGGACGAAATTTCTTAAAGTAGGGGAGACTGTGACATCTGCCCCGATCCGACCCGACCCAGGTACCCGTTTTCTGATCCGATTCTTTTTATGATTTAAAATTTAATTATTTTCTTTTAAAACTTGACATTTAAAATATATATATTACTAATAATATTTTCCTTCCCGCCGTCCCGTCCCTCTTCTTCTCTCTTTCCGCCTTCTTTTCCCTCTTGTTGCCGTCCCGTCTCTTTCTCTCTCTTGTCGTTGTTCCGCCCTTAAGCCTTGAACCCCTTCTCTTATTTTTGTGTCCTTTGGTTCTTCCCGCCTAAGGTTGTCTGCGCAGCTCCACGCGCCAGACTCCTTACAAGGAAGCCTGCGCGAAGACCAGTTGCTCCTGCGATACGCGAGGCGAACTGTTCTCGCAGCGCGCTAAGAATTGTAGTTCTTCTCGCAGCGCGCTAAGAACGGTAGTTCTTCCCGCGACGCGCTAAGAATTGTAGTTCTTCTCGCAGCGCGCTAAGAACGGAAGTTCTTCCCGCGACGCGCTAAGAATTGTAGTTCTTCTCGCAGCGCGCTAAGAATGGTAGTTCTTCCCGCGACGCGCTAAGGATTTTAGTTCTTCCCGCGGCGCGCTGTGGACTGTTCTCTGTCTGCCTTCGCCCTCGCGCGTGCGCTCGATGCCTTCTCGCGCTAAACCCCTTTGAGTTTTCTTCTGTTTAATCTAGCCGTTTGCTTTTGTGTTGTCTTATCTTCTGTGCTGTTGACCTGACCTATCTTATGTCTGAAAAGTTACTTTCGGCGCAGCATGCGCACCAACTCCATTGGTTGGTAGAAAAAGTGACTGACATTATCTTTTGAGATCTGCTTTTCCATGCTTGACCAGTACCTTTATCTGACCCTCCCATGCCTGTTTACTGTTACCTGTCAGCTTTTCCTTTGCCCCCTGCAGCTGCCATATCTTTTGATATCTTTTGCTTTTGGAATCTTTTACTTTTTGGAGATCTTTTCCCCCTTTCTAGGGATTGTGTTCCCTAGGGTTTCCCTATAAATAATAATGCTATTTTCTTAACACCACACACACAAAGCACTTAACTCTCCTGTTCTCTCTTACTCCTTGCCGTTGTTCTTCCTCTGCCGTCTCCTCTCTCTTTGCCTTCGTCTTCTATCCTGTTCTGCCTTGCTTTTCCGGTAATATATATATGTATTATATATAATAATAATTTACTTATTAATTATGCTAACTTATAATCAAGACTTAAATCAAATCATTAAAACAATAATCTTATTTATAGGTTAACTTGTGCTTGTTTAAAGTTGGTTCTTGCTTTATCTTACACCGCATCGTTTATCAAGTGAGTAATCTCGTACCTAATCCCTTTTTATTTTTAATGTTTTGGGATGTTCATGTGTTCATACAAACTTAGAGTCTTAAACTTGTTTATGAACTTTAGTCGCGCATTATCCCATGTGTTGAGGATGTTTACTTGGCTGTTTATTTGTATGTGTGTATCATTAACCGCTTTGTTCGGCCTATTCCGAAGTTTTCATGGATCCATTAGATGAACACGGGAGACCTATCGTTTACGGTTTTCTTTGTTTACACTTGCACAGATGTTTTCTTGTTTTTGTGCTCATTTGGGAGCACGGATTGAACTATGAACTATGATCTATTTAGGCTTGATCACAATCTGATTACACCCTTGTTAAACACCAGACATACACGTGTTGCGTGCAGTGCTTATTGTTATCTATTATCTATTAAACTTGATTTCTCACCAACACGCAAGTGTTTGACGTTTATTTTAACACATGTTCAGGGTTGCTGTAGCTACATTTGGAGCTTGTGGACACGTAGGACGTTTTTACTTTTGGACCTAGATTAAAATGTATCAAGACAAGTTATTATTGTTCGAATATTTTGCCTTATAATATAATGATTTATGTTGATTTATGTTATCTTGTGTTTACGTTGCGCGTGCGTGAATGAATATATTTATTAAATATTGACACCCAATAGTGTCACGAGTAATGAAACAATATGTGGCGCCCCGATGTATAATCCGCCTTTGGTCGGGGTGTTACAAGTTCATCCCGGCATCCATCAGTATCTATCGTTACTCATTAATAAGTTTCCCAGTGATAATCGAGCCTACGGTTTTATTATAGGTATCCTAAGGGATAACCTAATCCTTTATAACCAATGGCTCTGATACCAACTTCTGTCACACCCCGTTAAGCGAATTGCGGAAGCGTAAAACGGAAATGCAACAGATACAACTGGTATCAAATACATTGTTCATAAAGAAACATTACTAACTAATTTACAATATATTATATCGTTCTAACATCTTTTACAAACTAGGTGATACAATCAAACCGGTTCTTCAATTACTTTACTTCTAACTCAAATGCCCATGACATCAATCACCAATCAGACACGTAACGCACAGGAAATTACTTCTCATATCTGATTACCTGAAAAGCATGTTAAAATAGGTTAACTACGAATAGTTGGTGAGTTTCATAAGTTTAATGAAATCAGTTCTGCGTACCACACAGTCATAGTTTGTATGTACGCGCGTATGTAAAAATATGTATTTACGTTTGTATAAATATGTACAGCCATATCCTTGTGTGTGCATATGCACACATGTAAGTTTATAATATAAATTCGAAATTTCGGTAAAATCGTGATTGTTTGTTCGTACTACCTGTTTCCAATTTCCGTGTTTAACCAACCACTGTGGACCCCCTTCCTCCCACAACGGTTCCACATAAACTCAACCACTGTGGCCCCCCTTCCGCCCACAACGGTTCCGTGTTAACATCAACCACTGTGGTCCCCCTTCCACCCACAATGATTCCACGTAAACTCAAACATTATATAGTGTCCACGCAAATAATTAGTATATTCTACACATAGTATTTCCTACGGCTAATCACATAGCATGTATATAGACACATATACACATATAGTATTTATCACGTATCACCAAATACTGTGGCTCCCCATCCGCCCACAATACGCATAATCACATTATTTTCTTAACATTCATGTCATAATCAAGTTAGTTCGTTTAATAAGTTGCAGCAGAACTTGGCTCATAGGCCATACTCAACTTTAGTTTATAAGTTGCAGCAGAACTTGGCTCATAGGCCATACTCAACTTTAGTTTAGTAAGTTGCAGCAGAACTTGGCTCATAGGCCATACTCAACTTTAGTTTATAAGTTGCAGCAGAACTTGGCTCATAGGCCATACTCAACTTTAGTTTAGTAAGTTGCAGCAGAACTTGGCTCATAGGCCATACTCAACTTTAGTTTGTTACTATTGTGGCCACCCTTCCGCCCACAATAGCCCCATAAACATCATAGACCACGTTATCCCCATGGCCATTACAGACCATGTTGTTTCCCAAATTAGTTATTTTTAACATTACACAACGTGTTTGTATAAACATGTTGTCACGTGTAATTTCATTATGTTTTGCAATTCGTATTATCTCCGCTCAATATATCAATCAACGATAATAATCATCTTTCATCAGCACGTAGTCAATCATTATGTTTGTAGGGATTTTTCATATATAAATGTTTAGATATTTTATATCCTGATCCGTTTTCAGATAGATAACGTGTATAAACATGCTTTCCACCCCAAAAGTTCGTAAAATAGTTTAAAGAGTGGGGTCATGAAACTCACGGTTTTGTAGGCACTCAGTGCGAGATCAGCACGGGGTTCGTTTCCCTTGCTATCACTTAGTCCCTATAGTCCATATTATAATAATATTAATATTTTAATATTATTATAATCTCAGTATTAAATTGGGCTGTATAACTAATCTGGGTATAGCTGGTATGCCCAGAAAGTGGTAATAGGCTTAGGCTGTGATGTTGTTCAGTGTCTAATACTTAAAACCGAACTTGGCTCAGATTCCCGTTTTCCCAGCTGGGCCAAGTTGTTTGTTTACGCGTTCAGAAAACAGTTATAGGGAAATAAGCTTGGGTAAATGTATTGGTTAATAAAATGATTAAGCTATAAAGAATGATCACATACTAAGGTACCGGATTAGCCTCGGGGCCCGTTTCCGTTTATTCAGTTTGATTTAAGAAGAAACGCGCACAATCTATCCGGATTGTCCAGGTTTCTCATAGAAAAGTTCGTTTTTACTTAATTAATCCAAAAATATGATTTTTGATCACTCTTGGTGTTTTGATATTCCCGCAGGTTCGTTAGTCGCGAACTTACCTGTTTTTATAAAAACTGAATTTGCTTAATCTTCATATTAGTATAATTAATTAACCGTTAATCATTAAATTATGAAAATTTAGCCACTTATCAAATAAAATATGTAGATTTTTATAAAAATATTTCTGGAATTATTTATTGATTTATTAATTTATAAAAATTCATTTTATCAGCTATATTTCGCCTAAAAATCGTCTGTTTATCCCAAACAATTTCCAAAAAATTCACAAAATTTCCTGAATACTCAAATCATGTCCCAAAACAACCCGTATCAATTCCAGAATGTAAAAAGCTTGTTCAATATTCTTTTCGGCCCAAATTCGGCTATAAAAATTCGCATGAACGCATATGTACAAAACACCCTTAGACTTCTCCAAATGATCTCAAAATTCTAATGTGATCAAAATACATTAAATCTGAGTTCCCAGAAAAATTTCATAATTTTTGAAGTATTTTAGCTATTTTTCCCAAATAAACGTCCCAATTCGGTAATAAATTCGCCAAATATTCTCGGATGGTCGAAAAATTACCAAATTTGAACAGGGACTCAATGACATGGACCCTGATGTCCCTGCAAAATTTCAAGGTCTAATAATATGCATATCACAACCTTAACCTAAACAGCCCGTAAGCGAGTGTTTCGGCATTACCTTAGCGGTTTTGGTTCGTTTCCGCCTTTCTAATCAACTTTTCACGCTCTTGTGCTCCTATGTAGGCTAGATACAAGTCCTATATCACAAACCAAGCATGTATCATCAAGAGACCAGCCATGGAAATTAGGGTTTTGGTTAGGGTTCTAAACCGAACTTTTGAACCGTAAAAACTTCGTTTAAACCCTGTAATCCATTTTTATGGCCAAAAAAACTTATCAATCCAGGTTCTTAACCATGTGTATGATCAAAATATGTTTTTGGATAATTTTTAGGGTTTTTGGATGGTTAGAAGTCATTTTTGATAATCAAGGATCAAGTTTTATGTAAAAACCATGTTTAATTCAAGTTCTAATGATCAAACATGAAGCTTACCTTGAAGGTTTCTTGGGTGTGTTAAGAAGGCAGGGGCTGAATGTCCAGAAATTGTGAGAAACATCTTATAAAAATATCAACTAATGGGTTTAAATGTGAAAAGGATTTTAAGGAGGGTTTAGTCCACTTTGGCGGGCTAGAAATTTTGGGCCTCCTTTGGGCCTAATTTTGGCCCATTAGTCTCGTTTTGCGTGCCCGAATATGAAATCACGAGTCCAAGTTTATATCGGGTTTGGTTTTTGGCATGAAAAAACATATCAGGTACGACAAACAGTGCGAAAACGAGTGTTTTTCGGCTGTTTTTGTGTAAATTTATAAAAACGTAGTATTTGTTTGTAAAAATCGAAAATATTTTCATGGATCGGTTAGAACATCCCCAAAAAGTATTTGGTAGATCTTTTTCGGCTTAATGGATGATACAATGCTTGTTTCGGAACTATCTTTCGCGTTTAAGATCATAGCGAGTGGTTAAACTAGCATGTTTTCGTTTAACTGATTTGCTATCATTCTAAGGCTTTAATATCACTATATTGACTTATATTAAACGCATATCACTTATAGATGGCACCCCGGGATATCCGGACCATAACCAGACCCGTTTGGTTATTCGTTTATTCGTTACGCAATAAGCGGTTAAACGCTTATTCGAGTTTGTAAGTACTAAGGTGTATCCGGTTTTGTCATGAATGTCACAGAAGCACAAAATCTGTGCTTATGTTGATCACGATGTGAGTGATTTGAGAACGTTCGGAGCTATGCTGACTTTCCTACGCCGTTCAAAGATACATTATGCAATCACTGCTAAACCTAAGGTGTATCTTAGTATAATCAGGCAGTTTTGGAACACGGCGATTTATGTTGAGGAAAATAATTGGGTTCAAGCGACAATTAATCAGATTCCTATCACGATTGATGTTGAGGTCATTCGTCGAGTACTTCAATTTGACGATATTGATGATTACCCGAGTGAATTTGACAGGACGTTGGTAAGGGGCTTATTTACACGATTAAATTATGGGGGTGATATTCGTCGGTCAATGTTGAACAAGAATGGTCTGTGTCCACCTTACAAGTATTTTCTGCATGTCTTGCTTCATTGTATGAGTGGACGTCGCGGAGGTTTTGATGAATGCAGATTAAGTTTGCAATCAGCTTTTGTTGCACTAATCCTGAACAAACCCTTCAACTATTCAGAACTCATCTTTGATCATCTGAAAGAGCAAGTTCAGCAAACTCTACCGTCAAAGAAGTTATTAATGTATCCTTGCTTTCTACAACTAATCATTCAGGATTTGATACCGAATTTGGTGATTGATCGATCATTAGTGAACGATGTTCTTGATATGGAACATATGAAAGCTGAAACGGTGCATCGGATGTTGATTTATCAAAAGGATAAGCCACAGGACAAACGGATGATTGGTCATATAATCAATCCAGATTATGTATGTCCTCCTAATGAGCGCTGGATCCATGATGATTCGGATTCCGAGCGTGAAGGGGGAGAAGGTGGGAACAATGATGGTGGAGATGATGATGGTAACAATGGTGATGGTGATGATGGAGCTGGTGAACGAGCTCTGAAAGAACAACAAGATGCAGTCGATGCTACTCTAGCTGCCACCATGAAAGCTCAGCAAGAAAGAAAACGAAAGGGTAAAGCTGTAGCTACTGGTGAGCCACCAAAGAAGCCCTGTGTGTCTTCTGGGGCTGGTGTAATTATTGGAGCACCACCACCTAGTCAATCAACTACTCAAAGCTCGGCGGTGCCGCTGACTACTAGCACTCCGATGCTTACCTTGACCACGACGATGGTGTCACATGAGAGGCTCGGTTTAATTCCTCAAATGGCGTTGACCGAGATACCGAGACCTCCTGCTGTGTTGTCTATAGTTTCTTCCACCACTTCAATGAGACCTCCTCCTCTGCCAACAACTACTCTTCCTCCACCTCCGCTTAGTGATGTCTCATTCATGAGAATCACTCGGCCTCAAGGACCTGTTCAACCTGTTCATCCATCTGTATACAACTTGCCACCAGATCGACAAACGGAAATGCTGCTTAATCTGCTACATTTATATGAAAATCAAATGGCAGCTGACCGACAAACTCAAGAACGACTCATAGAGAATCAACGAAAGATGATGAGTTATATTTCTTTCTGTCAAAAGGAGACCAAGGCGTTACGTACGATTGTTGAGTCTCAGGGGGTGAAATTAAAGGAACAAGATGAGTTGATTTTACAATTGACTTGTAAAGATGATGCTCTCAAGAAACTCAAAAATGACGATGATGACTCTGATGAGTCTGATGCAGGAGGTGAGCCTAAACAATCGCATGGTTCATCCTCTGGTGCTGGTGTTAGTAGCGCTGATGATTCAAACAAGCAGATAATTTCATTTCAAGATCCAACAGCTGCCAAGCCAATAGAAATGATTGAGGCTAACACGGTGATATTTATTGATGAATTGGGGATGGTTAGAAGTGTGGTGAACAGAGATGAGATACAGATCAGTGAGTTTGTGATTAGATCTTTGACAAGGGAGCAGATCTCGATTCTACTTGGGCTAAATGACGATCAGCTGACTGCATTAGAGACTGAGCCCGATGTTGAAGTGATCAATGAGGATGAAATGGATGTTGATCCGTTATTTATGGATACAGATTTTATTTATGAGAACGAGGAGATTGAGATGGAGGATGTGACAGCTGATGAGTACCCGGACTTGTATCAACACGTAAATGTTGATCAAGGTGCTCCGGTATTTCATGAAGACGTAATTAAGGAGACTGAGAATGAACTGGAGAAGATTGTGCAACGGACTGTTCCTTCACTCAAAGAAGTGACTGATGATGACATTGAAAGATGGTTCAAACGCCAGAAAGTGGGTAAGATCATCAGTGCTTTTCGGTATGTAGATAAAGAAAGAAAGGATACCGCTGCTGCTTGGATTAAGGAAAATCAGATGACTACCTTCAAGACTGTTTCTAAGGTACATGGTGATATTGTCTCCTGGCTCTATGATTCAGACCTTAAGGTATGTATTGTGAAATGGGAAAAAGGTGTCCAGTATTACAAGAGGATAATGGATGTGTTAACACTACCGCGTTGGGATGTACGCACCCTCGCGAGACGTCCATTTATCAATCGTGGGGGTAACCAAACTGCTGAGTGGTTTCATCAACACTTACTGTTCGAGGTCAATCATGGCTTCAAATTCTTCAAGCCCCAGGTCCCAAGACGTAAACATACTGATGAGATTGATCCAAGGACCGGCTGGAAGAAACTTGTTCTGAAAGTGAAGCCACCAAAGACAATGAAAAGGGTTCCTGTGAAGACAATGTCTCAAGATATTTATCTGTCTTTCAACCGTTGGTACTATGACAATCGTACTGGCGAGGACGTTATTGTTCGTGGTCGAGGACTACAAACTGAGCTCATCAAGATAATCGATCCGATGTGGTTGGTTAATTTATCAGAGACAGACAATTACTTGCTACACAGGAAACAGATTTTATTTGAACGCCAAGAAGATTATGACCTGGCTATGCAATTCCAACGAGTTGTTCGTGTATGCCATGAACATGGGATTCATAGTTGCAGAGATTGGCAGACAAAGCGTTTCAAATAAGTTAAAGACAAAGAGCTCAAGACGAGGGGGTGTCTGTTAGTGCACGGTTTTGCGTCTAGAGTCTTTGTAATTATCATTAATGTTTATTTGATATTTTAATGTAATATTTAATGTTTATATTTATCTAATTCGTTAAAGCTATGTCTAGTTCGCTAGGAATGTTAGCGAACTAAGACTAGTTTGTTAAGGTTAAGTCTAGTTCACAAGGGATGTTAGCGAACTAAGACATTATAATGTATTCCCTCCTGATTCGTTAGGGGATGTTAACGAATCAGGGGGAGGTTCGTTAAGTTAACTTATTTAACGAAGGGGATGCTGGTTCGCTAGGGGATGTTAGCGAACCAGGTCGCCTTCTATATATAGTGAACCACTGATCACTTGTAAGTAAGAGGTGTAGAGAGAAATTAATTAAGGTATTAACGTATTTGCAGATCTCTCTCACTCAAAGCTTAAATTAACATTATAATTACATACATACATACTGATAATATATACTACATACTAATAGCAATCGAACTAAGGTATTAGAGAGTCAGATCCGGATAATTAATATTAACATATAGATATTGATTAGAACGAGATAAAAAAAGGATCAAACAAATATTACGAGCTAGGGTTGATATTATCTCAATTAAACCCGAAGTTAGCATCGCCTCACCCACGCCGTCAATACCCCTCTGCTTAATTAGATTATAGTGGCTATTTGTATCGTTTTCTGGTTCTTTCTTTGGCCGTCGTTCACCGAGCACCGTTACCCATCGATCTCGCATCAAATCTGGTAATTTATATATTATTACAGGTCGTTTTTAATCCATAGTAATTAACCCTAACACCAATTGAACGAAAACAATGTATATTAGCGGATTGCAAAAGTTAGGGTTCTTATATCAATTTGGGATTGGCATGTATCTGTATTAAAAATTTATTCTTGTTCATTATCGAACTAGCATCCTAGCACGGCTTGTCTGTGTTTATGCTAAGGCGTGGTGCCGGCCAGGGGCGCAGGTTCGAGCCCCGGCCAGCCCACTTTTATCCTTAAATTTTTTGTTAAGTATTTTAAGGTTCATAAAATGCATTATATATTAACATTAAAAACAAAATAAACATTATTTTATCTAAACCGACCTCGTTAGGTTATGTTTTTGTCTAAATCTCGTTACAAGCTTTCGTTTACGAATATATATATATATATATATATATATATATATATATATATATATATATATATATATATATATATATATATGCGTGTGTGTGAGTGTGTGTGTGTGTATGTAAATAATACATGTAAATATGTAAGTATTATAAATATATTATAATATTAGTAAACCTTATTCTTTTTATTTAAACCCGACACTTTAATCCACGTTCTTCGTCGTTGAACGTTTTTATGAATATGCTTATATTGATTTAATGCATAAAAATATATATATTATATATGTATCATTCTTTAAAAATTGAACAATCGTATTTTTAGACGTATTAATTATATTTATAAAATTAGTTTTTCCGTTAAATATTTCAAGATATAAATTGTATAAATATATATTTTATGGTTGTATTAAATTAATTAATATATTACAAGTTGCATTTATATACGCATATGTTTATAATTGTATTCTATTTAATTAAATATTAGCTCAATAATCATATAATTATCCAACTCATATTTGTTTGTTTAAACTAATAATAACGATTTCACAATAACAATAATCGTAGAGTTTATTAATCGATCAATAATAATTCTAATCACAAAGCCTAACTCAACACACATCGAAATCCTAAATTCATTATACATGTTATGTAATTTATAACTAATTTATATTATTATATTTAACTAGGAATACTTATCGGTGTATTCCTAAGGGTTCTTCTTTCTCACATCATCATCACTTGATCCTTTGTTCATCCGTTAAGGTGAGTAATCACTCCCCTTTTTACTTATTTTTAACCTTTTTGGAAACATATGCGTATCGTATCATATTTATCTATTATCTAGTATTCAAAACCGCAACTGTTTAATCCTTGTGTGTATATCAGTTTATGCTTAACTTGCTATTTGCTTACTTGCTTTGTTTGAATGCTACTTGCTTATTTCGACAACCGATGTCCATTTTTATGACAACGGTTTAGTCCTTGATTTGGTAACAAATGTCCATTTATATGGATTGGTTGAGCCTTTTCTTTATGGTTTGCTTTCTTTGTGTTTGATTGATTGTTTATGTGATATGGCTTAACTGTTTATTCTCACAGGAACAGTTTGCATCTTTCTTTATTTATTATATATAATATTGTTGTGTCTTAAACTGGTGTTTTACTCACTCAACATGTGTTGTTGACAAACCTTTCTATTTTATATATGCAGGTTATTGTTTGAACTAGTTGCAAGATTTGGTGAAGACTTAGTGGAGCATTTAAGTTAGAATATTTTAATCAAGATCATTAAAAATATAAATCTGTATTGTTGTATTTATGGATTATGTACTTGTTTGTATTTGAAGTACTTGAAAAATGAATTTAATTAATAGATATGTCCATTTAAATATTGCATGATAGTACCTTGAGAGCTGTGACAATCAGTTCACGCCCCGGCATTTCCGCCGTAGATTGGGGTGTGACATTTATCATAGGCACATGCCACATAACCTAGCCTTATGGTGTACGAGTGAAAACAACATGTGGGAATTCTTTAGGAATTTCCCGAAAATAAAAGCAATTTAATTTTCAAAAAGTTTTCTTTGATTGTTGAGGCATAGCCTCAGAGTTTGTGTGTGTGTGTGTGCATAACAATACAATAGATAATAAAATAAATAATTATCTAAGAAAGCTGTAAACAATTAATTTTGAACACATAAGGCAAACAGATAGGCACATATAGGGCTCCTAAACATGTGTCTAAAGCAATTTCTAACGACCTATCTAAAACCTTCGGCTCTGATATCAATCTGTCGCACCCCAACCTACGACGGAAATGTCGGGGCGCGAACTGATTGTCACAACTCTCAAGGTTACTATCATGCACAATATAAGTTTCAATATCTATTTAATAATTTCAAACAAATATTCATGTACATCAAATTTATAAATAAACAATTACATTAAACATCCAAAATTAAGTTCTTGTATCTTTTCTCTAACATGCATCCTAAGTTGCTTCAAACAATCTTGATAATCACGTCACACGATGGCGGGTCCCTCTTATCTTTGATGGATCTTACTTAATCATGTCATAACTCACACAAATAGATGTGTCGACAAGGGAGTTAATGACGGGTTGCTATATTTAGAAAGACGACCGTTTGTTAAAGGCGGAATCAATAACAAACATACGGTTGTGATTAATAATCAAAGATGGAAAGCACAAAACAGGATTCACTCAAAAGATTTCCATTTATATAACGTTAATCATACAAAAGGATAATCGATTTAGGGTTTGTAAGGAATCCTAGGACAGCCTTCACACAATATTCTCTCAATAAATGTGTCTGTCTTATCCATATTGTGCCCCCTTTGGCGGCGTGCCCTAAACATTCTATTTATAGGCCTGCCACCCTATGACAGCTGTCATTCCTTCTAGAAACCCTAAACATACATACATATTCAAATTACATAATCAGAAAATAAACTAAGTGTAAAACAAGTCTTCCGGGTAGGCTGTGCATTAATCTTCATTTCCCGAGTACTCTGTGTACTCTGCCATCCTTTGGACTTGGTAACATAGAATGTGTACTCGGAATCAGTTTCCGGGTAAACTTTACTTGAAGAGTATTTTACCAAGTAAAATACTCACCGGGTAGACTTCAGACTTCTTGGCTTTGTCAAACTTTGCCCGACAAATCCTTACGAGCAACCTTGTTCTTCAATGGTCCTGTTCAGCTCTTTGTCATAAAATAACTTATTAGCAAAGTGTATTCGGGAGTACTGTTCCTTGCTTGAGCTGAACCTTGCCCGATATTACTTAGAGATATTCTTTTAAATCATCAAGCATACTTGGACCATACTTATTAATGAATACCTTGCCCGGTCTTCCAATCACTTGGCTTCTTGGACTTGGTTAACCAAACCTTACTCGGAAGAGTAATATACTTGGCTTTGAAGAACAAACCTTCTTGATAAAGTGAACCTTGCTCGGATCATATCAAATTAGTAAACCTTGCCCGGGAATACACTAATTTGCAAACCTTGCTCGGATTCACACTAAAGAAGACTACTTGAAGAAAACCTTGCCCGATAGACAAAATTTCGTACCCAGCTAAGTAAAAGCTTGCTCGGAGTTCCAAGGTGTGCCCGGATCCGTTACTTAGCGAATTCTGAGGAGGTTGAGAAGATTCCAATCTTCCATATATCTCATTTTGGTCAAATCTTTGACTCAACAATCTCCCCCTAGATTGGAACACCTCAGCTGACCCAAAACAATTCTATGGTTACATACACTTAGCCAAAATACATATCAAATTCAAAAGTCAAATTACATAATCAAATAACATACACAAGTTACATAATCAAAAACTGTCGGAAGACATTACATAACAAAGCCTATTCTAGTGATCTTGTCTTCTTCTTGCATCATGAACGGCTTGTCTGCGGTTGATTATCTCTGAAGCAGCTTTCATTTTGAAGATATTAAGGGCTTGGTAATGAGTGTGACTTTCTGGTATAGCCAAGTCCCTTGTATCCATGAGATCTTCATTGTGCAGGCAGGTCAAGTCTTCATCTTTCTTGATGATCCCCAGTATCTTTCCATCTGAGTTCCTTAGTACAAAATGATCAGCATTCTCTTTGTATTCAATTTCAGCAATTATTCCATTCCTCTGTACTGTGTAGTTGGGGCGTCTCATCCTTCTTCCCAGACTTATACACGTATTCATGTTGGACAATGGGTTCTCATCTCGGACAGTCATCTGATAATCTCTCTCAGCTATGTCCATTTTTTCAACTTTGCAGTCCTTCTTGATTTCTGAGTTTGGATTGTTCTCCAGTTTCTCTTTTCTTTTAAGAATGTGAACCCTTTGTTAGCTTCTTCATACAAGAATTTTGACAGATCATTCATCTGTCTACCTGCCAATCTGCTTCTGTCTCTGTAATCATTCAAGTTGAGAGTGACCATCCTTCTCAACTGCTCTTCATTGTATTCATGGAAGTCACTAATAACAACAATCTCTCTCAGTTGTCTACTCTCCATAATCACTTTTAATGTCCCAGTAACAGAATCAAAGTACAGTTCTCTTGGTAGATCCACATCAGATTGTGGTCTGGTTCATTGTTGTGCAGAACTGCTTGATTCACCTCTTCCTCCTCTTCCACCTTGTGGAAATCTTCTTGAAATTGGAGGCCTGAAAGGAATAGACTTCTTTGGTTTTCTAGGCCTTAAGTTGAAGACCTTTATGTAGATGGCCTCTACCATTTCAGTTGGAAGATTGGCAAGTTCATCAACATTTACTCCATGTTTCTTAAGTTCTTGTAACATTTTTGCCATTTCAGGAGTGTTTGCCTGACCAGCAGGTACAAATCTTCCATCTGCATAATATCTTGGGTTCTCACCTTCTCTTAAAGCCTTTTCCCATTCAGTCTTTTGGAGATAGAAAAAAGTCTTTAAATCCTCCTTTTCCAAGACATTAAAGTCTGCTTCAGTCATTATTCTTTGATTTATCATTATGTTTCTTAGAATGTTTATCATTTCTTCATTTTTCCAAGGGAGAAATGGTTCATCCTCAGATTCAGGTTTTACTTCTTCAGGAGTAGGGTTTCCAACTGACTTGGCTTGTTCTTTTGCCTTCTCCCTTAAAGTTTGAATTCTTCTTCTCTTAGCTTTGGGTTCATCAGCTGCTTCAGCTTGCTTAAAGCTCTCAGTTTGGACCCTTTTTGATTTTTCTTTTCTTTCCAACTTGTTATATTGGTCCACCACTAATTCTCTAGATAAATTCTTAACAATCTCAGGCTTCATACCTCTCTCCAATAAATATCCACACATGCCTCCAAACTTTTTCTTCAACTCCTCCATCTTTTCCAGTTTTTCATTTTCTTTCACACATTTTCAATCACCTTTTCTCTTTCACTGTTATAGAGATCTTGGAGTTTATCAAAAGTAAAGTGAGACAGATCTTTTTCATAATAGTCGTGCCTTCTGAGATATTCTCTGTATTTCTGGGCATCTCTATTCTTTTGTTCCATTTTCTTTTTGAACTCATCCCTCTCATTGTCAAGTCCGCTTTGCAACTGATCATCATCAAGATCAGCCAAAGACTCAAAGCTTATACCACATTTTCTCAATTTTATCACCAAGGGATGTTTCTTTTTGGCTTCCAAAACACTTAGCTCAATGTTTGCCCTATGTTCATTAGCCAATTCAACTTGTGGTGACATAACATTAGCAGCTTTCACACCCTTTCCCTGATCATCTTCAAGATTATCATCATTGTCATCTGAATCTTCAGAATCATCCTCACCTTCAGATAGATCGTTCATTGCATCAATCTGTGGTTCATCAGAAGGTGGGTTCTTAGGAATTGGTACATTTGGCACTCCTTGCACATGTTCATCTGGCCTTAAAGTCTGCAAAGGAATTGCCCTTATGGGACTGGCATCATTGTCACCATCATCATCAGGAGTTTCAACATAGCATTTGTTATTTTCATCCCATCTCCCCTTCTTGGTTCTCCTCTCATCATTCTTTTCCTGTTCATTAAACTTTCTCTTTCTTGAATATACTTGTTCAAATCTTTTCTCTCTTTCCATCCTGATTCTGGTGATATTAGCCAACATTTCTTCAACAGATTCACCAGTTGGTCTTTCAGGTTCCCTTTCAGGTTCCTTTTGAGGCCTTTCTTCAGTTTCAGGTTCAGGTTGGCTCTGTGGTTGAAACATACTAACCACCAAAGCCAAAGAGTTGTCAGCTTCCTCAACTCTGCTTACTTTAATCAATTCCTCAATTATCTCTTGATCAGCCACATCATCAATTATTTCTTTTGCAATTTTGGCTTGATTGATCAAGTTCTCCTGCTCTGCCAGCTCTACAGGATCTGTGATTTGGGCCAGTATTTATCTGTCCCTGGTTTCTCTCAAAATGTTCTCTTGCTCCCTTAGAGCAGCAACAGCAACAATCTCATCATCTTTGAATAATACATCCTTTTCAGGATATGCCTTGACAAGCTCTTCTTCTGTAACTTTGGTTTTTCCCTTGTCCAACCTTTTCTTTATCTATTCTTCACTCTCTGGTGGAAAATTGTCAATTTCTCTTTCTAGCTCATTCATCTCTTCATCAAACTCTACTATCTTGGAGCATTCTGCTTGTTCATTTTCTGGTTCAGTGAGCACAATCTCCTCAGTAGCAGTATCTTCATCATTCATCCTTTCAGTCTCTTCTTCAGTCTGTATGTTAGTCAAGACATCAGTAGCTATGTCAGTAGGAATATCAGTGGCCACATCAGTGATAGCCACATTTTCTTCTGTAATTATCTCTTCAAACCTTTCCTCTGTCTCAACATGCTCTTCAACATTCATCTTTTCAATTACATTTACTTTCTCTACAGTCTCTTCATCTCTTCTTTCATCAATGTAATCATAATCTTATTCTGCACCCTCAGACATATCACCTTCATATTCATTGTCATCAATCCTCTTTTCATCACTGCTTTCATCTCCATCTCCATACTCATTCATAATCAATTTTAAAGCATCAACAGTCTCAGCAACTGTTCCAGCTTCTTCATTATTCACATAAGAGATAGTTGGCCTTTCTTCATTCTCCCCCTGTTTTGGGGCAGCTGAGGTCTTCTCAACCTCCTGCTCCAGGGTTTTGTTTTTCAATTCAGCTTGTACCAAATTCTCAATCAACATTACATTCTCATCTGTCACCTCTTCATTTCTTCTTCTTAACTCAGCATTTTCATTGGTCACCTCCTCAATTCTTCTTTTCAACTCAGCATTTTCTAACATTAAGTCCATATTTCTTTGAAAAGTGTCAACATGTGAAGTTGTAGGTGGTGATGTAGAAAAAGGTTCAAACTCAGGTTGTTCTGTGGTATGAGTTTGGAATAAGGATGGTGGTGGTGATTGTGTATGAGGTGGGCTTGAGATAAATGGATTTGTGTGGGTTGGGCTTGTTGTTGTTGGTGTTTGTGGTGTTGGTGATGTATGGGTTGAGGTTTCAGGTTGGTTTAAGGTTAGGTTTTGGGGTGGGGATTGAGTGGTAAGATGTGGTGGAGTTTGTGGTGGTGAAGTTACAATGGGTTGGTCAATTTGTGGTGGTGACTGTGGTGGTGTTGGAATAGGTTGTTCAATTTGCTCAAGTTGCTCCCCCTGATCAGGTGCAACAACTTCCAAAGCTACTCCAGCTCCCCCTTCATCTCCATCACCATTATCATCTTCATCATCAGAATCATCAACATCACTTACACCATCTCCACCTTCCTCCTCTGAGCTTAACTCAGGTACAGGCATCACATCCAAGTCATGGTTCAACAACCATGGCAAGATCTCAAATGGAGCTTCAGCATTGAATCTATTTGCAACACCTGGATTCTTAATTCTCTTGTAAGTGTCAGGGTTCTGCAGTAAGTGAGTAATTCCCATAGTGGGTAGATTTTGTAGTTCTCTGTTAAAGATTATCTGCAGGAACCTTGGATATTGTAAGAATCTGTTTTTCTCAGCCTTGTTCAGGTTTGCTACCAGTCCATTAAAGATCATCTTCAAAAAATTAAAGGGTAGATCATACATAATCCCCACAGTGGCATTTGCTAGATCATGACTTAACAAAGTCCATGATCCTTTTCTAGGAGCAAACCCCTGTATCACATGATGAATAAGGAATCTATACATCATCGGAAACATCCCCTTTTGAAACTGTCCATCATGTACAGTTCCCTGATAACCCATTGTTTCTTCAAATATTTTCAACAGGTGTGATGTATTGAAGTTTATATGGTTATGATCATCATCATTCAACCTCAGACATCTTCTAATCATCCTTTTTGTCACATGTATCTCCTGACCAGCAACAGATGCTTCAATCCTTTTCCCATTGATGTCTTCTACAAGTTCTGCTGATCTCCAGAAATCAAGTGAGTGATTTTTGTAGATGACAGGATTTTCAGTAAGGGCAAATCTGACATTTGATCGAGCCATCCATCTAATCATTGGTGCCACAGGCTCATTGTCAGGTGTGACTTGTAGGAGTGCACACATATTATGTTTCTTTTCAAAGAAATACTTTGGCTGTTCTTCTTCTGCCATATCTGAACATCACAATCAACCATATTCAAAATGAAATTAATCACAAAGTTCAGTTGTTTAAGTAATTTGAAGGTATAAAAATGAAGAAGAAAGAGAGAAATCATCAAGAACCTGTTCTTCAACAAATTTATAACCTAAAAACACAAACAAAATATTAGTAACCAAGAACATAATCAAAGCCCATTATATTCTAATCGTGATCGGAAAGCACATTATTAATGCTTACCGAGTCGGAATTAGAGGGCTGATAAAAGTTAGGGTTAGGATTAAAGTTTGATTGCGATAAGTCGGTTAGGTTTCTTTGGGAGTAAGTAGTTGCAGTGGAAGGAGAGAGAGGGAAAATAATGTTGAAAATTTTGCCTTACTCCCTCTTTTATACCTTTCGAAAGTGGGTTTTAAATGCTTTTTGTCTTTTAGTGAATTATTAGCTGTCAAACATTAACATTATCCACTTGAAATATTAAAAACATTTATTGTCATTTAAGTTCATAAAACCTTACTCGTAAAGTTTAAACTGCCCAAAGTCTACTCGGTATACTTCCACTTGCAAAGCTTACCCGATTAAAGTAAAAACAACAACTCAAAATACTAGATCTCTTGAGAAATTAATCACAAGGAAAATAATCAAGTATAAAATATCAAATAATCATTCTTACTGGAATCAATTAAGATCCCCAAATATATTTCTTAAATTCAAATTAAGCAACTTAGACTAGCATAAACCATAATAAATAAAAATCATATTCAATTTATCATACTAAAGAACACATTCAATCAAGCATACTTGAAAACATAGTGTGCCCGAACAGTCTTCACAATGTGAGTGTGCCCGAACAACCTTTTTTATACAAAGTATACCTAAATGACCATCCAAAAATACAAAGTGTGCCCGGAATGGACTTCTAGCAGACAGTGTACTCGGAAAGTCAATTTTTGAAAATTACCAAGTATGTTAAGGGAACCAAAGTGTACCTGAAATATAAAGTGTGTTCGGAAAAACAAAGTTTACCCGAAAACACTTGTAACTTCAAAGAAAACATATTCACACACAAAGCTTACTTGGTGTACTCAAGGAGTTCACAAAGTTTGCTTGGAGTAACAATCAGCATATAAAATGCAAAGCTTGCCCGAAACAAGAAATTCTTGTTAGATGCTAGCTATAACACATAATCATCTCAAGACTTCAAGCTTGCTCGGGAAACTGGTACAGTGGTGTGCCTTACCCGAAAAGTGTACACACTTCAAAGCATGCCCGAAAATCATAAACTTAGTCAAAAATTGGCTAAGCTTGCCCGGAAAGGTCATAAAACATTAAACCTTACCCGAAGATTCATATTCACTCATATACAACTGTTTTGTACTCGGAAAAGTTATAAATCATCAACCTTACCCGAAAATACATATTCAAACAGTTTGTGCCCGGGAAAGTTATAAAACATCAGAACTTACCCGAACTTACATATTCAACCTATTTTAGGCAAAATGCAACTCTTTTTGACTTAAACCTTTAATTAAAACAACTTTATCTTTAAAGATCACAGTTTAAGAGCAAATGGTGCATTTAGAGATCAAATTTCAGTTGTTTGTCACTTCTAAACAGTGTCTTGCCTTTTTCTGAAAAGATCTCAAGAATGGGATCATATTGACTAAGTAGCTATCTCAATACTTCATTCACAGCATTATTATGACAACATAGATAGGTTAACAGCAGGTATAAACTTAGCATGAGTTTCATCTCTTTGGTGATATGATTAAGGTTCAATTTAAGCATAATGCATTAATGGTCAACACTGTGCTATGATGCCTCATATCTCTTCTTAAAGCTTATTTGGATTCCCCATATCACCCCAATTTGACTCCAACCTCCTGTATTTGGTCAAAAATTTGTTTTTGTATGACAAACTTATTAGATCTTTTTGTATTTTTGATTTTCAAACATAGATAGAGATTGAACGTTGGACTTATAGTTGAATAACATGCCTTTCATTCAAGATGAGACAGATTATGTCAACATCTTTGTAGTTCTTAGTTTTACCCTCTTGTTTGATAAAATATTTAAAACACTTATCAACTTTTGGTTGATTTATTCATTCTTCCCCTTGTTTTTGATATTTTCTCAAATTTTCTTAAAGCTTGTGCTTTGTTATATTTAAAGATGTTTCATTTTTTTGGTTGACCAAATAACAACAGGCTTGTGTATGACTGGGTAATCACTTTTCTGCCTATCATTTGGAGATTTATCTTGAGACATGCAAAGACAACTATGTATCTCCACATAAAGATTAGCATATTCATTATGTTTATATCACCTTGGATTTTACATCAACATGGGAAAGAAACCATACATGTTAATGACTATACTATGGTCTTTTTAGCTTATTAAATCCATATGATTGGTTAAGTAGTCAATGTACTATCATTTCCCATATAACATATTCAATCACCCCAATTACTCTTAGCTTCCAGGTTAATGGCTATCCTAGCAGTCTATAGGTAGTCTGCAGGACCAAACACATACATATGCATATGTCCCTTAGGCTTAGAGTCAGTGGCATAGTTTTAAGTGAATGAACAAATTACAATTGCCCCAAATGCTTTCAGTTTTCAGGTCAATGGCTATCCTTTGAATCTGTAGAGATTTAAGGACCAAACATACACAAGTGCATGTCCTTCCAACTGGGCAAATGACATAGTTTTCAGCAAAAATAACTATTTGAGACTTTTCTTTAAAAATCCTTCTTTTAAGCTTCTCAAAAGCTTGAACTGAATAATCTTATCATATCTAAGCACCATTAACAACATGCTCATGTTTTGATTCATAATTGAGTATTTATGCAAAATTCATTAGAAAATTCATTTTATCACTTAATTTTGACATAAAACACATTTTGACATAAACATTTGCAGTACATAATCAAATCTGAATCATAACATAATATCATCAAGACAAGCAGACTGTACTAACATTCAATGTCTATCCTATCTTAATAACATCAGAAGATCAGATAAAGCACATATTCAGGCAATTAAGCAATGATATCAGATAAGTAGTTTAACAGGTTATTCATAGCATGATTACCTATCTTAACATCACAAATGCACATTAACTGACAAGCATACAAACATAAATTCAATCAAACATATCAAAGTAATCAATCATCTTTGCACACATAATCAGTTAAAGCACACAACAGTTAACATATTCAGCAACATAATCAAGCATATTCACTAATCATTCAGCATGTGTGACCTCTTACTCAATAATCAGTTAGCACATAGAGGTACACAACTAGGCACACATCCTTAATCAGATTTCATCAGAGTTGATCATTCCCAGGGCTTTCAAAAAAAATTGAACCTGGTTATGTCAAGTGGTTTGGTGAATAGGTCAGCCAAATTGTCACTTGTATCAACTCTTTGCATTTCAATCAAACCTTTTTCACTGCAATCTCTGATGAAGTGATGTCTGATTTCAATGTGCTTAGTTTTGGAATGTTGAACTGGATTCTTAACAGTAAAGTATGTTGTTGTATTATCAATGAGAATAGGGGTGTTCAGAAAATTCAAACAATAATCCAGCATCTGATTTTGAATCCAGAGAACTTGTGCACAGCAGGCAGATGCAACAACATATTCAGCTTCTGCAGTTGAGATTGATACAGTAGTCTGCTTCTTGCATTGCCATGACACTAGCCTTTCTCCCAAAAACTGACATCCACCTGATATTGACTTTCTGCTCATGTTACAGCCATCATAATCACTGTTTGTATATGCAATCAGATCAAAGGCTTGGTTTTTTGGATACCAAATCCCTAAGTCTGGTCTTCCCTTCAAGTATCTAAATATTCTTTTAACAACATTCATGTGGGAGACTTTAGGACTTGACTGGAATCTTGCACATACACAAACAGAAAACATGATATCTGGTCTTGTTGCAGTCAAATACATCAGAGATCCAATTTTGGCTCTATATTCATGTTCATCTACTGGCTCCCCCTTTTCATCAGCAATCATCTTTTCTTTGGTGTCCATTGGAGTTGAAGCAGTTTTGTATTCATGACAGTTGAACTTGTTTAAGATGTCCTGCACATACTTAGTTTGGTGAATGAATATCCCTTCAGCCTTCTGTTGAACTTGCAGTCCAAGAAAGAAGTTCATTTCTCCCATAGATCTCATGTTGTACTTAGATTTCATCACCCCTTCAAACTCCAAACACATTTGTTCATTTGTTGACCCAAAGATGATGTCATCAACATACACTTGCAACAGAAGCAAGTCTGATCCCTTTCTTTTATAGAAGAGTGTCTTGTCAATAGCTCCCCTAAGAAAACCATTTTCAAGAAGATGATTTGACAGCTCATCATACCATGATCTAGGAGCCTGATGCAATCCATAAAGAGCTTTGTTTAACTTATATAACCTGTTTGGATACATTGGATCCTCAAAACCTGGAGGTTGAGCTACATACACCTCTTCATCTATCTTTCCATTTAGGAATGCAGACTTAACATCAAGCTGGAATACTCTAATGTTCTTTGAGGCATCATATGCAAGAAAAATCCTGATAGCTTCAAGTCTTGCAATAGGAGCAAAAACTTCCTCAAAGTCTATTCCTTCTTCTTGGAGACATCCCAGTGCTACAAGTCTAGCTTTGTTCTTAATCACCAAACCCCTTTCATCCCTTTTGTTTCTAAAAACCCATTTGGTTCCTATTGCATATCTGTCAAATGGCTTATCAACAAGATCCCACACATGTAGATCTCTGAATTGTGCCAATTCTTCCTGCATTGCTTCTACCCAACTATTATCTTTCAGTGCTTGAGCAATGTTCTTAGGCTCTATTTGGGATAGAAAGCAGGAGTAAAGACAAATATTTGCAATTTCTGAGTGACTCCTTGTAACTCTTTCATGCAAATCTCCAATGATGTTTTCAGAAGGATGATTCTTTTTTCACAAAAGGAGTTTGTACAATCATATCAGTAGACACAGTTGTGTCAAGATTTGACTCATTGAGTTCTGGTTCTTCAATGATCAATTCTGTTTCTGTATCATGAAACTCTGGTGCTTCTTCATTATTTTGTCTTGAAGTGTATGCACCATTGTTTTCTAAATTCAGTCTTTGAAACAAGTCTTGAAACCTTGCTGTAGATGCAGATTCATCTTCATTTGATTGGTTGCTTGTGTTTCCCTCATTCTGAATTTGATCACATGATACATCTGGATTGTCTTGATTAATCTCAGTGTGATCATTTTCAGGAATGTGATTGTCATCATTACTTAAGGAGTTCTTTACAAACATGTATTCCTTTTCTTTGCTTGCAACCTTCTTCCATAATTCTTCCAAGTCCAATGGTTCCTTTTTCTTCTCTTCAATCACACTGGTCTTGTAGAATGAGTCATCAAAGTCTTCAGAATAAATTTTGAAAGACCTTATTAACTTTTCATGATCAAACAGCCATGCTGCACCATTGACTGTGTTGAATTGGTTCTCATTAAAAATGATGTCAGATGATTCTATAACACTCAAATGATCTTTCACATATACTCTGTATGCTTTTGAGTGTGTAGAATATCCAACAAAGAAACAGTCTAGTAATTTTGTTTGAAACTTGTTCAAATAATCTCTAGTGTTCAGCAGAAAACATTTGCATCCAAATGACTTGAAAAACTTAATGTAAGGCTTTCTATTGTTGAAGATTTCATATGGAGTCTTGTTATGCCTTTTGTTTACAAGCACCCTGTTCTGAACATAACAGGCTGTATTTATAGCTTCAGCCCAAAAAGTGATAGACAAATTTGCATCTGCTAACATGGTTCTGGCAGCTTCAATTAGTTTTCTGTTTCTTCTTCTACAACACCATTATGTTCAGGAGTTCTAGGAGCTGAAAATTGTTGTAATATTCCTTTCTGTGTGCAAAATTTTTCCATAACTCCATTTTTGAACTCTGTGCCATTGTCACTTCTCATTATCTTAACTTTCTTATTCAACTTGTTCTCAATCATTGTGATACGCCCTTTTATCAACTCTGCAGTCTCATCCTTGGTACTCAGGATATAAACCCAAGTATATCTTGAATAGTCATCAATGATCACAAGGCAATATCTTTTCTTTCCTATACTTAGCACACTCACAGGACCAAAAATATCCATGTGGAGTAATTCAAGTACTTGATCAATTGAGTTGATGAGCTTTGGCTTATGAGTAGATTTGTATTGTTTTCCTTTCTGACATGAACTACAATGATCTTCCAGTTTGAATTCTCTTGTAGGTAAACCGATCACATGCTCACCTTTCACAAGTATATTCATGTTCTTCAGGTTCACATGACACAATTTCTTATGCCACAATTTTGACTCATTGTCAGTTGCTTTGGACACAAAGCATGCACCTCCTCTTGAAATAGCTTCTTTCATATTTAACTCATACATGTTCCAATTTCTGGGTGCCATCATCATAATCATTTCAGGTGGGATCACAAACTCAGGTTTTAAAATGAAACAGTGAGAGTCATCAAAACTGACTTTGTATCCCTTATCACACATTTGTGATATACTCAGCAAATTGTACTGAAGACCTTCAACATGAAATACATTATCAAATGAGACTTTCCCATTTTTTAAGATTCCTTTCCCCACAATCTTTCCACCATTTTCATCACTCCCAAATGCTACTGGACCTTCATATTTTTCTTCATAATTTACCAGTGACCTTTTTTCACAAGTCATGTGCCTAGAACAACCACTATCCATATACCATATGTCATTCAACGGAGTGGACTGTTCTTGCACAAAGAGAAATTTGATTAGTTGAGTGATGAAGTGCAAGCTATATCAACTTGCAGTTCATCTTCAGTTTCAGAGGCAGCTTGGGAAGTGAGTGATGTTGGTTCAAGATCTTCATGAGTGACTTCTAAGTTGTCTGAATTATCAGTTTCATAACCACACTCTCTTGGGGTTTTGACATATGAAGTTGAGGTCTGAAATTCACCTGAGTCATTGACATACTCCTTTATCACATAGTCCTTCTTTTCCGAGTAGTCTCTCACATCATGAACTTGCTCAACCTTTATTTCTGTTTTAGGTTTCCAAAGAAAACCTTGTGGTTCATATCCATGTTTCATCGATAACTTCTCATCACCAGTGAGTTATGTTGGTTTCCTTTTAGGATATGCAACTTTTCTTCTTGTCTTCTCACTGTTTGATGATTCTTGAGATTCATCAGATTTAACTGATTGAGCATCTTGTTTGATCCTCAAGGACTGATTGTTCTTTTTGGTCACTTTCTCATGCTTCTTAGGTGACTTACTTCTTCTTTCTGAATTAGTCACTTGTTTCTTTCCTTTGACTTCAGTTTTCTTCTCAGTACTTATCTTCTTTTCACACACATTTCCTTTTCCCAGATACACATCATACTTCTGTTTGTATAGAACAAAGTCTTGTCCATACTTGGTTCCATCTGAGACATGAAATGGTTGAAACTTCAATCTTTCATTGCATGAGTCTGTATGGTGACCATATTCATCACACTTCTTGCACCATACTTTGCCTTTGAACATTTCATGTTCTTTTAGTTTCTTGAATCTTTCACTTGGCTTGGGTTCTTTGACTCCAATTGTCTTTTTAGATTTCAAGTTGTCAAAATCAATTGAGAAGGGAACAAATTCAGCCATTCTTATGTCACTTCTTTCCACTTTCCCTTTAACAAAAACAATTTTTCTTGTACTCAAGGGTTCTTCCTTTATGTTTTCCCTATTTCTTGATTTTCTCTTTACATATTCTTCCATTGTTTCCACCTCTCCAATGTCAAAATCTTCAATGCTTGAGAAGATAGGATAAACAGGGATAAACTTTTCAACATTCACTTCTTCTTCAATCACTTTCTTCTTGTTGTTGTTTTGTTCTATCCTCTCCAATACCTCCTTACTTGGTGGTCTGACAGAATTGTAGCTCACCTTCTTCTTTTCACAGATATAAAAGGAGACATGTTCTCTTTTCATTTTCTCATTTGGCCTTTTCATTCTTGGTGTGACTGGTGGATACTTTGGAAGTTGATCAATAGATTCTGCTTTCTTGTATCTTCTTCCTCTCTCAAAAGCTTTAAGTTCTTCCTCAGTAATTTGATCACTCAAATCACTTAAGTCATCTTGATTTAAATCAATTGAATCAAGGTCATCTTCAGAGACTTGAACTCCAATTGACTTTTCTTCTTTCACCTCCTTTTTACAACAAACTCTCCTTCTTCACTCACCTCAACATTCTTGTACAGATCCACAAGTTCTTCTTTGTCATGAAAGACATCTTTGAATTGTTGTAGATATGCATTTCTTTTCTCTTTATCAACTTTTGGCATAAAGTTGTTGTTGAAAGGTGGTGGTACTGCTTTGTACTTATCTTCTTCTTTAACTTGATTTAGAATTCCACAGATGTTTCCAGTGGAGATCAAATTCTTCAAGAATTCATTGTCAGTTTGCAGTTTTGTTTTCAACACCTTTTCTTCTATGACCATTTTCTTCAACCCATCTATTTCAGTTGTGAACCTTTTTTGAGCTCTGTAACTGTTTACACAGTCCTCTTCCAAGCTTCTCATTCTTTCCTCACTCATCAGTTCACTTGCCTCATACGTATTGATGATACTCTGTTTCCTAAAACACTCACTTTCCAGCTTGCCTACTTTTGCTTTCAATTCATTGATAAGTTCATTTAAATCAACAATAGGAGCAGAGTGTACCTAAGATGAAGATGCAGTTTCCTTTTCAATTATGGCCATAAATGCCACATTTGCTCTTTTTATATCATCTGCAATGTCTTATTCATGATTGCTCCAATCAAAGTTACCTTCATGTTGTGTAGTCACTGCCACATTTCCTTGATTTCTTGGTTGATTTTGGTTGGCTGGAACAGTGTTGTTTGGAACATTTTGAACAGTTTGAAGGTTTTGATTGTTATTCATTTGAAAACCTTGATTCTGTTGCATATTCTGTTGATTGTTCATTTGAGGCTGAAAGTTGTTGAAGTTGGGATTGTAGTTGTTGTTGGGATTGAAGTTGTTGTTGAAGTTTTGGTTGTTGTTCCTTTGCTGATTTTGCTGGTATTGCTGTTGACCTCTTTGCTGTTGAATCTGGAATTGATTCATCTGATAGTTCCTTGGCAGGTTGCATTCTCTTGCAAAATGTCCTGGCTGTTGGCAATTGTAACAGATTGCCTTTGACTTGTCAAATCCAATCATTTCATTTGGACCAGAAACCAGAGATCTACTAGTTCTATTATACAACCTCTTACTTCTCAAAGCTAACATGGCAGCTTGCCACTTCAAATCCATGTCTTCCAAATCATATGCGTCAATCTGCTCTAAGTCATCTTGTACTACACTTGTGTGGATTAGGTTCTTTGCAACAAATGCATTATATGACTCAGTAAACATAGATAGCAGTGCCTGTGTTTCACTGTTTTGACCATGTCCACTACCAGTTTAAGGAACATTTCCACTTGCCACAGAGGCAGAATCAGTGTCATCAATCAGCTGAACATTAAATCTTTGTTGGTTTCCTTGATTATTTGTGCTACCACCAATGAAAGACTTAGGAGTATCAGCCATGTGCTCAACAGGTTCTTCAATGATAGAAATTTGCTGTTGATTCTTTGTAAACAGATTACCCATAGGTGCAATCAATGCATTTGAAACATTGAAGCAGGGTCTTTCCTCCCTTATCATCTCATTTTCTATCATTTCTATCTCAGCAGCTTGGAGAAAGCACACTACATCATCTACTTTTAATTCATTAAATTTATGCTTTGTCAGAATGAACTTGCAGGCAGTATACCATTCTTTTGGCATAGAGTTGAGCAGTTTGGTATTAAGGTCAAAGTCAGTCATGACATAGTATGTTGTTCTGAGCTCATTTACAATTCCCAGAAACCTTTCAAGAGTTGATTTCAACCTCTCACCTTCTTTATACTTGAATCTTTCCAATTGCTGCTTCAATCTCTGCTTCTTGATGTTCTTGATTTCAACATTTCCCTCAAACATCTCAGGTATTGCATCATACATTGCTTTGGCATTGGGATGATGTGCAACCTTGGTAAGTATTTCCCAAGACAGACCTAGCTTCAACATAGCTAAAGCCTTGTCATCAACCTTTCTCATCCTTTCTCTCACAGCAGCAGTTGCAGTTGTGTTTGCACCTTCTTCAACATCAGCTCGTGGACCATTCTTGTTGGAATTCCACATATCAACATCATTATAGCATACGGCTGCTTCAAAGAGTACTTTCCACTTGGTAAGATTTTCATGTCCCTGTAATCTTGGTATCTTGTTAGTAGACACCTCTTGTTTCTCATATCCAGACATTTTGATAAATCAAAAATCAATTTCTTTGTAAAAACAGAGTTTCAAAATTATCATATCTGAAAACCGATTGTTCAGATCTGATGTGTCTGATATGATTAGAGCAAGATTTATATATAAAGATTAAAACTTTAATTGAAATAAGGAAGAGAAAACACCGAAAGATTGTAGATCTGGAAGAAAAACGAAGAACATAGTTGCTGACGTCACAAATCAATGGAACAGTGGTCTGCTTACGTCATTCTTCTTCAAATCTTCAATCAGCAACAATCTTTCCAAAATTAGAAGCAACAAGCTCTGATACCACTTGTCGGGTCCCTCTTATCTCTGATGGATCTTACTTAATCATGTCATAACTCACACAAATAGATGTGTCGACAAGGGAGTTAACGACGGGTTGTTATATTTAGAAAGACGACCGTTTGTTAAAGGCGGAATCAATAACAAACATACGGTTGCGATTAATAATCAAAGATGGAAAGCACAAAACAGGATTCGCTCAAAAGATTTCCATTTATATAACGTTAATCATACAAAAGGATAATCGATTTAGGGTTTGTAAGGAATCCTAGGACAGCCATCACACAATATTCTCTCAATAAATGTGTCTGTCTTATCCGTATTGTGCCCCCTTTGGCGGCGTGCCCTAAACATTCTATTTATAGGCCTGCACCCTATTACAGCTGTCATTCCTTCTAGAAACCCTAAACGTACATACATATTCAAATTACATAATCAGAAAATAAACTAAGTGTAAAACAAGTCTTCCGGGTAGGCTGTGCATTAATCTTCATTTCCCAAGTACTCTGTGTACTCTGTCATCCTTTGGACTTGGTAACATAGAATGTGTACTTGGAATCTGTTTCCGGGTAAACTTTACTTGAAGAGTATTTTACCAAGTAAAATACTCACCGGGTAGACTTCAGACTTCTTGGCTTTGTCAAACTTTGCCCGAAAAATCCTTACGAGCAACCTTGTTCTTCAATGGTCCTGTTCAGCTCTTTGTCATAAAATAACTTATTAGCAAAGTGTACTCGGGAGTACTGTTCCTTGCTTAAGCTGAACCTTGCCCGATATTACTTAGAGATATTCTTTTAAATCATAAAGCATATTTGGACCATACTTATTAATGAATACCTTGCCCGGTCTTCCAATCACTTGGCTTCTTGGACTTGGTTAACCAAACCTTACTCGGAAGAGTAATATACTTGGCTTTGAAGAACAAACCTGCTTAATAAAGTGAACCTTGTTCGGATCATATCAAATTAGTAAACCTTGCCCGGGAATACACTAATTTGCAAACCTTGCTCGGATTCTCACTAAAGAAGACTACTTGAAGAAAACCTTGCCCGATAGACAAAATTTCGAACCCGGCGAAGTAAAAGCTTGCTCGGAGTTCCAAGGTGTGCCCGGATCCATTACTTAGAGAATTCTGAGGAGGTTGAGAAGATTCTAATCTTCCATACATCTCCTTTTGGTCAAATCTTTGACTCAACACACGATAACCTGCATATGCGTTGAAAATAATATAGTTTGTCAACACAAGGTTGAGTGAGCAACACACCAGTTTAAATGTACATATAGTATATAACAAAAATATGTAGTTGCAACAAGTCATATGAGAATAACAAATTAACCAAATGAGCAAGTATAGCTGAGATGTCGAGAAGCACAAAGGCTAACGACTGGCGTATGATCATACTAGACTGAGATTATGTTGGACCTCTCAGAATGCGGAAGAATACAAAGCAAATAAGCACATAAACAAGTAAGGTGTAAGTTGTTAACACATAAGACAAATTTGCAGGTTTGTGTATAAGTATATATGAAAAATATATTTCCGCATATGTCCCCAAACGTGGAAAAACAAGTAAAAAGGGGGAATGTGGTACTCACCTTAGCAATAAGCAAGAGATGAACGAATGCGATAAGAACGGTAGTAATCAAGAATTACGCTCTTTGGAAGTTATCGACGAGAAATCCTAAGTAACAATAATTGCAGAAACGAATATAAATAACTAAGATGTCAAAAACAATCTTAAACAAGATAGATGTTCGGGATTTGAAGATCGGGTGCGTTCTTATGAAAGTTAATCATTAATAGGTTTATTCTAAATTTTATTATCAAAGTTTATCATATACAATAAGATGTAATTATATAAAGTACTTTAAAATATTAAATGAATATTTATAAAACATTATAGTTTATATAAAGAGATATTTTCTAAATGATTATTTTAACTAAAAAAATATGTTTTAATTGTATTTATATTTATATTATTAATAAAGAGTTCTTTTAAGTAAATGTTGTAAATAATAGTTAATAGATAATAAATAATTTATATAAAATAATACCTTTAATAAAATACTCAATAATTATATAAACTAATTAGGTATATTATGTATTTTAGTATATTAATTAACAAGATTATATATATATATATATATATATATATATATATATATTAGATTTAATACTATTTTTAATTATAAAAACCTTTATAATTATTTTAAATAATCTAATATATTTACATACATGTATATAGTTTTTAACAAATGTTCAGAAAAGTGCTCGTTTAATATGTCGGTCTAACAAAATAATAATTAATCACGGGTTTTATATTATATATAGTATCAATTATATTGTTTAATATATTAATATATGTATTAAAACATATATTAGAAATAAAGGCAATAAAAAGGGGGGTTGGGGGATTCGAACCTGCGACCCCCAGCGACTCGTGCATTAACCCAACCACACACCAGCCAACTGGGCTGGTGTGTCACCTGGTGCAAACACAACAAATCATAATATATAACCAACTAGTCCAAGAACCAGATTCATAGATAAACCCTAAATCCCTCAATCAGCCAAATCGTTAAACGATTGGCCGATTAACCTTAGGGTTAATGAAGACGACACCTAGGCGAGCATAACCTATGAATCAATTACCTGATACAATGATCAAACGAAGATTAACGATGTATGACTATGGCCGGCTCAAAGAGGATCAAGAACACAGTCGATCTGATGATGATAATATAATTAAACAGGGGGTTAACGATTGCGAGGCTATAAGGATTATGTAATTAGGTTTAATTGAATTTTAAATGTTTATAGATGGTATAACGCGTCTCAAGAGGTGTCGGTTTAGGTCAAACATGCTAAACGAATCATTGTGATTGAATTTACTCAATTAGATTGTCGGTTGAGCCGAAATAGGCAATATAATGAAATCCTTGATCCAATTTCCATAAAGGCTACGTAAATTAAGGTCCAAGACATCCCATACGTATACGGGTTTGCGAATACGGGTATGGGTTTGGGTCGGATCTTGGGTTAAACGGGTTAGAATGATAAGAATGGTAATATTTGCAACTTAGTCCTTAAGGTTTAAAGATGGGACTTTAAAGAGAGAAAAGTTTAAGTTTGGACTAAAATTGTAATGTATTTAAAGTTTTAAATATATAAATTAAATGAACAATTATAATGGCTAAATATCTCGATAAACATGGTGTTTTATCAAAAATAACCCTAACATGGAAATGGGTCAATTTGGAAAACTGAGTTGTTACATATTGCCTGTAAAACACCTCCCATTGTCCCTAAACAAACCATGTATATCGAACCTCTTTTTCTTACTCGAGCCATGACAATATTACCTTTAACCACCTTCCATTGCACCTTCGCGAACTTAACTTCATACCCCTGATCATCGAAATACCCAACGGAAATCAGCTACCTCTTTATACCTGGAATAACCATGGCATCTCGTAAAGTCCATTAACCATCTAAAGTCTTCAAATCAATGCCACCCACGCTCGCAACATTGAGGACTTCGTCGTTTGCAGGTCTTACCCTTCCAAAATCACCAAACTTTAGATTATTCATCGTTTCACTGCAGTGAGTGGCATGAAACGATGCACCAAGATCCATAACCCAGGAATCAACGTTACTCTCAACACTACAAACCAAAGCCTCGTCACTATTGACCCCGTCATCTGTCACATCTTCAGAATTGCTCACTTCTTTCTTACCATTCGGATAATGATTTCTGATGTGTCCCTTCTCATTACAATTCCAGAATTATATATCTTTACGTGTCTTAGACTGACTTCTCTTCCTGCTGCCATTGCCTCGTTGTTTTCCCCTACATTTGCCTTCTATAACTAACATATTGACTAATGATTCACCTGAACTTCTGTGTCTTGAATCTTCTCCAAAAATCAAGTTGTGAATCCCATCAAAACTAACTTTTGTAGATGAACTACAAACCGCAATCCCTGTTTGAGACCAACTGTCGAGCAAAGAAGATAATAACAAAAGACCTTGAACTTCATCATCAAACTTAATGTCGACTGACACTAAGTGGGACATGATTAAATTAAGAATATTAATATACGTTGTAACTGACTCACCCTTTTTCATTCTTGTAGTCACTAGCTCTCGAATAAGATAAACCTTATTTGCTGTTGAGGGCTTCTCATACATGTTGGATAATGCATCCATCATACCACGCGCTGTGCTTTCCTTCATGATGTTAAAATCCACATCTTCTGACAACGACAAAGTAATACAAGCCTTAGCCTTCTTGTCTAACTTCTTCCATTCTGCTTATAACATATTTTCTGGTTTTTCATCTTCTAGCACTACATCCAAGTCTTTCTGGCAAAGTAGCGCTTCAACCTACATTTTCCACCACCCAAGCTTTTGTCCATCAAACTTATATATCATAATATTTCCGTCTTCTACCATGACAAGGACCAAACAAAGTCTGGATAAAAACAAAGACAAACACAGCAATGGAATGGGGCTGAACTTAACAATTGTTTTACCGAACTCTATTAATCAAAACCAACTGTCTAAACGGCCCAGTAATACGCCATGACCCAATGATCAAACCCAAAGCCGAATCCGATAACCGGATGCTCCAAAAACGACAAACAACAACCAATATTACTTGAACCAACCCAAACTTTAATAAATAATCAAAAATCTGAAACTAACTACATAAATGCAAACTTGCTCACAGTTTCTTTTTGAAAAAAAAAACGTGCGAAAAACTTTAACAAGGCTGAAGTTTAACAACTAAGATCGGCTTTTGATCACCAAACTTTTTATGGAAATATATATCATTACCCTTTGTCTTTGAATAAGACAAAAAGCAATTGCACTCCAATTTTTTGGTGGCGACTATAACTTTCTCTCAAAACACACAGATAAAGAATGAGAAACAAACATTGCAAACTGCATATTTCTTTCCTTTGTTTTGATGTAAAATATGTAGTGTTACCGATGCATCCGATCAAATGACTAGGTTGATGGCGGGAATCCGAAGCGAAACCCTAGTTCGATCCCACTCTCCTCTCGCGATCGTGTTCTCCGATGTGTAACGAACCTAAGCTCTTGATACCACTTGTTAGGATCTAGGACACACACAATCATGAACAATACTACAAGATAAAAATAAGTGAAGATGAACACGCGAGACTTATGTCGTTCGGTCTAAACTAGCATACGTCCATGGGCTACAACCAGAATATTTTATTATTGCTACTGTCTAGCTCGTGGAGAATTACAAGTACAAGATACTTATATATAGAGATACATTACGGTTAAAAGCTTATTCAACATGAAACTAAAATGAGCCCTAAAAAAGAGATATAGGGTCGGCCCAAAACCTTCGATGTCTTCTATTTTCATTAAACCCAAATAATTAGTCTTCAAGTAACCTGAACCCAAGCCTCCACAAACCCAACACAAGGCTCGCTTAGTAGCCCATGGTTTTACTCAAATTCCCGGTGTGGACCATTCTCGCACGTTCAATCACTTGGTCAGAGCATTCATAGTCAAAATTGTTTTTTTCTTTTATAGATAATTAACAAATGGTGGTTAAATCAACTTTATGTTAAAAATTTTTATCCTAAATGAAAACTAAGTGAAACTACCTTTATGGAACAACCCATCGGCTACATTATCTCTCAGGTTCTCAATCATGTATGCAAATTATAGAATGCTTTATATTTTTCTAAAAGCTAAATGTTACATTGCATATGGATTGAACCTTTGACATCTTATTCTATATCCTAACAACCTGACGCTCCATATAAAAAGCTTTATATGGCATGAAACAAGCCCCGCGATCGTGGTTTCAACAATTAAGCATCTTTCTTGTTTCCTATGGTTTCGTATGTAGTCATTTCGATCGCTCATTTTTAGTGTTTACCATACACATGCACCACACAATGTGTGCTTACTCGTATATCTCGATTATCATATTCTTTTGTGTAACAATGAAAACATCATGGCCAAGTTCATTTTTATCTCAATCATGAGTTTGCCTTTAAAGACCAAGTTCATTTTTATCTCAATCATGAGTTTGCCTTTAAAGACCTTGGGATCGCAACTACTTTTTAGGGCTTGAAGTTGCTTAGACTAAAAATGGAGTAGTCATTAGTCTAAATTTGCTACAAAAATACCGTAGATATAGGGTACGTCAAATCCGGTGCGACCTTTTATTTATTACATAATGTATTATGTTTATTACATTATAATTATTGTCTACTAACTAGGCCCATTGGGCTGGGGGCTTACAGAGGTAACCCCTAACCGGGCCTCGCCCAATAAAGGTTAGGGTTCATGATGGTAGCCACGGAGTCCCTATATAAGGAGTCTTCATCATTCATTTGAAAGATCTTCTCTTGGACCCTTGGCTCCCATACATATTTTTGTGTCTATAAACAAGAGGAAACTCTTAGCAGTCACCTACACTCCCTCACTTTTCCATGACAGATCTCGAGCAACCGGAGAAGAATATCAAGGCGGTGGTTCGTTCATCTCGAATACCGGGGAACATCGACATGGATCCAGCCCGGATCCATTTCATGATTCTTCATTATAGGTACGTTAAACCCGGTACGGCCTTTTATTTATTACGTAATGTATTATGTTTATTACATTATTATCATTGTCTACTAATTAGGCCCATTGGGCTGGGGTTTGTGGAGGTAACCGCTAATCGTGCCTGGCCGAATAAAGGTTAAGGTTCATGATGGTAGCTGATGTGTGAAAATGTATAATATAAATAAAGAACGAATCACAATTAAGCTTTAAATTTATAAAAACGAAAATCCTATAGAAACCACACAAAACCGGCAAGTGTACCGATCATAAATTGTATAGCATCAAGGAAGTCCGGATGTCGAACTCAAAGACACGTGAAAACGTTTATGATTAAGAAAACTCTAACCAAGACTTACCAAAATAATATTTATTTAATTTTTAAGATTTTATTTAACTACTTAACTTATTTAAAAGAAAACTGTTAACAAAACTCCTTAAGAAAACTTTGATATAAATTCAATGAATAAAAACGTCTACCTAGGAATGAATCATGTTGAAAGAAGTAACAAGACAACGGATTGAAAATATTCAAGACACCGATTATAAAAGATGACACAACTAAAACTTGTTTAAGAAAGTCAAATTACCTCTCAGTCTCTCTAACAAACTCTAACTTATTTTAGTTGATTTTAAAGAACAAACCGGACAAACAATTATTAACGTGTTCAAATGAAGACTCACCCCTCGGTCTCACCGACACACTATCCTAATGGAGACGAATACTACGCAACCAAGGATAGAGGAACAATTTAACTTAACCAAAATTAAACCAACTAATTGCACATAAACACTCAGACTTGACAAGACAAAACCCGCTCTCGCTGTCTTAATTCTAACAAGTAAAAGCAACGAGACAATATTACTTCTTATCACCTCTCGGTCTCAAAGAATGTGTATTTTAACTGATTTTAGATGATATATTACCCACTTATCCCTACGGTTGCGCATTCCGCAAATAAACCCAAAACACCAAGTAAAGAGCTTAACAAGCAATCAATTAATCAAAACCGATTCAATTAACTACTGCAAGAGGATTATAAGTAATAACAAATAAAACACAGCCATCACACACAATCTAATTCATGGTTTAGTTAAACTTTACATCAATAATATACGTCTTGAACATTAACAATCCATTAAACAAGTTAAAACTACTCAACAATCATCTATCCTAGGTAGAACAAACAAGTTTAGCTACTCATCACTTTTGGACAGCCACAAACAATCAAAGTAAACATCATAAACATCAATATAAACATGATAAAACTCATTCAAGATCCAAACACAATCAATTATAAGTCAATCTATCAATCAATTGCAAAACAATGTAAAACAAAAGACCAAATCAATCAAAGTTAGGTTTCTTGAAAGATAATTAAAGTTTAAGGATGTATACTCAAGGTTTATGGCTGAGATTTGTGATGTTTTGAAGCCCCTAGCTGCTGCCCCAAGACTCCTCTTCCTTCTCCAGCCGTCACAAAGACCAGCCGCCTCTTTCTTTCTTCTTTTTTTCTTCTTTTCCGGCCGGCTACTGTAGCTGCGATCGCAAGGGCTGCCAAGGGAGTTAGGGTTTTGTATTTTCGGGTTTAGGGGCTGAATAATGGCTGAATACTAATTATTTTAACTTAATATAATATTATACAAGGCTCCTAACTTGTGGGCTTGGGTCGGGCCTTGATTAAACTTTGAAACTTTGACACTTAAACCCTCCAAGTTCTCTTTTTCTTGCCTTTTTTTCCACATCTTTCCATAACCTACACAAAACATTTCAACTTTGTAGAACTTTGCACTTAACCCCCTAAACTTACATAAATTTGATATTAAATCATGAAAACATTATAAAATTGTAAGGAAATATAAGTGTGTTATTCAACACATCAAACATCCCCACACTTAATACTTTTTCGTCCCTGAAAAAGATTTTGCTGCAGTTGGATCAGAATCGGAAAATCAAAGTCAAACCAAACATATAGGTTATATTTTGAAGCTCAGAAAAACGCAAAAACCGCGATCATCGATATTGTTGTCCACCTAAACCCATGCCTTAATCTTTACCGAGACAAATAAGATCCGACAATAATATTACTTAGTGGTTTACACAATTAAGACCCGCTTATTTTCTGCTTTTACCGGACCAGACCACCCCAACTTGACTTAAACCTCAAAATTAGCAGAATTAAAACTTTGTTGCTCCATATTTATGAATAGTTAAGACGATCAAGGGTATTGTTTATCCACCTAAGCTTAAGCATCAAAGTCTACCAAGCAGCCATTTGATATGATTAAGGTTCAATTATTTATAGCCAGTGCTCCCCACAACATGGCATACCCCCGTTATCAAGCAATACCCCAAATCCATAACCATAGGTGAGTATGCAAAATTTTATCTGTAGGGCTTACATGTAGCGTGTCCCTTGTGGTTCGTTTCTTAATGGTAATGAGACGCGAGCAAGGGGACCCCACATGACTAACAGCGTGGATGATCAAGTCTGTAGTGTATTTGTACTTTCGTACTTTTTGTGATCATGTTCATAGACTTATAAGGGTTTGCTCTTTGGCTTTATTTTACATATCCACAACCCCACTTAGGAATTGTGAATACCCAGCTAAATAGATTGCATACAGACCCATGGTCTCCGGACCCGAAGCATCCCATCAATACAGGATTTAAGGTTATAAAACCATACGCCGATGAGGTGTAAAACACTAAACTATCATTTTAAGATTTATATCACAGGCTACACGGCATACTCTAACGTTAAACCTACCCAAGCATCATATGATAACGTATTCAGATTTTTAAAACTCATGATATTTCCAATTTTTCATACCAAAATTTGAGGCTTGAGTATGGCCCGACCTTTCATTGCTTATTTTCCACTGACAAAACGCTTTACCCACAAAAGATTTCCGTTTAACCGTTTTATCAAATTTGCCCTTTCATTTTCAAGGCTGAGCCTACCGACACATCCCAAGTTAAGTGCGTTTTCTTATATTTAACTCATATTATTAGTAGTTTGAAAAACCGATTTCCGAATAAAATCATCATCTCCGACTTTAACGCAAAAGAACTAAAAACAAGGGACATTTTTTTTTTATTTATTTTTTTTTTAAACTTAAACAACGTACGAAAACGAAAAAACAAGTGAAAACTTTTTATTTTTTTTTAAAATATTTTTTTAATTTTTTTTATTTTTAAATTTTTTATACAACTAATTAAAATAAATTCTCATCCCCACACTTAGAACGAAATCGTCCTCGATGAGAACAAGGAAAAGAAATAAAATAAAAATAAAACGTAAAGCATAAAATAAAAACTTTAAAGAACAGAAATTAAAATAGAGAACGGGTTACTCCCCTGGTTTAGATGCAGATTCTTCATTAGCTGTGTATGACTCAAACTAACGACCGTATAGCATTTCATTCGCGGCCGCAACCTCGGGTGAACCAGTTCCAAAACGCCATCAGAGCTACCATGCGCATAATAATACCTGTAACAACTCAAACTCGCTCGCATGTAGCGGCGTACGATACAGAAAACAAAAACATAAGAAATAAACATATTTTTGTGTTTTTGAATTTTTTAATTTTTTTTTTGTATTTTTATGTTTTTATAAATATAAAAATAAAACAAATAAAAACAGATAGTAACGAGAAACATAATACAAACTCTACAACTCGGGCTGTCTCCCGAGTGATGCATCCATCACGACTAATCCTCGGTGAATGAGTCAAGGTAGAACACCTCGACTATCTGATCAGTTATCAGCTCTCCAATGTAGTGCTTCAGTCTATGGCCGTTCACCTTAAACTTCCCGCTTCGATCTTGTATCTCAATCGTGCCATACGGGAAAACTTCAGTGACCGTGAACGGTCCCGACCATCGGGATTTCAACTTTCCCTTCAGCTTTCTATCATGCAGTTCCTTCGTCCGCTCCTTATACCGAAATGATTGTGCATATGCGTGATCCCGGAGCTCCTCCAACTCGTGCAACTGATGGAAACGATTACCCTCTGCGGTGGGTAAATCAAGATTAACCCTTTGAAGGGCCCATGAAGCGCGGTGTTCCAATTCAACAGGAAGATGACAGGCCTTCCCATAAATCATCCGAAATGGTGTGGAACCAGTCGGAGTCTTGTAGGCTGTACGGAAGGCCCACAGAGCGTCATCTAATTTGTCGGACCATTCCGACGATTTGAACCAACCGTTTTCTCGAGAATACGTTTGATTCCCCGATTACTCACTTCTACTTGCCCACTGGTCTGTGGGTGGTAGGCGGTCGCAAGCCGGTGGGTGACCCCATAGCGCTGCAACGCCTTCTCCATCTGCGCATTGCAGAAGTGAGTACCTCGATCACTGATCAAGGCCTTCGGGACTCCAAAACGGGAAAACAAACCTTTTAAAAATCTCACTACAACTCGGGCGTCGTTAGTGGGCAATGCTTTGGCCTCGACCCACTTGGAAACGTAATCAACAGCCACAAGAATGTACTTGTTCCCTCTAGACGACGGGAACGGGCCCATAAAATCGATACCCCAAATGTCAAAAACCTCGCATACCTGAATCGCATTTTGGGGCATCTCATTCCGGGATGAGATATTACCAACACGTTGACATCGGTCACAATTTTTAACAAACTCATGTGCGTCCTTGAAATAGAAGGCCAATAGAATCCAGAATCAAATACCTTCTTCGCTGTCGAACTCGCACCGTGGTGACCTCCTGTCGGTCCCACATGACAATGGCTCAAAATTTGCCATCCTTCCTTGACATCCACACATCTTCTAATTAACTGATCAACACCAACACGGAAAAGATACGGGTCGTCCCATATGTAGAACTTAACATCAGCAAAGAATTTCTTCTTTTGCTGGTAAGACATCTTCGGGAGGTATCCATCAGCAAGATAGTTTGCGAAGTCAGCGAACCATGGAAAACCCTCCTCCTGTGCCTTAACGAACATGAGACTTTCCGTCGGAAAACGGTCGTTGATCCTGCCCCCCGAATCTCCTAACTCAGCACCTTCTAGACGTGAAAGATGATCGGCCGCAACATTCTCGGCCCCCTTTTTATCACGGATCTCAATATCAAACTCTTGAAGCAACAGGATCCAACGGATAAGACGAGGTTTGGCATCCTGCTTGCTGAAGAGATAACGAATAGCAGCATGATCCGTATAAACAATCGTTTTGGACAAAACCAGATCGGACCTAAATTTGTCGAAAGCGAACACCACAGCTAAAAGCTCCTTTTCGGTGGTGGTATAGCTTTCCTGTGCGCCGTTTAAGGTCTGGCTCGCATAGTAGATCGGATGGAAATATTTATCCTTCCGTTGTCCAAGAACTGCTCCGACTGCGAAGTCGCTCGCGTCACACATCAACTCGAATGGTGACGACCAGTCGGGAGCAACCATGATCGGGGCGTTAACGAGTTTGTCTTTTTGAAGATCAAACGCCTCGATACACTGCTCGGAAAAAACAAATGGAGCATCCTTCTCCAAAAGTTTGGTCATGGGTCTCACGATTTTTGAGAAATCTTTAATGAACCGGCGGTAGAACCCGGCATGGCCTAGAAAGCTACGAATGGATCTCACAGAGGTGGGTGGGGGAAGATTAGAAATGGTCTCGACCTTCGCTTTATCAACCTCTATCCCCGCACTCGAGATCCGATGTCCCAGAACAATGCCCTCACGTACCATAAAATGAAACTTCTCCCAGTTAAGGACTAGGTTGGTATCAACGCAACGGGACATCATCCTCTCAAGATTAGATAAACAATGATCGAAGGAACTCCCAAATACGGAAAAATCGTCCATTAATACCTCCATGGAGTCCTCGATCATATCATGGAAAATGGCCACCATACACCTCTGGAATGTGGCTGGAGAGTTACACAGTCAGAACGGCATACGTTTGTAGGCAAACGTACCGTAAGGGCAGGTGAAAGTGGTTTTCTCCTGGTCATTGGGAGCTATGGGAATCTGGAAATACCCGGAGAAACTATCCAAGAAGCAGTAGTACTGCTGACCCGCTAAACGCTCCAACATTTGATCAATGAAGGGTAAAGGAAAGTGGTCTTTCCTGGTGGCATCATTCAGTCGGTGATAGTCGATGCAGACTCGCCATCCCGTCACAGTCCTCGTGGGAATAAGCTCGTTCCTCTCGTTGGTGACGACAGTCATACCACCCTTTTTACGAACCACTTGGACTGGACTCACCCAAGCACTATCAGAAATGGGGAAAATGATCCCCGCATCAAGGAGTTTAATGATCTCCTTCTTTACGACCTCTTGCATTTTCGGATTGAGCCGCCGCTGCGGCTGGATGACAGTTTTGAAATTTTCCTCCATGAGGATTTTATGAGTGCAAAACAAAGGGTTGATACCCTTGATGTCGATAATCTTCCATGCAATTGCCTCTTTGTGCTCTCGTAGCACCCTCAACAACTTCTCCTTCTCGACCTCCATCAAAGCAGATGCAATGATAACTGGAAGCTTTCTCTCTTCATCTAAAAATGCGTACTCAAGATGGGCAGGCAGATCCCTAAGCTCTAAGGAGGAAGGAGGACTCTCGACCGAAGGTCGGTCCATCGGATCGTCTCGTACGATCTCGGCAGACACGCCAGATTCAGGGGTATGCGACTTGGTGTCGTCATCTAAGGACTGATTGGTCATGGCAACCATTTCAGTCTCCGGAATCTCCCTATCGAGAATCTGGGTATCGGAGGCAGAACCTCCACAAATTTCGCTGAGGAACTCCCCAACATGCTCCATGATGGTATCAATGAAGTATAAGGAGTCATCAGCAGACTTGGGGTGTTTCAGTGACTGTCGAACGTCAAAGGTGACGTTCTCATCCCCAACTCTCAGAATCAACTTACCCTCGCAGACGTCGATCAACGCCTGTGCGGTGGCAAGGAATGGTCGGCCTAAGATAAGTGGGACACTATCATCATCATTCATGTCAAGGATGACAAAGTCCACCGGGAAGATGAACTTGTCGACACGAACTAGCATGTTCTCGACCACCCCTCGGGGGTATTTCACAGAACGATCAGCAAGCTGGATACTCATACGGGTAGGCCTCGGTTCGCCTAGTCCCAACTTGTGATACACGGAATACGGCATGAGATTAATACTGGCACCAAGATCTGCCAGTGCATGAACAACCGTATTATCACTCAAGATGCAGGGAATCGTGAAACTCCCAGGATCGGACATCTTTTCCGGTAACTTTCTCTGCAAAAATGCAGAGCAACCAGCACTCAGCGGGATGGAAGAGACCTCAGCTAACTTCTCCTTATTAGAAAGAATATCCTTAAGGAACTTTGCAGATTTCGGCATTTGAGTTAGTGCCTCAAGGAATGGAATGTTAAGGTGAAGTTGCTTCAGGAGATCAAGAAATTTAGTGTTCTGCTCCTCGTCTCTATCCCTGCGGACTCTCCCGGGAAATGGGAGTCTAGGTTTGTAGACTCTCGGTGGTGTGCTGGGTAATGGCTGGTCCTCGGCCTGTGCTGTACTTCCTGGGCTTCGCCTCTGATGCACCTTGGCCGGTGGAGACTCCATCTGAATCTCCTCGTCTACCTGCTCCTCTACATCTACCGCAGGCCCCTGATTCACTGGCTAACTACGTGCCCCTGCACCGCTCCTCGTCGTCACCGCCTTCGCGAAGGCCTTCGGGTTCTGCTCAGTGTTACTCGGAAGTGTACCTGGCGGCCTCTCATTCAGACGATTCGCTATCTCTCCCATCTGACGCTCAAGATTTTGAATTGAAGCTCCTTGATTTCTCCTGAATGACTCGTGTTCCCGAAATTTCTCTTGAGTCTCTTTGTGACGGGAATCCTCTCGAGTCATAAGCTGCGACAGCATCTGAGTCTGCTGTGCCATCATCTCCTCCAGCGTGGGCTTCTTCTCCCCACCACTCGCTCCTTCACCGGAATCCTAGAATAGACTCTGACGCAGCTGGAAGCCGGAATGATTTCCGTTCCTCCAGTTAGGATTTTGGTTACCTCTCCAAGCCGAATTATAAGAATAAAAAAATTAGGATTTCGGTTCGGATTGTTAACATAGTCTACAACCTCCTCCTGGAAACCTACAGGGCACTGAACGGTATCATGCCCTCCTCTACAGATCTCGCACAACTTACTCTTCACCTGCAGGTCCTTCACAATCTTCGCTAACGCCTCAACCTGTGCCGCGAGGGCGGTACTCGTGTCGACTGAATGCATACCGCGTGATAAAGCGTCGACGGTTTTGGTGCTCTTAGAAGGTGGTCGCTGGTATCCACTCATGGCTAAACCGTTAAATAAGACAATGCACTCATCGGTATCCTTTGTCGTCAATAAGTTGCCTCCTGCAGCAGTGTCAAGCATATTCTGAGTCGCGTACGTCACTCCGTTATAGAACTTTTCAACAACCGCCCAGTCCTGCAAGTCATGGTTCAGACATAAAGCAAGTAGGTTTTTGAATCTCTCCCACGCCTCGTAGAAACTCTCAGTGTCCTCCATCTGGAAAGAATGAATCTGGTTACGCAAACGAGCGGCCTTAGCCGGAGGATCGTATTTTTCCAGGAACTGGGTCTGCATGGCGGCCCAAGTAGAAATGGATCCATGTGGGAGGGACTCAAGCCACAGACTCGCCTGATCGACGAGTGAGAACGGGAAGATGCGGAGTTTGATGGCGTCTTCGGATACGTTGGCAATATGAAACGTGTCGCAAATACGTGCGATGCGAGTGAGATGTGAATGCGGGTTTTCGTGGAGCAACCCGTCAAATTGAGCAGAATGGGAAATGGTGTTCAGAACGTTCGATGGAATCTGCCAGGTCGTTTGAACTCCTATAGCTGGTGGAGCAATGCTGGATCTCGCGCCAGCATCGACCGGACGGGCCCGGTCTGCGACTGTCCTCCTCGGTGGTGCGTCGGCCATAATCCTATCCCTAACGATGGGTTCAGATAAAGTAGGAGAAGAGAATGTATTACCGACGGATGTAGATGAACTAGAAGACGGTTTGTACGACGTCTCTCAAGAAGCTCTCTCTCTGGTTCGGGAAATCCTTCAACTTCTGGTGGTCCTAGAGATCGAGTACGTCGCATACAACTATTTAAAATAAATAAAAGAAATTATAATTATCTAAACTATTTTAAACTAACAAACAAAACAATTAAGAAAGACAAGTAGTAACAAAGCAAGTCTTAACTCGAGTCGTTCTTAATACGCCTCTAACCGTGTCCCCGGCAACGGCGCCAAAAACTTGATGTGTGAAAATGTATAATATAAATAAAGAACGAATCACAATTAAGCTTTAAATTTATAAAAACGAAAATCCTATAGAAACCACACAAAACCGGCAAGTGTACCGATCATAAATAGTATAGCATCAAGGAAGTCCAGATGTCGAACTCAAAGACACGTGAAAACGTTTATGATTAAGAAAACTCTAACCAAGACTTACCAAAATAATATTTATTTAATTTTTAAGATTTTATTTAATTACTTAACTTAATTAAAAGAAAACTGTTAACAAAACTCCTTAAGAAAACTTTGATATAAATTCAATGAATAAAAACGTCTACCTAGGAATGAATCATGTTAAAGAAATAACAAGACAACGGATTGAAAATATTCAAGACACCGATTATAAAAGATGACACAACTAAAACTTGTTTAAGAAAGTCAAATTACCTCTCAGTCTCTCTAACAAACTCTAACTTATTTTAGTTGATTTTAAAGAACAAACCGGACAAACAATTATTAACGTATTCAAATGACGACTCACCTCTCGGTCTCACCGACACACTATCCTAATGGAGACGAATACTACGCAACCAAGGATAGAGGAACAATTTAACTTAACCCAAATTAAACCAACTAATTGCACATAAACACTCAAACTTGACAAGACAAAACCCGCTCTCGCGCGGTCTTAATTCTATCAAGTAAAAGCAACGAGACAATATTACTTCTTATCACCTCTCGGTCTCAAAGAAGGTGTATTTTAACTGATTTTAGATGATATATTACCCACTTATCCCTACGGTTGCGCATCCCGCAAATAAACCCAAAACACCAAGTAAAGAGCTTAACAAGCAATCAATTAATCAAAACCGATTCAATTAACTACTGCAAGATGATTATAAGTAATAACAAATAAAACACAGCCATCACACACAATCTAATTCATGGGTTAGTTAAACTTTACATCAATAATATACGTCTTGAACATTAACAATCCATTAAACAAGTTAAAACTACTCAACAATCATCTATCCTAGGTAGAACAAACAAGTTTAGCTACTCATCACTTTTGGACAGCCACAAACAATCAAAGTAAACATCATAAACATCAATATAAACATGATAAAACTCATTCAAGATCCAAACACAATCAATTATAAGTCAATCTATCAATCAATTGCAAAACAATGTAAAACAAAAGACCAAATCAATCAAAGTTAGGGTTCTTGAAAGATAATTAAAGTTTAAGGATGTATACTCAAGGTTTATGGCTGAGATTTGTGATGTTTTGAAGCCCCTAGCTGCTGCCCCAAGACTCCTCTTCCTTCTCCAGCCGTCACAAAGACCAGCCGCCTCTTTCTTTCTTCTTTTTTTCTTCTTTTCCGGCCGGCTACTGTAGCTGCGATCGCAAGGGCTGCCAAGGGAGTTAGGGTTTTGTATTTTCGGGTTTAGGGGCTGAATAATGGCTGAATACTAATTATTTTAACTTAATATAATATTATACAAGGCTCCTAACTTGTGGGCTTGGGTCGGGCCTTGATTAAACTTTGAAACTTTGACACTTAAACCCTCCAAGTTCTCTTTTTCTTGCCTTTTTTCCACATCTTTCCATAACCTACACAAAACATTTCAACTTTGTAAAACTTTGCACTTAACCCCTAAACTTACATAAATTTGATATTAAATCATTAAAACATTATAAAATTGTAAGAAAATATAAGTGTGTTATTCAACACATCAGTAGCCATGGAGTCTCTATATAAGGAGCCTTCATCATTCATTTCAATGACCTTCTCTTGAAGCCTTGGCTCCCAATATATTTTTCTGTCTGTAAAAAGATGAAACTCTTAGCACTCAGCTCCACTCTTCCCACTTTTCCATGGCAGATCTCGAGCAACCGGAGAAGAAGATCAAGGCGGTGATTCGTTCACATCGAAGACCGGGGAACATCGACATGGATCCGACCCTGATCCATTCTATGTTTCTTCATTGACGACATCCGTGGTACATGGCAACGGATTACTCTTTGTTTTTCGTCTCGATTCTCAGATATGTTCATCAAATATTCTAGATCTATGATTTTTTCTTCTCAAGAAAAATCGAGATCTGGATGTATACAAGAAGAAATATCACCAATCTTAGGGGAAAATGCTTAGATAGGTGACTAAAAAATACAGATCTAGATATAAAAACTGCTTCTCTAAAAATATCCATATCTACTTTATTTTGGGGAAAACTCTTTAGATCTAGGATTTGACTATATCTTCAAAGTGTCGGAACGATTTGAAGTTAAGAAATTTTCAAATCTGGGTTCATCTAATAAAAATTGGAGCCTGCTTTCCTTTTTAAAAAAAGGAAAATAATAGTAATAAAATGTACAAGAGGTCACATCTGTGTCTCACCCAAGAAGACAACCTCACAAATTATGACATGAGGTCAAGATGGAAGCATGCTACCACCTGCACATGCACGTGCTCTAAAGATCAATAGAAAATTATTCATTGAGCTTTGTGCATTGGCCTTTATACTCAAATGATACGTAAATGGCGAGTCAACTCTCCCACCGCAGGCCGCGTGCGAGAAATGGTGAGCCAACTCTACTGCTGCGGGTCGCATTCAAACGATAGACGGTAGACCAAACCCCGGTCATCGCGGGTCTCTACTGAGCTCCTGCGTACTGACCCAAATCTCCGATGTGCCAACAATGGTCATGCGGGTCTCACACAAGCTTCAGCGTGTCGACGCTGACCATCACAAGCCGCATACGCACTTCGGCGATTCAACTCCGCCATAGTGGGCCGCATGTGCGCTAAACGTTAAACCGCAGATCACTTGTCTGCTCCTGCGGATCCACCCTCAGCCAAGACGAGCTGCATGCACATTCCGGCCGTTCACGCCATACTGGGCCGCATGCGTCCCGTGGATCCACGCCCAGCCAAAACGAGCCGCATGCGCGCTCTGGCGATTCAATTCCGCCATAGTGGGTCGCATGCGTGCCAAACAATAAATCGAAAATTACATTGTGAACTCCCGCGGATCCACATTCAGCCAAGATGAGCTGCATGCGCGCTCCAGGTGATAGAAATCTTCCATAGTGCTCCAGGTGAAGCTCTGTGCAAAGCAATGGCGTGTCATTTCTGGAATTCGTGGATCGCGAGGAAAGATACGGCTGGTTGTATACGACTTTATGCAATGGTCCAACTCTAACACCGCATGCTTCAAAACAGGCCACAGCGAACGAACTCCACGGGCCCATGCTCGCTCCAGACTTTAACTTCACCTGCTGCTATATGCGCGCACCATTCGAATTCTAACTACTGCGAGTCGCTTGCGGGTCCAGGGGGGTTAATTATAGTCTTTCAAAAGTTGCATGCACCCTCCGCGGGTTACAAACACGCTACACCGTACCATTAATAATCATGGCGGGTTGTATATGCGGCACTGCCGGACCAACATGGGCCACATAAACGGTACGGAAGACCAACCCGCCATAGTAGCCACGATGGCATGTTACTTGCGAGCTCCCGCCATTTTGAAACGTCAACGGAAGGTGACATGATCGTTTACCGCTGATCAACAATCCGTCACCTCGGTCTGCATGCACACTCTCGGAAATTTTATAACGGGCCGCGTTCGTGGTTTGGCGATTAAACTATGGGAACATTATTCACCGCGGTTCACCCACAAACATCGCGGGTTACATGCGGGTGCAAACGGATCATTTTTCGCGGGTTACGTGTGAGGTTCAACAGTTTAAATACAAGGTTCGCTTTATCAAAAAAACAAATAAAAAGGTGATCCGCGTACGCCTGCATGCGTGAAACATCACCATTCGACGAAGTTGCGGAAGGTCACTTACATACTGAGGGACCAACCTCAGGCAACGCAGTTCACTAACGCGCAGCCGCAGATCAAATCCGGCAACCGCAGGTCATGCGTGATTTTAGGCGAATCAACTTTGGCCGAGCTACATGCACGCACGGTGTTACGTCGTGCTCATCTTATGATCTTCTCAATCCCGCAAACTCGGGCAGAAGTTTCATTCAGTTCCTACAACTTGCCTTCGACGTCTCATTGGCAAGTGGAATTAATGATTTTTAAGAAGCATCTTATGGCGATTATAAAAGTAGCTGAACATGGAATTAATATCCAAATTATCAAAACAGCTCCCTCAACTTTGAGATCATATTTATTACTGATCTTAACAAAGGTTGAAGTCTATTATGAAAGGTTCCTTTGTTCAAAACAGCTCTCTCAACTTTTTGCCTATATTTATTTTGGTATATACAAAAGCAAAGTAAAATAAAACAAAAAGTTTGAGTATATAAGATTTGCATTAAAAAATTGCACAAAGATTCAAGTGCTTATATTAATGCAAAACATATGGTCATACGCCAAATTGAGGATGCGAACCTTATAATACACCCATATGGCCACGCACCGAAATTAAAGGCTGGGAATCCTTATAAAAACCCTTATGGCCACGCACCAAATTAATGACATGCGTGTCATCTTATGATAAAAAGACCCGCGTGCCAAACTTGCAATCATGATTTAAACTCTCTTACAACCCGAAGCAAAGTGGACGCACATGCAAAAGGTCATAATTGAAAGCATTGGGTAAAAAAAAAACACTGCTCCTCACTCATGAGTATTCCTCATAAGTCCAGCACTCCATCTAACTGCTTGCACGCCCAGGAGAAGCACTGGACTGGGAGACTTGTAGGTATAGGGTACGTCAAACCCGGTACGACATTTTATTTATTACCTAATGTATTATGTTTATTACATCATTATTATTGTCTACTAATTAGGCCCATTGAGCTGGGGGTTTGTGGAGGTAGCCCCTAACCGGGCCAGACCCAATAAAGGTTAGGGTTCATGATGGTAGTCATTGAGTCCCTATATAAGTAGTCTTCTTCATTTATTTGAATGACCTTCTCTTGGACCATTGGCTCCCATACATATTTTTGTGTCTATAAACAAGAGGAAACTCCTAACAGTAAGCTTCACTCCCCCCACTTTTCCATGGCAGATCTCGAGCAAACGGAGAAGAATATTAAGACGGTGGTTCGTTCATCTATAAAACCGGGGAACATCGACATGGATCCAACCCGGATCCATTTCATGTTTCTCCATATATTGATGAGAACGGATTTGAATGACTCCAAACCAATTAGTACTCCTCTCGCTCCCCATAAATTCATTCACCACTGATGGGTTACTTTTTTCTGATCCCAATATTTATCAATCATTAGCCGGAGCTCTTCAATATTTAGCTATCACGATACTTGACTTATAATCTGTAAATGAAGAACTAACGTAAAGCAACAACGAGCATTTTTCTCCTTGGTAGCGCTTCTGATTTGGTCCCTGGTTGTGTCAAAATTTAACCTTTGATGGGTCTATTTGTGTGTGTGTTTGTAAACTAAAGTTGTGTGCCCTTTTTGTTCTGATATTTTCTATCATATTTGGGAAAGTTATAAACATTCTTAGATTAAAAAATATAAACAACTTTTAAAAGATAGGTGTTCTATGAGTTCTTGTTAGGGTGTATAGTCTTATCTTAATGTAGTTTTTTCATTTTTTTTTGTATGATTAAAAATTGGATAAGTGTTTGTGGGTTGACTGAAATTGACCATTTTGACTTGACGAATAGTTGTCTATTTTTACATGCCTATTTTTTGTCATCTTTTAGATATTGTTGCCTCTTATATTCATTATTAATGTTTCTCAATTCCATGGGAACAACTATTTTGAGTCGATGTGATTTACGTTTTAGCAATGCGTTTTTGGGAAGGCAAAGATGAGCCGGCCGAACCTAAACGTTGTGCACACCGCGTCGAGACGCTAAGACTAGGGTGTTTTCATGTTCTAGTTAGCCGGCTGACAGGGCGGTAAATCGGTAATGGTAACATGTGGGGCACTAACGTGGTAAACCATAACTTGGTGTTAAAAGGGTTTGTTACTTAAAATTTCATTGCATGTATAGCAATAACGTGACGCTTTTAAGTGACAGCTTAAACAAGCTTCACAACAAGTGGCATAATAAAATCTAATTAAATTGGCATACGTTTGCACATAAGTAGAAAAACGGCAGGTTGAGTTGGGTTTTGTAATAGGCTAAAAGCCCAAAACAAGCATGGTCAAAACTCAAAATAGGATCTAGTTAAAATATCAATTTGTTAATTATAAAAGAGGTTCGTATTTATTAAATATAAATATAAAAGTCATTTAGATTCATATCCGTGTAACACTTCTCCTTGAGACGCATATGATTTTCCACTACTACGGATTTTTCTCGTTTTCATCAGCAAATATGTTTTTTCTTTCTTTTTTTTATACGTGCAACTTTTTTTTTCATCTTAAATCAACATTTATTTAATAGAATTAGAACTTACATTTTTGTGATGGCAAACTCCGAAAATATGTTCTCTTTTCATACAAATCCCAAAATCTAAATGTGAACTAATGAGGCATGTTTCGCCGCTGATAATTACAAGTGGTCGCTAATAGTTGTCGCCGCTAATAAAACATTCGTCGCTAAAAATTAAATAATAGCAACGAAAAAAACGCTGCTAAAAATTAGAAAAGTCGCGGCTAATAGTTGCAGATGCACACATCAGCTTTCTTTATAGATCAGGCCTGTCCTGTTCCTGTTCCTGCATTCCCGCATTCCCGGAATCGTTCCCAAATTTTCTAAATACACATAATTCTGTTCCAACAGATTTCGTACACATATATCATAAAAATTAGCTACACATCATTTAGATAGTTAATGTTAAACACAAAACAACCGTTTAAACAACCATTCATACAAATATCCAAAATAACTTCATTCTTCCTCATCCATGGTATCTTGGTCCAAAAGATCATCATTGTTCGTTGTTCCCTTGTTGGAGGAGCCCGAGCCCGAGGCGTTATGTTGTGAAATGCGAGCAAGATATTTCGGGTCGCTAAAAATTCTATCTAGTTGAGCCTATGATTAAAAACAATAAATAATTATCAACATGGGTCAAAATTGACGAAACCACTTTGATCCAACATGAAAAACAAAAATTTACCGGTGTAAAGAATGGCTGTTGTGTCTGCTCCTGCTCACATTGATCCGCGTCACTCAATGATGCGGTTGTAGAAGGTTTAGGCCCGATACCTCTCGTACAGCCGCGTCGAGGACCTAACACCTTTTCAAATATTCCAGCCACATTTGAAATCGGCTCATTACTTTCTTCATATTTACCTTCTCTATTAGGCTCGGTTAGCGCCTGGATCTCTCTCCCTAAATCATTATGTATTTTACAACAAATTATTAATATAGATAGATATTAATATATTTGAAAATATATTCTTTAACAAATACATACATATTGTTGCTCAGCCACCGCACTATCAAAAGTCCCATCAGGTCGACAATGAGCTTTCTTAAACACTTGAAGCTCGTTCATACTCTGAATAACATTAAATATTAGATCATACAATAAGTATATAATTTTGTGTGTGTGTAAAAATATAAAGCATTACGTTTTTATAGCCATAGCTACTATATGATGCCCCCCCCCCACGGGAGTTTGTGTACACTTGCTTTTGACGAATATTTATGAAACATCCTAATTTTTTTTATATATGATACTTTTATAAAATTCATATCAGAGTAGGTCCCAGTTTACATCCAAAACCTGTCACTCGTGGTGACGTTTTATTTTATGAAAAAATATATATATTGTACAAGAAAACATATATGTTTAAAACAAACTTTAATATACAAACTATTAAACACAAGAGTATGGTTCTCTTGTCAGTCCAGTCCCGTCTATAAAGCTTTAACCATCTATGGGTGCTTTTCCTGAAAACATTTTAAAACATATTTTTATTAGCTTTCGCTAAGTAAGTACACCATCTTATAAAAATATGTTTTATTTTTATTTGGAATTTAACACCCAAATTCCTTAAGATTTCAAAACCCGAAATCCTTATATATATACTCCACAATATTCTTTGGGAATTCAACACCCGAATTCCTTGGGTTTTCAACACCCGAAATCCTTAATTTTACTCCTCTTTATTCTTTAGGAATTCAACACCCGAATTCCTTGTGAGCTCATTTTTAACCCATGAGGGTTATTAACTCCCCCTTGGGGTTCAACACCCGAACCCCTTAATATTTCAACTCCCGAAATCTTTTATATATTGTATTAAAGTTTTGAAGTTTCAACTACTGAAACCCTCGGGACTCGTAACCCATATTTTTATTAGAGCCATACCACCATATTTATTTTAAAACTATAGCCTCTTTTTAAGCCACACATTAATTCACATACTTGGACCCACAATCATTTATCAAATAATCATATATATGCATATCAAAATAAACATATATAAAACGTTTGTAAAAATAACATGACTATGGTCCGTGCACTTACCTTTAACTTAGAGAAAATACTACACAAATTCCAAGTATTTGGTGATTACTTGGGTTGATGACTGACGAGACTATACTATCGTATATAGCTATCTAAAATAGTCCTCTTGCTTTCCTATTTTCATCACTTGAGTTTATTTTGTAAGGATCGCCCCTTTCTATTATGTTGTTTACTTCTTCTGGTATATATATTTGTGTCACTATATATATAGATTGTAAGATACCATTCTTAATATTAAAGATTCCTTCAAGTATTATTTAAATGCCACGTGGAATTTTTCATCAGTACGTTTACTTAGACATCAAGGTTATATCTCTTTCATTTATCCTATATATTTTCCTCTTTTCTTTTTGTTATTTCCTCAAATTATGTAATGAGCAGAGAACATGTGTGCATCTCAATTTCCTTTATCATTTATTATTTATTTTATTATGGTTATGTATTATCATTAATTCATCGTACAACTCAAAAATACTTTTATAATAATAATAATAATAATAATAATTTTTATTATTTATTATCTATATATTTAAATGATATTAAGTAGCGCTAGACACACTTTTAAACACTTTGTGTTTTAATTAGTCGTTTTACCCTGTTACTTACTCGTCTATTAATATTTGAAATATAAATTTTAACTATTTTATTTTTATCTATAAAACAAGATGTTACTAATTCCCCCCTCTTAAATAGGTTTCGTCCCCGAAACCTGTTCGTACCTCGAATAAATCAGGGTAGTATTTTCTCATTTCATCTTCGGTTTCCCATGTGGTATCCGAACCTCGCCGATGTTTCCACTGTACTTTCACTTGACTTATTTCTTTATTTCGAAATTGCTTAACTTTACGATCAAGAACTGTTACAAATTTTTCTACATAGTTAAGCTTATCATCTACTTCGATGTCATTTAATGGCACACAGGCCGTTTCATCAGCCAAATATTTTCATAAATATGACACATGAAATGTGTTATGGATGTCTTTTAATTCTTCGGGTAAGTCCAACCGATAGGCCACTTGCCCCACGCGAGCAATTATCTTAAATGGACCTATAAATCGTGGGCTTAACTTTCCACGTTTACGAAAACGAATCACTCCTTTCCATGGAGAGACTTTTAGCATAATATAGTCTCCTACTTGAAATTCAATTGGGCGTCTCCGCTTATCAGCATACGACTTTTGTCGATCCTGAGCCGCTTTCAAATGTGCTCTGATTTGATCAATCTTTTCGTTCGTTGCGTTTACTACTTCTTTGTTTGCGAGTTCTCTTTGACCAACTTCTCCCCAACATACTGGAGTGTGACATTTTCTATCATAAAGCACTTCAAATGGGGGCATTCCAATGCTTGAGTGGTAACTATTATTATAAGAGAACTCTGCTAGAGGCAGATACTTGTCCCAACTGCCACCAAAATCAATAATACAAGCACGAAGCATATCCTCGAGAGTTTGAATTGTTCTTTCACTTTGTCCGTCGGTTTGAGGATGATATGTCGTACTGATTAATAGTTTGGTGCCCATTTCCTCCTGAAATTTTCTCCAAAATCTTGAGGTAAAACGAGTGTCTCTATCTGACACGATAGATACTGGCACTCCATGTCTTGGCACCACCTCATTAATATATACTTCTGCCATTCGTTCTGAAGTATATTTTTCATGAATAGGTATAAAGTGTGAACTTTTTGTCAAACGGTCGACAACTACCCATATCGTATCATGTCCTTTGGATGTTTTTGGAAGTTTCATTATTAAATCCATCGTAATGTGTTCCCACTTCCATAATGGAATCTCTAGAGGTTGCATCTTTCCATATGGTTTCTGGTGTTCAGCCTTAACTTGTAAACAAGTCAAACACCTTTACACATATTTAACGATATCTCTTTTCATGCCAGGCCACCAGTAATTTTTCTTCAAGTCATTGTACATTTTGGTCGCACCTGGATGAATTGAATACTTTGATTTATGTGCCCCATCTAGAATGATCGTTCTAATTAAACAAGACTTAGGAATCTTAACTTCTTTGTCATTTTCTTCTAAATTTCGGACTTGACCAATAATTCTTTTGCGCTTTAAATTTTCTTCTTTTAGTGCTTCCTTTTGCGCAGTTTTAATTTGGTCAAATAAGTCCGAATTTACAATCAGTTTATATGATTGCACCTTAATCGGAGAATAATTCTCTTTTCGGCTTAGGGCATCAACAACAACGTTGGCTTTACCTGGGTAGTAGAGTATTTCGCAGTCATAATCTTTAACTAATTCCAACCACCGACGTTGTCTCATGTTTAATTCTTTTTTATCAAAGAAATATTTCACACTTTTATGATCAGTATAGATAGTGCATTTCATTCCATATAAATAGTGCCTCCAGATCTTTAGCGCAAATACTACTGCTGCTAATTCAAGATCATGAGTCGGGTAATTTGCTTCATGCGACTTCAATTGTCGTGAGGCGTATGCTATTACTTTCCCTCTTTGCATGAGAACGCAACCCAATCCAATACGTGAGGCGTCAGAATAAACTACAAAGTCCTCTGTTCCTTCTGGTAAAGCTAGTATCGGAGCTCTAGTTAGCTTTTATTTCAAGATTTTAAATGCCTTTTCGTGTTCAGAGTTCCATTCAGATTTGGAATTCTTTCGAGTTATCTTTGTTAACGGGGAGGCTATTTTTGAAAATCCTGAATGAAACGCCGATAATAACCGGCTAAACCAAGACAACTTCTTACTTTAGTTGGGGTATTTGGAGCAGACCATTGCATAATAGACTCTATCTTGGCGGGATCCACTAAGATACCCTCCTCGTTCACGAAGTGACCCAAGAATTGAACTTCTCTAAGCCAAAACGCACATTTAGAAAACTTTGCGTATAGCTTTTCTCTTCTTTAGGTATCAAGAACCTCGAGAAGATGTTGAGCGTGATCTTTTTCGGTTCGAGAATAGATGAGAATGTCATCGATAAACACGATAACGAAACGATCAAGCATTGGCTTACATACTCGATTCATAAGATCCATGAAAACTGCTGGGGAATTCGTTAAGCCGAATGGCATCACAACGAATTCATAATGCCCATAACGAGTACGAAAAGCCGTCTTAGGTACATCTTCTTCTCGTACCTTTACTTGATGATATCTCGGCCTTAGATCAATCTTTGAGAGCCAACTAGCACCTTGTAGTTGATCAAAAAGATCATCAATTCTAGGCAAAGGAAACCTATTCTTGATGGTCAATTTATTCAATTCACGGTAATCAATGCACATCCGCATGCTACAGTCATTCTTTTTAAAGAACAAAATAGGTGCGCCCCAAGGTGAAGCACTTGGGCGAATAAAGCCTTTATCCAACAGATCTTGGAGTTGAGACATCAACTCCTTCATCTCGTTTGGTGCCAGCCGATATGGCGGTTTAGCCACAGGTTTAGCTCCTTGAACTAGATCTATTTTAAACTCGACTTCCCTTTCCTATGGAACTCCCGGAAGCTCATCAGGAAAAACGTCAGGGAATTCATTAACAACAGGGACTTGATCAAGTTCCTTTCCCTTTTCTTTTGTATCGATTACGTAGGCGAGAAACGTCTGATGACCATGCTTCATATAACTCCTCACCTTTGCCATTGAGCATATTATAATATCATTTTTCGTTCTCCATAAACACAAACTTGTCTTCCAGTCGGTGACAGAAATTGAACAATCTTTCTATTACAAACTATAGACGCATGATGTTGGGATAACCAGTCCATCCCAATAATTATATCACATTCCCTTAGTGTAATAGGAATTAAGTCGATAGAATATTCTTCTCCTTGAATAATTACTTTACAATTTCGACATATTTCGGAGACGACAAAGCTCTTATCACTAGCGATTTCGACGTCTAATGTATTTATTAATTTACTTATACTAAAAGAACTATGGCAAGCAAAATTTTTGGATACAAAGGATCTACTAGCTCCAGAATCAAATAAAACATAGGCAGGGAGGGAGTTTACGAAAAAGGTACCTGTTACGACATCAGGTATAACCTTCGCCTCCTCTGCGGTGATTTGAAAAGCCCTGCCTCGGGGTTTTGGAGCTTCCTACTTCTTCACGTTCTCGGTAGTTCTCGATCCTTCGATTGACTTTCCATTCCTTGCCCTCAACTCTGGGCAATCATTTTTCATGTGACCCGGTTTATAGCAGTTATAACATAAGTTCACTGGACTAGTACACTCTGGGCTGTAAGCCCAAGTCTTCCACACTTATAAAAAGTTGGGTTCTTATAACGACATTCCCCGAAATGCCTCTTTCCACAGAACTGACAAGTACCAGATTCCTTCTTAAAGCCAGGTACTTTTGTAGGCTTAAAAATTTACGCTTTTTTTGCCGATGCTGCAGGAATTACAACATCTAGCTTTCGCTTCCCATCTCTTTCAATTTGTCTTTTTAGCTCCACCTCTCGTTCACGAGCCCAATTAAGAATCTCCTCGAGACTTCCACACTTTGATGGAGAAATAAATTCTCTTATTTCCGTTTTAAGGATAAGATGGAAACGAGTCATCCACGCTTCTTCACTAGTGAAAAGAGAAGGGCAAAACTTTGCTTTATCATAGAAAATTCCAAATATTTCGTCCACCATTTCATTGCCTTGACGCATATGAAGAAGTTCTTCAGTGATACGATCAATTGCAACACGTGGACTGAAATGTTTTAGGAAGATTGGTTTGAATTCTTCCCAAGACATATTTCTTATTGTTTCCCTACCTTTTTTCCTTTTTGACCATATCCCACCAGTCTTTAGCTCGTTCAACAAATTGGTTTGCTGCGAAGATCACTTCATCAGCCGCGTCGCAGTGACACGTGTCAAAAATAGTTTCCATGGCTGTTATCCACCTCTGGCTAACCACGGGGTCTATTTCTCTTTTAAATTGTGATGGTTTACAAGCCATGAAATTTCTATACTCACATCAATGCGTTTCTACCTCCACTCTTGGTGTCGCTCCCACATTCTCGAGAGGCTTTTCCACAATCGATTCATTCTTTTTCAGATTTTCTTCCAGCATAATTCCTACAGAATTTTGCATTTCAGCCAGAAGAAATGGAATATTGGCTTCGAATGCTTTCCCCACCTCAATTGCAATTTGCTTGTGAATTTCATCAGGTACAAATTTTATAGCATCATCTTGATGAGGTGAAGACGCAGATCTTTCTGAAGCATTATCTACATACTTTTCTACATTACGGTTTCCATCACCGTGTACAATATTTCCTTCTTCCTCCGCCATATCTTTTTATTGTGATGAATAATTTATTTATTATTATTTTCATTCCATAATCTTATCCCGCTAATATATTTTATCTAAGGCCTTTATACTCCTCAATCTATTGTTAATTCTAACAATTTAAATAAGGCCATAAAGCACAAAGCACCGTATATACACATATGATGCAATAAATATTAACACACACATTATTTCATGCATATCTATTTCTCCCCCACTTACTCTTTGTTGTTTCCAATACAATATAATTATTGAGAATTCATAACGGTATGATACATTTGCTCTCATACTGGCCAGGTATGAAAAAAATATATTATACTCATCTTGATCTCCCAACTACTATATTGTCTTTTAAACATAAAAATTTCAGTTTTCACATATTTTCTCTTTTAATTTTATTTATGCATCCATACAAAACTCCTCTTTGTAGCTTCCATGGACCGCTTCTAGACTGAACCCTCTCGTTTATATATCAAGAGCACTTATGGTTCGAGTCTAAGTATTTATCTTGAATACTTAAATCTCTCGAACCGTGCTCTAATACCAACTTGAAACACCATAATTTTTTTATATATAATACTTTTATAAAATTCATATCAGAGTAGGTCCCAGTTTACATCCAAAACCTGTGACTCGTGGTGACGTTTTATTTTATGAAAATATATATATAATGTGCAAGAAAACATATATGTTTAAAACAAACTTTAATATACAAACTATTAAACACAAGAGTATGATTCTCTTGTCAGTCCAGTCCCACCCATAAAGCTTTAACCATCTATGGGTGCTTTTCCTGAAAACATTTTAAAACATATTTCTATTAGCTTTCGCTAAGTAAGTACACCATCTTATAAAATATGTTTTATGTTTATTTGGAATTTAACACCCAAATTCCTTGAGATTTCAACATCCAAAATCCTTATATATTTACTCCACAATATTCTTTGGGAATTCAACACCCGAATTCCTTGGGATTTCAACACCCGAAATTCTAAATTTTACTCCTCTTTATTCTTTGGGAATTCAACACCCGAATTCCTTATGAGCTCATTTTTAACCCATGAGGGTTATTAACTCCCCATTGGGGTTCAACACCCGAACCCCTTAAGATTTCAACTCCCGAAATCTTTTATATATGGTATTAAAATTTTGGAGTTTCAGCTACTGAAACCCTCGGGACTCGTAACCCATATTTTTATTAGAGGCATACCACCATATTTATTTTAAAACTATAGCCTCTTTTTAAGCCACACATTAATTCATATACTTGGACCCACAATCATTTATCAAATAATCATATATATGCATATCAAAATAAACATATATAAAACATTTGTAAAAATAACATGACTATGGTCCGTGTACTTACCTTCAACTTAGAGAAAATACTACACAAATTCCAAGTATTTGGTGATTACTCGGGTTGATGACTGATGAGACTATACTATCGTATATAGCTCTCTAAAATAGTCCTCTTGTTTTCCTATTTGCATCACTTGAGTTTATTTTGTAAGGATCGCCCCTTTCTATTATATTGTTTACTTCTTCTGGTATATATATATATTTGTGTCACTATATATATAGATTGTAAGATACCATTCTTAATATTAAAGATTCCTTCAAGTATTATTTTTATGCCACGTGGGATTCTTCATCAGTACGTTTACTTAGACATCAAGGTTATATCTCTTTCATTTATCCTATATATTTTCCTCTTTTTTTTTTGTTATTATCCTCAAATTATGTAATGAGCAGAGAACATGTGTGCATCTCAATTTTCTTTATCATTTATTAATTTTCTATTATGGTTATGTATTATCATTAATTCATCGTACAACTCAAAAATACTTTTATAATAATAATAATAACAATTCTTAATATTTATTATCTATATATTTAAATGATATTAAGTAGCGCTAGACACACATTTAAACACTTTGTGTTTTAATTAGTCGTTTTACCCTGTTACTTACTCGTCTATTAATATTTGAAATATAAATTTCAAATATTTTATTTTTATCTATAAAACCGGATGTTACAATTTATGTTAACCAACGACCGATTTTCATGTGCTTCACTCTTGAAAAGGTCGACATCTTTCTTCCAGTTTTCTTCACCCATATTCTCTGGAGGAATTAAACTTTCGCCATGATAGATCCACTCAGTGTACGTCCGACAAAAGCCAAATGCACGCATATGAGCTTTTATATTTTTGTAAGGTATTAGTTTATAATTTGACATTTTGCACATGCACATCTTACAAGGCCTCTGCTATCAACATGGTTTTTGCACATCTCGATAAAAGACTCGAGTCCTTGCTGATACTTATTTGATCTAATGCTTGGATTGGTAATCAAATTTTTATCGATGGACATGATCATGAAACTGAAACATAATTTAGGGGTTTCAGGCTACGGGAAAGTATTAAAAGATTGTTTGGACAACATATTGAGTATTTTCAAGGGTAGGCTTCTAAACCCACCTTTTGAATACTTTATCTCATATATGAATATGTATTACACGATTGTTTGTTTAAGAAAAAATCGGCAGCATTTCCCCTTAGCTCCCAAGTATATAATATATATATATATATATATATACCCGAGGAACAAAAGGAAAATGACAATCGAATCTTTCTTAAAATAAACAATCATGTAATACACATTCACATCCTAAATGAGATAAAGTATTCAAAAGGCGGTCCCAAAACGGGGGACAACCCAAAATTGATTTTTAAATCAATTTTGGGCGGGTATTCTAAGCTCATGATGATTGAATTGAGTCTAACATAACTTCAAATATAATGTAAACACAAATACAACACAAATTTAGGCTTTAATTCGGGTTCAACTAATAGTGTTGTCGCCGCTAATGACAACATTTTTTGTAGTGGAATATTGCAATATCTGAAGCTCTAAATGAGAATGAAACTCGTATACATTAATTTCGTAAAAAAAAACTACTACTATTATTTTATTTTTATAATACTTATCCTTTTAGTTTGCATAGACAATAAAAATCCAGCTAACTTTTAGATTCACATAGACAAGATCATGCATATATAAAATCCCACCTACTTAGCCCAATGTGGGTCTATAATTAGTTATAAGTTCACACGTGTGATTCATGTGTTATATGTGCGTGAGAGTTGAACAAAGAATTTTACAAAATACGGTTTCTACTAATAGTTAAATTAACAATATATTGCAGTTCAGCTGTCAAAATTTATAAACATTTCATCAGGGACCATGGATGTGCATGATATTATTATAAAGGCATCATCTTCTTCTTTTTGGGGCTTGCAAGTTATATATCCTACAAAGGTATAATGCCGCCACGAGCTGAACCGACCATGTCTCGGGTTTAACGAACTTATAAGCGAGCCGGGTGCGGCTCGTGAGACAACTCGTTTATTAAAAACATAATATAAATTCATTATTACTATTATTCGTTTGTGTTGTTATCATCAAACATATATATCACTAAGGGAGAAACCCTAAATAATAACCACCGCCGTCGGTCGCCTGTAGAAAGTTGAGGTTAACGACTCCTGCAATTCGATCTGTTTTCTTTCACAAGAAAAGAATCTGAGTTGGTCAACGCTGCTTCATCTTCGTTGATTGCAGTTATTTTAGGTCATCTTTGGACCTCTGATTAAGCTGTTTACTTATCTCTGATATCTGCATATCGTCGTCTCTGTGAATTGAACCCTAGCCGCAACTCCGATCTCGAATATTCACAGCTTCCGACGACTGGACATCCGCAACTCTGACCAACACTCACTACTTCCGGCGACTGCCTGCCGTAAGGTCTTTTATCGCCATCGGTTTGAAGTGTCGGATCGATTTAGACGACTGGACATCCGCTCAACGCCGCCGCCGCCGAAACTCAAGGGTTGTAGATTGTGTCACGTTTCTAGCTTATTCTCGTTAGCTCACGGTGTCTCGTCCCGGTTTCAATATTGGTGACTTGCTAAAATCCCGGTGAGATCGTTTCATATCTTTTATTTTTGTTGGCAATAGGCCTTGATGCTGCTAGAGTAGTCAGTCCAATTTATCTGTTACTGTGTGCCGTGTGTCTATTATTATTATTAGTTTTTGTTACTACTATTATTATTATTATTATTGATTTGGTGTTCTATTGCTTGTGTTTGTGTGATTAGTTGCAACCATAGAGCGTAGGAACCATGACTATTACCTGAGACCATGTCCTGAATCGAGGGGTGTAGGAAAGAGTAAAGATAGGGAGCGTATATTGCGTTTGGCTTCTTGGAATGTAGGAACATTAAATGGTAAGTTGTTAGAATTGGTAGATGTGCTTAAAAGACGTAGGGTTCAGATTGCATGCCTCCAGGAGACTAAGTGGAAAGGACATAGAGGGGCTGAGTGTAATGGGTATAAGTTGTGGTACTCGGGGTCTGATGGAGCTAGGAATGGAGTGGGGTTTCTAGTGGCTAAGGAAATACACACTAGTGTGGTGGAGGTGATAAGACATAATGACAGGATTATGGTGTTGAAATTAGTACTAGGAGAGGAAGTAGTGGCAGTAGTCTCCGCCTACGCGCCTCATGTAGGCCTAGGGGATCAGGAAAAGAGAGAATTTTGGGATTGCCTAGACGCAGTGGTAGGGGGCATACCTAGGGGGGAGAGGATTTGCATAGGAGGTGATTTTAATGGACACATTGGTAAGGCTAACGATGGTTTTCAAGCCGTACATGGGGGTTTCGGTTTTGGTGATAGGAATGAGACCGGAACAGATCTTCTAGAGTTTGCGGTGGCACATGACCTAGGTATTATAAATTCTTTTTTTAGGAAACGAGATTCTCATTTAATCACTTTTAGCAGTGGCGGACGCGACACGCAAATTGACTACCTTTTGATGAGGCGAGGAGACCGACGTTGGTGGAAGGGCTGCAAAGTCATACCTGGGGAGGCAGTTGTGACTCAACATCGACTACTAGTGACTGATATAGCCTTCAGAAATAAGCTGACTGTTCGAGAGAAGAAAGGTACACCGAGAATTCGATGGGGAAATTTGAAGGACGAAAATCTCCTTCTGTTTAAGGATAAACTCATACTGCATACGCGGGCTCGACTAAATGGGGACTCAACTCATATATGGGAAGCTATGGAGACAAAGATCATCCAAGTAGCAAAGGAGACTCTCGGGGTCACAACAGGAAAGTCAAGTGGGCATAAGGAGTCTTGGTGGTGGAATGACGCAGTGCAAGACAAGATAAGGGACAAACAAGGATGTTTTAGGGAGCTAATGAGGTGCACGAATGAGGAGGAGCGAGTGGATTTGAGGGACAACTACAAAACGGCCAAGATAGAGGCAAAGAAGGCAGTGGCGGAAGCAAAGAAGGCAGCCTTTAAACGGATGTATGAAAGTCTAGAAACAAAAGAGGGGGAACATGATATGTTTAAGATTGCCAAAGCCAGGGAGCGTAGAAGGCAAGATCTAGGACCGGTGAAGTTCATAAAGGATACAGATGGGCATGTACTGGTCAAGGAGCAGGACATCAAGCTAAGATGGCAAACCTACTTCCACAATCTTTTTAACAATGGGAGAGCTTACCAAGAAGAACATGACAACACAAACTTTAATCGACAACAATCGAATAACTGCTACTGCCGACGGATCACACGAGAAGAGGTGAAGGACGCACTTAGGAGGATGGGAAGGTCTAAGGCGGTTGGCCCAGACAACATACCCATCGAGGTGTGGAAGTGTCTGGGGGAGGAAGGAGTCATGTGGTTAACTACTCTGTTCAATAGTATTCTCAAATCAGGTAAGATGCCAGACCAGTGGAGGAGCAGCGTTGTAGTTCCTATCTATAAGAACAAAGGAGACGCCCAATGTTGTGGTAACTACCGAGGAATCAAACTACTAAGTCATACTATGAAGCTATGGGAAAGAGTGATTGAGGTTAGACTTAGACGAGAAACTCAGGTTACGGTCAACCAATTTGGCTTCATGCCGGGGCGTTCCACCACAGAGGCAATACACCTTATAAGAAGATTAATGGAAAAGTATAGGGAGAAGAAGCGTGATCTACATATGGTGTTTATTGACCTAGAAAAGGCTTATGACAGTGTGCCACGACAGGTGCTCTGGGAGTGCTTGGAGGGTAGAAGAGTGCCCAGGAAATACATAGAGATAATTATGGATATGTATACCATGAGTGAAACAAGTGTCCGTGCGCCAGTGGGGGATACTGATTTCTTTCCTGTAGAGGTAGGTCTTCACCAGGGGTCAGCGTTGAGCCCGTTTCTTTTTGCAGTAGTCTTGGATGAGTTGTCAAAGTCGATTCAGGGGACTCTCCCGTGGTGCATGATGTTCGCAGACGATATTGTGTTACTTGCTGAGAAAAAACAAGATCTAAACATGAGGCTTGAGGAGTGGCGAACAACCTTAGACACAAAAGGTTTAAAGATTAGCCGATCTAAAACGGAGTACCTACACTGTGATTTTGGTGAGATAAACGACAGTGAAGACGCACACATCACAATTGAAGGGCAGGTGGTCCCGCAGGTAACGAAGTTCAAGTATTTAGGATCATTTGTACAGAGCGATGGGGAATTAGACAGTGATGTGACCCACCGAGTTCAGGTAGGATGGTGTAGATGGAAAGCAGCCACAGGTATATTATGCGACAAGAGTTTCCCGACTAATCTGAAGGGAAAATTCTATAGGGTGGCAGTTAGACCTGCAATGCTATATGGAACAGATTGTTGGGCCATCAAGAGGGCACAAGTGCGGAAGATGGAGGTAGCAGAAATGAGAATGCTACGTTGGATGTGTGGGCACACAAGGCTAGACAGAATAAGAAACGTTGTGCTTCGCGAGAGATTAGGGGTGGCGAACATAGCAGACAAGATAAGAGAGCGGAGATTGAGATGGTTTGGACATGTAAAGAGAAGACAGACGACGAATCCTGTTAGATCCGTAGAAAACATTACTATAGAGGGGAGGAGGGGTAGAGGACGACCGAAATTGACTTGGGATGAGAGGATTAGGCATGATTTGATAGACCTAAACCTCTCCGAGGACATGGTTGAGGATAGGAATTCGTGGAGAAGTAGAATTAAAGTTAAGGATTTTTAGAGAGAATTGAATACCTTAAGGCTTAGACTTAACTTATTTAGGTCACATACCATAATGGTATTTCCCTTACATATTTTATTATTATTATTAGCTTTTATATTGCGGTTAAACTGTGACCTTTTTATTAATATTATTATAATTAGTAGTAGTTTTTTATATAACTGTTAAACTTTGATTTCCTTTTTTTTGCTTCATACACATGTTCTTAGAGCCGAGGGTCTCTCTGGAAGCCACCTCTTTATTCCTTTGGATAGAGGTACGGTGTGCCTACATCCCACCCTCCCCAGACCCTACCTATAGCTCTGCTGTCGGTGGGATTTTACTGGGTATGATTGATTGATTGATTGATTACTATTATTCGTTTATACAGTTATTATTATTATTATTATTATTATTATTATTATTATTATACACAAACCGAGCCGCCACGAGCTGAACCGACCCTGTCTCGGGTTCAACGAACTTATAAGCGAACCGGGTGCGGCTCGTGAGACAACTCGTTTATTAGAAACATAATATAAATTCATTATTACTATTATTCGTTTATACAATTATTATTATTATTATCATCATTATTTTATATAGACAAACCGAGCCGCCACGAGCTAAACCGATCATGTCTCGGGTTCAACGAACTTATAAGCGAGACGGGTGCGGCTCATGAGACGACATGTTTATTAAAAACATAATATAAATTCATTATTACTAATATTCGTTTATATAATTACTAGGTTATTGACCCGTGCACGACACGGGTGGAAAAATATAAATCGTTAAACAACAACACTCGAGGAGACAATAACATGATATATAGTTGTTAATATAACATATTCTAAAAAAAAGATACTTCAACATACGTACAACCAAAATAACATTGTTTGTACAACTATTATTTACATAATACAAAATTGAAAATGATAATTTCATAAACAACAAAATAACATTCATTTTACAATTTTTTTATAGATAACAAAAACTCAAAAACTAAAATTTCATAAATAACTTCATATATTACTAAACAATTCCTTATAAACGAAATTTGTAGTTTTATTTGTAACTTTACCCTCCTTATCTAAGATAAGCATTTTAACTCCGGCTCTACTCTTCACTCTGAATAAAGCCACATATAGCTGACCATGTGTAAACACGGGCTGTCGAAGATATATTCCAACTCTTGCTAGTGACTGGCCTTGACTTTTGTTAATTGTCATTGCAAAACAAACCGATACAGGAAACTGTCTTCGTTTCAACTTGATTGGCAATTTTTTATCTGTAGGAGTTAGAGTACTACGGGTTATATAAGTACGATTACCAATTTTAGTACCCGAAATAACCTTTACTTTGATAAAACGCCTCCCCAATTGAGTAACCTGTAATCGAGTTCCGTTACATAAACCATTTTTCTGATCAATATTCCTTAGTAACATTATAGGAATACCAACTTTTAGAATCAGTTTATGATTAGGCATACCAGAAATCTTTAAACCATTTAGAAAATCTGGTGAGTGAAATGCTGGATCGAAACCAGGCCCAACACTTTCAGAGTTATCGATACTATCTGAACTTAGGTATTCAACTTCTTCTTCCGGAAATAAACTTAAAAATCGATCATTAATGTCTTCGACAACCTCGTTTAAAGGTGCAAGTATAGCCCATTCTTGAAAATATGAAATTTCATTAAAATTATCCAGTAATGATCAATAAGATCAGAAAGAGGATCGGATGAATCACCGATCAAAAAATCATCTGGTAACAATAATGGAATTATTTTTTTTCATAGTTGGGTTATAATTTTTTTTCTCCTTTGGTTCATAACCATCTTTTTATGTCTTCGATTATCAGCTGCAATTGCTTCTTTGGTATTTATTGTGACAACTATTAAATTTAAAAAAAGAAGAATCGTGAAATACGTATTTTGGTATAACCAATGAAATGAAGTGTGTATAGGTGTAGTATATCCAAAAAGTAAAAAGAATATAAATAACATGTGTTATTTAAGTTTGTCGAGATATAACCTTCATTAGTATTTGGTGGTTCATTTTCTTCTCCACGGTATAATCGATTAACATTAGATGATGTGAATGGACAACTAATGGCATTGTTATTTGTTAATGGAATAAAATAAGCATATAATATTATAAGCTTTAAATCTTTACACAACCAAATTATTGTCTATAGTCCAGTTTGGTAGGTTTTGCAACATTCATAAACCACTGATTATGTAATATATTAATCTAATTAAATAGTTGTTGGAAAAGAAAAAAATATAATATAAAACAGACATATTGAAAACAAAGTTGAACAACGATTCATTTACATTCGAAACATATATGGACTGATAGTTGTTTATGTTAATTAAAATTACAATACAAATAGATAGAAAAGTTACAATTATGACAGGTATATAATATTTTAATTACATTTGTAATACCTAAATTATTCATGGATTTTGTTAACGTAATTACAAGAAACAGATTATAATAATGCTTTTTAATGATAATAGGTTTTGTTACAATTAGAAAAACATATTACAATTCATTATAACTATAAGGTTTTTTAACATACATATATGTTAACATCAGTATTCACAAATTTGAATGTTAATATATATATATATATATATATATATATATATAAAAGTGTTGATAAAAATCATTAAAAATGGAGTAAACTTAATTTTCTTGTGTAAGTTTAAATTAAATTGTGTTAGGTAACATTAGTTTTAGTAATTATGTATGTTGCGCTATAAAATAGACAGCGCATTGTAAAAATGTTATTTTCCTTAGAAAAACATTTAGAGTATATCTCATAATTTTACGTATATAATATTCTAGATTTTAATAAAAAAACACGAGTCCTTAAATATAAATATATGAAACTATATTAATGTTTTATGAAATAAATATTATCGTTGGATATGATACTAAATGGTTCCCTTGTGGGTGACACTTCACATTTTGAAAAAATGCAACATAATATAGCATTTAGAGAGTAACCAAAAAATATTAAACTCACTAACCGTTTAAATATTTTCCTTTATTGGAAGATGACGACTCAAAAATAGTGTAATTTGTTTGCTGTAAATTATGTTTGTTCTATACAAATCATCATTGTGTAATTTGTTTAACAATCAATAAAGCATAACAGTGTAGTTTGCAAAATATTGTGTAGTTTGCAAAGTATCCGCATAAATTAATTGATATCAAATCAAAAGGAATGGCCGACATTATTTTTGATCCAATAATATAACTACAAAACTTTTGTTGACATTAATTACCCACAAACTAATTATAATAAAATAGAAAATACTTTAAATTGACCCTAACGTTAAGGGAAACCTTTTACTTGAATATACTTCATTTAAATTATAAGATTCATGAGTATTTTTAGAAATATATACATAATTAGGAAACAAAAACTTAATGTTTGTCATAGCTAATATAAAATAAAAAGTAAAATCAAAAAACGTAAAATTAAAGCTAACTTTAAGGGATCCCATTTAATCAATTTAGTGTATTTAAATTATAAGATTCGTGGTAAAAAAAATAATTAAGAAAACAAAGATAATATTTGAGTAACTAACATAAATCATGTAAATAAAGTATTTATAAAAAAAAATTAGTCAAACGGGTAATATATCATCTAATTTAAGTATCTTACATACGAAACTGTATGGTAACATAAACAAATATTAATCATTACCGAACTACGAACTAAAAAAATGTAGTTAAATACATTATCTTTTTTAAATTCTATATAATTGGAATTATGGTGAGTCTTTATATATTTAAAACCTCCAATGTTGCGTATTGAATATGAATATTGTGTGATGAATTTGAAACATAGGAAAAAGATGATAAACCATAAACCTTTTCTCCATGAAATAAGAACTAAAATATAAGTAGTTGGTGGCACACATTCGAGTTACAAATCCAGAAGTTGATTTATTAAATGGTTGGGTGAGTTGTTATTTGAATTTTATCAAAATGATAACTTAAAAATCCACATTTAATTATAACTTAAAATAATTACACACAAAAATGATATGTTACAAATGTACATTTAATGATGAATTTGGCTCCACATTACACGGACTGTGACTTAAAATTTATATGTAACTATCAATATAAAGAAATAATTAAATTCTAAATATTATCTAATAAATTAATAAAATAAACTTCCAAATGTGAACATATAAATTGAATATTAATTCTGGAACATATCAACACAGAGAATTCATTTTAGTAACTGTTAGTTAAGTTCTGTATTTTAGATTAAAACAAAAACAATAATTTAAATACCCACGAAATAAAAACAAATGTGCTGTTAAAAAACAAACCAATACTACATTGGAAAACATCAAACAAAATGCTTAGATACGGTTATTATTCCACATCGCCATCATCGTATATAGGAAAACATGGTTAAGTATGAGAATCTTGCACAATTGTTATCATTGTCATCTACAAAATACAAATGTCATTTTAAGGCATCTAATATTCATGTAAACCATGTATTTATAATAAAAATAAAATAAACCAACAAACACTCACCATTCCAATATAATCAAAACTGATTGTACGTGCTCATCATTGACTCCGTGTTCGACGACATTTTGTAATGGCAATAGTTGAAGATTATGCGACATTGGATTTAAGGGTGCAGTTTGATGGACATTATCATTTCCAAAATTATTTCGTTCAATACCCTCACCGCTAAAGACATGCAATAGAAACTATTAAATATTTAATAATTATAGTTTGAACCAAAAAATTAAAAATATAAAATATATAAGCAGGAACAAAATAATAAACCTTGCAAAGAAAAAAGATAAGATTTTGATCAATGCGGTAAGAAGCTATGAGAATTTGTGTTTGAAGATCAGAGTATATATAGATAAATAGAATGTGTTTGAATTTTTGGTTTGTTACATAAAAAAGGAAGGTATAAATATAGTAAATTTAAAGCATAAAATTAGGGATTTGAAATAACCGTGAAATATGAAATAATGCTAATTGACATGCTTAATTATACAACACAAAGTTAGCATCTACACCATAAAGTGACTAATTTAGTTATTACCATGAATATAATAAATCATCAATTAAGTTATTCCGTTATTTATTTTTATTGGTAGTAACTGGTACGAATATGATCAATATGAATCAATTAAATAAAATGGCCGATTCATGTTTACAAAATTATACAAACTAAGTTGAATTTGAATTTAATTTGAAATCCGTATAAAATTTTTAACTTATAGTAATGATATGAATTAATAAAAATCAATTACTGTTATGGAATTTTGGTAACAATTAAACATTAAACAATTTAAAATACTAACAAATACAATAATTTATTAGGAAACATATCAATTAACAATTACACATAACACATTCAAAAGATAACACCTACCATAATTTTTGTACGTAAACAATTAGACATTAAACATTAAATATTACACATTAAACATAGGAAACATATCAATTAACATAAACAATTAACAATTCAACATAATAACCTAAGAATGTTAAATAATAACCTAGGTTAATAATCTAAAATATATGTTAAAAAAAATTACATTAAACATTAACAATTGCAGTCAATTATACATTAAACCTAGCAAGCTAAGAATGTAAAATAATAATCTAGATTAATATGTAAATATAATACTAACTATTGATGTGAAGATACTAACCTAAGAATGTAAAATACTAACCATCGATGTGAATATCTGATTATCAATAGTCATGGATCTTCTGAAATCGTTTAACGGAAAGAATGAAATCAATCGTTATTATCAATTAACGGACGGTTTGTTTTACCGTGGATGGCCCGATTTATAATCTGATATCCGGTGGCAATTTTATATGAAAAACCGAATTAAATAATCATCCGATTGATGGCCGATTGAATGGAGGCTTTGGTTGATTAGGTTAAACGGTCTAGTATGAAAGAGAGAAAAGTGGAGAAGAAAATAGAATTGACTTGAAGAAGAAAGAAAATAAAATTGGAAACCGGGTTTTAGGGATTGATGGTAACAATAAATATGTTAATTAAGTATTTTAAATATTAGTATTTTTGATTTATTTTATTGGTAAGAAAAATAGAGAAGTGGGAGTTATATTTGGAAAATAATGAAATCGTCCAATAGGAAGGGGCCATGTGGCGCCAAAGTAATTTGTTTTAATAGTATAGTAGGATTATTATTATCATTAAAAACACAACCAGACCACCGTAGCGGCTCGTGAGACAACTCGTTTATTAAAAACATAATGGCACCACAGATCAGTTTAAAAATCACAACCAAATCAGTTCAAAATAGCTCAACTACAATCAGCAAATTCAACCCCCAATTCACACCTCAAATCAGTTCAAAATCACAATGGCATCAAGCAAATCCACACAAATCAGTTCAAAATCAAGCATTTAAACATATATATCAGCAGCATAATTCAACTATAATGTAACCTAACTAGCACAACCAAGTGAATATACCAACACATATACATATATGTACATACTAACCAGATTCCGGTGACAAAGACGGTGGTTTGACTGGTCTCCGACGCGGGTTTGACTGGGCTCCGACGGTGGTTGTTGGAAGTAATTTCAGACTCCAAGTCACAAGTCGGTGAACTTGAGGGACCAATATTGACAAGTCGGTCATAGTTGGTTGATGTGCTTAAAACAGTCAATTAAATATTAACTAAATTAACAAGTAATAAAAACTAGACTTAAGACTCAACTACACAAAACACCGGCAAGTGAACCGGTCAATTGTACTAAAGCTAAGTAAGTCCAGAATATCGAACCCACAGGATTCTATAGATTACGTTAATTAACTAACTAGAGTCGACTTACGATACGACTTATTTATTATTAATGTTTTAAGGGGGATTTTAAACTAAAATTAAACTAAGAAAGTAAATAACAAGTAAACAAGGAAACACGTAATTAATCACGAGATCGAAACCAATCAGATAAGGAATCTACCTAGGTAAGAATCTCATGTATCAACAATCATCAAGCAATGGACAAATAACATGATTATGGAAACTGATTTCTAAACATATTCGTCTAACAAAACCCTAAGGACCTTTGATTGAATCAAATGAAATCCCAAAGAACAATTATTAGATTATTAAGCAATCAGTTGAATTGATTTCCGCAAAGTTATCAAATAGGGTTAATTAATAGTATATAAAGCAATCAATCTTACGAAACACGAAACTCTAGATAACTTGATAAACATATAAACTTTGACTCAAAAACCTTAATTAATAAAAGATCAACAAAACTCGAACTAAAACGAACTCAAAACATTAAATAAACATAACTTTACAAGGGATTCGAGATGTATAAATACATGTATATCATTGGTTATATTTCCTAATTACAATATGTTTCCTAATTGTAGTGTAATTATAATTGGTAATGTATTTGCTAACAAGTTAGGGTTAGTCTATATAAACATGTCATGGTTAGACATTATAAAGTGGTGGTGTGAGATGCAACCGAGTTAGGGTTCATCAAGAGACACACACGAGATGTAACCGATTTAGGGTTCATCTAGATGCAACCGAGTTAGGGTTCATTAAGAGTCAAACTGAGTTAGGGTTTGATAGATTTTGCATTCAGTTTTTCAGTGATATTTTCTGATTAATATAAACGAGAGTTATTTGTTTATATTCGTGTGTTGATTATCGATACGGGACTTGAATTGGTATCAGAGCGGTTACGTTCTTGGTGTTTATAGATCAAAGTCGTGATTGATAAGAAGGAGGCTGAAGACTTGAGACATCGATCAAAGTCGTGATCGGTAAGGAGGGTTCGGTAGAGTCGGCGATCGGATAGCGGCAGCATGTAGGTTTTTAGTGCGGCAACAACTCGGAAACAAGTTGGTTTCCAATTGGGGTGTTCGGTGCAAAAAGTCAAGAAATCGATAATCAGTAAGGGCCGAGCGGTGTCTTGAGAATGAGCTATCATCGGCGCATATCGGAACCAAGTTGGGTTTCCGAACCGAAATGTAATTTTTTTTAAAGCGGGTTAGTTGAATCTGTGTTGGTGGTTATTTCCTGTCCGACAGAAGTGATAGGAAGAACACAAGGGTTCTCGAGTTGTGTAGCTAGAGCCGACATCAGAATAATTGATTGTAACCACGTGGGGTTTTGTTGTTTTCTGTTTTGGTGCAATTCAAAGTCAAGAGAACGATATTACTATCAAGAGGGTGGTTTTAGGCTATCAGGTATGGACTCCGATTTTCCGTTGAAAGGCTGAGGTGGCAGTCGGGGCCGGAGGCAAACACCGCCCCTCCCATATCAGTGCCGCTCAGCGGCAAGGAAATCGTGGAATTTTCGCCGACCAAATCACCGCTAAAATCCTTCATGTACAATTATTCAATCGTTTGTTTTGTTGATTTTTTCCTAAAAATAACTAGAGGATGAAGAAAATACAAAGTAGCAGGTGTGTAGTAAGTTATATTGTTGTAAAGAGGAAGAAGATGCTCAGAACCACCGATGACTAATTTAGGGTTTTGAATTTTAAGCCTAATCTTTAAGTATGGGCCAAGTGCCAACCTTATACTATGTTTACCAGCCCATTTCAAGTCCAAATGTTTACCAGGCCATTTGAAGTCCAAAGATGAACGGATCATGCTCTTTTATTTAGTCCACAAAATTTTGTAATTATAGAATTAATTTATTTTATTTAGTTATTAGTTTTAGTTATATTAAATTAATTTTAGATTTTTTATAAATATTATTATTTTATTGAAAAACGAGGAAAGTGGTAAAATGGTGAAATGGTGACCATTTTCTTGATATTGTGAAAGATAGTAAAGTGAAGTGTGTTATGATGTGGTGCTGATGTGGCGCTATAAAATAAGAAGCAAAATGGCACCCACACCTCTTAGTCTTAGAGGGTTGTTTTTTATTACTTGGAAGGAAAATTTGAGAAAGAATAAAGAACACAAAAGTCAACAGAGGTTATTCTTGAATTGTTTGCACATGTCACGAAGTCCCCAAACAAAGAAAATATAAGGTGTTTTATTTTATTTTTTCGAAAGGCATAAGGTGTATTATTTATTTTATGTTTGGTTCAACGGCTTAAGTGTTTTTGGTTAAACAAGACGGTTTGATCATTGTTGTTGGATATTTTTATCGAGTTGAACAAGTGGGTTCAATTCAAAGGTTCGTGTTTTTACGGGTTAAACGAGTTATGTTCTGACCTAAGGGTTTTATTTGTTGGATCGAACCGGGTGCTCACTAAGAAGATCAAGAAGAGCGATGTTCGCTCGATTAGATTACCAGGACTGTAGCAAAATGAGTGGTTATGCAAGTTCATACGACCGAGGGAATGGTCGGGGATATGGTCACAGAGGTAGTCGAGTTCGGGGGAGCCAAAAGAACACAGTCATGGATCAAGGAGAGTTCCGGGAGATCAAGACCGAGATGATGAAGACCAAGATGGTTGTGAAAACCGAGAAGGTCAAGTTCATGAGTCAAATCAAACAAGGCAGAAGAGACATGCTCGGAGTTGAAGAGCAACCTATTTTGAGTCAGAAATTAGGGGGTGATTGTAGGAAGTAATTTCAGACTCCATGTCACAAGTCGGTAAACTTGAGGGACCAATATTCACAAGTCGTTCATAGTTGGTTATATTTCCTAATTACAATATGTTTCCTAATTGTAGTGTAATTATAATTGGTAATGTATTTGCTAACAAGTTAGGGTTAGTCTATATAAACATGTCATGGTTAGACATTATAAAGTGGTGGTGTGAGATGCAACCGAGTTAGGGTTCATCAAGAGACACACACGAGATGTAACCGATTTAGGGTTCATCTAGATGCAACCGAGTTAGAGTTCATTAAGAGTCAAACTGAGTTAGGGTTTGATAGAGTTTGCAATCAGTTTTTGAGTGATATATGTTGATTAATATAAACGATAGTTATTTGTTTATATTCGTGTGTTGATTATCGATACGGGACAAGAGTGGTGCACCTGGGGCTCCGATGGTGGTGTGTAGGCCGGCGACGTGGTCTGACGGCCGAAGACAGTGGTCTGATGGCCGGCAACGGTGGTTTAACGGCCAGAGAAGGTGTCTGGAGGGAACTACGGTGTCAAAATAGTGATGGAGACGGCTGCATTGACTGGTGGCCGGTGTCTTTGGAGAGAATTTGAGAGTGAAATAGGTGTGAAAGAAATGGAGGTAAAATATAAAGGAGATGGAGGGAAATAATGAAAAGCAATTGATGGTACGATGTAACCCTATCCATTGGATCTGTTTCAGATCGATGGCTCAGATTTGTCTTTGCACGGATTCTGATATGTCGCCGCTAATACTCATGTCGCCGCTAATAACAACATTTTTTGTAGTGTTAGTTTATGGGAGTTCACGGTTAGTGTCACACCCCGACCAAAGGCGGCAGAACATGCCGATGTGTAACGATTGCCCATAAGCACATCACACTATTAAAGCGACAATATTTAATAAACTCATTTCATTTCACAACATCGAAAATGTCACATAACAATATTTATAACAAGTTATAACAAAATATAACAAAATATAGAAAATCAAATATTGTTCATTTTTGCTAATATCCTAATTGTATTTGTGACGTTTTCTTCAAGCATCCAAAATCAACCAAGATGTAAACCTGTAACATTTCATAAAATAAAGTTTGTCAACACAAAGGTTGGTGAACATGTAGATATATAGTAAACTAGTATACGAAACAATAAATAAAAGCCATAATTTGGATAAAATCGTTAATAGAATTACGTTAGCGACACCTAACTATAAGGGGATACCAAATAGTCTAGGATTTAATAGATTATCGTTAATTGCATTACGTTAACGACACCTTGCTACAAAGGGATGCCAAGTAGTCTAGGATTTATAGATTCAACCAACTGAGCATATAAGTATTTAAGTAAAGTATACAACAACGTTTGTGGTTTAAGACCCAAGTATAAACTATTTACTTTAAATAAGATGAAATGTGACCCCCAAAACAAAAGATAGAAAACGGGGTATGAAAGTACTCACGTTCAAGTAATAAACTTGAAAGATTGATTATTTGGAGATTTGCCGGAACGACGAGTTTAACGTATGAAGCCTAAATAAAAGAAAGTCTTGGGTTTAGAAAGGTTGTCTTGAAGATCTTTAAATAAATAATTGTTGCAAAAAGTAAACAATTAAAGTTCAAGGTTTAAAATGTAACTATTTAAGAATTTATAATAATAACCCTTTAAAAATGTAAGTTTGCTCGAAACCGGGTTAAAGTATCTAACCTTAATATTTACTTAACCTATGTTAAGTAATAAGGTGAGAAAAATGCGAAATGCAATTTCCTTTGGGACAAAGATACTAAAACGGGTCTTTAACGAGTGTTCGGGTTGTTGGTTCGGGTCTTGATAATTGGTCAAACCCAAAGTCAACTTTCCAAAATAATGAATGTTATGAGATAACTCAATAAAACTTTATAAGACTTAACCAAGTATGTAGATCTATTGTTTTATAACTAACAACGTACGTTAAACGAGTGTTCGGTTTTGTCGGTCCAAACTATGTTATGAGATCAAGTTGGATCCAACATTTCCAGGTACTTAAGAAAATAATTAAAATCATTTTGTAAACTATTTTTAGAGAAATATACAAGTCTTGATAGCTAAAAAGACACTTATGTGTCTTAAGCGAGTAAAAATCGGATTGGTTCATTTTCCATCTCACAATGTGTTCCTTGATGGTTTCCACATGCCCAAATATCACAGATCTTGCATAATAATTTATAAATAAAAAATATTGAAGTTTTACAACTAAAAAAGTTAACAACAAGTCTTTTAAGCAAAAGTTTCGGTTTGGTTCGGTTTCCATCTCCGAACGAGTTCATAGATGGATTCCACATGCTTAATATCAAAGAACTTGTAAAAATGATTTTTAAAACTAGAATCTAACATTAAACATGTTTAAACAACTATTTTAACAAAACTAGTAAGCAAAAGTTCGGTTCACGGTTTGGACTATTTACGGTTAAACCGAGGTTAGTCTCTAAAAACCCCCACCATGGAACTTCATAAATATGACAAACAAAACTAAAAAGAGTAGAAGTTAGTCATGGTTAGTATGTGCAAACAAGTTATGTGTGTGTATATATATCAAGAACACGAAGTCCTCCATGAAGCCTTGTCTTACGAGGTCCGAAACTTAACCAACCGAAGTCGGAGAAGTAACTACCAACGGTAACAAGGGGTGTGTATTATTTATATGTTGTACCACCATGTTCAAGTGTTAGTAATGTTAGATGAACAAGTTAGAATGAAAGACTATGGTTAGTTTGACTTGAGAAGTCAAACCTTCAAAAATACATAAGAAATAACAACCTTGAATCTATGGAGTTTTGAGAGAGTTTTTGGAGATGTAGCAAGTGTGAAAATGAAGGAGATGGGTGTGTATATATAGCGTAAGGGTTAAAGCTTATCTACAAGGTTCTCTTTTATGTTTATATGACAATAGATTGATTAAACAAACAAGCAAAGCATAAAACAACAAACAAAAACGAAATTATGTACATGGGTGTCTAGGCGCCGCGCGAGCTCCTCCTAGCCCTCTGGTCGCGCGGCGCGGCTTGTCCATGGGGGGGGGGGGGGGGCTGGACCAGCTCGTCTAGTGGTTCGTTTCGCGTCCAGATGTTCGTTTTTGATGTATTTTAGTCGTTTTAAGTCCGTTTTCGTATCCGTAAAAAAGGTTTTTCAAATTGAACAAATGGGAATGTTTTGGTAACATAAAAATCCAATATTTTATATATCATGAGTTTTCGGTTTACAAAACGGGTCGGTTTACAACATAAAACAAGTGCATAAACGAATACAAACAAGACCCGAAATTGACGAATATCACAGTTTGGTTTTGATGGTTTAGGTTAACTCGGGAGTCAACTTGTTAGTAATAACTTATTATTATCTTAAACTGAAACAAAACCGTTGAAACTAAACTTAACCAAACCGAACCATTACTAAGGGTTTGATTCCGGTTTGGTTTCATGATTTTAGCTTTTGAACATGTGTAGTAAACGCATAAAAATGTAACTATTAAAAAGTTACAAAGATATAAGCCACCTCGATCAATGAAGAAATTTTTTTTAACAGTCCTACCGGATAATTAAGTCAGCATATGAAAACATCAAACCTAGGATATCCTTGTGCATGATGATTCTAAGTATAGTAAAGAAACATCAAACTAGGAGACCCTTGTGCATGATGAATTATATAACTATATTCAACGCCAATAACGTACTTATGTGAAAAAATAAATAATATATATACAATTTTTAAAGTGTTTTTGATACAAACCACAAACCTAACTGTACGGCCGAGTTTGAAAATTTGAAACCACTCACTGAATGCTGTTATAAAAACCAACCGCGAAACCAATATCATTGACCGGTTTGAAAAGTATCGACGTTTTAAACCAAGCCATAAACGGTAAACACACCTAGCAATTACCATATATAATAGCCATGTGAAACCTTTTATTTTACCTATACACAGAAATATGACTAGAAACTAAATCGGGCGGAAGGACGTTCTATTTGTCACGGTTTGCTTAAAAAAAGAGAGATAAAAGTGAGATCACTCTTAGCTAGGCTTGTAGCAGCCCACATTTACAAAGGCTGCTGCCTCGATCCACTGCTTGCCTATATATATGTATGTGTTTGACTATTTGCTTAGAGCCCACTGCTCTATGGCCTATGGGCTTATAGAAATAGAACCTTATAAAAGACCTAGATTTGCATGTTAACACGTGTACACAAAATTAACTGATCAATCTCATCACGTACGTGTTGGGTGCAACTCATATTAGTTTCTGTTAGATGATAATTTTCGCCAAAGGTTAATGTGATGTTTTTATAATCTGTAAAGGATCGGCCGGGAACAACCTGTTTGGTTGACGCTATTTGAACAACCCCGATTTGAACCATCAAGCCGGGTCGAATTGTTGCACCGGATTTCAGTTTTTTATTTGCTCTTATTTTTTCTTATAATCTCTTTTATTAGTTAATTTTTTCACTTTAGCCTCTATTTTATTGACATCATAATTCAAATAAAAAATATAGTGTTATATAATTTAACTTATAAAATTGAACGAGTCATCCATTCTTAAATCGAGTTTCATCAATGGGCCAGTAGACAGTCTAGTCAATAGCTGGTTTGCTACAAAAACATTGGGTAAACATGTGAAGAAGAGAATCAACTCTTCGAGACATTATATAAAGTTATAAGTAAAAGTAATACATAAAACAAAATAAATACATAAAAACAACAACAAACCATCTAAGACCATGCGAACTGCAAACGTTATGGTTGCGTTATATAAAGTTATAAGTAAAAGTAATCTGTACACCGCCCCCCCCTGCGTTATGTGATGTTGTTTTTTTGGTGCGTTGTATACAAAACGCGCAAATGGCACACAAATCAAAAAATATTACCGTTATATGTTACCGTTGAGAATTAAAAAAAAAATTATTTCTTTATATATTAAACCAATTAATTCTCAATCAAAACTCATCAAATTTATAAAACTTCTCTTTCAACTCTACAACTTTATAATTCCTTTACACAAAATTCACTATATATGGATCCTCCATCTATATATAAACAGTTTTTCGGGCCCGACCAACAAGCCGAGGACGTGGAGGAGGAACAGGCGGTTACGAGTGCGATTATGCTCGGGACACAGTATATGAGTTCCGTTACGGGTGCGATTCGCTCTCCACCCCCCGTTTCAACAAGAGCATATATCGAACGAGATCGTGCCGAAGCAAACAACCGGTTGATGGCATATTACTTCAGCGACACGCCGAGATACAAGAACCCGTAGACCTTTAGGCGTCGTTTTCGGATGTCTAAGAATTTATTTATGCGCATCACCAATGATTTGGAGCGTGAGTTTGATTACTTTAAGCAAAATCCTGACGCTCGAGGGACGCTAGGATTCATGGCTATTCAGAAGGTTACGTCAGCCGTGCGCGTGCTCGCCTACGGAAACACGACCGACATCAACGGCGAGTATTTAAAGATGGCCGAAAAACAACTCGGGACACCTTGGAGTATTTTTGTTACGGTACGTTTTGTTTTTTTTTAAATAGTTTATCACTTGTTTACTGTGATCATTTATTTTATAAAAATTTTGTAAAATATAGGAATATTTAAACTATATGGACCACATTATCTGAGAGAGCCCAACGTTAACGATCTACAACGTCTTTACGAGGCACATACTAGGGTGCATGGTTTCCCCGGCATGATAGGAAGTGTAGATTGCATGCATTGGGAATGGGCTAATTGTCCAACTGCATGGCGAGGTCAATTCACACGAGGTGACCAAAAGGGACCAACGGTCAACCTTCAAGCGATCGCTTCATACGACATTTGGATTTGGTCGGCATTCTTTGGTGTTCCCGGTTCCAACAATGACATAACCGTCTTAGAGCAGTCTCCTGTGATGGAGAGTTACATATCTGGGACCGTTCCCGTCGCTTCGTTTTGGGCTAACGATAACTTCTTCGATCATGGGTACTATCTGGGTGATGGAATATATCCAGAGTTCGCGATAATTGTTAAAACATTCAGAGACCCGATGGATGAAAAAAGACAGTATTTTAAGAAAGTGCAAGAGTCTGCGAGAAAGGATATCGAGAGGTGTTGTAACGATTCCGACTAAACCAGGTATACCCTAACCGGTAGACAATAGTTACGTTATATTTAATGTCAGGTACATGGATTACCATAGTAATTATACGAGAATACATGGTTCACTGTATTGATTGTACGTGATTATATAACTTATCGTATTGAATATGCGATTAATCGATCGATAGTTATTGAAACCCGAACGAATCGAGGGTTCAATTATAGACGATATCTATGATATTTAGTGATGTTTACGAAGTATTAAAGCTTCGGGATAAGTGAATTAAAGCACAAAAAAAGAATTTCGATTTAATGGTACGTCGGTACGTTAAACGAAACCTTTAATACCAAACCGAGCAAGAGACGATCGATCAAGCCGAAAAAGATGCGCAATAATTAATAATATGATGTTTTAAGTTAATAAATGTCATGGTTTAAGTTTTTAAAGTTTTTAAATCGGTTTTATATAAATTTCATTTTTAAGCCGAAAACGACCTTTTTAGTCTCGTTTTAAGCAGAATTAAACATTTAACCGAAAAACGAACTGAACCAGATTATCCAAAACATTATCCGGATTGCGAATATCCAAAAATGTGGCTAGAATTGGAGAAGTGGGTCCCACCCCACCTTCCTTCTTTTATCCGATCGGACCATGGGTTAACCCCATTCCTTTATCATTTTTTTTTCTAAACAACATGGCAACATTCCATCCTTCTCTCCACAATTTCACTCAAAAACCCGAGTTTGTAGCAAGAAAACCGAGGTAAAAAGTCGAGTTATTTACGTTTCCATCTTCGTTTCTTGAGTTTATTTGCAAGAAAATGAGGTTTCAAAGATGAAAACCGATTCTTGCATGATCAAGTGATGTATACGGGGTATACAAGGGATCTTGGTCCAAGAAAGGAGTTAAACGAACCAAAAACGAATTTTTACGGTTTAAACTTTAGTTTTGAAACAATAACCGAAACTATAGTGTAAGAGGCTTGATTGTGAGTGTAACTTCCTTGGTATTGTGGTATGTTGGTTGTAGGTTCTATATTTAGTGGTAGATAAGGCGGAAAGACGAGTTTGTAGCTTGTAGTGGCGGAAAACAAAAGGTATATTCGGTTTATGTTCGGTTATGGATTTTTGGACAGATTGTGGATGGTTTAGATTTAGGTCATGAAATTTTACAGAGGTGTTAGATATATGAAAATATGAGTTCTGTGAAACTTTGGTAATTTTTGGACAAAGGATGAATATTTGGTGAATTTAATGCTCGGTTTTGGCCAAAAATGGTGAAAAATAGTTAAATATCATGAAAAATTCTGGAAAATTCTAGATAAGCTTTTTATAAAATGTAAAAGTCACACACAAAATTTTAGGTCAGTTGGAGAAGTCTAAGTAGGCTTTTCGGTTAAACGAGTTCTAGGATTTTCTAGCTCGGTTTTAGTGAAAATGGCATGTAAAAAGAGATTTTGGTTCTGGAAATATTACAGGGGACTATGTGGATGGCAGGGGTCATCCAGGAAAAATTTGGGATTTTTTTAAGGTCGTTTGGTATTTACAACATGTTTAGGGTTTAAATGGTGTTTAAAAATAGATAAATATATTTTAAATATAAAAATTAATTCTGGAAATATTTTTATAAAATTCCCCACTGTCAAAAAGTTATTTGTGCAAAATTTTAAGATCCGGGATTAAACGGATAATTATTTGTGCAAAAACAAACTTTTAAAGTTTAAAACGCGTAAACCGGTAAAGTTCGCCTAAACGAGCTGACCGGTGTATAAAAACCCTAAAAATGAACTATTTTCATATAACTGAGTTAAACAAATAAAAATAAATCATCCGAAAATAATTCGAATGATTTGGGTAATTTTGTCCGATAAAACAGTTTCCGGTGCACTAAAGACGGAAACGGGTCCCGCGGCCAATCGGGGCGTCTAAACCGAGCTCTAATTTCACAACTTTAATTAAATTATCAGTCAACCACTATTTTCGGGTCGTGTGTGACCAAACTCATTTTTTGAAACGTAAAAACGGATAATCGTGCTAGGCACGCAAAACGGGGAAAACAAACTAATAGTAATTTTGACTACTGAACTCTAAACGATATCACAATCTGAGTCCGGAGAAGTGTTTCTGGGTTAACATTGCCCCTGGAATGGGTACAGTACTGGGTTAACAGTGTCCCCAGATGTCCCTAGAAGTGTTTCTGGGTTAACATTGCCCCCGGAACGGGTACAGTACTGGGTTAACAGTGTCCCCAGAGGTCCCGGTTAACACGGTTAAAGTTATATTAATAGTGATTGTATAGTAACGATCGTAGGGATCATATTACAGATTGGACGTGTTAACTGATAATGACTGTTGTTACCTGCTTGCATGTGCTAAGGTGAGTTTCACGAGCCCCTTTTCTGAATTGTTTTTAAATATTTTCCCGGGGCGGAAGCATGTTACTACTGAAATGTTTAAGTACATACTGAACGCATGGATTTGCTTGTATGTATATAAATTTTATTGTACGGGAATCGTACGGAAATGTACTAAGATGGTAATTGTCTGAGTTGCTAACATTGTAAGGCCCCGCAACACGAGTGATTAGCTGAAAGCCGGTAGAGTGTGGATAGTACTATTGGTCTGACAAACCCAACTGGTCCAGCATGGATTTGCTGATGTTTCCCAGCCAGTTGCACATGTCTATTTTGTTGTTATATATATTTTGCTATGTAATGTTAGGCATAGCGGTTTGGGGCAGGTCCGTGGGCGGAGTATGCCACGGGGTTGTGTGTGGATAGTCAGAGGTTTCACTTGTGGGCTCAGCATAATTACATCGATAATATTATATTATGATATGGATTTATCATGGTTTACTCAAATTGTGAAACTCACCAACTATTCGTAGTTGACCCGTTTTCTCACATGCTTTTCAGGTACAATTAAGATGAAGTGATTGCTTACGTGCTAAGTGCTTGATGTGTGTAAGATTTGTGTGTGAGATGTTATGATACTTTATACTAAGTAGAATTTTGTATCGTATTGTATGATGTGTGTATCACCTAGACGGTAATGAAATATGAGATAATGTAATTTGAAGTATATTAATATATTCAGTTTTCTTTATAAACAATGTGGTTGATATCAGAGGTGTCTGTTGCATCCCGTTTACGTTTCCGCTGCGGTTTCGGGGTGTTACAGAAGTTGGTATCAGAGCCATTGGTTATAAAGAATTAGGATGTCTTTAAAAGATACCTAAAATATAACCAGTAGCTCAAGTATTATAGGATCTGAATATCAACTAATAATATATAGTGACGAGATCTGGAAGAACTTGGATGGACAAGTGAGTTATTATGGTCCGGAACATAATAACAGACTTATCCGCACGAGGGAATTCAGGGGAAGTCGCTGGGTACATTAATAGGTAAAAATGGCAACATATGTGTAAGGTATATAATATTATTTATGTGTGCTAATGTGTATATATATATATGTACATATCTTGTGGGTACATGTATTGAGAAATAGGACCCGGATAAGGAACCGGGGGATGAAATAATAAAAGTACCAAGGACGCTGAAATTTCTAGAGCATCGGTTGATAATAAGTCTGACTTATCGGGCCATAGTTATGATAGTACCAAGTTAGATCTCCCGTTTGACATTAACCAGAAATATCTAGTAACCGTCACTCCCAACCGAAATTAATAAATCCCTTACCCTACCAATACCGGTACTGTATATCATAATAACCCCCTATGTTCACCCGAACCGCCGACCCTCACGTACGGACGGACCTGTACCTGAACCCATTCTTATACCATTAAGGTAAAAAAAAAAAAATAAAAAAAAAATAATAATAATAAATTTGATAATAAATGAGCAGATAAAAATAATATATCGAAATATATATGTGTATTTATCACTCTCAAACATATGAGACATACCACCTCCAGATCGAGAATTACCGATTTTAGCGAACCTAGAACGCCTGAGGACATTGACTGAGTAAGTGATAGAGTTTCCTATAATAGTAATTGATAATATTTGAAGGCAACATGGGTTGCGCGATTACCTTGAACCTTGCAACTCCCTATGTTATCCTTACATCCGTTAGATGCCTATACCCATGTATACTAGAATAGAATGATTACCCGTACACAAAGAGGTGTTGGAATCATTATAGCATAGTTGGTTGTTCGTTCGTATGTGGTATACCGTGTATGCCGGATATACAAATAGACACGGATATTATAACTCCGTGGTACGTAATCGTTTGGTGCTTACGGTGAACAGGTATCGGTTATGCTGACATGCAGAAGGATATTGAAATCAAGCATATTAAACATTAATCTTTGTTGAGAAAGATCTATATGTCAGTTGGTGACAAGGGTTATGAAACATATTTAAACGTTAACCGACGTCAGGTTAAGCCCATATGTTATTATATTTGTGGGACATATATACTAGATACTGGTATGAGTAATATGTGTGATAATATTTGGTGTGTATGTGTACCTGCTGTTATGATTGAGCTGGTAACGAGTTATACGGTGAGATTAGTATTGATTACTGCGTACGGGATGGGTACGGCAGAATGACATAAAAAGAGTAACTCCAATGATGGAGATTGATATGATTCAGTTGATTGCTCAAAGATAGCAGATAATGATACCGAATGTCGTATCACAGATCACTGCTAGGGTTGATGCAAATGTAATCGCAGAATTATAGATCGAGCAATCACATGAATATGAATATTTCAATTCTTAGAGTTATTACTAAGAGTGATAATGTCCCACCGAATACTATTATGACTACAAGTATTAGTTATAAACTAAACATGAATAGTAGTCGTAATGAATTAGATCCGGTATGAAGGATATGTTTGTTGGTTGTGTTAAGGAAATTATTAATAGTTTACTGATGGTAAAGGGAGGAATAGATTAGCGAGTGGATAGAAAAGATCGAAATGGTTAAGGATATTAGTAAAAGTCTAGAACATTGTGTAGTGAAATATGCTACAGATATGTTGGTAGATTATGTTGTATCGTGATGGAACACGATGGTACAAAATTATAGTTAGAAAATTATTACTCAGACGAGATGGTCAGAATTTAAAATTCTTGTGCTAGAGCACTTTTATTCGAGTAATTAAGTTCAGAGATTGGAAACTGAGCTATGGAAGATAGAAATGTTGTGTGCTGATCACTTAGAACACGCTAATCGTTTGAAGGAATTGTCATGTCTGGTAACATGGCTAATTACTCCTGAAACTAAGCGAAGTGAGCGCTATATTGGGGACTAACTCCATCGATAAGGAGTATAGTCAATCCTGTAAAATATACAACCTTTGGAAGGGTTGTGTCACAAGGCAGCATTAATATATTTGACTCTATGGGAAGCGGAATGGAAGGACGTTAGGTGGGACATCGAGTGTTAAAGAAGAGAAATGATAAAGGTATAGTGCAAGATAGGCGTTTGAATAAGTAGGTATGTCCTACAACCCAGAATTATACTAAGACTAGTTCTGGTGTGAAAACATGAACCGCATGAAGGGTCCTTCCCTAAATGTGGAAAATATGGTTATCGGCAGGAAGAAGAATGTCGAGTGATAGTAGGCCACAGGTGTGGTAAAGATGGACGTAATGCCCCAATTGTAGAACCAATTGAAGCCATGTGAACCGGCAACCCCAACCCATTCGTGTATAACCACTCCGAACCCAACAGCTTCAATAACAATCCATCCAAAGAAATTAAATTATGCCAAACAGTTGTACTTGCTATGAATGTGGCAGTACAGAACGTTTCAAGAGAAATTGCCCAAAGTTGAACCAAGGTGTCGTTGGAAGATGAACCTCATGACAAGCATCAACCTCTGATCAAGCAAGGAGCCGTGCTTTTGTGAGTAATTCGAATAAAGCACGTCATGATCCAAAGGTGGTATTAAATATGTTGTGGTTTTAAATCAATAGGCTCCAGTGATATTCTTACGGTCGTCGATAGAAGTTAGTTCCTGTTAATCTCCTATAATTTGGAAAGATACCGATTAGTGAAACTATAGAACCCTATACTGTAGAATCGCTAACGGTAAACCCCTAATGGTTAACTAAATTATTCGGAATTGTCCTATTATTCTGAACGATTAACCTTTCCTTATTGACCTACGACCAGTAAAGTTAAGAAGTTTTGACGTAATAGTTAACATGGATTGGCTAACTCAACATGAAGCTGAAATCAAATATGAAAAGAAGATGATTAGAAGCTCTCTTTCGGACGATGAAGCGATTAGATACAGAGAAAAGTATTTAAAAGAAAACATATAGAAGATGTTTCGGTAATACGTAAATATCCAGAAGTTTTCCCAGAAGAACTTCCTGGATTACCGCCAACCCGACAGGTCGAATTCCGAATCGATTTAATACCTCAAGATGGCCCTGTTGCTAAAGCATTATACCGACTTGCACCAACTGAAATGCAAGAATTATTGGATAAGGTTTTATACGACCTAGTTAGTCACCATGGGGTGCACCAGTGTTATTTGGGAAATGAAGGACGGAAGTGTTAGGATATGTATTGATTAGGGAGAATTGAATAAAGTGACGATCAAGAATTGGTATTCACTTCTTCGAAGTAAATGATCTGTTTAACCAACTGCAAGGGGCGATTTATTTTTAGAAAATTGATCTTAGATATAATTATCACCAAATGAAAAATTCAAGAGGAGGACGTTGCAACAACAGCGTTTCGGACTCGCTACGGCCATTACGAGTTCTTAGTTATGCCTTTCGGACTAACAAATGCGCCGGCAGTGTTCATGGACCTCATGAATCGAGTCTGTAAACCCTACCTCGACAAATTCGTCATCGTGTTTATTGACGATATTTGATCTACTCAAAAAGTAAAGAAGAGCACGAGCGACACTTAAGAATAATTTTAGAACTTCTGAATCAGGAGAAGTTGTACGCTAAATTCTCCAAGTGTAACTTCTGGTTACAAGAAGTGCAATTCCTCGGTCACGTTGTAAACCATCAAGGAATACACGTTGATCCGAGTAAGGTCGAAGCAATTAAGAATTGGCAAGCGCCTAAATCGCCAAAGGGAATCCGCCAATTCTTAGGCTTAGCTGGATATTATCGTCGATTTATAAAGAACTTTTCCAGCATCGCCCAACCTTTAATTCTCCTGACTCAAAAGGATCGAAAGTATGAATGGGGAGAAGAGCAGGAAACGGCGTTTCAAACGTTAAAGCAAAAATTGTGCCAAGCGCCGATTTTAAGTCTCCCCGATGGAGATGATGGTTTTGTCGCGTATTGTGACGCATCGCGTAGAGGGTTAGGATACGTGTTGATGCAGAATAATAAGGTTATAGCCTATGCTTCCCGACAGTTAAAAGTACACGAGAAAAATTACACTACTTACGACTTAGAACTGGGAACGGTTATCTTCGCACTTAAAATCTGGAGACATTATCTCTACGGTACGAAGTGCACCGTCTTCACCGATCATAAAAGTTTGCAGCACATATTCGATCAGAAAGAACTGAATATGAGGCAACGAAGATGGGTCGAGTTGTTAAGCGATTATGACTGTGACATCCGTTATCACCCCGGCAAGGCTAACGTCGTAGCCGATGCCTTGAGTAGGAAAGATCGGGTTAAGCCATTGCGAGTGCGAGCGTTGGGGATGATAGTCCAGTCGAACCTTTCGGACCTGATTCGAGTCGCTCAACGTGAGGCGTTGAAAGAGGAACAATTGGAAAAGGAGGGACGTTACAGCAATGAGAAGAATTTCGAACAGCGCGTGGACGAAATTCTCTATTTCAAAAATCGGGTTTGGATCCCGACCCTCCATGACCTTCGTGAATTAATCATGAACGAAGCGCATAGATCGAAATATTCCATACATCCGGGATCGGATTAGACTATTGATGATACGAATATCTGAAAGGATTTTATTAATGGCGGAGTCTGGAGAAAGATATGGTTACGTATGTTGGTGAATATTTAAGTTATGCAAGAGATAAGGCTGCACACCGAAAACCCTAGGGAACGCCACAACGACAGAAAATTCGCCAATGATGGTGGGAATAAATTACAATGGGTTTCGGGACGCAAATTCCCAATATATATCAAAGGCATGAGGTAAATTGGGTAATCGCGGATCGATTAACCAATCCTCGCATTTCTCCTAATCCATGACGATTACCACAATGAATTCTCGCCCAAATTCATGATGGTGAAATGGTATCTCGTCGTGGAGTACCATTTTCAATTATCTCAGATCGAAATAGTCATCCTACTTCCATTATTGGAAGGCAGGGAAGGAAGCATCGAGAGCTTGAAGCTTTCTATGGGTGAAGTAATTATCACCAATTTGTTAAATTGAAAATGGGCGTCAATCAAGCCATAAGATTTGAATTGATTCGAGAAACAACCAATCGGATTTATAATATTTAAGATAAGTTGAAAGCAGCGCGAGATTGGCAAAGGATTTATGCCAACATTCATAGGAAACCATTGTCACTGGAAAGAGGTGACAAGACATTTTTAAGGCATCACCATCGAGAGGTGATATAAGGTTTGGCAAAACCGAAATTAGCTCCTTAATATATTGGACCTTATGAGACTATCTCCATGATTGGTCATTTAGTTATCGATTAAAGTACTCCAGGGGCTAAGTACTATACATGATGTTTTGCCATGTATACGGATTGGAAAGTACCTAAGCGATGAGGCAACGAAAGTACTAGTAATGGAGGTACTCATAGAAGACATACTTGATATCATAAATAATTCCGTCGAGATAGTAGACGGGAAAATTAAACAGTTTGGACACACCAAGCTTTATTGATTAAGATTAAGTGGAATTCACAGCGACGACCAGATTATACCTGGTAACACGAGGGTGAATTCTGAAGGAAAAACCCCCGCCTTTCCCTCGGAAGGGGATAGTGGGCGTGTAAAATTTCGAGGACGAAATTTCTTAACGGGGGGAGAATGTAAGGATTCCGACTAAACCAGGTATACCCTAACCGGTAGACAATAGTTACGTTATATTTAATGTCGGGTACATGGATTACCATAGTAATTATACGAGAATACATGGTTCACTGTATTGATTGTACGTGATTATATAACTTATCGTATTGAATATGCGATTAATCGATCGATAGTTATTGAAACCCGAACGAATCGAGGGTTCAATTATAGACGATATCTATGATATTTAGTGATGTTTACGAAGTATTAAAGCTTCGGGATAAGTGAATTAAAGCACAGAAAAAGAATTTCGATTTAATGGTACGTCGGTACGTTAAACGAAACCTTTAATAACAAACCGAGCAAGAGACGATCGATCAAGCCGAAAAAGATGCGCAATAATTAATAATATGATGTTTTAAGTTAATAAATGTTATGGTTTAAGTTTTTAAAGTTTTTAAATCGGTTTTATATAAATTTCATTTTTAAGCCGAAAACGACATTTTTAGCCTCGTTTTAAGCAGAATTAAACATTTAACCGAAAAACGAACTGAACCAGATTATCCAAAACATTATCTGGATTGCGAATATCCAAACATGTGGCTAGAATTGGAGAAGTGGGTCCCACCCCACCTTCCTTCTTATGTCCGATCGGACCATGGGTTAACCCCATTCCTTTATCATTTTTTTTTCTAAACAACATGGCAACATTCCATCCTTCTCTCCACAATTTCACTCAAAAACCCGAGTTTGTAGCAAGAAAACCGAGGTAAAAAGTCGAGTTATTTACGTTTCAATCTTCGTTTCTTGAGTTTATTTGCAAGAAAATGAGGTTTCAAAGATGAAAACCGATTCTTGCATGATCAAGTGATGTATACGGGGTATACAAGGGATCTTGGTCCAAGAAAGGAGTTAAACGAACCAAAAACGAATTTTTACGGTTTAAACTTTAGTTTTGAAACAATAACCGAAACTATAGTGTAAGAGGCTTGATTGTGAGTGTAACTTCCTTGGTATTGTGGTATGTTGGTTGTAGGTTCTGTATTTAGTGGTAGATAAGGCGGAAAGACGAGTTTGTAGCTTGTAGTGGCGGAAAACAAAAGGTATATTCGGTTTATGTTCGGTTATGGATTTTTGGACAGATTGTGGATGGTTTAGATTTAGGTCATGAAATTTTACAGAGGTGTTAGATATATGAAAATATGAGTTCTGTGAAACTTTGGTAATTTTTGGACAAAGGATGAATATTTGGTGAATTTAATGCTCGGTTTTGGCCAAAAATGGTGAAAAATAGTTAAATATCATGAAAAATTCTGGAAAATTCTAGATAAGCTTTTTATAAAATGTAAAAGTCACACACAAAATTTTAGGTCAGTTGGAGAAGTCTAAGTAGGCTTTTCGGTTAAACGAGTTCTAGGGTTTTCTAGCTCGGTTTTAGTGAAAATGGCATGTAAAAAGAGATTTTGGTTCTGGAAATATTACAGGGGACTATGTGGATGGCAGGGGTCATCCAGGAAAAATTTGGGATTTTTTTAAGGTCGTTTGGTATTTACGACATGTTTAGGGTTTAAATGGTGTTTAAAAATAGATAAATATATTTTAAATATAAAAATTAATTCTGGAAATATTTTTATAAAATTCCCCACTGTCAAAAAGTTATTTGTGCAAAATTTTAAGATCCGGGATTAAACGGATAATTATTTGTGCAAAAAACAAACTTTTAAAGTTTAAAACGCGTAAACCGGTAAAGTTCGCCTAAACGAGCTGACCGGTGTATAAAAACCCTAAAAATGAACTATTTTCATATAACTGAGTTAAACAAATAAAAATAAATCATCCGAAAATAATTCGGATGAATTGGGTAATTTTGTCCGATAAAACAGTTTCCGGTGCACTAAAGACGGAAACGGGTCCCGCGGCCAATCGGGGCGTCTAAACCGAGCTCTAATTTCACAACTTTAATTAAATTATCAGTCAACCACTATTTTCGGGTCGTGTGTGACCAAACTCATTTTTTGAAACGTAAAAACGGATAACCGTGCTAGGCACGCAAAACGGGGAAAACAAACTAATAGTAATTTTGACTACTGAACTCTAAACGATATCACAATCTGAGTCCGGAGAAGTGTTTCCGGGTTAACATTGCCCCCGGAATGGGTACAGTACTGGGTTAACAGTGTCCCCAGATGTCCCTAGAAGTGTTTTTGGGTTAACATTGCCCCCGGAACGGGTACAGTACTGGGTTAACAGTGTCCCCAGAGGTCCCGGTTAACACGGTTAAAGTTATATTAATAGTGATTGTATAGTAACGATCGTAGGGATCATATTACAGATTGGACGTGTTAACTGATAATGACTGTTGTTACCTGCTTGCATGTGCTAAGGTGAGTTTCACGAGCCCCTTTTCTGAATTGTTTTTAAATATTTTCCCGGGGCGGAAGCATGTTACTACTGAAATGTTTAAGTACATACTGAACGCATGGATTTGCGTGTATTTATATAAATTTTATTGTACGGGAATCGTACGGAAATGTACTAAGATGGTAATTGTCTGAGTTGCTAACATTGTAAGGCCCCGCAACACGAGTGATTAGCTGAAAGCCGGTAGAGTGTGGATAGTACTATTGGTCTGACAAACCCAACTGGTCCGGCATGGATTTGCTGATGTTTCCCAGCCAGTTGCACATGTCTATTTTGTTGTTATATATATTTTGCTATGTAATGTTAGGCATAGCGGTTTGGGGCAGGTCCGTGGGCGAAGTATGCCACGGGGTTGTGTGTGGATAGTCAGAGGTTTCACTTGTGGGCTCAGCATAATTACATCGATAATATTATATTATGATATGGATTTATCATGGTTTACTCAAATTGTGAAACTCACCAACTATTCGTAGTTGACCCGTTTTCTCACATGCTTTTCAGGTACAATTAAGATGAAGTGATTGCTTACGTGCTAAGTGCTTGATGTGTGTAAGATTTGCGTGTGAGATGTTATGATACTTTATATTAAGTAGAATTTTGTATCGTATTGTATGATGTGTGTATCACCTAGACGGTAATGAAATATGAGATAATATAATTTGAAGTATATTAATGTATTAAGTTTTCTTTATAAACAATGTGGTTGATATCAGAGGTGTCTGTTGCATCCCGTTTACGTTTCCGCTGCGGTTTCGGGGTGTTACAGGTGTTTTGGTGTTCTTCAACAATGATGACATTATGTTAAAATTCCTTGTTGTCTGTTGTCTTTAGAAAGAATGAGATGTGCTATGTATGCGTGTATCATAATGCATAACATGATCATCGAGGACGAGGGAAGAGCAATATGTCCAACTTTCATACCGGACCCGGATCCACCACGGACTCCGGCAAGTATGGAGCAACGACTCGAAAACTCGGATTCCGTGCGGTCAAGAGAGATACATAACGCACTAAAGGAGGATTTGGTCCAACATCTTTGGATGTATCGGCCTCTGCCTGGTGAAAACGGTGATCAAAACGAGGGCAACAATGAAGACGATGATGAAGACAACGACGACGATGGCGAAGACGATGAAAACGACGAAGAGGACGACGACGAAGAGGGCGAAGATGACGAAGAGGGCGAAGATGACGAAGAGGGCGAAGACGACGACAACAACGACAAGTAGTTTTTTTTTATTTTCTTGTAATATTTATTTAATAAAATGTTATTGTTATTGATTATTCTTATTAAAAATTAAAAAAAAAACTGTAAAAGTGACTGGGCGTCACGTGACGCATAACCTCTAGATGTGCAGAGTTATGACTACAGCCTGTTTTTGTACAAAACCATAACTCTGAATGGGCGTCACGTGGCGCATAACCCATGGATGTGGAGCTTTATGACTACACATGGTCTAAGTTTGAGTTTTAAAATTATCCTCAAGCTGAGTTTGATCGAGTTTTCTAAATGAAGCTTGAAATAAGCTAAACTCGAGTGTAGATTTAACTTAGGCAAGTAATATCTCAACTTAGACGCTCTTATGGCAATCCAAACCATAAAAAATTATTTATAATAATATGTCAATATCAAGAAATACGTAAAGTAAATTTACATATTTTGGTAACTACGTGTAAACATTTTAAAATATTTATTGTAATTTTCTTGTTTGTAAGCATTTTGATTTGAATCAATCAACATCCTTATGATGTTAGGTTAGAACTTATACCTGGGCATAGGCGGATCTAAGAGTTGTTCAGGGGGGCATAGACCTCCACTGAGATTCGTCTCAACAGTAGAAAATTTTTTATTTCTTTTAGCAGACCCCTTCTCAAATGTGTAGGAAACACCTTATATGAGAAAGAAATTGATAAAGAGAGGAGAAAATAAAAGAGATTGAGTGGTTTTTGTTTACAGTGAAGCCATGAAAACTATGAAGTAATGGATGGAGAAGATGAAGTTGCATTGGGAAAATAAATTTTCATATGAAAACATGTGGTCATGGAAACACGTGGTTATTTAAAGATTAAATACAAGTTAAAAAATAACTCCTTTTACACAACTAAAAGAACAAAATGGAACTTTTATTGATTTTAGATTTAAACAATATAATAATTTAACCTTTCTTGTTAGATATAATCGTAATTCATAAGTAAACTACATTAAGCAAATAATATATAATGTTATCGGAATACTTGTTAACCAATTTATCTTGATTGATTAAATTTCCTTTCACTGACAAACCCTTCTAGATCCGCCACTGTACCTGGGGTCATCTTAGTCCGCCGGTACATCATTCCATCTTGGCGTATCTTCCTACCATGTGATGACAACTCTTGTATTCATCCAGGTTCATTTAATTGTTTTTTTTCTTTTTCATTTTTTTAAATGCCTCATTACATTCACAACATCGAACCAGCAAATTACCAGTTCAAAAAGGCGGCATCTTGTTCTGGTATTAATCCAAGCGCATTTAATTGATTTATTTTTCACATTTTCTAGTATTAGAACACAGTTACCGGAGATCACAAAGTTCAGGGATAAAAATAAATTAACCGATTAAGTTTGAGTTGGTTATTGATAATTAGAGGTCACAATATGAATGGGTTTGGGTCATGATAAGCTATTTTAAAATATTTATGATTGATTAATGTCAAGATGACTTAAGTTACCTCATCTAGATCCATGTAAAGGTTAAAATACAAAGGGTTTTAAAAAACCTCTAAAAAATCAACAAAATTTAATAAAAAATAATAACTTAAAATATGGAACAAAAACGAAACAAATAAAACAACAAAAATGTTTTCTCCATCGTCCTGATTTAAAATAAAAATTCTAAAGTCACTTATAATTTCCGAACTCATATCGGCATGCTTAAAAAATTATTTTGATCTATTCTGACTCATTTAACCTTTAAACTTATCCATGTTGACCCAAAATATATAGCCCATTTCAGTTTCTTTTGCCACCCTATTAATAATCTGACTATTCGATATCAAGTATATTCATTAGTTTTTTATAATTTACCCGTTTAAATGTCCAAATATATTTTTACTGCTTTCAAATTTAAATAATTTTATCATTAAAAAAATAATATATAAAATTAAAATATAAAGCTAAAAGCTAAAAACTAACAAATTATTGGATTATTTTGTTACACAAAGACAAAAAAACACAAAAAAATGTTTACAAGTATGGTTTGAATAAACGGATATTCATATTTTGGATAACCGGGTCAGATGTCACATAAATATTTTATGTGAGAAATTTAATCTCATACATGATAACTTGTTCCCTTACTTGTCTTAAATGTTTTAGGTTTCAAATTTGTCCGATGAGTTTGTTGTCATACCTAGCTAAGGCACAACTAACCGATGAGATCACATAAAACCAGTTTTCATTATAAAAGGTGGCTTATGATATGAAAAGATAGTAAAAGCGAGTTCCAAACATAAGATCTTTTAAATGAGCAAGTAATTACTTCGTTAACTTTGGCGGTTCAATAATAACAATTACGAGTTTAGGTGAAAGAGTTTAAGTTGTTGATTAAAGTATGTGTAGTTGTTTAACTAAAAAGTGAAAAAGCCATCTGCGTCATTACTATGTAAACATGGGGGTTCTTACTAACTTTTCACTCAAAAAATACGTAAATTTTAACAGAAAACATAGATTATTCATTATCTTTTTTGTTATTTTAATGTGAGTGAGTAATATATTATTGGTTGGATTAAAGTTACGGTCCACCTCTTGAGCCTGCCCTAGGGCTGTTAAATAGTGTATACTCATGCATGATAAGACATGAATACGAAACATGGATCATGTACATGTATCCCGAACCTGTTAACACTATGTATACACGATAAGACACGAACCTGTTACCGGTGGAGTCGATGCAACTGCTAGGAGGCTGAACTGTCAGAGGATCGGATTTGTGGAGAGGTAGACCGGAGAATCAAAGGGGCTACGACTGCCAGAGATGTAGATGGAAACCACCGGACTACCCAATATATGGAGTGGGAGAATCGGAGAAGGGTTTGTGCGCCGTCTACTTGATATTGTATTTGAATGATATACGACGTGTTCAATAGTTTGGCATAAAAATTTAGGGTTAATTATTTAGGGTATATAACATACTATTATTATTATTAAATTATTTATTTTTATTTATGAAAAATATAATCTGGTACTAACAGATACTTATAAGGTAAACGGGAATTTTACCTATTTAGACACGGAAATCTAATCATGTACTACATGTTTAGTACATTGTAAGGCCCCGGTCCCGGTGCCCTTCTTTAGCGTTGGATTTACTCATAAACACAGTTCTAATTTAAATCCATCACAACATTCTTCTTAATATGCCAGTATCTTCAGTCCAATGTCATGTGTCTTCATTCAAGCGAGCTGCCTTAGCATATTCACATGCGTGCATACTAAAAGTCAGCTACGCTAAATGAGTTCTAGTTAATCAGGTAACATACAATACTTTCATATACTACATACTTATCATGCTTTACTTTCTTTTGTATATACATAAGTATATACCTTCATTCTTTATGTCTTTCATACTTTCATATTTTATCTTACTTTACATACACACTCATACGTTTTAAAGAACATTTCGCCCTATAACCTCACATATATTATTAGGGTCTTCCACCCTCCTTCACATATATTGTTAGGGTATGCCACCCTCTTTCACAGATATTATGAGGGTCTGCCACCCTCCTTCACATATATAATTAGGGTCTGCCATCCTTTACCGTCAATTCGTACATACCTTCCTTTTATTTTATATTTATATACCTTCATAGATACTCTAAATACTTTCTATATTATTCATACATCATGCATACATCATTCATATACATTAATATATCATATATACACCATTCATTAACATTCACATATCATACACTTACCACTTAAGGTAAGTGTATTAACTAATCATATTGAATATGCACATAGTCCCGAAAATATAACAAGGAAATGGGGCTAGAAACTCACCTGGATCCTGTTTCTTTCTGAGTTTATAGTAATGCCCCTTTTTAGTTGTGCACGACTAACTGTATAATAAGTACTAGTATCAATTAACTAACCCTGTCCATATTATACTTCTAGATTAATAAACCCTCAACGAACAGGGGTCAGGGGGCAGCGCCCCTAGCAACGGGGTTCTAGGGGTGGTAACCCCTAGAAGTAGGATTGTTCAAAGGGTAAGACCCTACCCTTTTACCTAATACCCTACCCGTACCCTTTACCCTTTTAGGAAGAAACGTGGACCCGAAACCCTACCCTTTAAACGACAAAAGGGTCGGGTATAAATGAGGGTTTCAAGGGTCTAACCCTTTACCCTTTAAGGTTGTAATCACATCTCCTTTTCTACAATTACTACTTGCAAATCTCATATATGACTTAATATATGAATCCTAAAACAAATATACTTTCATTTAATAACATAGTAAAGTCTAACTTTGAAAGTTTATCAACAATTTGAACTAATGCAAATAATATTCACATTCACAAATTAAATGTAGAGAACAATTCAGTGATTCCCATATAAATGATTTCAATCAGTTGTATGACCATTTATTTTTATTTTTCTTATTAGTTAGGAAATTGTGGATGAATCACGTATGAAATACAAATCTCTCCTAAATTTCAGATTAATCGTAAATACGATGTGTATCTACCTAAAAACTAGTAAAAGGGTCAGGGGTTTGAAAAAGGGTCGGACCCTTGAAACCCTTTTACCCTTTAAAGTGAAATTTAAATACCCTTAACCCGACCCATATAATATATCTGGATCTAATTAAGGGTTTTGTGAGTCGGGTAATCGGGTTTCAAGGGTCTGACCCTTATCTTGCTCACCCCTACCTAGCAGGGTCCAAGGGGCAGAGCCCATGGCTGGGGGTCAGCTTGGAAAAAAAGTTATTTCTATTAACTGTACTTTACTAAAAAGTTCATCAGAAATATCTAAGTCTGGGTCATTCTACTCAAGATTCCCATTTCTATTCGAATACCCTTGTATTCGAATACCCCTGTATTCGAATACAAATTTGTATGCGAAGGACATTGTATGCGAATGACAATTGTATTCGAATTAGAACTAGTATGAACAAACTAGCTTGTTTTCTAATAGAACTTGTATTTTACTGGGTATTGTATTCGAATAGAACTTTTATTCGATTGACTCTTGTATTCAAATGGTTTGTCCTTTATTCGAATGCACCCCATTCGAATACACCCCTTTATTCGGATACACCCACTGTTGGGTCTTTATGCTTCAAATATCATTATTACTACATATTTTAACATCCATCCTCATATTCTAGTGTTATACAACCTCTTAACAGTTTTCTTTTCCATACTAGACCAAGATCTAGTCTGTTTAACCATAAAGTCTAAACCTTTATTGATATTTAATGCGTTCAAGCTAGATCTAGGGTTCTCACACGAACCGTACTTGCTAACAAGTCCATTTAAGTCCATCTTTAACATCAAATTTATATTTTTATGGTATTACAATACCCGATTAGCCTTCGTACCAAGTTTTAGGGCAAACCGTTCTTAAAAATGAAATCTTTGTGTGTAAAAAAAGTACCTTTTTCACGCTTAAAGGCTACGGAGTAGCTTCGATGTATGCTATGGACTTGTTCTTTCTTGTATAATCAAAATCTAACACAAACAATGCTCGGTTTTGGTCTTGGATCTTGATCTCGGTCACAGTCGTAATATCAAGGAGTGTTTGTGTGTGTTTTTGAGTGTGTAGGGAGGCTAGAAGATAAGAATGAGGGTTTAAGGGTTTTAGGGAAGTTTAAAGAGTATTTATACTCTTTTAAGCCCATGGATCTAAGGCCCATCACCATCCCTTATTACATCTTTCATTAACCAAGTCCATACTCTTTTATTTCATTTATCTTAATTAGATATTAACACACTTTTAAACAACACGATTATTTTATTTATTATTATTATTATTATTATTATTATTATTATTATTATCAAAAGTAGGATGTTACATACATGAGCAATGTTAAAGTCTTACCTAATACCTATTAAAGTCGTGTATGTTCGTATCATGTATTTATATGTTGTGTTTAAGTTGCCGGCCCTAGCCGCCTCATTTCATTAAACAGTTAGAATCCGAGGGGCTTCTTGATGTTTGGCTCCTATCTTTCACGATTACAGGTGCACAAATCGAGTTTTTCAAATACCCGGGTTCGGGTATGGAACCGGGTTCGGGTATGACCGGGTATTAGAAAATCGGGTATTACTAATACCCCGGGAAGGGTTTGGGTCCAGGTATTGTCTTTAAAAACCATACCCTATGCATCGGGTTCAGATCGGGTATAGAACCGGGTATTCTAAAATCGGGTATTTGAATACCCTATTTTCGGGTATTGAAAAAACCCTATTTTCGGGCTTTTTCCGGGTATGATTGGATTTTTTAAAAGGTTGCACTTTTTAGCTGTATTTTTCGGCTATTTTTATAGTATTTTTCGGGTATAAATTGGGTATTTGAAATACCCGGTTTCAGGTATTGAAAAACCCGGTTCCGGGTATGGAAGCGGTTCGGGTTTTCGGGTATTACTGCGTACAAAATCGGGTCCGATTCTGGTTCGGATTTTACTACCAAAATGCATACCGTATTCGTACCCTATGGGTAGGGTCGGGTACGGGTTCGGGTATTAAAACCTCGGGTATTAAAAATATCGGTTTTGGGTTTTTATTTTGGGTCCGGTTTCAGGTTCGGATTTTTTTTGCACCTCTATCGACAATTGTGTAATGGTACAGATGAAGATTTGATGGTGAGCTTGCAGGGGCAACACTCCTTGCTTGAATAATAATAATAATTTATTATGAAGTATAAAATAGGAAAAAGATGTGAAGTATAATTAAAATTATTATTTTTGTACCAGTATTTTATTAAAATACTTTAAATTCCAAGTAATATATGATTAAAATTAAGAAACCATAAAAATAGTATTAATTTGAAACGAGAATCCAAAATGGTCCATGGTGCAAAGGGCCTACAACAACTTGATCAAATAATGTTTCGAAGTTTGGAAGTTTTTAGAACATGTATTGTGCTAATTAAAAATTTTATGAGGGTTGTGTGATATGTGGCGTCACAGTCGATAATGACTAGTTTTATAAAAGTAATATAGTGGTAAATTATCCTGTAATCATTACTCAATTATCGTTTTCTGTTTTCTTTTTCAACTTTTTAATAAAAATAAAACAAACAATATTATATTAAATAAAAATATTACATTAGAATTAAAGAAAAAATCACATTAAAAAATAAACCATTAAAGGGAACATAAAAAAATTCCTAAGTTCGTATCTTCTCCTAATGTCTTCCTTTCTCATTTCGACCATAATACGAACATCAGGGTCGGTGTCGATTATCGGTTTCTTTAAAAAATCAAATCATTTTCATTCCCTTCTGTTTCAATACCTCGACGGCCTCCTTATCGACTTTAACATGCTCATACCCAAGGTCGTGTATATCTTCGAGTCAACGGTTGATTTCGTCGAATTGGTTTGTGTAATCGACCCACGCACTTGAGGACGACTATAACAACTCGGATTTTTCAAATTATCATTTTTATCATTTACCTGACCCGTTTCGAAGTTCGAGAACTTTTACCGATAAAATTGCGCAATTATCTAGTTATTTAATTATTATAATATTATTGTTTAATTATTTATTTATTATATATAAATTAACTTTCAAGATATTACAAATTTTACACTAAACTAAACTATTACCCATTATTGATCCCATCCCTAATCTATAAGGACCAATGTGTAATTTCTGGATATTATAACATTCAATCCAGTTTACCCATCAATTGAATCAATACCCGTAACCCATATAGCAAACCCGAATACCCAATCTTTAGCTTGCATCTTAATTCACGTCATATACATGGAAATCATATCAAAAGAGTTGTTTATCTTGCCATATGTGGCATGCCGACACTCGTATTATGTTATATCGATCAATAGTGGTTCGTATTTCCTATTATACTCGGCAAATATCAACCCGCTCTTAATATGCATGTTAAAGAACTTCATAATTCAATTAAATTTGTAGATACTATCCTCAAACCATCGCCAATCAAACTCCTAAGTTTAATTACATTATAACATCCTAAATATAGCAGTTCTTAATTTGTTCGTCGACGTCTGTTTCGTTGTCCGATTAGACCTTCAGTTAACGTCTTTTAAGGTAATGTATTATACCATCACTTTCGTCTTGATATCTGTTTCAAAAGGCCCAAGATTAATCGGCTAAACAATTAACGTTTTAGCCGATTGATCTTGCTAGGGTTCATATTTGGCCAGTTCCTTCGTCTTCCTGGTTATATATTTCCGTTTATGAGATATTATCATTAGACCACTCAGAGTAGTTGGCTAGTGGTGTGGGTTATGGATTGTTGGTCTGGAGGGCATGGGTTCGAGCCCCCTCCAGACCTGTTTTGTTTTGTTTTTTGGTATTAATCAATTTAAGCATTTTACTTGTAATATCCTGAAATTTATATTAAATTTAGGAAATTTATGTTTGTTAAATGTGTGTAAATATTTAATTAAGATTAAATATTATATAAGAGTATGGACTTGGGTGGGGAAAGATGGAATAAGGGATGGGATGAACCTTAGGTCCATGGGCTTAAGAGAGTATAAATACTCCCTTAAACCTCCCTGAAACCCTAAAACCCTCATTTCTATCATTCTTATTCCCTACACACTCTCAAAACACACACCCTCCCATTTACGGCCGCAAGCCAGATGAGAAATTTCAATACCAAACCGAGCCTAAAACTTGATAAATCTTAACTATACAAGCAAGATACAAGATTATTGTTCATAACCGAAGATAAACGTAGCCTAAAAATGCAAAAGAGTATGTTCTTTTTCTTTAAAGGTTATGTTTTTATGAACGGTTTGCCCTAAAACTTAACCCTAGAGTAGATCGGCTCTAAATGTATCATAAAGTTACAAACTTGATGTTTAAAATAGACTTAACGAACTCATGAACATATACGGCTCATAAAGGAACCCTAGATCTAGCCTTTGAACGTTTTAAACCCATAAAGGTTCGAGCTTCATGGATAAACGGGTTAGGTTTTGGCCGAAAATGGAAATGGAAAAGGGTAAGGCGTATATAATATCATACAAATGGTTTAAGTGTGAAAACATATAATGATAATGGGATTATTGTGACATCCCACATCGGTTGGGAAGGAGAACTGAGCCTTCTTTATAAGGAGGTGGATACCTTCCCCATCATAACGCGTTTTGGGCGCTTAATGGTAGTGGACGAGAAGAGAATTCCACAGTTAAGCGTGCTCAGGTGGGAGTAGTATGAGGATGGGTGACCACATGGGCAACCAAAAGCAAATCCGTGAGGCGATGGTGGTACGTCCCGGTCAAAGCGGACAATATTATGGTGCATTGGTAGCTGGGATGTTACAGATGGTATCTGAGCCAGGGCCGGACCGGTGGTGCCAGGTCTCGCGAGGACGCTGGACCCCTAAGAGGGGTGGATTGTGACATCCCACATCGGTTGGGAAGAAGAACTAAGTCTTCTTTATAAGGAGGTGGATACCTTCCCCTTCATAACGCGTTTTGGGCACTTAATGGTAGTGGACGAGAGGAGAATTCCATAGTTAAGCATGCTCAGGTGGGAGTAGTATGAGGATGGGTGACCACCTGGGCAACCAAAAGCAAATCCATGAGGCGATGGTGGTACGTCCCGGCCAAAGCGGACAATATTATGGTGCGGTGGTAGCTGACCTGTTACAATTAAGAACCAACACGTAGCCCACAAACCATCTAAATTCAATAAAACATGCAGCTCATTCGATTACAATATGAGGATTCAAATACAATGGGCCATCGATTACATTGAACATTTCGAATACATTGGACAGATTCGATTACATGGCCATACTCGATTACATGTAAATAATCGATTACATTGATAGACTTGATTACATTAGACATAATCGATTACACAGATAGACTCGATTACATTAGACATAATCGATTACATTGATAGACTCGACTACATAAGATATGATCGATTACATCAAGACTCGATTACATAAGATATGATCGATTACATGTCTCTTTTCGAATACAATATATGGATTCGTTTACATTGTAATGGTCCGAATACATGCATGCATTCGATTACAATAGAGTTCGAATACATGCATGCATTCAATTACAATAAACGGATTCGAATGCAATGTCCTCACAAGAATGCAATTTGTGGTTCGATTACAAGGGGCATATTCGAATACATAAAACACGTTCGATTACAATGGAACATTCGAATGCAAATTGTGAACCCGATTAGACTATGGACTTGCTTACATCTGAACCCTATTACACTTAAGGAATTCAAATACATGCATACACTTTAGTAAAAAAGATGGTTCGATTACATCATGTATTCGAATACACTAAATTTGCACACATAATTGTATTCTAATTGACCAGTAAAGAAAGAAAGAAAGGGAGACTTTGCAAGTGTATTCAATTGGACATAAGAGTATTAGAATACAAGGTATTCGAATACATTGGTGTTTAAGAGTAAAATATTCCGTTTTGATACACGTGATTAATATATAGTTAGCAGAGCTCAGTTAAAGAAAGGAATAACCGTGAACGGAGAACGTAACAGGACCCAAGTGAGTTTCTAGCCCCATTCCTTTGTAAGTCCTCGTTACCGGTAGCCCTACTTTGGTGTTAGATTTACTCATAAACACAGTTCTACAAATCAGAGTTAATTAAAACTTTACGCGGTATATAAAACTTCAACCATAATATCTTACATAACCTTCAAATCTTGTCTTATAAAACATACATAGTCATTTAAAAAATAACAATCTTTAAAACATCGCAACATTTCTTCGAGATGCCAGTATCTTCGATTCCATGCCACGTGTCTTCAATCACGCGAGCTGCCTTAACCTATTTGCCTGTGTGCATACTAAAAGTCTGCTACGCTGAGTGAGTTCTAGTTAATCACATAACTTACTTTACATACACATATACGTTCCCGTAGGTACGCATTACATACTTAACTTGTCCATCATTCTTTCATATACATTCATAACTAACCTTACGTTATAAAGCGCATTCGCCCTACATACCTCGAGTATTATTAGGGTCCGGTACCCTCCATCCTCGGATATTATTAGGGTCTGGTCACCCTTCATCCTCGGATATTATCAGGGTCCGGTACCCTCCATCCTCGGATATTATTAGGGTCCGGTCACCCTTCATCCTCGGATATTATTAGGGTCCAGTACCCTTTCTTCCATACCTTCATAACATACTTTCTATATACATAATCGTAAAGCTTCGTACGTACATACATCATTCTTTCTTCATCTTACAACATACATATAACATCAAACCATTTCCTGGAAGTACATGCAATTCCGAAGATCGTTCATGTACCGACAAGAAATCATTCATACATTTATATGGCATACACTTATCACTTAGGATAAGTGTATTAACTAATCATATCGAGTATGCACACAGCCCCGAAACCATAACAAGGAATGGGGCTAGAAACTCACCCGAATGCGGTTACGTTCACCATTTATAGTTATTCCTTTCTTGAGCTGTGCACGACTAATTGTATAATAATTACACGTATCAATTAACTATCACTATCTATATCGCGTTTCTAGTTTATTCAAAACCCACAAAGAACGGGGGTCCGGGGGCAGCGCCCCTGCCGCCCCTAGCAGGGTCCAAGGGGCAGAGCCCCTAGCAGGGTCTAGGGTCGAGCTGCCAGGTCAGCTTGGAAAAATTTTATTTCCATTAACTATCTTAACACATTTTCCACTAGAATTTTAAATCATTATTTAATTTGCTACTTAAAAAGTTCAAGGGCTTCTTTATAATTAAACCATTCTTTTATAAGTTCAGGGACCATTCTGTCTTTTTGTTAATCTTCTAGTTCGTTACTTATCCTTAACGAATTGACTTGTCATGACGAACTGGACCCTTAACGAATCAGTCCATAGCGAACCAGTCTATGTAACGAATTGGACCTTCCAATTTGTTATCTTTTAACTATAGCGAATCATGGGTAATTCGCTATCTTTTCCTTTAACAAACTGAAGCTAGTTCGTTATATTCCCTTAGACGAATCAGCTAGCGAATTACTTCTAATTCGTTAGTTACTACTTAGTGAACTAGGGTTAGGTCAGGGAATGTCAGAACATTCCCTAACATTCATACCTCGTATTAACCTTTCCAGCGCCGCCGCCGGAAGGTCGCCGGAAAACCGTGGATTCGCCGGAAAAACGAGTTTTAACTCGTTTTTCACCGTTTTTCGTCCCGTTCGATCCAGATCTGAGCTAGGGTGACCCCTAAGCTCATCATAGGTTCGGTTTATACCCGATTCCACCCGGATCTCGTGACATAAACGGTTTAACGGTGTCGGCTCGTCGTTTCGCAACTAGATCTAACGGGTTTAACATCATACAATATCATACTATCATTACCTTGGATCGAGATCGGCTTCCTTGGTTATTTCGGCTTAGAGAGAGAGCAAGATGAGAGAGAGCTAAGTGTGTGTTTTGGTGGTGTATGGAATATGTGTAAAATGAAAGATTAATGGGTGATTAAAGGTTTATATATTTAGGGATCATGGGATCAAGCCCATGGACTCTCCTTCTTTCTTTAATAACCCAAGTTCATAACCCATACCCATTTACCCAACACTAGCCCAACTCATATTCTATTTATCTAAACCGATAACGACCCACTATAAAATAGACGAAATTTATTTTATTATTATAACCGAAAGTAGGATGTTACATCCTTGTTATGTTTTCAGGGTTGTGTGCATACTCGATGTGATTAGTTAATACAGTTATCTTAAGTGGTAAGTGTATGCTATATATATTTATGTGAAAGATATGAATGAGTGCTTGTCGGTACGTGAATGATCTTCAGATATTGCATGTACTGCCCGGTTATAATTAAAGATATAAATGTTATATAATGTATGGATAATGTATGTATATATGAACGAATATAAAGGGATGGTAAGGCACATAAGAAAGGGACTGAGGCCTAATAATACTTGAGGCAGAAAGGGACCGAGCCCTAATAATACTCGAGTCAGAAAGGAACCGAGCCTCAATAATACTCAAGGCAGAAAGGGACCGAGCCCTAATAATACTCGAGGCAGAAAGGAACTGAGCTCTAATAATACACGAGGAAGAAAGGGACCGAGCCCTATTAATAATCGAGGAAGTAGGGCGTAATGCTCTTTAAAACGTATGAGTATGTAAAGTATGAATATATGTAAAGAATGCAAGGAAAGAATAAAAGAAAAAATGAAATAAAGAAAGAAGGTATATACTCATGTATGTACGAAAGAAAGATAAGCATGTTAAGTATATACTATGTATTTACGGATGCGTATGTAAAGTATGTTAAAGTATTGTATGGTACTTGATTAACTAGAACTCACTCAGCGTAGCTGACTTTTAGTATGGACGCAGGTGAGTAGGATGAGGCAGCTAGCTTGAGTAGGACACATGTTGGAAGAATAAGAAGCTGGAATCTGAAGACCCGTGACGTTTTTATTTAAATGATGTTTATGTTTGAAAGACAAAAAATGTTAATTGAGAAAAGTTTTTGTAATGATTTGAAATGTTTATTGAAGTTTTAATATACCGCGAAAGTTTTATTTAATTCTGATAATTAGAACTGTGTTTACGAGTAAATCCAACGTCATAAGTAAGGCACCGGGATCGGGGCCTTACAAGTTGGTATCAGAGAAAAGTTCGAGAGATTTAGGCATCCTACATGCTTAGACTCGAATAGAGAATGGGATTTAAGTAAGAAAAGAAAGAAGATGCCAGCTCAATATAGCCATTCCTCACTCAAGCAACCTTAGTAAAGGTAAAGTGTATGGTTAAACAAGGTGTAATGATGTTAGCTTAATTGCTAAAGAAAGGATATGTGTATGTTAGGGATAGGACTAATTGATTGTTTGATTGATTGACTGTTTAAAAGTAGAAATTAGCATAAATAGACTCATAAGGGAAGTGCATAGGACACGAAAAGTAACGTGATCAGCTAATCACATCTAGCCACTATTATTACCTGGTAGCATTACTGTTTTTGTACTAAATAGTTCCTTTAGTGATGAAGTTTGTGTTTCCTTATAGAATACGAATGGCTAGAGCTAGGAAAGTTGATGGACAAGGAGGTCGTACGGGACGCCGTGGTAGGCCACGTAGGATCCAAGAACCTTCTGGGGAACCAGTTGTCAACTATGTGGAAGGACCCACCGAGACTCTGCGAGGGCCAAGCCAAAATGAAGGGTATCAACTTGACCCTGTTGTTCAAGCCGTTATTACTCAAGCTGTAACTGCGACAGTGAAGAACCTACAGCCTGAAAGGTCTGTTAAAATCCATGCAAGAACTGCTGAGAGGTCAGGAGAGTAAGAAGATGATGAGAGAGAGAGAGAGAGAAGGGTGACTCAAGTGAAGTTCGATCCTTGAAAGTTGACGACAGAAAGAGAGGCCGAGGTGGGTGTAACTATAATTCGTTCAAAGGTTGCGACCCGCCGAAGCTAACTGGCTTGGGAGACGCAATCTCTACTCTCCAATGGATAACCGCGATGGACAAGGTTATCCGGATTAGCGAATGCCGTCCCGACCAAGCTGTGGGCTATGCTACTCAATCATTCGGTGAAGAGGCAATTACTGGTGGGAGTCGGTTGAGCAGAGGATGAGTTGGCAAGAGATTAAAGCTTTGAGATGGCACGATATGAAGGAATTGGTAATGAAGAGGTTCTGTGCTGATGCAGAGGTGGAGAGAGCTGAAATGAAGTTTCTAAACTTGAAGGCGAGTAAGATGACACACCGCGAGTATACCACTGAATTCAACCGCATGTCCAGGTTGGTGCCTGACATGGTGAACACGGAAGCTAATAGGATCAAGTGTTGCATTCGAGGGTTACCACAGAACGTTCGCACGTTAGTCAGAGCAAATAAACCTGTTATGTTTGACTCAGCTGTGGAGCTTGCTGAGATGGTTTATGATGAGTTGCCAGTGGAAGATGTTGTGGTGGTGGAGGAAAATAAGGATAAGAAATGGGTCAATCATGGTAAGCGACCCCGTACTCAGCTATGGAACCCTAAGGATAAGAAGCCGAGAGTGTGGGAGAAGAAGTTGTGCAAGACTTGTGGCAAGATACACGATGGTGAGTGCAGATGGAGTAAGGGTTCAGACGTTTGTTATAAGTTTGGAAAGAGTCAAGCTGGTGAGTTCAAGTTTGGTATGAATGCTTTTTACAAGTGCGGGAGGGTGGGGCATTATACTCCAGATTGTACCGCAAAGCCCCCATGTTACAAGTGCGGTAAGACATGTCACTTTGAATACATCGAGGGTGAAGCTGGAGGAAGTGGGAAGAAGGATGGTGATCAAGCTAGGCCAAGGACTAGAGCCTACATGTTGACTCAGGAACAGGTTAACCAGATTCCAGATGTTGTGACAGTTACGTTCTTAGTAAATGGTATTTATGCTTATGTACTATTTGATTCGGGTGCTAATAGGAGTTTCGTAGCTACTCCATTTAGTAAGTTAGCTAAAATGAAATGTTGCCGAGTGACTGAAACGTTTATAGTATAAACCGCTAGTGACACCTCGGTTAAAATAATAAAAATGGTTAAGGATTGTAAGATAGAGTTAGAGGGACGTGAGTTCCCTGCTACTTTGTATGTGATGACCTTAGGAGGGTTCGATGTGGTTTTGGGAATGGATTGGCTATCTGAGTTTGAAGCTCAGATAGTGTGTAAGAGTAGGATAATAAGGTTAAAGTCCTTGGATGGTAGTACGGACGGTTTATGGTGATAAAGAAAGTTCAAGGCTTAATGTCATTTCGATGCTAAAAGCCGAAGGTGTAAGGCCCCGTTACCGGTAACCCTACTTTCGTGTTGGATTTACTCATAAACACAGTTCTAAATATCAGAGTTAATTAAAAACTTTACGCGGAATATAAAACTTTCATAAAACATTACATATCAATTCATAATCATGTCTTAAAACATTCCTCTTGTCTTTCAAAATCAAAACATAACTTATAAAACATATCAGATCTTCAGATGCCAGGCTTTAGTCTTCTGCCATGTGTCCTCCACTCAAGCCAGCTGTCTCAACCTACTCACCTGCGTGCATACTAAAAGTCAGCTACGCTGAGTGAGTTCTAGTTAATCATACAATACCATACAATACCTTATTACATACATACGTACTTAACCTCATAACTTTCTTTCATACACACATAAGTACTCATGCCTTCATTCTTACTTACATACTTTCTTTCTTACTTACATACTTTCTTTACATTCATAATCATACGTTTTAAAGAGCCTTTCGCCCTATAACCTCACAGATATTATAAGGGTCTGGTCCCTAACATCACAGATATTATAAGGGTCTGGTCCCTAACATCACAGATATTATGAAGGGTCTGGTCCCTATCCTCACAGATATTGTAAGGGTCTGGTCCCTAACATCACAGATATTATAAGGGTCTGGTCCCTAACATCACAGATATTCTAAGGGTCTGGTCCCTTACATCACATATATTATAAGGGTCTGGTCCCTTGCTTTCGAATATTAGTAGGGTTCAGTTCCCTCTTCGTTACCATACAACATGCAACATACATCGAGTATTATTAGGGCTTGGTACCCTTTTCGTAACCATATAACCATACAATCGTCATTTCCTTCTTTTATTAACTTTATTACGTTCATACACATAAACATACATATCATACTTGCCATATTTATAACGTTACAACCTGACAGTACGTGCAATATCCGAAGATCGTTCACGAACCATCAAGCAATCATTCATACATATCACATATATCACATATGGCTTTATAACGTTACAACCTGACAGTACGTGCAATATCCGAAGATCGTTCACGAACCATCAAGCAATCATTCATACATATCACATATATCACATATGGCATACATTTATCACTTAGGATAAATGTATTAACAACACATCAAGTATGCACACAGCCCCGAAAACATAACAAGGAATGGGGCTAGAAACTCACGGAATCGTATGATCGGCGCCTACAAATCCCAACCATCAAATCGGCCTAAAATCGACGTTTTAGGGGTCCGATTTGGGCAGTTGTGTTTCGGGTCCGATTAACCCGTCAAATCCTAACCATTTTCAGTAATATTAGCTTTGCGGGATTAGTTCTTACCTTTCCAACTCAGATCTACCAGCAAAATCTCGGGTCTCGACTTCGGATCTCGGTCGGTTATGTGTGTGCTTTTGAGTGTGTAAAAGAGAAAGATGGAAATAAAATGATATCTTGGGCTTGGGATGGGTATTTATAATCCCACGGACCCAAGGCCCATTCTCATTTAACCCATCTTACGTAATCTAAGCCCATGACCCGTTCCTTACTCGACATTAAATAACTAAAACGTGAAATCACTAAACATAACTTTCTTTTATTTAACATTATAAAAATTTTAGGATGTTACAAGTCTTCCCCCCTTAAAGAGGTTTCGTCCCCGAAACCTAACTATTACATAAACAAACTAGGGTAAAACTTGCGCATCTCATCCTCGACTTCCCAAGTAGCATCTGATCCCTTGCGGTGTTTCCATATCACTTTTGCCAAGGGTATAATCTTGTGACGAAGCTGCTTCTCCTTGCGATCAACGATCTTTATCGGTTGCTCGATGTAGTTCAATTGTTCATCAACCTCAATGTCCATCAATGGCACGTGAGACGTGTCATCAGCTAGACACTTCCTCAGATGAGAAACATGGAAGGTCGAATGAATTCCTTCTAACTCATCGGGTAAATCCAGCTTATAAGCTACTTCCCCCACACGATACAAAATTTTAAATGGTCCAATGTACCTCGGACTTAGCTTCCCTCTCTTTCTAAAACGGATAATTCCTTTCCAAGGCGAGACCTTAAGCATCACATAGTCACCCACGTTAAACTCAATTGGTCGTCGCCGCTTATCTGCATAAGACTTTTGTCTGTCTTGAGCGGCTTTCATTCTTGCTTTGATCTGATCGAACTTTGAAGACGTTTCTTGAACCACTTCTATGCTTCCCATTTCCTTCTGACCAATCTCACCCCAACACACCGGGGTTCTACATCGTCGACCGTAAAGCATCTCAAACGGTGGCATACCAATGCTCGAATGGTAACTGTTGTTATAGGAGAACTCTGCCAGATGCAGATGATCATCCCAGCTTCCACCAAAATCTAAAACACAAGCACGTAGCATATCCTCAAGGGTTTGGATCGTCCTTTCGGACTGTCCATCGGTTTGAGGATGGTACGCCGTACTGATGTTCAACCTCGTCCCCATAGCTTCATGAAATTTCTTCCAGAACCTCGAAGTAAACCGTGTATCCCTATCAGACACGATCGATAACGGTACTCCATGCTTGGTTACCACTTCCTTGATGAACAAGCTTGCTAACGTTTCTGACGAGATGGCCTCTCGTATGGGCAGAAAGTGAGCACTCTTGGTCAAACGGTCCACAATCACCCAGATGGTATCATGTTGCTTAGCTGTACGAGGTAGCTTAGTTATGAAGTCCATAGTGATGTGTTCCCATTTCCACTCAGGTATCTCTAGCGGTTGCATCTTCCCATAAGGCTTTTGGTGCTCGGCCTTGACTTGTAAGCAAGTTAAGCACTTACCGACATAATCTACTACATCATTCTTCATTCCTGGCCACCAGTAATCTCTTTTCAGGTCTTGGTACATCTTTGTAGCTCCAGGATGGATTGAGTACCTTGACTTATGAGCTTCATCTAAGATTCGACTTCTAAGATCACCATGGCGTGGAATCCACATACGGTCAAATCTAGTTTTAACTCCATGAGTGTTTTCCATCAACTCATCTTGCTGGCCATAAATCCTTTCTTTCTTTACTAACCCTTCGTTTACTAACACCTCTGACTGCACTTTGATGATTTCTTCAAAAAGACTTGAGTTCATGATCAACTTATATGACTTCACGGTTGCAAGGACTTCCTCATCCTTACGACTTAGCGCATCAGCGACCACGTTAGCTTTACCGGGGTAATACTTAATCTCACAGTCGTAATCCTTTATCAATTCTAACCATCTTCTCTGCCTCATGTTCAATTCTTTCTGCTCGAAGAAGTACTTTAAACTCTTATGATCTGTATAGATAGTGCACTTAGTACCGTACAGGTAATGCCTCCATATCTTAAGAGCATGCACTACAGCTGCTAACTCCAAATCATGCGTCGGATAAGTACTCTCATGGACTTTCAACTGTCTAGACGCGTAGGCTATCACCTTCCCTCGTTGCATCAACACGCAACCTAACCCTTGATGCGAGGCATCAGCACAAACAACAAAATCCTCATCACCATCGGGTAAAGTAAGGATTGGAGCTTGCGTGAGTCTCTTCTTCAATTCTTCAAAGGCTTCCTCCTGAAACTTCCCCCAACTAAATACTATCGACTTTCGGGTCATACCGGTCAGCGGTGCGGCTATCTTGGAGAAACCTTCGATGAATCTCCTATAGTAGCCAGCTAACCCTAGGAAGCTTCGTATATCAGTCGGATTCTGCGGAGTCTTCCAATTCGTTATCGCTTCAATCTTAGCTGGGTCCACGGTAATCCCCTCCGGATTAACCACATGACCTAAAAATTGCACTTCTCTTAACCAGAACGCGCACTTCGAAAACTTGGCATACAACTTCTCTTTCTTCAGAACTTCCAATACTTCTCTCAAATGCTCCGCATGGTCAGACTCGCTCCTTGAATATATTAATATGTCATCAATGAAAACGATAACTGACTTATCCAACATTGGTCGACACACCCTGTTCATCATGTCCATAAATGCTGCAGGAGCATTTGTTAGACCGAATGACATTACGAGGAACTCGTAGTGTCCATATCGCGTTCGGAACGCCGTCTTAGGGACGTCTGTCCCCTTTACCTTCAGTTGATGGTAGCCTGATCTGAGATCTATTCGCGAGAACCAACTCGAACCTTGCAGTTGGTCAAACAGATCGTCAATCCTAGGCAAGGGGTATCTATTCTTTACCGTAAGCTTATTTAACTCACGATAGTCTATGCACATTCTCATACTTCCATCCTTTTTCTTCACAAACAAAACCGGTGCGCCCCACGGAGAAACACTCGGTCTGATAAAACCCTTGTCGAGGAGTTCTTGCAGTTGGGACATTAATTCCTTCATCTCGGACGGTGCTAGACGGTAAGGCGCTTTCGCGACGGGCTGGGCTCCTGGTACTAGATCTATCTGAAATTCTATCTCTCGCTCAGGTGGCAACCCCGGAAGATCCTCAGGGAATACTCCTGGGTAGTCGCGCACAATAGGAACATTCTTCATTTCTTTCGTCTCGGCCGTAGCGTTGACAACATACGTCAGGTAGGCACCGCACCCTCGCCTTAACAAACCCTCGGCTTTTATCATCGAAATGACATTAAGCCCATAACTCTCCTTATCACCATAAACCGTCACCGCACTACCATCCAATGACTTTAACCTTATCATCTTACTTTTACATACTATCTGAGCTTCAAACTCAGACAACCAATCCATACCCAAGACTACATCGAACCCTCCTAAGGCCATAACATACAAAGTAACAGGGAACTCATGTCCCTCTAACTCTATCTTACAATTCTTAACCATTTTTGTTATTTTCACCGAAGTGTCACTTGCGGTTTCTACTACAAAAGTTTCAGACACTCGGCAGCCTTTCATTTTAGCTAGTTTACTAAACGTCGTAGCTACAAAACTTCTATTCGCACCAGAATCAAATAATACAGAAGCGGAAACATCGTTCACTAGAAACGTACCTGTGACGACATCCGGAATCTGCCTGGCTTGTTCCTGGGTCAGCATGTAGGCTCTAGTTCTGGGCCTAGCTTGATCGGCATCCTTCTTTCCACTACCTCCAGCTACACCTTCAGTGCACTCCCTTGACATATGGCCTGTCTTGCCACATTTGTAACATGCTGGCTTCGCACTGCACTCATTGGCATAATGCCCTACCTTCCCGCACTTATAACAGGCATTCGACCCCATTCTGCATTCTCCACCGTGAGCCTTTCCACATTTGAGACAAACATTAGAACTTTTACCCCACTTGCACTCACCACCATGCCTCTTTCCGCAGGTCTTACACGATCTCTTCTCCCACACTTTCTGTTTCTTATCCTTGGAGTTCCATAACTGAGTACCGGGTCGTTTAGCAGGAGTGACCCCTTTCTTCTCTTTCTCTTCGTCCCTTTCCACCCTATCATCCGCGGCCACGTCAGCATAGACCATTTCCGCGAGTCCAACAGCCGAATCAAAAGTAGCAGGTTGAATCGCCCTGACTAACATGCGGACCTTTTGTGGCAACCCCCTCACATAACATTTGATTCTCTTGACCTCAGTGTCAACCATGTCAGGCACCAACCTAGATAGTCGGTTGAACTCCGTGGTATACTCACGATGCGTCATCATACCGGCTTGTAAATTCTGGAACTTCATCTCCGTTCTTTCAACCTCGGCATCTGCACAGAACTTCTTCATTACCAACTCTTTCAAATCTTCCCACTTCATCTCTTTGATCTCTTCACGGGTCTTCCTCTGCTCCACACTCTCCCACCAATACATAGCCTCATCTACGAATGACTGAGTAGCATAACCCACAGCTTGGTCGGGACGGCAGTCGCTAATGCAGATAACCTTGTCCATAGCGGTTATCCACTGGAGAGTAGCGATTGCGTCTCCTAAACCAGTCAGCTTAGGCGGGTCACAACCTTTGAAGGACTTATAGCTGCACCCACCTTGTCCTCCTCTCCTATCATCGACTTTCACAGACTTATCCCCACTCGAGGCCCCTCTTTCACCTTCCCCATCCTTTCTACCATCACCACCCGCCCCTTAAGCAGTTCGCTCACGGCTTCCAGCAGATCCTTCGGGATTCAGGTTCTTCACAGCAGCAACTACAGCCTGAACGATGGCTGCTTGAACTGCGGGGCTAAGTTGAACTTCTTCGTTGTTGTTCTGGTCTCCTCCAGCTGCGCTTCCTTCATCTTCGGTGTGGGAAGCTTCTTCTACCGAAGGTTGCCGGACAAGACGAGGCCTGCCACGACGTCCAGTGCGACCCCCAGTTTCAACAAATTCTCCAGCTCCAGCCATTAGTATTCTAAAGGGAAAACACAAACATCGTCACTCAAGGAACTATTTAGTACAAGGATAGCAAGGCTAACAGGTAATAACAGTGGCCAGCTGTGACTAGCTGATCACGTTGCTTTCCGTGTCCTATACACTTCCCTTTATGAGTCTATTTGTGCTGGTTCTACTTAAGCAGTTAGTCAATTCAAACAATCAATTTTTTCCTATCCGTACCATTCTCATATCTTTTCTTTCTCATTAACGTATATCATTTAATCATACCTTTCACCTTTACTGATCTTGCTTGAGCGACACATGGCATTCTTGAACTGGCATCTTCTTTCTTTTCTTACTTAAATCCCATTCTCTGTTCGAGTCTAAGCATGTAGGATGCTTAAATCTCTCGAACTTTGCTCTGATACCAACTTGTAAGGCCCCGTTACCGGTAACCCTACTTTCGTGTTGGATTTACTCATAAACACAGTTCTAAATATCAGAGTTAATTAAAAACTTTACGCGGAATATAAAACTTTCATAAAACATTACATATCAATTCATAATCATGTCTTAAAACATTCCTCTTGTCTTTCAAAATCAAAACATAACTTATAAAACATATCAGATCTTCAGATGCCAGGCTTTAGTCTTCTGCCATGTGTCCTCCACTCAAGCCAGCTGTCTCAACCTACTCACCTGCGTGCATACTAAAAGTCAGCTACGCTGAGTGAGTTCTAGTTAATCATACAATACCATACAATACCTTATTACATACATACGTACTTAACCTCATAACTTTCTTTCATACACACATAAGTACTCATGCCTTCATTCTTACTTACATACTTTCTTTCTTACTTACATACTTTCTTTACATTCATAATCATACGTTTTAAAGAGCCTTTCGCCCTATAACCTCACAGATATTATAAGGGTCTGGTCCCTAACATCACAGATATTATAAGGGTCTGGTCCCTAACATCACAGATATTATGAAGGGTCTGGTCCCTATCCTCACAGATATTGTAAGGGTCTGGTCCCTAACATCACAGATATTATAAGGGTCTGGTCCCTAACATCACAGATATTCTAAGGGTCTGGTCCCTTACATCACAGATATTATAAGGGTCTGGTCCCTTGCTTTCGAATATTAGTAGGGTTCAGTTCCCTCTTCGTTACCATACAACATGCAACATACATCGAGTATTATTAGGGCTTGGTACCCTTTTCGTAACCATACAACCATACAATCGTCATTTCCTTCTTTTATTAACTTTATTACGTTCATACACATAAACATACATATCATACTTGCCATATTTATAACGTTACAACCTGACAGTACGTGCAATATCCGAAGATCGTTCACGAACCATCAAGCAATCATTCATACATATCACATATATCACATATGGCTTTATAACGTTACAACCTGACAGTACGTGCAATATCCGAAGATCGTTCACGAACCATCAAGCAATCATTCATACATATCACATATATCACATATGGCATACATTTATCACTTAGGATAAATGTATTAACAACACATCAAGTATGCACACAGCCCCGAAAACATAACAAGGAATGGGGCTAGAAACTCACGGAATCGTATGATCGGCGCCTACAAATCCCAACCATCAAATCGGCCTAAAATCGACGTTTTAGGGGGCCGATTTGGGCAGTTGTGTTTCGGGTCCGATTAACCCGTTAAATCCTAACCATTTTCAGTAATATTAGCTTTGCGGGATTAGTTCTTACCTTTCCAACTCAGATCTACCAGCAAAATCTCGGGTCTCGACTTCGGATCTCGGTCGGTTATGTGTGTGCTTTTGAGTGTGTAAAAGAGAAAGATGGAAATAAAATGATATCTTGGGCTTGGGATGGGTATTTATAAGCCCACGGACCCAAGGCCCATTCTCATTTAACCCATCTTACGTAATCTAAGCCCATGACCCGTTCCTTACTCGACATTAAATAACTAAAACGTGAAATCACTAAACATAACTTTCTTTTATTTAACATTATAAAAATTTTAGGATGTTACAGAAGGTTTGTTACGACGAGGGTGTGGTGCCTACCTGGCCAACACTATGGCCGAGACAAAAGAAATGAAAAATGTTCCTATCGTGTGCGACTACACAGAAATATTCCCTGAGAATATTCCGGGGTTGCCACTGGAGCGAGGGATAGAATTCCAAATAGATTTAATACCGGGAGCCCAGCCCGTCGCGAAAGCACCCTACCGTCTAGCGCCGTCCGAGATGAAAGAGTTGATATTCCAACTGCAAGAACTCCTCGACAAAGGTTTTATCAGACCAAGTGTGTCCCCGTGGGGCGCACCGGTGTTATTCGTCAAGAAGAAGGATGGAAGTATGAGAATGTGCATAGATTATCGTGAGTTGAAAAAACTTATGGTGAAGAATAGATATCCGTTGCCACTGATTGATGATTTGTTTGACCAACTGCAAGGTTCAAGTTGGTTCTCACGAATAGATCTCAGATCAGGCTATCATCAGCTAAAGGTGAAAGAGGCAAACATCCCTAAAACATCATTTTGGGCGCGGTATGGACACTACGAGTTCCTCGTGATGTCATTCGGTTTAACGAATGCTCCTGCAGCATTTATGGATATGATAAATTGGGTGTGTCGGCCTATGTTGGATAAGTCAGTTATCGTCTTCGTTGATGGTATATTGATTTATTCAAAGAGTGAGTCTGATCATGTTGAGCATCTGAGAGAGGTATTGGAGACTCTGAAGAAAGAAAAGTCGTACGCTAAGTTTTCAAAGTGAGCATTTTGGTTGCGAGAAGTGCAGTTACTAGGTCACATGATTAATCCTGAAGGGATTACCGTGGACCCAGCTAAGATTGAGGCGATAACGAATTGGAAGACTCTGCAGAATCTGACTGATATACGAAGGTTCTAAGGGTTAACTTGCTATTACAGGAGATTCACCGAAGGCTTCTCCAAGATAGCTACACCGTTGACCGGTATGACCCGAAAGTCTGTAGTATTCAGTTGGGGTAAGTTTCAAGAAGAAGCTTTTGAGGAATTAAAGAAAAGACTCACGCAAGCTCCAATCCTTGCGTTACCCGATGGTGACGAGGATTTGGTTGTTTGTACTGATGCTTCGCATCGTGGGTTAATTTCATGTTGATGCAACGAAGGAAGGTTACAGCTTATGCGTCCAGACAGTTGAAGGTTCATGAAAGTACCTACCCAACACATGACTTAGAGTTAGCAGCAATAGTGCATGCTCTAAAGATATGGAGACACTATCCGTATGGAACTAAGTGTACTATTTACACAGATCATAAAAATTTAAAGTACTTCTTCGAGCAGAAAGAATTGAACATGAGGCAGAGGAGATGGTTAGAGTTGATAAAGGACTACGACTGCAATATTAAGTACTATCCTGGTAAAGCTAATGTGGTCGCCGATGCGCTAAGCCATAAGAATGAAGAAGTCATTGCAACAGTGAAGTTATAATAATTGATTATGAACTCTAGTCTTTTTGAAGAAATCATCAAGGTGCAGACAGAAGTGCTGATAGATGAAGGGTTAGTGAAGAAGGAAAGGATTTTCGGTTAACAAGACAAGTTGATGGAAAACACGCATGGTGTTAAGACTAGGTTTGACCGTATGTGGATTTCACGCCATGGAAATCAGAGAGGTCGAATCGTAGATGAAGCTCATAAGTCGAGATACTCGTTTCATCCAGGATCCACTAAGATGCATCAAGACTTGAAGAGAGACTATTGGTGGCCGGGTATGAAGAATGTTGTGGTAGATTATGTCAGTAAGGTCGCGTTTGGTATCAAGTAATAGAAAAAGGAATGGAATAATTCATTCCAAGGGATTGAAAAAAGGCATGTTTGGTTTAACATGGGAAAGAAATCAACCATTCCACAATGGAATCCCATTCCTTCTAAACCTATTAAATCTATTCCTCCCTACCCCCCCCCCCCCCACCCCAGTTTTTTTTGATTCCGTTCCCTGCCTAAATGTGTTTTCACAAATTTACCCTTGTGCCACTCATTTTTCCCTCGTGATTTTTTCTCCTTATCAATCGATGATTCTGGTATCCTCTAAACAAGGAATCAATTACTGTCAATCGATGATTTCTTCAATCCTTCAGCGGGAATTTTCCCTTCTAATCAAACGATAATTTCGCTTAGTCCCTCATCTATATTAATCAAGAGAGTTCGTTCTCTGATTGCTATTATTTTTTTTACGAAGGCAGTGCAAAGGTATGATTGTGTTTTTTAATGTATTGCTTTTGATGTTTTCTAATTTCTTGACTTTGACTTTTTTTAATAGTAATCATCAAAGTTATGGTGTGTATTGACTATTGATTAAACATTTGTTTTGAAGGTAGTAAAAAGGGGTTCCTACTAATCCTATTCAGAGATTTATATTATTATATCTTGTTCATTTGATCATAGTTTCCGATGAACATGTATTCTGTTGTTTGCACTTACGGCCCGGATATAGATAGATGATATATACTTGCTTCACATCGATAATAATTGAAGTTGTTTTTATATTCAATAACTTAAAAGCAATTAGTATATTTGTTGCTTATTGGTTAATTCATTGCACTTTTACTCTCTATTAGCCAAGCCTTTATAAATATGTTGCTAATTGGTTAACTGTTGGGACTTATATTTTAGACCGACGCATCGAATTAATCTTTGGGTGAAAAATAAATTTTTTGGTCTCAACAAAGGGTGGATGGCTTGAAGACCAAGTCATGCTAGACTAGTATAAATAGATGTTTTTATTCATTTGTCTAGTATGAGTGACTGTATTGTGTATAAGTGAGATTTAGGGTTTTATCCCTTTGAGAGAGTCTCTGCCTCCAGGATGAGCTCTCCTGGTGGCGGCTGAGATATTTCTTAATTGATTTTATGTATGAATGTATGTATGAGTGTTTCATCTTAATGAGAATCATTTGACTAGTATTTCATACTACCTTTTCTATCTTGTTTGTGTTTTGATTACAATTGTTCATCCTACTTTATTGTTGATTGTTAATCAAATCAGGCTCTCTCCCAATACACCTCATCCGTCCAACTGATATCATCATTCAAGAGTGAATCTGAGTTAGATTCGATCCAAACCCTAGACCCGAGCTCCACACTGTTGATTGGTATTGACAATATTTTTCACGCTTCCGCACAGGGGCTCGGTTCTCACAATTGGTATCAGAGCATCGGTTACCGAATCGTTCAGACTAACCGCTGAACAGATTCATTTCGCTCTTGAATCCACCATGGACGTTAAACGATGAAGTTCGTTGAAATTAGTTTTGGAGGTTTTGAAATTATTTGATGATTCAGAGAAAAGTATATGGATTGATGTTTGGGTTGATGACTCGTTTGGAGATCCAACATCAATTTCATGTTTATTGGGTTAGAACGGTCCAGATCTGATGTAACAGTGTTATTTGGCTCGTTTTGGGGCAACACTGTTCATCTGATTATTTCTAGATCTGAAAAGGTTGATTATTATATGAAGATAGGTTTCTTTGATTTCGAGATGACTTGGATAGGGCTATAGTGATTAATTTCAGATTACGAAAATTGTTTCTGGATTTGAAAAATTAGGGTTTTGTGTGCTCGTGCTGCACAACCAGTAGATGTTTGTTGAAAAATATTGCTGATGGTACAAACTGATAAGGAGAATGTACAAGTCAAGAATGAACAGGTACTAAAGGCAATTTCATCATTGTTTGTTGCAGCAGATGCAAAGTGAATATTCGAGCAGGTTCTGCAAGGGCAAATCAGTGACTGATGATGTTGAAATGAAGTTTTGGTGTCTCGAGCACACTATGAAAAAATAAGATTGGACTCGAGTTTGGAAAAATGACTAAGTGTTGCTTCGAGCACAGGAGGTGTTTTGCCCAAGCACATCTTTGTTTGGCTCGAGCACAGGTTATTTCGAGCACAGGTTATTTCGAGCACATCTTATATCGAGCACATCAAATTCGAGCACACTTTGTGAAACCCAGAGCATATCCTTTGTTCTCAAGAAAACTATCTTCTTTAAGTCTCGAGCACACTTTGTTATTTATTCGAGCAGACTCTTTTTCGAGCATACTTTGTTTTATCTTGAACAATTATGCTTGTGAAGAGAAAACTCAAGTTTGTGTCGAGCACACCCTTGCTTCCGAGCACACTTTTGCTCCCGAGCATGCTTGGTGTTAAGTGAAGAAAATGAAAAATCACAAGTACTCCCGAGCACACCCTTGCTCCCGAGCACACTTTTGCTCCCGAGCATGTTTGGTGGAAAATGAAAAAGCACTAAGTAATCCGAGCACACTTTTGTTTCTGAGCACTAAGTAATCCAAGCACACTTGTACTTCCGAGCACACTTTGTGCTAGTGCTAAAATTGAAAAATCATAAGTGTTTTGATTTCCGGGTATACTTTGTGCTAGGAAAGTGCTTCCGGGTACACTTTGTGCTAGTGCTAAAAAATTGAAAATTGCAAGTGTTTTGCTTTCCGAGTAGACTTTACTTCCGAGTACCTTTACTTCCGAGCACACTTTGTTTTCTGAGTACACTTTGCTTCCGAGTACACCTTGTTTTCCGAGTACACCTTGTTTTCCGAGCACACTTTGTTTTTCCGAGTACATTTTGCTTCCGAGCACACTTTGTTCTTCCGAGTACGCTTTGTGCTAGGAATGTACTCCGGGTACACTTTGTGCTAGGAAAGTTTTTCCGAGTACGCATTGTGTGCTAGGAAACAGAGTTTGTGAAATATTTCAAAGTTTTGAAGAAACTTTTGAGATTTTTGGTACCGTTGACTGTTTGACCAAGCTGTTCTCTATGGAAGATATATACCAGGGGTATTTTAGTAATTTTTCTCCAAACATCAACAAGCTTATGGAATTCAAATCTCATCCAATTTCACGACTTCATCAAAAGATTTACAAGAACAAGTGTTGACCAAGCTTAAGGATTTAATCACTTTTAGTGTCAACCAACTTTTAAATATGTTCATTTGAGATTTTTACAATCTTGATGAGGATGATCAAGATTGTTTCACCCACACTTGATTTGAAGACACATTTATTAAAGACAATTGCAACGAAATTGGGGGAGTAAAAACTTTGAATTTCATTGCAAATGGATAGCTTCAAATCAAGTAAAAGACTCGAGTTAAGGAAAAGTTGATCAAGATTAATAATCCAAGGTTTTTCAAAGATGTTTCATCGTTTGTAAGTTTTCAGATTTCTAGTACGGATGAGAAGATAGAGTTATCACGAGTAACAATGTTGAAAGGATGATCAGTAGAGTTTAACCTCCTATGAAATAGTCACTTGAACAGTCAAGAACGGGTTATGGTTGACTTGAATTCTATCTTAATTCAGGGAATGGTTTGAAGATGATTTACAGGGGAAGACACAAATTTGAATAATTAAAGATTATTTGATGATCACAATGAGTTTATTTCTTTTTGTGATAACCTTGTTACTTGAAGTTGATCTTTGAAGTTCAAAGCCTCGTTCATATGCCCTTACAACTATATCCAAAAGTGGTATAAGAGTGATGATTTGAAATGGACAATGGGAGAAGCTTAACGTGAGGGTGAGAATTTCAACGAAAGACAACGAGTTATGAGATGATCATGGAAGAAATTCGATGGCATCGGTCTAAAGTGGAGATTGTTGGGACTTATATTTTAGACCGACGCATCGAATTAATCTTTGGGTGAAAAATATATTTTTTGGTCTCAACCAAAGGTGGATGGCTTGAAGACCAAGTCATGCTAGACTAGTATAAATAGATGTTTTTATTCATTTGTCTAGTATGAGTGACTGTATTGTGTATATGTGAGATTTAGGGTTTTATCCCTTTGAGAGAGTCTCTGCCTCCAGGATGAGCTCTCCTGGTGGCGGCTGGGATATTTCTTAATTGATTGTATGTATGAATGTATGTATGAGTGTTTCATCTTAATGAGAATCATTTGACTAATATTTCATACTACCATTTCTATCTTGTTTGTGTTTTGATTAGAATTGTTCATTCTACTTTATTGTTGATTGTTAATCAAATCAGGCTCTCTTCCAATACATCTCATCCGTCCAACTGATATCATCATTCAAGAGTGAATCTGAGTTAGATTCGATCCTAACCCTAGACCCGAGCTCCACACTGCTGATTGGTATTGACAATATTTTTCACGCTTCCGCACCGGGGCTCGGTTCTCACATTAACTGATAATATGAATTATTAAACTGAATGTTTGTAACTTTGGGTGTGTGGTAAAACTAAAAAACAACCCCTATTCATAGTGACCATGTGGTTGGATTCTTGCTTATATGAATGCATTTTAATATTAACTCGAAAGATGTACATTCACTCCTTAACAAAGTTCAGTGGGCAAAATTTTCCACTCTTGTTTATAGTTTTGGCAAAATGGGTGTGATTAATATATATCATCTTTGTTGCTTTGATAACTTATCTTGTTTATGTTTACTTTTTTATGTTATTTTTTCAGTTAACTAACCATCATTCTAATCCTTAAATTGTTGATCAGGAAGATATTTCCATTGGTTTTCAAAGAAACGAGACTCACAGAGACCAACCTAGTCCGCTTGAAGATTCTCCTAAGGTGCTACTCTTTTACCATCATTCTAATCCATATTGTTTCCACCTTAACTGTCAGAATTAATTTTTAATAACTTGCTTATAGTTAAAAAGAGCATCATGACTTTGTTGTAATCATACCAACATACTTGTTTTAACTTTAAGCAGCATGAATAGAGAGCCTATTACTGTTGATTTTAGTAACCGATCTTAAATCATGCACAAAATAGCAAAAAAATGTAGTTACTGATTGTACATGTTATTCATATATTTATCTGTTAACTGGTTAAACGAGCTGAACCGAGCTCATACGTTCTTTTGAACTCTTTTTCCAAAGCTCGACTTGTTTCGAGTTCTTTTTCTAAAGCTTGAGGTCGACTCATTATGTTTTTCAAGCTCGGGCACGGCTTATTTATTATTTATATTGGCCCGTTTGCACTTGTGATCTTGTTTCGAGTTCTTTTTCTAAAGCTTGAGGTCAACTCATTATTTGTTTTTCAAGCTCGGACACGGCTTATTTATTATTTATATTGGCCCGTTTGCACTTCTGATTTATAATCTAGTTTATTTAGAATATAAATCATGTTGAATGCTTACCTTTGTCTTTAGTCAAAAAGCAACCACCAATATCTTTATATATATGATTAATGCATGATGTCAATAATAATTCTGAATCATTTTATAATAACTAATGAAATAATTATTGTAATCTAATATACCTAATTTGGGTTGAATACTATTGCAGTTATGTCTAGACTTAAATTGAACAGACAAAAAAAACAAAAGAAATTAGCTGAATTTTGCACGTTGTGGCTTCATATACTAAACATGGTTGCTTGGTATATTCGATCAGTTCAAACAATTGTTAGTAAGTGTTTAGATAAGTGTCCAACTAAACCTCACTACAAGATGTTCTGCCCCGAGAGAAAAGAATATATGCATAAATTAGTGTATGAAAGTGATGACACTTGTTTTCATCAACTAAGAATGAATAGTGTAACTTTTGTGAAACTTTATTAGTGTTGGAGATTAGGGGGGCTACAGAGACATTCAAGAGAGTTTTTGGAACGGAGAGCAATAGAGAGGAATTGCGCAATAACCTTTTTGAAGAGATGAATAAAGTTGTGGGTTTGGCTACTCGTGAGTGTGACAAGGCTATATGTAATCTTGCACAAAATGAGGGGTTGATGGTAATATTTTTTAAGGTTAACCAAGAACGCAAACTTGAATGGGTTAGGAACATGCTTGAAGATACCGCTTGACACGATATATGTTGACTTTTGGATTATTTTTACTCTTTTTGTATGAGTTGGCAAATTCTGAATGATTTTTTTTCCCAGAATTTTTGGATGTTTTGATGTTCATTTGAGTTGAAAACTTTTAATGATTTTATATTTCATGAGTTAAAAATATTTATTTTTTCTTTATATAATTTTATTATGAATTTTAATAGGATACAGATGTAAAAGTTGGTAAATTTTAATGTATGGGCATTTATGTCATTTATATGAAGTTTATTCCATTACTTCATTTTTTTCCATCTACCAAACATAGTTTAAGTAATTAATTATTCCATTCCAATAGGGTAACCAAACATGGTAATAGAATGATAATGGTTCATTCCATTCCCACATCCATTCCATTCCTCCATCCATTCCATTCCCTCGTTTATTCCATTACCGCGTACCAAACAGACCCTAAGTGCTTAACTTGCTTGCAAGTCAAAGTCGAACACCAGAAGCCTTATGGAAAGATGCAACCTTTGGAGATACCTGAATGGAAGTGGGAACACATCACCATGGATTTCATAACTAAGCTACCTCGTACAGCTAAGCATCATGATACCATTTGGGTGATCGTGGGCCGTTTAACAATGAGTGCTCACTTTCTTCCTATACGAGAGGCTATCTCGTCATAAACGTAGCAAGTTTGTTCATAAGAGAAGTTGTGACTAAGCATGGAGTACCACTGTCTATAGTGTCTGATAGAGATACTCGCTTTACTTCTAGGTTTCGGAAGAAGTTCCATGAAGCTATGGGATCAAGATTGAACATCAGTACGGCGTATCATCCTCAAACCAATGGACAGTCTAAAAGGACGATCCAAACCCTTGAGGATATGCTACGTGCTTGTGTATTAGACTTTGGATGAAATTGGGATGATAATCTGCATTCAAGTATTGGTATGCCACCATTTGAGATGTTGTATGTGAGACGTTGTAGAACTTCTGTATGTTGGAGAGAAATTGGTCAGAAAGAACTCGAAAGCTTGGAAGTTGTGCAAGAAACTTCTTCAAAGTTCGATCAAATCAAGTCAAGAATGAAAGCTTAACAAGACCGTCAAAAGTCGTATGCTGATAAGCGGCGACGACCAATTGAGTTTAACGTTGGTGAAAATGTGATGATCAAAGTCTCGCCTTGGAAGGGAATTATTCGTTTTAGGAAGAGGGGAAAGCTAAGCCCAAGGTACATTGGACCGTTCAAGATTGTTGAGCGTGTGGGTGAAGTGGCTTACAAGCTAGATTTACCCGAGGAGTCAGAAGGAACTCATACAACCTTCCATGTTTCTCATTTGAGGAAATGTCTTGCTGATGACACGTCTCATGTGCCATTGATAGATTGAGGTTGAGGAACAGCTGAACTACATTGAGCAACCTGTAAAGATAGTGGACCGCAAGGAAAAGTAACTTCATCACAAGATTATGCCCTTAGCGAAGGTGATATGGAAGCATCACAAAGGATCAGACGCTACATGGGAAGTTGAAGAAGAGATGCACAAGTTTTACCCAGATTTGTTTTAGTAATAGGTGGTTTTGGGGACGAAACCTCTTTAAGGTGGGAAGACTTGAAACACCCTGAAATTTATATTAAATAAAGGAAATTTATGTTTGTTAAATGAATGTTAATATTTAATTAAGATTAAATATTATATAAGAGTATGCACTTGGGTGGGGAAGAGATGGAATAAGGGATGGGATGGGCCTTAGGTCCATGGGTTAAGAGAGTATAAATACTCCCTTAAACCTCCCTAAAACCCTAAAACCCTCATTTATGTCTTTCTTATTCCTTACACACTCTCAAAACACACACACACACACACACACCCTCCCATTTACGGCCGCAAGCTAGAGGAGAAGTTCCAAGACCAAACCGAGCCTAAAAATTGATAAATCTTAACTATACAAGCAAGATACAAGATTATTGTTCATAACCGAAGCTAAACGTAGCCTAAAAACGCAAAAAAGGTATGTTCTTTATCTTTAAAGGTTATGTTTTATGAACGTTTTGTCCTAAAAACTTAACCCTAGAGTAGATCGGGTCTAGATGTATTATGAAGTTACAAACTTGATGTTTAAAATATACTTAACAAACTCATATACATATACGGCTCATAAAGGAAACCTAGATCTAGCCTTTAAATGTTTTAAACCCATAAAGGTTCGAGCTTTATGGATAAACGTGTTAGGTTTTGGCCAAAAATGGAAATGGAAACGGGTAAGGCGGATATAATATCATACAAAAGGGTTTAAGTGTTAAAACATAGAATAATAATGGGATTAAGGACCAACCCGTAGCCCACAAACCATCCGAATACAATAAAACATGCAACTCATTCGATTACAATATGAGGATTTGAATACAATGGGCCATTCGATTACATTGAACATTTCGAATACATTGGATAGATTCGATTACATGGCCATACTCGATTACATGTACATAATCGATTACATTAGACATAATCGATTACATTGACAGAATCGATTACATTGATAGACTCGAATACATTAGATATGATCGATTACATCAAGACTCGATTACATGTCCCTTTTCGAATACAATATATGGATTCATTTAGATTGCAAAGGTCCAAATGCATGCATGCATTAGATTACAGTAGAGTTCGAATACATGCATGCATTCAATTACAATACACAGATTCGAATGCAATGTCCTCACTAGAAAGCAATGGGTGGTTCGATTACAAGGGGCATATTCGAATACATACGACACGTTCGATTACAATGGAACGCTCGAATGCAAATTGTGAACCCGATTACAATATGGACTTGCTTACATGTGAACCCGATTACACTTAAGTAATTCAAATACATGCATACACTTGAATACAACAGATGGTTTGATTACATCATGTATTCTAACACACTAAATTTGCATACAAAATTGTATTCTAATTGACCAGTAAAGAAATTAAGAAAGGGAGACTTTGCAAGTGCATTCTAATTGAACATAAGAGTATTAGAACACAAGGTATTCGAATACATTAGTGTTTAAGGGTGAAATATTCTAAGTAAATTCTATTCTAAAACAAGACCATTAGAATAGACTAGACTTAGTCGTTTTGGCTGAAATAAGAATAATATGATTAAAACGAGTATTGATACACGTGATTAATATATAGTTAGCAGAGCTCAGTTAAAGAAAGGAATAACCGTGAACGGAGAACGTAATAGGATCCAGGTGAGTTTCTAGCCCCATTCCTTGTTATGTTTTCGAGGTTGTGTGCATATTCGATGTGATTAGTTAATCCACTTATCTTAAGTGGCAAGTGTATGCCATATATGTTTATGTGAAAGATATGAATGATTGCTTGTTGGTACGTGAATGACGATCTTCAAATATTGCATGTACTGCCAGGTTATAATTAAAGATATGAATGTTATATATAGATATATGTATGTTATGAACGAATATAAAGGGATGGCAAGGTAGTAAAGAAAGGGACCGAGCCCTAATAATACTCGAGGCAGAAAGGGATCAAGCCCTAATAATACTTGAGGTAGAAAAGGACCGAGCCCTAATAATACTCGAGGCAGAAAGGGATCGAGCGCTATTAATACTTGAGGCAATAGGGAGTAATGCTCTTTAAAATGTATGAGTATGTAAAGTATGAATAGATGTAAAGAATGAAGGAAAGAATAAAAGAAAGAATGAAATAAAGAAAGAAGGTAAATATTCATGTACGTACGAAAGAAAGATAAGCAGGTTAAGTATATCTAATTATCTATATAATTGCCTACCATGAAATCCTACGTGTCGCTATCACATTGTCCCCCCCCCCCTACCAGATTGCTTGATTTCTAAATAGAGGCTTCTCATGCATTTGACCCGAAATCATGGGTATGGGTCTTACCAAACCCATATAGTCTTTAAATGGGTTATAACATCTCATTTATTTGTGAAACTCTTTCATAATTAAGCAATAATTTCCACGGGTCATGGGTCTCACCAAACCCGGATAACCCTTAAACGAGTTATAACATCTCATTTATTTGTGAAATAACCCCTTAATCATCGAAGAATAATTTTCATGGGTTATGAGTCTTACCAAACCCTAATAGCTTTCAAATGGGTTAGAAAATCTTATTTGTTGGTAAATACTTTCATCCTCAAACCCTAATTTAATTTATCTTCTTTACATGTTCTCCATTGCTGGTCTATCATCTCCATCGCTGGTTAACTTCCGATACAACCCGCCATCGTCAACTATACCAACGTCCCTTTTTCATTAGACAAATATTTGTGTTCATGTTTGTTCATTTAAAAAAATCAACATGTTCGTGTTCGTGTATTTTTGTTCGTTTAAAATCTAAAAAATCTACACATCTCAATTGAAAATACCCAAACGCAAAACAGTATAATAACAAACTAATATATATGTACTAAATTAAAACAAATTACTTTAAAAAATAAAAGAAATCATCATAAAATAGCAAAACGATTAAAAACAAAACTTAAATAAACTCCCATAACACGAGAGCATCAAACTAGTACTATATATTTACGGATGCATATGTATAAGTTTGTGAAAGTATTGTATGTTACTTGATAAACTAGAAATCACTAAGCGTAGCTGACCTTTAGTATGCACACATGTGAGTAGGATGAGGCAGCTAGCTTGAGGAGGACACATGGTGGAAGAATAAGAAGCTGGAATCTGAAGACCTGTAACGTTTTTATTTAAATCATGTTTATGTTTGAAAGACAAAAGATGTTAATTGAGACAAGTTTTTTTAATGATTTGAAATGTTTATTGAAGTTTTAATATTCCGCGAAAGTTCTATTTAACTCTGCTAATTAGACTATGTTTACGAGTAAATCCAACGTCCAAAGTAGGGCACCGGGATCGTGGCCTTACATTATTAATATATATAATCAATTATATCTATATTATAAATATTACAAATATATTAATTAATCAGTATTTTATTAAAATCGGCACACTAAATAGTCGTTTTTCGAATTATGGTTAAAACCATATTTAGATGTATGTGTGTATACACACACACACACATACATATATATATATATATATATATATATATATATATATATATATATATATATATATATATATATGTATATATATATATATATATGTATATTTATATAGGGTATAGATCCTAAGAGAACCCTTTATAAATTGAGAACTTTAATTATCATTTTGGACCACTAAAAAATTCTCTAAAAAAATTATTTAAAAAAGTCATACAACAAAAAATAACAAAAATTTTAAATATGTAAAAAAACAAAAATTCTTATATTTCATTCTGGTTTCATAAAAAAACTTCGTATTATACACATGTGTATAATTTCATTTAATCTCTAGTTACGTAATGTACACATATGTACATTATCATTTACCTTTAATTTTACATATGTGTATAAAAAAACATGTATAAAATTAAAAAAATAAGTATTATGCATATGTGTATAATTTTGTTAAACCGATATTTTTTTCAATTTTTAATATTTTTTTTATAAAACCGGGATAAAAAATATATTTTTTTTATTTTTTTATTTTCGAGTTTTTTTAGTTTTATAATTTATTTTATTTTTTGTTAAAAAGAGTGTTTTTTGTGGTTTAAAATCATGACATAAAGTAAGCAGTTCTTATTGTATCGGCCAAAAGCTCGCTAATTGATCTTTACGGTGCTTAGTCTATCAATTAGATACTTTACCCATAGACTAAAATAGCTAGGCATATCTATTTCTTCATATTTCAACTTTTATGAAGTTTCTTTCTTTTCTACGGCTAATAAAAATCGTTGTTTTAGACGATGCTTATGTAGAAAGCCCTTTTGTCTAGTATTTACTAGTGAATTTGATCTTTCTTTACTTTTTCTTTCTATATTGGAGATAGTCGCACGTAATGACATAGCACGACCATATTATTAAAAACTTGTGGTAAGAATGGGTTTCGTTCGAGCGCTCGACAATAATATTCCAATGCTTTTGTGTGTTCTCCGTTACTTGTGTGGATAAGTCCTATGTTATAGAGTATATAACTTCGGTCATAGGGATCAATTTCTAGTCGCATAGCTTCATAATAATTTTGTAAAGTGTAAGGCCTCGTTACCGGTAACACTACTTTGGTGTTGGATTTACTCATAAACACAGTTCCAAATATCAGAGTTAATTAAAACTTTACGCGGAATATAACTTCAACCATAACATATTACAAAACTGTCGAATCTTGTCTTAATCAAACATTCAAATTTATTTAAACATAAAACATAGTCTTTTAAAACATCATGACATTTTCTTGAGATGCGAGTATCTTCGATTCCATGCCATGTGTCTTAAATCACGCGAGCTGCCTCAACCTATTTGTCTGCGTGCATACTAAAAGTCAGCTACGCTGAGTGAGTTCTAGTTAATCACATAACTTACTTTACATACACATATACGTGCCCATATGTACACATTACATACTTAACCTGCCCATCAATCTTTCATACTCATACATAACTAACCTTACGCTATAACATCCTCGGATATTATTAGGGTCCGGTCACCTTCATCCTCGGATATTATTAGGGTCCGGTACCCTTCATACTCGGATATTATTAGGGTCTGGTACCCTTCATCCTCGGATATTATTACGGTCCGGTACCCTTCATCCTCGGATATTATTAGGGTCCGGTACCCTTTCTTCCATACCTCTTAACATACTTTCTATACACATAATCGTAAGTTTCTCGCATACATACAACTATAATTTTTCATCTTGCAACATACATATAACATCAACCATTTCCTGACTGTACATGCAATTCCGAAGATCG